>NC_141320.1:27481073-28681073 GCF_037954235.1 Aulostomus chinensis | reverse complement strand
CCTCAAAATGATGCTAAAGTTATATGGTGAGAGTTGCTACTAATCTCAAAATGATGCTGAAAGTGATGTCGTGAGAGTTTCTACGAACCTCAAAATGATGCTACAGTGATGTGGTGAGAGTTGCTTCAAACCTAAGAAATGATGCCACTGTGATGTAGTGATACTTGCTACTAATCTCAAAATGATGCTAAAGTGATGTTGTGAGAGTTGCTATGTACCTAAGAAATGATGCTACTGTGATGTGGTGAGAATTGTTACCGACCTCAAAATGATGCTAGAGTGATGTAGTGAGAGTTGCTACTAATCTCAAAATGATGCTAAAGTGATGTTGTGAAAGTTGCTATGTACCTAAGAAATGATGCTACAGTGATGTGGTGAGAGTTGTTACCGACCTCAAAATGATGCAAGAGTGATGTCGTGAGAGTTGCTCCTAACCTAAAAATGATGCTTACAGTGATGTCGTGAGAGTTGCGACTATCCTCAAAATGATGCTGAAAGTGATGAAGTGAGAGTTGCTACAAACCTCAAAATGATGGTGACAGTCATGAAGTGAGAGTTGCTAGGAACCTCAAAATGATGCTACAGTAATGTGGTGAGAGTTGCTTAAAACCTCAAAATGATGCGACAGTGATGTAGTGAGAGTTGCTACGGACCTGAAAATGATGCTCCAGTGATGCAGTAAGAGTTGCTTAAAACCTCAAAATGATGCTACAGTGATGTGGTGAGAGTTTCTTAAAATCTCAAAATGATGCGACAGTGATGTGGTAAGAGTTGCGAAAGACCTCAAAATGATGCTGACAGTAATGTGGTGAGAGTTGCTAAAAATCTCAAAATGATGCTAAAGTGATATAGTGAGAGTTGCTACGAACCTCAAAATGATGCTCCAGTGATGTGGTGAGAGTTGCTACTATCCTCCAAATGATGCTACAGTGATGTAGTGAGAGTTGCTTAAAATCTCAAATGATGCAACAGTGATGTAGTGAGAGTTGCTACGATCCTCAAAATGATGCTACAGTAATGTATTAGGTTGCTAAAACCTCAAAATGATGCTACAGTGATGTAGTGAGAGTTGCTACGAACGTCAAAATGATGCTCCAGTGATGTAGTAAGAGTTGCTTCAAACCTTAAAATGATGCTGACAGTCATGTAGTGAGAGTTGCTACTATCCTCAAAATGATGCGAAAGTGATGTGATGAGAGTTGCTAAAAATCTCAAAATGATGCTGTAAGTAATGAAGTGAGACTTGCTACGAACCTCAATAATGCTACAGTAATGTTGTAAGTGTTGCTAAAAATCTCAAAATGATGCTAAAGTGATGTGGTGAGAGTTGCTAAAATCCTCAAAATGATGCTACAGTGATGTAGTGAGAGTTGCCACGAACCTCAAAATGATGCACCAGTAATGTAGTGAGAGTTGCTCCGAACCTAAAAATGATGCGACAGTGATGTGGTAAGAGTTGCTAAAAATCTCAAAATGAAGCTAAAGTGATGTGGTGAGAGTTGAAAAAAAAAATCAAAATGATGCTGTCAGTAATGTAGTGAGAGTTGCTACGACCCTCAAAATGATGCTACAGTGATGTAGTGAGAGTTGCTAAAAACCTCAAAATGATGCTACAGTGATACAGTGAGAGTTGCTACTCATCGAAGAAATGATGCTAAAGTGATGTAGTGAGAGTTGCTTCATATCTCAAAATGATGCTACAGTGATGTGGTGAGAGTTTCTTAAAATCTTAAAATGATGCGACACTGATATGGTGAGAGTTTCTACTATCCTCCAAATGATGCTACAGTGATGTAGTGAGAGTTGCTTAAAATCTCAAATGATGCTACAGTGATGTAGTGAGAGTTGCTACGGACCTCAAAATGATGCTCCAGTGATGCAGTAAGAGTTGCTTAAAACCTCAAAATGATGCTGACAGTCATGTAGTGAGAGTTGTTAAGAACCTCAAAATGATGCTACAGTGATGTGGTGAGAGTTGATAGTAATTTCAAAATCATGCCAAAGTGATGTAATGAGAGTTGCTACTTACTTAAGAAATGATGCTACAGTGATGTGTTGAGAGTTGCTACGAACCTCAAAATGATGCTAAAGTAATGTGGTGAGAGTTGCTACGAACCTCAAAATGATTCTACAGTGATGTAGTGAGAGTTGCTACGATCCTCAAAATGATGCTACAGTAATGTATTAGGTTGCTAAAAACCTCAAAATGATTCTACAGTGATGTAGTGAGAGTTGCTACGATCCTCAAAATGATGCTACAGTAATGTATTCGGTTTTCTAAAAACCTCAAAATGATGCTCCAGTGATGCAGTAAGAGTTGCTTAAAACCTTTAAAAATGATGCTGACAGTCATGTAGTGAGAGTTGCTACTATCCTCCAAATGATGCTACAGTGATGTCGTGAGAGTTGCTAAAAATCTCAAAATGATGCTGCAGTGATGTCGTGAGAGTTGCTACTAATCTAAGAAATGATGCTACAGTGATGTGGTGAGAGTTGCTACTCACCTTAAAATGATGCTGACAGTGATGTCGTGAGAGTTGCTAAAAACCTCAAAATGATGCCACAGTGATGTAATGAGAGTTGCTAAAAACCTAAGAAATGATGCCACAGTGATGGGGTGAGAGTTGCTACTAATCTCAAAATGATGCTAAAGTGATGTAATGAGAGTTGCTACTAACCTAAGAAATGATTCTACAGTGATGTGGTGAGAGTTGCTACTAACCTCAAAATGATGGTGACAGTCATGTAGTGAGACTTGCTGCTAACCTTAAAATGATGCTGACAGTGATGTCGTGAGAGTTTCTTTGAACCTCAAAATGATGCTACAGTGATGTAATGAGAGTTGCGACAAACCTAAGAAATGATGCCACAGTGATGTAGTGATAGTTGCTAAAAACCTCAAAATGAGGCTCCAGTAATGTCGTGAGAGTTGCTACTATCCTCAAAATGATGCTAAAGTTATATGGTGAGAGTTGCTTCTAATCTCAAAATGATGCTGAAAGTGATGTCGTGAGAGTTTCTACGAACCTCAAAATGATGCTACAGTGATGTAATGAGAGTTGCTACAAACCAAAGAAATGATGATACAGTGATGTGGTGAGAGTTGCTACTAATCTCAAAATGATGCTAAAGTGATGTTGTGAAAGTCGCTATGTACCTAAGAAATGATGCTCCAGTGATGTGGTGAGAGTTTTTATCGACCTCAAAATGATGCTAGAGTGATGTCGTGAGAGTTGCTACTATCCTCCAAATGATGCGACAGTAATGTGGTAAGAGTTGCTAAAAAACTCAAAATGATGCTAAAGTGATGTGGTGAGAGTTGAAAAAAAAAATCAAAATGATGCTGTCAGTAATGTAGTGAGAGTTGCTACGACCCTCAAAATGATGCTACAGTGATGTCGTTAGAGTTGCTACTATCCTCCAAAATGATGCTTCAGTAATGTAGTGAGAGTTGCTACTATCCTCAAAATGATGCTGAAAGTGATGAAGTGAGAGTTGCTACAAACCTCAAAAGGATGCTGACAGTGATGTAGTGAGAGTTGCTAAAAACCTGAAAATGATGCTACAGTGATGTGGTGCAAGTTGCTACTAATCTCAAAATGACGCGAAAGTAATGTAATGAGAGTTGCTACTTATTTCAAAATGAGGCTCCACTGATGTAATGAGAGTTGCTACTAACCTAAGAAATGATGCTACAGTAATGTAGTGAGAGTTACTACTAAATTAAAAATGATGGTGACAGTCATGTAGTGAGACTTGCTACTAACCTTAAAATGATGCTGACAGTGATGTCGTGAGAGTTTCTACGAACCTCAAAATGATGCTACAGTGATGTAATGAGAGTTGCTACTAACCTAAAAATGAGGCTCCAGTGATGTCGTGAGAGTTGCTACTATCCTCAAAATGATGCTAAAGTAATATAGTGAGAGTTGCTACAAACCTAAAAATGATGCTACAGTGATGTAATGAGAGTTACTACTAACCTAAGAAATGATGCTACAGTGATGTCGTGAGAGTTGCTACTAACCTTAAAATGATGCTGACAGTGATGTCGTGAGAGTTTCTTCGAACCTCAAAATGATGCTACAGTGATGTAATGAGAGTTGCTAAAAACCTAAGAAATGATGCCACTGTGATGTAGTGATAGTTGCTACTAATCTCAAAATGATGCTAAAGTGATGTTGTGACAGTTGCTATGTACCTAAGAAATGATGCTACAGTGATGTGGTGAGAGTTGTTACCGACCTCAAAATGATGCTAGAGTGATGTGGTGAGAGTTGCTACGAATCTCAAAATTATGCTAAAGTGATGTTGTGAAAGTTGCTATGTACCTAAGAAATGATGCTACAGTGATGTGGTGAGAGTTGTTACCGACCTCAAAATGATGCTAGAGTGATGTCGTGAGAGTTGCTACTAACCTAAAAATGATGCTTACAGTGATGTCGTGAGAGTTGCTACTATCCACAAAATGATGCTGAAAGTGATGAAGTAAGAGTTGCTACAAACCTCAAAATGATGGTGACAGTCATGTAGTGAGAGTTGCTACGAACCTCAAAATGATGCTACAGTAATGTGGTGAGAGTTGCTTAAAACCTCAAAATGATGCGACAGTGATGCAGTAAGAGTTGCTTAAAACCTCAAAATGATGCTACAGTGATGTGGTGAGAGTTTCTTAAAATCTCAAAATGATGCGACAGTGATGTGGTGAGAGTTGCTAAAAATCTCAAAATGATGCTAAAGTGATATAGTGAGAGTTGCTACTAACCTAAGAAATGATGCTACAGTGATGTGGTGAGAGTTGCTACGAACCTCAAAATGATGCTAAAGTAATGTGGTGAGAGTTGCTACGAACCTCAAAATGATGCTCCAGTGATGTAGTAAGAGTTGCTACGAACCTCAAAATGATGCTGACAGTCATGAAGTGAGATTTGCTACTATCCTCAAAATGATGCTACAGTGATGTAGGAAGAGTTGCTAAAAACCTCAAAATGATGCTGCAGTGATGTAGTGAGAGTTGCTACTAATCTAAGAAATGATGGTAAAGTGATGTGGTGAGAGTTGCTTCAAATCTCAAAATGATGCTCCAGTGATGCAGTAAGAGTTGCTTAAAACCTTAATATGATGCCACAGTGATGTGGTGAGAGTTGCTATTAACCTAAAAAATGATGCTACAGTCATGTAGTGAGAGTTGCTAAAAACCTCAAAATGATGCTGACAGTGATGTAATGAGAGTTGCTACTAACCTAAGAAATGATGCCACAGTGATGGGGTGAGAGTTGCTACTAATCTCAAAATGATGCTAAAGTGATGTAATGAGAGTTGCTACTAACCTAAGAAATGATGCTACAGTGATGTGTTGAGAGTTGCTACTAACCTCAAAATGATGGTGACAGTCATGTAGTGAGACTTGCTGCTAACCTTAAAATGATGCTGACAGTGATGTCGTGAGAGTTTCTTTGAACCTCAAAATGATGCTACAGTGATGTAATGAGAGTTGCGACAAACCTAAGAAATGATGCCACAGTGATGTAGTGATAGTTGCTAAAAACCTCAAAATGAGGCTCCAGTAATGTCGTGAGAGTTGCTACTATCCTCAAAATGATGCTAAAGTTATATGGTGAGAGTTGCTACTAATCTCAAAATGATGCTGAAAGTGATGTCGTGAGAGTTTCTACGAACCTCAAAATGATGCTACAGTGATGTAATGAGAGTTGCTACAAACCTAAGAAATGATGCTACAGTGATGTGGTGAGAGTTGCTACTAATCTCAAAATGATGCAAAAGTGATGTTGTGAAAGTCGCTATGTACCTAAGAAATGATGCTACAGTGATGTGGTGAGAGTTGTTACCGACCTCAAAATGATGCTAGAGTGATGTCGTGAGAGTTGCTACTATCCTCCAAATGATGCGACAGTAATGTGGTAAGAGTTGCTAAAAAACTCAAAATGATGCTAAAGTGATGTGGTGAGAGTTGAAAAAAAAAATCAAAATGATGCTGTCAGTAATGTAGTGAGAGTTGCTACGACCCTCAAAATGATGCTACAGTGATGTAGTGAGAGTTGCTAAAAACCTCAAAATGATGCTACAGTGATACAGTGAGAGTTGCTACTCATCTAAGAAATGATGCTAAAGTGATGTAGTGAGAGTTGCTTCAAATCTCAAAATGATGCTACAGTGATGTAGTGAGAGTTGCTTAAAATCTCAAATGATGCTACAGTGATGTAGTGAGAGTTGCTACGGACCTCAAAATGATGCTCCAGTGATGCAGTAAGAGTTGCTTAAAACCTCAAAATGATGCTGACAGTAATGTAGTGAGAGTTGTTAAGAACCTCAAAATGATGCTACAGTGATGTGGTGAGAGTTGATAGTAATTTCAAAATCATGCCAAAGTGATGTAATGAGAGTTGCTACTTACTTAAGAAATGATGCTACAGTGATGTAGTGAGAGTTGCTACTAACCTAAGAAATGATGCTACAGTGATGTGGTGAGAGTTGCTACGAACCTCAAAATGATGCTAAAGTAATGTATTAGGTTGCTAAAAACCTCAAAATGATGCTACAGTGATGTAGTGAGAGTTGCTACGATCCTCAAAATGATGCTACAGTAATGTATTCGGTTTTCTAAAAACCTCAAAATGATGCTCCAGTGATGCAGTAAGAGTTGCTTAAAACCTTTAAAAATGATGCTGACAGTCATGTAGTGAGAGTTGCTACTATCCTCCAAATGATGCTACAGTGATGTCGTGAGAGTTGCTAAAAATCTCAAAATGATGCTGCAGTGATGTCGTGAGAGTTGCTACTAATCTAAGAAATGATGCTACAGTGATGTGGTGAGAGTTGCTACTCACCTTAAAATGATGCTGACAGTGATGTCGTGAGAGTTGCTAAAAACCTCAAAATGATGCTAAAGTGATGTAATGAGAGTTGCTACTAACCTAAGAAATGATTCTACAGTGATGTGGTGAGAGTTGCTTCAAATCTCAAAATGATCCTCCAGTGATGCAGTAAGAGTTGCTTAAAACCTTAAAATGATGCCACAGTGATGTGGTGAGAGTTGCTACTAACCTAAAAAATGATGCTACAGTCATGTAGTGAGAGTTGCTAAAAACCTCAAAATGATGCTGACAGTGATGTAATGAGAGTTGCTACTAACCTAAGAAATGATGCCACAGTGATGGGGTGAGAGTATCTACTAATCTCAAAATGATGCTAAAGTGATGTAATGAGAGTTGCTACTAACCTAAGAAATGATGCTACAGTGATGTGGTGAGAGTTGCTACAAACCTAAGAACTGATGCCACAGTGATGTAGTGATAGTTGCTAAAAACCTCAAAATGAGGCTCCAGTAATGTGGTGAGAGTTGCTACTATCCTCAAAATGATGCTAAAGTTATATGGTGAGAGTTGCTACTAATCTCAAAATGATGCTGAAAGTGATGTCGTGAGAGTTTCTACGAACCTCAAAATGATGCTACAGTGATGTGGTGAGAGTTGCTTCAAACCTAAGAAATGATGCCACTGTGATGTAGTGATACTTGCTACTAATCTCAAAATGATGCTAAAGTGATGTTGTGAGAGTTGCTATGTACCTAAGAAATGATGCTACTGTGATGTGGTGAGAATTGTTACCGACCTCAAAATGATGCTAGAGTGATGTAGTGAGAGTTGCTACTAATCTCAAAATGATGCTAAAGTGATGTTGTGAAAGTTGCTATGTACCTAAGAAATGATGCTACAGTGATGTGGTGAGAGTTGTTACCGACCTCAAAATGATGCAAGAGTGATGTCGTGAGAGTTGCTCCTAACCTAAAAATGATGCTTACAGTGATGTCGTGAGAGTTGCGACTATCCTCAAAATGATGCTGAAAGTGATGAAGTGAGAGTTGCTACAAACCTCAAAATGATGGTGACAGTCATGAAGTGAGAGTTGCTAGGAACCTCAAAATGATGCTACAGTAATGTGGTGAGAGTTGCTTAAAACCTCAAAATGATGCGACAGTGATGTAGTGAGAGTTGCTACGGACCTGAAAATGATGCTCCAGTGATGCAGTAAGAGTTGCTTAAAACCTCAAAATGATGCTACAGTGATGTGGTGAGAGTTTCTTAAAATCTCAAAATGATGCGACAGTGATGTGGTAAGAGTTGCGAAAGACCTCAAAATGATGCTGACAGTAATGTGGTGAGAGTTGCTAAAAATCTCAAAATGATGCTAAAGTGATATAGTGAGAGTTGCTACGAACCTCAAAATGATGCTCCAGTGATGTGGTGAGAGTTGCTACTATCCTCCAAATGATGCTACAGTGATGTAGTGAGAGTTGCTTAAAATCTCAAATGATGCAACAGTGATGTAGTGAGAGTTGCTACGATCCTCAAAATGATGCTACAGTAATGTATTAGGTTGCTAAAACCTCAAAATGATGCTACAGTGATGTAGTGAGAGTTGCTACGAACGTCAAAATGATGCTCCAGTGATGTAGTAAGAGTTGCTTCAAACCTTAAAATGATGCTGACAGTCATGTAGTGAGAGTTGCTACTATCCTCAAAATGATGCGAAAGTGATGTGATGAGAGTTGCTAAAAATCTCAAAATGATGCTGTAAGTAATGAAGTGAGACTTGCTACGAACCTCAATAATGCTACAGTAATGTTGTAAGTGTTGCTAAAAATCTCAAAATGATGCTAAAGTGATGTGGTGAGAGTTGCTAAAATCCTCAAAATGATGCTACAGTGATGTAGTGAGAGTTGCCACGAACCTCAAAATGATGCACCAGTAATGTAGTGAGAGTTGCTCCGAACCTAAAAATGATGCGACAGTGATGTGGTAAGAGTTGCTAAAAATCTCAAAATGAAGCTAAAGTGATGTGGTGAGAGTTGAAAAAAAAAATCAAAATGATGCTGTCAGTAATGTAGTGAGAGTTGCTACGACCCTCAAAATGATGCTACAGTGATGTAGTGAGAGTTGCTAAAAACCTCAAAATGATGCTACAGTGATACAGTGAGAGTTGCTACTCATCGAAGAAATGATGCTAAAGTGATGTAGTGAGAGTTGCTTCATATCTCAAAATGATGCTACAGTGATGTGGTGAGAGTTTCTTAAAATCTTAAAATGATGCGACACTGATATGGTGAGAGTTTCTACTATCCTCCAAATGATGCTACAGTGATGTAGTGAGAGTTGCTTAAAATCTCAAATGATGCTACAGTGATGTAGTGAGAGTTGCTACGGACCTCAAAATGATGCTCCAGTGATGCAGTAAGAGTTGCTTAAAACCTCAAAATGATGCTGACAGTCATGTAGTGAGAGTTGTTAAGAACCTCAAAATGATGCTACAGTGATGTGGTGAGAGTTGATAGTAATTTCAAAATCATGCCAAAGTGATGTAATGAGAGTTGCTACTTACTTAAGAAATGATGCTACAGTGATGTGTTGAGAGTTGCTACGAACCTCAAAATGATGCTAAAGTAATGTGGTGAGAGTTGCTACGAACCTCAAAATGATTCTACAGTGATGTAGTGAGAGTTGCTACGATCCTCAAAATGATGCTACAGTAATGTATTAGGTTGCTAAAAACCTCAAAATGATTCTACAGTGATGTAGTGAGAGTTGCTACGATCCTCAAAATGATGCTACAGTAATGTATTCGGTTTTCTAAAAACCTCAAAATGATGCTCCAGTGATGCAGTAAGAGTTGCTTAAAACCTTTAAAAATGATGCTGACAGTCATGTAGTGAGAGTTGCTACTATCCTCCAAATGATGCTACAGTGATGTCGTGAGAGTTGCTAAAAATCTCAAAATGATGCTGCAGTGATGTCGTGAGAGTTGCTACTAATCTAAGAAATGATGCTACAGTGATGTGGTGAGAGTTGCTACTCACCTTAAAATGATGCTGACAGTGATGTCGTGAGAGTTGCTAAAAACCTCAAAATGATGCCACAGTGATGTAATGAGAGTTGCTAAAAACCTAAGAAATGATGCCACAGTGATGGGGTGAGAGTTGCTACTAATCTCAAAATGATGCTAAAGTGATGTAATGAGAGTTGCTACTAACCTAAGAAATGATTCTACAGTGATGTGGTGAGAGTTGCTACTAACCTCAAAATGATGGTGACAGTCATGTAGTGAGACTTGCTGCTAACCTTAAAATGATGCTGACAGTGATGTCGTGAGAGTTTCTTTGAACCTCAAAATGATGCTACAGTGATGTAATGAGAGTTGCGACAAACCTAAGAAATGATGCCACAGTGATGTAGTGATAGTTGCTAAAAACCTCAAAATGAGGCTCCAGTAATGTCGTGAGAGTTGCTACTATCCTCAAAATGATGCTAAAGTTATATGGTGAGAGTTGCTTCTAATCTCAAAATGATGCTGAAAGTGATGTCGTGAGAGTTTCTACGAACCTCAAAATGATGCTACAGTGATGTAATGAGAGTTGCTACAAACCAAAGAAATGATGATACAGTGATGTGGTGAGAGTTGCTACTAATCTCAAAATGATGCTAAAGTGATGTTGTGAAAGTCGCTATGTACCTAAGAAATGATGCTCCAGTGATGTGGTGAGAGTTTTTATCGACCTCAAAATGATGCTAGAGTGATGTCGTGAGAGTTGCTACTATCCTCCAAATGATGCGACAGTAATGTGGTAAGAGTTGCTAAAAAACTCAAAATGATGCTAAAGTGATGTGGTGAGAGTTGAAAAAAAAAATCAAAATGATGCTGTCAGTAATGTAGTGAGAGTTGCTACGACCCTCAAAATGATGCTACAGTGATGTCGTTAGAGTTGCTACTATCCTCCAAAATGATGCTTCAGTAATGTAGTGAGAGTTGCTACTATCCTCAAAATGATGCTGAAAGTGATGAAGTGAGAGTTGCTACAAACCTCAAAAGGATGCTGACAGTGATGTAGTGAGAGTTGCTAAAAACCTGAAAATGATGCTACAGTGATGTGGTGCAAGTTGCTACTAATCTCAAAATGACGCGAAAGTAATGTAATGAGAGTTGCTACTTATTTCAAAATGAGGCTCCACTGATGTAATGAGAGTTGCTACTAACCTAAGAAATGATGCTACAGTAATGTAGTGAGAGTTACTACTAAATTAAAAATGATGGTGACAGTCATGTAGTGAGACTTGCTACTAACCTTAAAATGATGCTGACAGTGATGTCGTGAGAGTTTCTACGAACCTCAAAATGATGCTACAGTGATGTAATGAGAGTTGCTACTAACCTAAAAATGAGGCTCCAGTGATGTCGTGAGAGTTGCTACTATCCTCAAAATGATGCTAAAGTAATATAGTGAGAGTTGCTACAAACCTAAAAATGATGCTACAGTGATGTAATGAGAGTTACTACTAACCTAAGAAATGATGCTACAGTGATGTCGTGAGAGTTGCTACTAACCTTAAAATGATGCTGACAGTGATGTCGTGAGAGTTTCTTCGAACCTCAAAATGATGCTACAGTGATGTAATGAGAGTTGCTAAAAACCTAAGAAATGATGCCACTGTGATGTAGTGATAGTTGCTACTAATCTCAAAATGATGCTAAAGTGATGTTGTGACAGTTGCTATGTACCTAAGAAATGATGCTACAGTGATGTGGTGAGAGTTGTTACCGACCTCAAAATGATGCTAGAGTGATGTGGTGAGAGTTGCTACGAATCTCAAAATTATGCTAAAGTGATGTTGTGAAAGTTGCTATGTACCTAAGAAATGATGCTACAGTGATGTGGTGAGAGTTGTTACCGACCTCAAAATGATGCTAGAGTGATGTCGTGAGAGTTGCTACTAACCTAAAAATGATGCTTACAGTGATGTCGTGAGAGTTGCTACTATCCACAAAATGATGCTGAAAGTGATGAAGTAAGAGTTGCTACAAACCTCAAAATGATGGTGACAGTCATGTAGTGAGAGTTGCTACGAACCTCAAAATGATGCTACAGTAATGTGGTGAGAGTTGCTTAAAACCTCAAAATGATGCGACAGTGATGCAGTAAGAGTTGCTTAAAACCTCAAAATGATGCTACAGTGATGTGGTGAGAGTTTCTTAAAATCTCAAAATGATGCGACAGTGATGTGGTGAGAGTTGCTAAAAATCTCAAAATGATGCTAAAGTGATATAGTGAGAGTTGCTACTAACCTAAGAAATGATGCTACAGTGATGTGGTGAGAGTTGCTACGAACCTCAAAATGATGCTAAAGTAATGTGGTGAGAGTTGCTACGAACCTCAAAATGATGCTCCAGTGATGTAGTAAGAGTTGCTACGAACCTCAAAATGATGCTGACAGTCATGAAGTGAGATTTGCTACTATCCTCAAAATGATGCTACAGTGATGTAGGAAGAGTTGCTAAAAACCTCAAAATGATGCTGCAGTGATGTAGTGAGAGTTGCTACTAATCTAAGAAATGATGGTAAAGTGATGTGGTGAGAGTTGCTTCAAATCTCAAAATGATGCTCCAGTGATGCAGTAAGAGTTGCTTAAAACCTTAATATGATGCCACAGTGATGTGGTGAGAGTTGCTATTAACCTAAAAAATGATGCTACAGTCATGTAGTGAGAGTTGCTAAAAACCTCAAAATGATGCTGACAGTGATGTAATGAGAGTTGCTACTAACCTAAGAAATGATGCCACAGTGATGGGGTGAGAGTTGCTACTAATCTCAAAATGATGCTAAAGTGATGTAATGAGAGTTGCTACTAACCTAAGAAATGATGCTACAGTGATGTGTTGAGAGTTGCTACTAACCTCAAAATGATGGTGACAGTCATGTAGTGAGACTTGCTGCTAACCTTAAAATGATGCTGACAGTGATGTCGTGAGAGTTTCTTTGAACCTCAAAATGATGCTACAGTGATGTAATGAGAGTTGCGACAAACCTAAGAAATGATGCCACAGTGATGTAGTGATAGTTGCTAAAAACCTCAAAATGAGGCTCCAGTAATGTCGTGAGAGTTGCTACTATCCTCAAAATGATGCTAAAGTTATATGGTGAGAGTTGCTACTAATCTCAAAATGATGCTGAAAGTGATGTCGTGAGAGTTTCTACGAACCTCAAAATGATGCTACAGTGATGTAATGAGAGTTGCTACAAACCTAAGAAATGATGCTACAGTGATGTGGTGAGAGTTGCTACTAATCTCAAAATGATGCAAAAGTGATGTTGTGAAAGTCGCTATGTACCTAAGAAATGATGCTACAGTGATGTGGTGAGAGTTGTTACCGACCTCAAAATGATGCTAGAGTGATGTCGTGAGAGTTGCTACTATCCTCCAAATGATGCGACAGTAATGTGGTAAGAGTTGCTAAAAAACTCAAAATGATGCTAAAGTGATGTGGTGAGAGTTGAAAAAAAAAATCAAAATGATGCTGTCAGTAATGTAGTGAGAGTTGCTACGACCCTCAAAATGATGCTACAGTGATGTAGTGAGAGTTGCTAAAAACCTCAAAATGATGCTACAGTGATACAGTGAGAGTTGCTACTCATCTAAGAAATGATGCTAAAGTGATGTAGTGAGAGTTGCTTCAAATCTCAAAATGATGCTACAGTGATGTAGTGAGAGTTGCTTAAAATCTCAAATGATGCTACAGTGATGTAGTGAGAGTTGCTACGGACCTCAAAATGATGCTCCAGTGATGCAGTAAGAGTTGCTTAAAACCTCAAAATGATGCTGACAGTAATGTAGTGAGAGTTGTTAAGAACCTCAAAATGATGCTACAGTGATGTGGTGAGAGTTGATAGTAATTTCAAAATCATGCCAAAGTGATGTAATGAGAGTTGCTACTTACTTAAGAAATGATGCTACAGTGATGTAGTGAGAGTTGCTACTAACCTAAGAAATGATGCTACAGTGATGTGGTGAGAGTTGCTACGAACCTCAAAATGATGCTAAAGTAATGTGGTGAGAGTTGCTACGAACCTCAAAATGATTCTACAGTGATGTAGTGAGAGTTGCTACGATCCTCAAAATGATGCTACAGTAATGTATTAGGTTGCTAAAAACCTCAAAATGATGCTACAGTGATGTAGTGAGAGTTGCTACGATCCTCAAAATGATGCTACAGTAATGTATTCGGTTTTCTAAAAACCTCAAAATGATGCTCCAGTGATGCAGTAAGAGTTGCTTAAAACCTTTAAAAATGATGCTGACAGTCATGTAGTGAGAGTTGCTACTATCCTCCAAATGATGCTACAGTGATGTCGTGAGAGTTGCTAAAAATCTCAAAATGATGCTGCAGTGATGTCGTGAGAGTTGCTACTAATCTAAGAAATGATGCTACAGTGATGTGGTGAGAGTTGCTACTCACCTTAAAATGATGCTGACAGTGATGTCGTGAGAGTTGCTAAAAACCTCAAAATGATGCTAAAGTGATGTAATGAGAGTTGCTACTAACCTAAGAAATGATTCTACAGTGATGTGGTGAGAGTTGCTACTAACCTCAAAATGATGGTGACAGTCATGTAGTGAGACTTGCTGCTAACCTTAAAATGATGCTGACAGTGATGTCGTGAGAGTTTCTTTGAACCTCAAAATGATGCTACAGTGATGTGGTGATAGTTGCTAAAAACCTCAAAATGAGGCTCCAGTAATGTCGTGAGAGTTGCTACTATCCTCAAAATGATGCTAAAGTTATATGGTGAGAGTTGCTACTAATCTCAAAATGATGCTGAAAGTGATGTCGTGAGAGTTTGTACGAACCTCAAAATGATGCTACAGTGATGTAATGAGAGTTGCTACAAACCTAAGAAATGATGATACAGTGATGTGGTGAGAGTTGCTACTAATCTCAAAATGATGCTAAAGTGATGTTGTGAAAGTCGCTATGTACCTAAGAAATGATGCTCCAGTGATGTGGTGAGAGTTTTTACCGACCTCAAAATGATGCTAGAGTGATGTCGTGAGAGTTGCTACTAACCTAAAAATGATGCTTACAGTGATGTCGTTAGAGTTGCTACTATCCTCCAAAATGATGCTTCAGTAATGTAGTGAGAGTTGCTACTATCCTCAAAATGATGCTGAAAGTGATGAAGTGAGAGTTGCTACAAACCTCAAAATGATGCTACAGTGATGTAGTGAGAGTTGCTAAAAACCTGAAAATGATGCTACAGTGATGTGGTGCAAGTTGCTACTAATCTCAAAATGACGCGAAAGTAATGTAATGAGAGTTGCTACTTATTTCAAAATGAGGCTCCACTGATGTAATGAGAGTTGCTACTAACCTAAGAAATGATGCTACAGTAATGTAGTGAGAGTTACTCCTAAATTAAAAATGATGGTGACAGTCATGTAGTGAGACTTGCTACTAACCTTAAAATGATGCTGACAGTGATGTCGTGAGAGTTTCTACGAACCTAAAATGATGCTACAGTGATGTAATGAGAGTTGCTACTAACCTAAAAATGAGGCTCCAGTGATGTCGTGAGAGTTGCTACTATCCTCAAAATGATGCTAAAGTAATATAGTGAGAGTTGCTACAAACCTAAAAATGATGCTACAGTGATGTAATGAGAGTTGCTACTAACCTAAGAAATGATGCTACAGTGATGTCGTGAGAGTTGCTACTAACCTTAAAATGATGCTGACAGTGATGTCGTGAGAGTTTCTTCGAACCTCAAAATGATGCTACAGTGATGTAATGAGAGTTGCTAAAAACCTAAGAAATGATGCCACTGTGATGTAGTGATAGTTGCTACTAATCTCAAAATGATGCTAAAGTGATGTTGTGACAGTTGCTATGTACCTAAGAAATGATGCTACAGTGATGTGGTGAGAGTTGTTACCGACCTCAAAATGATGCTAGAGTGATGTGGTGAGAGTTGCTACGAATCTCAAAATTATGCTAAAGTGATGTTGTGAAAGTTGCTATGTACCTAAGAAATGATGCTACAGTGATGTGGTGAGAGTTGTTACCGACCTCAAAATGATGCTAGAGTGATGTCGTGAGAGTTGCTACTAACCTAAAAATGATGCTTACAGTGATGTCGTGAGAGTTGCTACTATCCTCAAAATGATGCTGAAAGTGATGAAGTGAGAGTTGCTACAAACCTCAAAATGATGGTGACAGTCATGTAGTGAGAGTTGCTACGAACCTCAAAATGATGCTACAGTAATGTGGTGAGAGTTGCTTAAAACCTCAAAATGATGCTCCAGTGATGCAGTAAGAGTTGCTTAAAACCTCAAAATGATGCTACAGTGATGTGGTGAGAGTTTCTTAAAATCTCAAAATGATGCGACAGTGATGTGGTGAGAGTTGCTAAAAATCTCAAAATGATGCTAAAGTGATATAGTGAGAGTTGCTACTAACCTAAGAAATGATGCTCCAGTGATGTAGTAAGAGTTGCTACGAACCTCAAAATGATGCTGACAGTCATGAAGTGAGATTTGCTACTATCCTCAAAATGATGCTACAGTGATGTAGGAAGAGTTGCTAAAAACCTCAAAATGATGCTGCAGTGATGTAGTGAGAGTTGCTACTAATCTAAGAAATGATGGTAAAGTGATGTGGTGAGCGTTGCTTCAAATCTCAAAATGATGCTCCAGTGATGCAGTAAGAGTTGCTTAAAACCTTAATATGATGCCACAGTGATGTGGTGAGAGTTGCTATTAACCTAAAAAATGATGCTACAGTCATGTAGTGAGACTTGCTAAAAACCTCAAAATGATGCTGACAGTGATGTAATGAGAGTTGCTACTAACCTAAGAAATGATGCCACAGTGATGGGGTGAGAGTTGCTACTAATCTCAAAATGATGCTAAAGTGATGTCATGAGAGTTGCTACTAACCTAAGAAATGATGCTACAGTGATGTGGTGAGAGTTGCTACTAACCTCAAAATGATGGTGACAGTCATGTAGTGAGACTTGCTGCTAACCTTAAAATGATGCTGACAGTGATGTCGTGAGAGTTTCTTTGAACCTCAAAATGATGCTACAGTGATGTAATGAGAGTTGCGACAAACCTAAGAAATGATGCCACAGTGATGTCGTGATAGTTGCTAAAAACCTCAAAATGAGGCTCCAGTAATGTCGTGAGAGTTGCTACTATCCTCAAAATGATGCTAAAGTTATATGGTGAGAGTTGCTACTAATCTCAAAATGATGCTGAAAGTGATGTCGTGAGAGTTTCTACGAACCTCAAAATGATGCTACAGTGATGTAATGAGAGTTGCTACAAACCAAAGAAATGATGCTACAGTGATGTGGTGAGAGTTGCTACTAATCTCAAAATGATGCAAAAGTGATGTTGTGAAAGTCGCTATGTACCTAAGAAATGATGCTCCAGTGATGTGGTGAGAGTTTTTACCGACCTCAAAATGATGCTAGAGTGATGTCGTGAGAGTTGCTACTATCCTCCAAATGATGCGACAGTAATGTGGTAAGAGTTGCTAAAAAACTCAAAATGATGCTAAAGTGATGTGGTGAGAGTTGAAAAAAAAAATCAAAATGATGCTGTCAGTAATGTAGTGAGAGTTGCTACGACCCTCAAAATGATGCTACAGTGATGTAGTGAGAGTTGCTAAAAACCTCAAAATGATGCTACAGTGATACAGTGAGAGTTGCTACTCATCTAAGAAATGATGCTAAAGTGATGTAGTGAGAGTTGCTTCAAATCTCAAAATGATGCTACAGTGATGTAGTGAGAGTTGCTTAAAATCTCAAATGATGCTACAGTGATGTAGTGAGAGTTGCTACGGACCTCAAAATGATGCTCCAGTGATGCAGTAAGAGTTGCTTAAAACCTCAAAATGATGCTGACAGTAATGTAGTGAGAGTTGTTAAGAACCTCAAAATGATGCTACAGTGATGTGGTGAGAGTTGATAGTAATTTCAAAATCATGCCAAAGTGATGTAATGAGAGTTGCTACTTACTTAAGAAATGATGCTACAGTGATGTGGTGAGAGTTGCTACGAACCTCAAAATGATGCTAAAGTAATGTGGTGAGAGTTGCTACGAACCTCAAAATGATTCTACAGTGATGTTGTGAGAGTTGCTACGATCCTCAAAATGATGCTACAGTAATGTATTAGTTTGCTAAAAACCTCAAAATGATGCTCCAGTGATGCAGTAAGAGTTGCTTAAAACCTTTAAAAATGATGCTGACAGTCATGTCGTGAGAGTTGCTACTATCCTCCAAATGATGCTACAGTGATGTCGTGAGAGTTGCTAAAAATCTCAAAATGATGTGACAGTGATGTAGGAAGAGTTGCTAAAAACCTCAAAATGATGCTGCAGTGATGTAGTGACAGTTGCTTCTAATCTCAGAAATGATGCTAAAGTGATGTGGTGAGAGTTGCTTCAAATCTCAAAATGATGCTCCAGTGATGCAGTAAGAGTTGCTTAAAACCTAAAAATGATGCTACAGTAATGTAGTGAGAGTTACTACTAAATTAAAAATGATGGTGACAGTCATGTAGTGAGACTTGCTACTAACCTTAAAATGATGCTGACAGTGATGTCGTGAGAGTTGCTACGAACCTAAAAATGATGCTACAGTGATGTAATGAGAGTTGCTACTAACCTAAGAAATGATGCTACAGTGATGTCGTGAGAGTTGCTACTAACCTGAAAATGATGCTACAGTGATGTCGTGAGAGTTGCTCCAAACCTAAAAAATGATGGTGACCGTCATGTAGTGAGAGTTGCTAAAAACCTCAAAAGGATACTGACAGTAATGTAGTATCCTTGCTAAAAACCTGAAAATGATGCTGACAGTGATGTAATGAGAGTTGCTATGAACCTAAGAAATGATGCTACAGTGATGTGGTGAGAGTTGCTACTATCCTCCAAATGATGCTGACAGTCATGTGAGCTTCATCAAGACCCAGGCCTCTATTTGTGGTCATGCATCATTGTGGCTGACCAATGGTCCAACTTCATCAGTCAGTCAGTCAGAGACATTAGCATTTGTCGGCCTGGCCTGCTGCCAAAGACTAACACTGCTTTAGTTGATTTACCTGTGCAGCCATGTCACACTCCTCTCGGCCACCTCCAAGGTCAGACGTCAGGTTAAACCAGCCAATGGCGGAAGAATCACTCTCAGAATCTGAAGCGCTCGTAGCTGCAGGGTTTTTCCACACAGCTTCTGTTGAGAGACAAAGTCCATCACTTGATTAACTCTCACCAACAGAAATGTGCAGTTTTCCACTCAGGACAGCTGCTGCATGCTGCTGTTTGTAAAAAGAAGGTCCAGTGGATCCGTTCAGTTCTACATTATTCAGCAGAGAGATGTCACCATTGAATAATGACCATATTTCCTAAAATTATAGCTCAACCACAGAGGGACCAGGCTACTAGAATGACCTCTGTTTACTAGAAGTGCTTCTCCTATGGTGGTGAACTCCTCAGCTGTCAGTGGAGTCAAATCTGTCTTAGAGAGGCCAGAGGTTCCCACACTGGTTCCCTCTCATCATGCAGCCCTGACAGCTGTGTGTGCTGTTCCAGCGTGTTGGCACCTCACTGATGAGTTTCAGGGTTGGCCCTCCCATCTGTTGCTGCACCTGAGCCAGCTTCTCCTTGGCTGTAGTGCTGATCTGAAGGATGTGACAGTGTTCCTGGCTTTGTGTCTGATGATGGAAGTGGGGATCTGATCACAGGATTTTCTGACTCCTAGATTCAGACGATGTGCAGTGCAGACTGAGTGGTGAATTTGGAGCTGTCTAGTGGATGCTGTCATGTTTGGTGCTGCGTCGCTCACAAGACACTTGACTTTGTTGGTGATGGCCCAGTCCTCCATCAGGCCTCTTTGGACTGGGGCCAAACTGTCAGCAGGGTGACTTTGTGGAAAGTCTTGCACTCCCAACACATTCATTCTCACTAATGCAGTGACAGGTCAGAGCCAAGGGAGCCTCCATGTCCACAGATGTCCACATGGCAGCTGGACTTCCTTTTTCACTCCTTCCCGTTCCTCCTGGTACTTTTTGGCCACCGTTTGTTTGATGGTCTGAAAATGACACCCAGAGTAAATCAATACATTGAAATTAGAGATGAAATAAACTGGAGATATCAACGACTGCTTTAGATCATTTCCACACAAACCTTTCTGGTTGGCAAACATATGAGGCTCAAGGACCTGAACCAGTTCCCTGAACCCTTCCCTCTCAACAGTGCTGAGGGGCTGGCAGTCCTTCAGGATGAAATTCAGCAGAGCCTCATCCAGCATCTGCTTCCTGGAAGCTGGATGGTTAAAGATGAAGGAGAGAAGAAATGAAGAGGAATTAATGATCAATGAAGCAACTGTGAGTCAGTTGGAGAGTGGCTGTATACCTGAGTTCATCCTGGTGGATCTGGGACTTCATTCTCATGCCTGGCCCCATCATGCCTCAGCACTGAAGAGGTGCTTTTGTTGAGATGAGACGCTTCTGTCCAACAAATGCCACATTCAACCTGCAGAAAAGAACATGAGTACTCAGCTAAAAGTTCCTTTCTTCATGGTGACTGGTGTTTCTTAGTCTTAGACCACCAGGTTTCCAATGAGGTGTATCGGATACGTTGTTGTGTGCCGCTGAAATCCGTCCAATTCCGGCGTTGTTTCCTCATGAAATATGTTTGCCTTAAAGCTCATTAAAGTGTTGAACCACAATATCGTTCACCATAACTTAGTCAACTTCAAGATAACCTACTTCTACATTCCAGTCCCGGCTGCTCCTGTTCTGCTGCAGTCCAGAAAACAACAACCCGATACAATTGGCGCTCCTTCCCACAGCTCCGGCCCGGATCCGCATGGTTCCGCTGACTGACTGTGAGACGCGCTCCCTCCAGAGTGGCACAGCCCGATGGGGGTCCTTATCTGGCACGGGGGCGTAAAACAGGTGCGACTGGAAAGCCTGGTTTATTCTGCGTCGAGGGAACGCGTTGCTCTGCAATTCACCGCCAAGCCGCTAGGGGGTGTGGCTTTGTCTTTGTATTGTTTACGGGGCTCTTGTCGGATTCCTTGGTTTTCTTCCGGTCACAGACAACAATTGTTGGCCATTTGTCAGTCTTTGTAGTGCCGCCAATAATCCTTTCTTCGGCTTGGTCCATTTTTTCTTGACGCTTTCACCACAGAAACTTTGAAAATGGCGGTGTTGTTGTGCTGCGACTGAACCGGAAATGACGTTCTGAGCGGACCAATTACAGTCCTCGACGTTGACGTCACCACGCGTTTACGCGACACGGAGGCAGGATTTTGTTGGGGTTTGCGTCGACGCGACGCAGAAGCATAAATCAGGCTTTCGTGGTTTAGAATCTCACGCCAAGCCGGAGAACCAGGTCTTGAATCAGTCACGTGGTCACTGCCGGTCGGCGAGGCTTTGGACGTCACTAAATACGTCATCGATAACCGTTTTTCAAAACGAAATCCTGGATCACTCCACTCATCACTACCGCTGCTACCAGGTTAGCGAGTCTGGAGTGGCACAGAGAACAGAGCTTGGACTCTGCTCGTTTTGAAGAAGAAGAAGAAGAAAAGAAGCGGAAGGCCTCGGTCTTTGTCTCCTGAAGGCTGAGTGGCGCCGGTAGAACCTCAACATGTGCGCCACGCAGCTGCTGCGGGTGTCGGTCCAGGAGCGGATCCTCGCCGCCGCTGAAGACTTCCTGCTGCAGCTGGGAGAAGGAGACTCAGCGGCTGGAGTCCCGGTGCTGAGAGCGCTGCTCACCGAGCGGCTGGCAGCGGCCGCGGAGCAGATCGTGGCTCTGCTGGAGGAAACCGTGGCGGAGTACGAGCGGGAGAACCACCGGCAGAGGTTGCTGCTCGATGCCGTGCTGAAGCCCCGAGTCAGGCTGGACAGAGCAGGTGAGTCCCCCCACACTGACCAGGAGAACCGAGAGACCGCAGTCCTGCCAGCAAGTGTCTCCGGTCTGGTTGTGTCCGTAATCCGGGTCATTGTGCTCAGACCGTCTGAGCAGGAGTGGAACAACGTAGAAGTGTTTCGTAGTTGACGGCTATTCGGTGTTGGTGGAGCCTTAAAACCTCACCTGGCTCGGGACACGCTGGGCGCCATCTTGGCTGCTTCCTGACCAACAAGTAGATGGCGCTGTTTGGTTTCCAGGCTGCGTCCTTCCCGCCGTAGTTCTACTGCTTTTTGTATTTGTTTGGAAGAAAAAAACAAAACTAAGAAACACGGAGAAACATCTCATAGGTTACACGTTACAAATTTTGTCCCAGCCAGAGTTTTCCTCAATTACTGGAAAGGAAAGGGACATTTCCTGATTATTTTTAATAAACTAATCTTCGACCTTGGCTGACTGCATGTTGCTGTGTTTGGGTGGACTGACATGTTTAGCATCAGTACAGGTTCCCTCTGGTTCTAGGGACTGAACTCTCATTCTCCTACAGGGTCTCATTCTAGAAATGAACATTCTGACTAGCAGATGTGATCATGAATGGACAAAACCATTCAGCAGAGGGGACCTATGACCTTTGACCTGGGTGACACAACGTTGATCCAAGCATCTGAAGCCAGCGTTTCTGTTCCCAGTTTGCTGACTGGTCCTCAGTAGCAGGACGTCTCTTTTCATTGAGTTGATTTCTGTTTCTGTCTGTTGCTCCGCTGTTTCAGAGTCAAATGAAGAGATTTCTGATGTTGCTGTTTGTGTCCTGCAGATGTGGAGCAGCTGCTGGTGATTAAAGAAGAGGTTCCCCCTGAGCTGCAGGACCCAGAGCCCCCCCACATTAAAGAGGAGTGGGAGGAGCTGTGGACCAGTGAGGAGGGAGGGCAGCTTCAAGGGCAGGAGGAGGCTGATATCACCACGTTCCCCTTCACTCTGGTTCCTGTGAAGAGTGAAGGGGACGAAGAGAAACCTCAGTTCCCACATCTTCATCAGAGTCTAACTGAGGAGAACTTGAAAGAAGAGTCTCTGAGCAGCAACCCAATTCATCCTCTGAAAACAGAAGCTGATGGAGAAGAGTGTGGAGGACCAGAACCTGAACCAGAACCAGCCAGCAAGGTAGATCCAGATCCACTTGTACAACCCCAGACTGAAGACCAGATGTCAGACTCTTCTGAAGCTGAGACTGAAGTCAGTGAGGATGATTGGGTCAGACCTGATAACACGGCCACTTCTGAGCACAAGGAACCCTTTGGCTCAAGGAGGAATATGCTTCAGAAATTGAGCCCAGGACAGGAAGCGAGTCATTGCAGCTCAAAAGAACAAAAACTAAAGACTGGAAGAGAATCAGAGATCATCAGGAATGTGACCTTTGGTCCTTCTGAATCTGAGACAGAAGTCAGTGAGGATGAGCGTCCCTTTAGGTGCTCAAAGTGCAGTAAAGGTTTTAGTTACAGAAGGAATTTGGATGTACACATGAAAACACACACTGGAGAAAAACCATACCCCTGCTCAGTTTGCGGCACAGGGTTTTCAGAAAATGGATATCTAAAAAGACACATGAAGAGAACACATACTGGAGAGAAACCATTCCCATGCTCAGTTTGTGGCACCACATTTGCAGAAAAGTCAAGTGTGAAAAGACACATTAGGAGAGCCAATACTGGAGAGAAACCATTCCCATGCGCAGTTTGCAGCACAAGATTTTCAGAAAGGGATTGTCTGAAAAGACACATTAGGAGAGCCCATACTGGAGAGAAACCATTCCCCTGCTCAGTTTGCGGCACAAGATTTTCAGAAAGGGGTTGTCTGAATAGACATATGAGAAGACATACTGGAGAGAAACCATTCGGCTGCTCAGTGTGTGGCAAAACATTCTCAGAACAGGGACATCTGAAAAGGCACCTGAACGTGCACACTGGGGAGAAACCATTTCCCTGTGCACTTTGTGGCAAAAGATTCTCACAAAAGGGAAATCTGGGAAAGCACATGAAAACGCACACTGGGGAGAAACCATTCCCCTGTGCATTTTGTTGCAAAAGATTTTCAGAAAAAGGATGTCTGAAAAGACACATGAGGAGAACACACACTTGAGAGACATTTGTCTTGCTGAATTAGTTGCAAAAACTTCCTAGATGAGGAAAACATGAAACAACACAACAGAAAAATGTCCTTTGTCCATTCTGTGTTGGTGTGACTCAAACTGAGTAGATAATGCAATTTATCATGGTCGTTCAGACCCAACTTGGAGGTTCTGGTTTTAGAAAGCGTTTTTCAGATAATGCAGCAGGAAATGAACTCAGTTAACCTGACATAATGGAGCCATCATTGGATATGACGGTGAGAGGGCTGATCTTATTTTCTCTGAGGTCACCATGGAAAGATCCACCTGGTACCACTTACTGATCTTTATATTGACGTATTGATCACTGATCAAACACTGAATTATCTTTGAGTGTCTTCAGACTATCTTACATGAGTGTATGTTATTGTTACGATGGTTTCTCTTCCTGGTTCCTGTCAATACATGTGCAGCTGTCAAGTCTTTAATCACTTGTTGGTGCAGCCTGATAATAAAGAATTACAAAAGTCCAGCCTAGATGGAACTCATACATGGAGTTTTAGACAACTGCTGGCCTTCATCCAGCTTTATTGATAAATATAATTGAGTATCATCTGTGTAACAATGGAAATTTATGGACTGTTTCCCAATAATATGACCTAAAGGAAGCATACATAAAGTGAAGAGTATTGGCCCCAGCACTGAACCTTGAGGAACACCGTGTTTAACTTTGGTTTGTATAGAAGATTTATCATTAACGTCTACAAACTGAAATCAACCTGATGAATACGATTGAAACCACTTTAATGTTCCCTGAATGCACAGTTTAATCGTAATAATGGTACACTTTTGCAAGTGAGAGTGAGGCCTGCAGCCAGACTACAAGGTCGGCTACAAGAAGGAGTTCTCCTGGAGGATAAACAATGGGGCAGCCGATAAGGAAGCTGTGGGTTTGGGCGGAGGAGCACACATTCCAATCTGTCTTCTCTTTCAGTCCAATCCAAATTGTAAAGTTAAATTTCTGGTCTTCAACATCACTCTCCTCTTTGCAGAGCGGCCAACTGCTCCGAGATGGTTTCCATCCTGGGTTTCAGTTCAAGAGTCTGTTGTTGCCCCGCTCTGCCAACCTCAGTCATTGCGTTGTCAATGACTGAGGTTGTGTGAGCTGCACATCACATCAAGTGTTGATGCCCACCAAGGGGTGTCTTTTCAAAAAGAGGAATATTACGCCTCCATTTCACACAGACGAGACGGCAAATTTGGCACATTTTCTGTCTAAAAAGGCCTGGAGAGAGATGGAGGTGAGGGAGGAGAGGAGACAGAGAGGTGGGGAAGAGAAGAGAGAGAGACCAGACATTATGTTTGCTGCTCCATTTTGATTGTTGCTCTCCAGCTTCAGCTCAATAAAAACCTCTTCATCACATCAGTCCCATGTGGAGCTGCGTTGTTCCAACAACACTGAGATCTCAGCTCATAGCAGTTCTACAATAAAGGTTCCAACACAACGTTCCATTGATCCATGAACAAAGCAGGCAGTGAGACCATGATGATGTCACATCTGTCCACTGTCCAGATGTCAGAGCTGAAAATGATAGGATGCCATGTTCCCTTCAACAACAGTCCAGCAGAAAGCCACCATGAAGACCTGAGGAGGAGCATGGCAGCTCACCACAGTCAGGAACTCCCAGTCACCTCAACAAGATTTCTGTCCACTCACGTTCAACCAGACCAGCAGATCACCTGCATCCCCACTGCCTCACCACCAGAGGGCAGTAGAACATCAACCATAGAGGCTCCCACTGAGGAATGAACACCACCACCAGCAGACCGCTCTCCCTCCCTGACAGCATTTAAAGGAGATGAATGATGGATCATCAAACTCCACCATTCACTGTGACTCAGGGCCGCTCCTCTGCTCTGACTCTCTTTGATTGTTTGTCTTTGTTTTATTCAAACAAGTTGTTCCTCCTCTCTCTCTTCTTGCTGCTCTACCCCCCCCCCCCCCCATGTGATGTCTACTACCTCCTCCTCCTTGATGACACTCATTGTGGGGTCTCTTCATCAGCCCTCCTCTGCTTTCTGAGCCACAAATAGTTTTTCTGAGTCGCTAAAACCCCGAACTCCATCTTGAACCCAGACTCTCAGAAGCCTGACCACATTTACTGAACTGGTCCCTCTTTGGTGAAACCATCACCACGTTTCTGAAGGCTCTGAATGTCCTGATGCTGATGTCATTCTGCTTCCTCTGACACAGGCAGGTTTGGTCCGTTCTGGCACTGTGACATCAAAGACTAAATTCTGAGATCAAGAAGAACATTTACAAAACATGAACAAAACTTGATGACAGAATTCTTTGTCCTCCTCCATCACCGCGATGCCATCGATGGTCCGTTACTGTTGCAGTGCAGTAACATCATGAGTTGTGTCAAACCATCTCTGTCAGCTCTGCGAGTGTCTGGAGTGACGTCTCCAAGGACACTTGCTGCCAGGACTACAGAGTAAACATCAACATCTGTTTGCATCTGGCTTCAACTGTACTTTTCCTCTAGGTTCAACTTTGCTAGGTTACAGTGACTTGTGTACAGAGTAGTGACTTGATCAGCTGGTGGTGATGATGTAGCTTTGGGATGCTAACACAGTTGTTACTCAGGGCACTGCTGGTTGTAATTTAGAGTCCAATGAGAAACGCTCAGTCTCAGGTTCCAGCTTATCAGTGGGTTCTTTGAGGGTCAGAGACTTACATACAAATATAAAAACCAGTTGAAACACTTCCTGGAATTTTAAGAGGATTGAATACAAACAAGGAAGCGTGTAAGACAGAGGAATAATACCAGTAAAGCAATGAAGGCACATGGAGGATCAGACATGAATCATAAGATTTATCTGAGACTCAAGTGGACGGCAAAAGTAGCAGGTGAGAAGGTGTTCAGGATGAAGGGTCAGTGACCTCCAAACAAAGAAAACTCCTGAATGGAGGTTGAGCAGAGTCTGAGGAGTCAGGTGGAGCTGGCAGTGAGACAGGAGTTGAGGCCTGAACAGATGCAGCACTGGTCTTTGTTACTGTGACAGCACGACAACCAACAGGACCTGCTCACGTTCTCAGCTGGATTGTTCTCATCAATGTACGGAACCTCTCCAACGACCTGGTGGGGGGACGGCCTACCAAGCCTCCATCTCAACGACTGTGGCTCCCACTGGGATCCGCGATGCTCTTCTCAGGCACAAGGGGGCTTCTCTCTGCTGGTCAGGATGGAGATTCAAGGCTCACGGGAGGTCAACAGTATTGTGACCGTGAAAAGGGGGAGAGGAGAAGTTCTGTTTAAAGTTAAAGAACAAAGAAACAAAAAAGTAAGCAGAAGAGAAAGAAAAGAGGAGAGACGGACCAGCAGCTGGAGGAGCTCACGGAAAAATAAGAAGCGCTGAAGAGCCTGAACCCAACCCAACTGTAACTGATGGTGTCGTGACTATTATAATAAACTGGTCCGCCGTGGGGGGTGACCTTTGACCTGTGTGGGGCTGCTGGCCAATCAGCACCCTTTGCCGTCCTCAGTACTTCTCAGATATTCCTGTATTAAACAGGTCAACAGAGGGCAGTCATGCATCCCTCAGATCCTCTAGAGCAGGGGTTTTCAGTTAAAATTCTCCTGGGTCCAGTTTTCAAACCTCTTCAAGCTTGGGTCTGGAGGCCTAGCACAGTTTTTCATGACTGCTGATTTCAGTGATGGGCCCACGCCTGCATGTTAGCCAGCAGTCGAGCTGTGCTTTATGATCCAGGGGCATCTTTAGCCGATGGAGGTAGACTTTAAGCCTGTTGTATCAGTGTCTGTTTGGTAAACAATGAACTTTCAGATCGAATGAAGTCGCCGACATTTCAATAATAGTTCAGTCGTATTTATTGTCTGCTTTTTTTCCACATGAACCTTAAACCTATTGTCCAGCAGGGGGCAACATAAAGAGAAGAGTGTATATGACTAATATGACTATGTGAGTGTGTGTGTGTGTGTGTGTGTGTGTGTGTGTGTGTTTTGAAGACGACTTCTTGACTCCATTTTTGTTGTCACTCTTCTCTTAATTTTAAGTTTCACTCATTAAAATGAAGCCGCTTTGACGTGTTTACTTCTCTTGTACGTCAACAACTTTGGTCTTTAAGCTCCTGACAAACACACCACACGTCACTCACTCTATAGATTAAATCTGCTGATAACACAAAACACGTGACCTTGTGACCCTGCATGACGTTTTGCTCCAACTTTCCAGAACTAATAGGAGGAACAGCATGGATCGTTCTGAGCAAGAACTCTGACATCACCATCGTCATGAACAAGAAGGCAGTCGGACTCAACTTCAACAAATCTGAAATGTCCCCTTAAGCTCCTGCTACTTTGAACTGATGCCTAAACCTTCAGTTTCCATTCATCACTCAGAACCTCTCACAACCCCAGAAGAACAAGCAAAGGTTTGGAGCAGTAAAGCCTTCAATAATGACATCATCATGTTTGAGGGTTTCCTTCCCTCAAACTGTTTCTACCAACACAACAGAATCCTGGAAATATTTCAGGTGTTGACCTCCCAGCAGCCTGAAGGTCAACCTGCATTATCTGTTATGTTGCTGAGCAGAGGAGGGAGCTCAATGGTAGAGCGCTAGCTTAGCATGTGAGAGGTGGTGGGATCGGTGCCCTCGTTCTCCAGAAGACTTCAGCTTGTTCTGTTGTTGAGCTCTGATGAAACCACTGACTTTGAACCACACACAAAGTGAAGGAGTGACTTAAGATTGATGGCACCTGAGGAACTTCTAGGTTTCCTAAAATCAACTGGAAATTCATTCACCAGTTAAACAGTGACTCTACCAGAGGGGGTGTAGCTCAGTGGTAGAGCGCATGCTGAGCATGTATGAGGCCCTGGGTTCAATCCCCGGCATCTCCAGCTGGTCCTTTGTAGCCTTCATCTTGTCAGCTAAAGTGATCCTTAAATGTGACAACAGTCGATTCACTATCAGAAGACATCTTCTACATGTTCAAGATGGGCGAACTGTCCACAAATGTTCAAAATTACTTTTGAAAATGAAAACATAGATCAAACCTGCCCTGTCAATCACCCACAATGGGCGGATCGTCCCACTCCCTATCAGGTTCCCCTCTCCGCGACCCAGGAGGCTCCCTCTCCCTATCAGGACTAGAAGTCCATTGGGGTCTCCCTGCTCAGGTAGGAGTCCTGCCCACAACGTTAAGCTGTTGATGTTCTAGAGGAGACAACATCTGATCTTTGTTAGATCCACCAGTCAAAGGTTTTCTTTAAAGGCTGTAGCAGCTGAGAATGAGGGATTAATAACCATCTTAGTGAGGACATTTTGAAACATGATGACATTTTATTGACTTGTAGCACTGCAAAAATCATCTCCCCTCCAAAAACCCTCTTCTCCAACTCTGTACTCAAGTTGTCTCCTCATCAGGCACCACAGGATCCAGGACGTTCAGTCAAAAAAATCATTAGTGATTTTAAAAATGGCCATCAGACACAAAATAAGACTTCAAACAGGTTTACAATTTTATTTTATGTTAACACATTTTGTCCATTTTGCCTCCACACTGTCCTTCATCACAGCATTTAACATCAGGACTGCTCCCAGATCAGCTCCATGACCTCATCCCTGCACCAGAGTACCGCCCAAGTTTATCAAGGATGGCCAACATGAGAGGGTCTAGATTCACCTCCATCTTTGGAGGCTGTTGAATTTCCTCCTGAGGACCGTCAGGCTGTTTCCTTACTTTGCTGTGACCCAACAGCAGACAGCAACAAGGACTTGGTGCACTTGGTAAAACCACCATCTGGAGTCTGGACCAAGATGCTGATGTGATCCTTTGATGAGTTTAGAATCAGTCAAAGATCAAAGACTGAAGCAGGAGATCAATGCTCAGAGCCCAGAGATCAAAGACAGAATTCAGAGATCAAAGACAGAATTCCGACATCAAACACAGAATTCAGACATCAAACACAGAATTCAACTATCAATCAATGTGAGGAACCAGCGTCTCATGTGAAGATGCTTCTGAACTCATGAAGTGAAATCCTACCATATAGAGATGAATGAGTCCAACTGGGACTGGCGACCTGTCCAGGGTGTACCCCGCCTCTTGCCCGTAGATGCTGGGATAGGCTCCAGCCCCCCCGCGACCCTTAATAGTAAGGAATAAGCGGAAGATGACGATGGATGGAGTCCAACTGGACCTGAACAGGAGAGAAATAAAGGAGTTATGTAATTGTTATTTATTTCCAGGCCAGGTGAGGGTTGGATTTTGTTCGTTCATGTTGAAGTGAACTGACAGTGGGACTGTGGACCTGGGCTGAAGTCCAGCTCACTGCTGGTTTAATAAAACCACCTGATTGTTTTTCCTATCAGCTCTGATCTGATGAAAGAAACAAAAAGCCAAACTTCATTCGTCCGTGTCCAAACTCCACGTCTGTTGATGTACAGCACTCCAGTTATTTGTTTCTTTCCAGACAGAAGCAGGTTGGTGGAGGAATAAAACCTCAACAGTGAACAAACAGCAATGAGAGAAGTGAATCCTGCACTCAGAGAAGTTGTGTCTGCACTCGCCAACCAGGAAACGCGTCTATCTTCTGTGTGACTGAGGCAGCTGCTCAGAGCTGCGTTTCTCAGCTGTGTGGGGGCGGGACTCTGTGTGTGATTGACAGGTCAACTGTCTGCCAGACAATGTTGTGGGGCACAAACACAAAATGCGAGGTGCCATTTCCATTCTGGGTCAATCAGCTCTGGGGCCGTTTTGTCTTTTGAATGAAGAAATGCGTTCATTTTGGGTAGCAGCTTGTAAAAATGCCCCGGCTCAACCACCAGACCTCTGTGTACACTGTCAAGAAAAAAAACTATAAAAAAAACAGTAAAAAGTCTGGCAGCAGAGTTTCCAGACGAATACCGTCAAATTACAGTAATGAACTGTTCCACAAAATTACATGGAATAAACTGTAAAAATACACAGCAGGTTTCACAGGCCGGACTCATTAAATTACAGTCCATTTAGTGTTGATAAATGTGCATTCAACTGCAGGAAAACAGGCCCATCATGGAAAAACACATGAAGAACAAGGACCTTTCAGGTTCTTCTCTAAGTTCAGGGCTCTTACTGGTTCATTTATGAAACAAACCAGTCTATGAGCAGGAATTTCCCATTAAAAAGTTCATTTGACAGTGGAAAAGCAAGCATAGTCCATCAAAATAGCCAAGTTTAAGGTCAATCGCTGTCAATTGAAGCTATTTAGTTGTTACTTTATGAAACTGAGCCAACTTTCTACAGTGATTTCCTGTTAGATTCTGGTTTCTCCAAGTATAAAAACTACAACAATGTATAAACACAGAATCTGTACTTTGAACAACAGAGAATTTCTACATATTTACAGTATCAGTCCATCACTTTAGAGGATTGGAATGTAAAATAATCATTGGACAATGGAAATCATTTATCCTTTAACAAAGCAACTTCAGTGCAGAGTTGATAACTGCACTTCAAACTTTGAACTGGTGTCCACATCAATGTGGAATTTGAGGAGGCCACAGCCACCAAATTTCCCAGAGTTCTTGACTATTTGCAGTCTCTTCCCTTGGAGAAGTCAAGTGGAACTACAAGACAAGGAGCAGAAATCCAAGCTGCTGGTGGACCACGTGGTGCTGTGTTGATGCTACTTTCACACTCAAAGGGGATCGTGCAGGAATGTTCCACACGGTTGACCAAACTTCCATTGCAGAAGAGATTCAGGCAGTTCCACCCACGCCATGCATCCTTGTATGCTGTAAGTGTGAGGCAATACAATACAGTATGTTTCAGTGACATACATTTAGACAGAAGACCTTGGTTTATTGGGTGATGTTTATTGACATGCCAATTGGATTGTGGTGCCAATATGGCTGACTTGGTCGGTGAAAATCTTATCATCACAAAAAAAAAGTACACACAAATGTTCAAATTACTTTTCTAGACTTTAGTCCCCAAAGGAATTTCAGGCACCTGAAAGTGACTTTCATAAATCTGTGTGTGTGTGTACAGTACATGTCCCCAAAATGGACATTAAAATTATTGGTCCCCAATCTCAAGAATAAAATGATGCTCCAGTGATGTAGTGAGAGTTGCTACAAACCTCAAAATGATGCTGTCAATAATACAGTAAGACTTGCGACTAAGATCAAAATGATGCTAAAGTGATGTAATGAGAGTTTCTTCTCAACTAAGAAATGATGCTACAGTGATGGGGTGAGAGTTGCTACTAACCTAATAAATGATGCTAAACTCATGTAGTAAAAGTTGCTACTAATCTCAAAATGATGCTGCAGTGATGTAGTGAGAGTTGCTACTATCCTCATAATGATGCTCCAGTGATGTAGTGAGAGTTGCTAAAGACCTCAAAATGATGCTAAAGTGATGAAATGAGAGTTGCTAATAATCCCAAAATGATGCTCCAGTGATGTATTGAGAGTTGCTTCAAACTTCAAAATGATGCTAAAGTGATGTAGTGAGAGTTGCTTCAAACCTCAAAATGATGCTCCAGTGATGTAGTGAGAGTTGCTAAAGACCTCAAAATGATGCTACAGTGATGTAATGAGAGTTGCTCCGATCCTAAAAATGATGCTGTCAGTCATGTAGTGAGAGTTGCTACTAACCTTAAAATGATGCTAAAGTGATGTAATGAGAGTTGCTACTAATCTCAAAATGATGCTACATTGATGTAGTGATAGTTGCTAAAAATCTCAAAATAAGGCTACAGTGATGTGGTTAGAGTTGCTAAAAACCTAAGAAATGATGCTACAGTGATGTGGTGAGAGTTGCTACTAATCTGAAAATGTTGCTAAAGTGATGTTGTGAGAGTTGCAACTATCCTCAAAATGATGCTGACAGTGATGTAGTGAGAGTTGCTACGTACCTCAAAATTATGCTACAGTGATGCAATGAATGTTTCTACTAACCTAAGAAATGAAGCGACAGTGATGTAGTGAGAGTTGCTACTAACCTAAGAAATGAAGCGACAGTGATGTAGTGAGAGTTGCTACTAACCTAAGAAATGATACAACAGTAATGTGGTGAGAGTTGCGACGAACCTGAAAATGATGCTGACTATGATGTAATTACAGTTGCTACTAACCTCAAAATGATGCTTATAGTGATGACGTGAGAGTTGCTATTAAACTCAAAATGATGCTAAAGTGATGTAATGAGAGTTGCTAAAAACCTCAAAATGATGCTCCAGTGATGTAGTGAGAGTTGCTAGAAACCTCAAAATGATGCTTCAGTGATGTAATGAGAGTTGCTATGAACCTAAGAAATGATGCGACAGTGATGTGGTGAGAGTTGCTACTAATCTCAAAATGATGCTTCAGTGATGTGCTGAGAGTTGCTACTAATCTCAAAATGATGCTCCAGTGATGTAATGGGAGTTGCTACTAACCTAAGAAATGATGCTACAGTGATGTAGTGAGAGTTGCTACTATGCTAAAAATGATGCTGACAGTGATGTAGTGAGAGTTGCTACTATGCTCAAAATTATGCTGACAGTAATGTAGTAAGAGTTGCTAAAAATCTCAAAATGATGCTACAGTGATATAGTGAGAGTTGCTACGAACCTCAAAATGATGCTCCAGTGATGCAGTAAGAGTTGCTTAAAATCTTAAAATGATGCTGACAGTCATGTAGTCATGTAGTCATGTAGCAACTCTCACTACATGACTGTCAGCATCATTTTAAGAGTTGCTTAAAATCTTAAAATGATGCTGACAGTCATGTAATGAGAGTTGCTACGAACCTCAAAATGATACTACAGTAATGTAGTGAGAGTTTCTTATAAAACTCAAAATGATGCGACTGTGATGTGGTGAGAGTTGCTACGAACCTCAAAATGATGCTACAGTAATGTAGTGAGAGTTGCTACGAACCTCAATAATGCTACAGTAATGTTGTAAGTGTTGCTAAAAATCTCAAAATGATGCTAAAGTGATGTGGTGAGAGTTGCTAAAATCTTCAAAATGATGCTACAGTGATGTAGTGAGAGTTGCCACGAACCTCAAAATGATGCTACAGTGATGTATTAAGTTGCTAAAAATCTAAAAATGATGCTACAGTGATGTAGTGAGAGTTGTTACGAAACTCAAAATGATGCTCCAGTGATGTCGTGAGAGTTGCTTAAAAACTCAAAATGATGCGACTGTGATGTGTTGACAGTTGCAAAAACCTCACAATGATGCTCCACTGATGTAGTGAGAGTTGCTAAAAATCTCAAAATGATTCCACAGTAATGTAGTGAGAGTTGCTACGAACCTCAAAATGATGCTTCAGTGATGTGGTGAGACTTGCTAAAAATCTCAAAATGATTCCACAGTAATGTCGTGAGAGTTGCTACGAACCTATAAATGATGCTACAGTGATGTGGTAGGAGTTGCTTAAAACCTCAAAATGATTCCACAGTCATGTAGTGAGAGTAGCTTAAAACCTCAAAATGATGCTACGGTAATGTTGTAAGAGTTGCTACAAACCTCAAAATAATGCTACAGTAATGTATTAAGTTGCTAAAAACCTCAAAATGATGCTACAGTAATGTATTAAGTTGCTAAAAACCTCAAAATATTGCTACAGTGATGTATATAAGAGTTGCTTAAAACCTCAAAATGATGCTCCAGCGGTGTCGTGAGAGTTGCTACTAATCTAAGAAATGATGCTACAGTGATGTGGTGAGACTTGCTAAAAACCTCACAATAATGCTGTCAGTAATGTAGTGAGAGATGCTACGAACCTCAACATGATGCGACAGTAATGTAGTGAGAGTTGCTACGAACCTCAAAATGATGCTACAGTAATGTAGTGAGAATTGCTACCAAAATCAAAATGATGCTACAGTAATGTAGTAGGAGTTGCTAAAAATCTAAAAATGATGCTGTAAGTAATGTAGTGAGACTTGCTACGAACCTCAATAATGCTACAGTAATGTTGTAAGTGTTGCTGAAAATCTCAAAATGATGCTAAAGTGATGTAGTGAGATTTGCAACGAACCTCAAAATGATGCTACAGTGATGTAGTGAGAGTTGCTATGATCCTAAAAATGATGCTCCAGTAATGTATTAAGTTGCTAAAAACCTCAAAATGATGCTCCAGTGATGTAGTGAGAGTTGCCACGAACCTCAAAATGATGCTAAAGTGATGTGGTGAGAGTTGCAAAAAAATTAAAAATGATACTGTCAGTAATGTAGTTAGAGATGCTACAAACCTCAAAATGATGCTACAGTGATGTATTTAGTGTTGGTAAAAACCTTAAAATGATGCTGACATTCATGTAGTGAGAGTTGCTTAAAATCTCAAAATGATGCCACAGTGATGCGGTGAGAGTTTCTCAAAAAACTAAAAATGATGCAACAGTGATGTGGTGAGAGTTGCTACTATCCTTCAAATGATTCTACAGTAATGTAGTGAGAGTTGCAAAAAATCTAAAAATGATGCTGTAAGTAATGTAGTGAGACTTGCTACGAACCTCAGTTATGCTACAGTAATGTTGTAAGTGTTGCTAAAAATCTCAAAATGATGCTAAAGTGATGTGGTGAGAGTTGCTTAAAACCTCAAAATGATGCTCCAGTAATGAAGTGAGAGTTCCTACGAACCTATAAATGATGCTACAGTGATGTAGTGAGAATTGCTTAAAACCTCAAAATGATTCCACAGTCATGTGGTGAGAGTTGCTTAAAACCTCAAAATGATGCTACAGTAATGTTGTAAGAGTTGCTACGAACCTCAAAATAATGCTACAGTAATGTATTAAGTTGCTAAAAACCTCAAAATGATGCTACAGTAATGTATTAAGTGGCTAAAAACCTCAAAATGTTGCTACAGTGATGTAGTAAGAGTTGCTTAAAACCTCAAAATGATGCTCCAGTGATGTAGTGAGAGTTGCAACTAATCTAAGAAATGATGCTACAGTGATGTGGTGAGAGTTTCTTAAAATCTTAAAAAGATGCGACAGTGATGTGGTGAGAGTTGCTACTATCCTCCAAATGATGCTACAGTGAAGTAGTGAAAGTTGCTAAAAACCTCAAAATGCTGCTACAGTGATGTCGGAAGAGTTGGTAAAAATCTCAAAATGATGCTAAAGTGATGTGGCGAGAGTTGCTAAAAACCTCACAATGATGCTGTCAGTAATGTAGTGAGAGATGCTACGAACCTCAACATGATGCTACAGTAATGTAGTGAGAGTTGCTAAGAACCTCAAAATGATGCTACAGTGATGTAGTGAGAGTTGCTACGAACCTATAAATGATGCTACAGTGATGTGGTAGGAGTTGCTTAAAACCTCAAAATGATTCCACAGTCATGTAGTGAGAGTTGCTTAAAACCTCAAAATGATGCTACAGTAATGTTGTAAGAGTTGCTACGAACCTCAAAATGATGCTACAGTAATGTATTAAGTTGCTAAAAACCTCAAAATGATGCTACAGTAATGTATTAAGTGGCTAAAAACCTCAAAATGTTGCTACAGTGATGTAGTAAGAGTTGCTTAAAACCTCAAAATGATGCTCCAGTGAAGTAGTGAAAGTTGCTAAAAACCTTAAAATGCTGCTACAGTGATGTCGGAAGAGTTGCTAAAAATCTCAAAATGATGCTAAAGTGATGTGGCGAGACTTGCTAAAAACCTCACAATAATGCTGTCAGTCATGTAGTGAGAGATGCTACGAACCTCAACATGATGCTACAGTAATGTAGTGAGAGTTGCTACGAACCTCAAAATGATGCTACAGTAATGTAGTGAGAATTTCAACCAAAATCAAAATGATGCTACAGTAATGTAGTAGGAGTTGCTAAAAATCTAAAAATGATGCTGTAAGTAATGTAGTGAGACCTGCTACGAACCTCAATAATGCTACAGTAATGTTGTAAGTGTTGCTTAAAATCTCAAAATGATGCTCCAGTGATGTAGTGAGTTGCTTAAAACCTCAAAATGATGCTACAGTGATGTAATGAGAGTTGCTATGAACCTAAGAAATGATGCGACAGTGATGTGGTGAGAGTTGCTACTAATCTCAAAATGATGCTTCAGTGATGTGCTGAGAGTTGCTACTAATCTCAAAATGATGCTCCAGTGATGTAATGGGAGTTGCTACTAACCTAAGAAATGATGCTACAGTGATGTAGTGAGAGTTGCTACGATGCAAAAAATGATGCTGACAGTGATGTAGTGAGAGTTGCTACTATGCTCAAAATTATGCTGACAGTAATGTAGTAAGAGTTGCTAAAAATCTCAAAATGATGCTACAGTGATATAGTGAGAGTTGCTACGAACCTCAAAATGATGCTCCAGTGATGCAGTAAGAGTTGCTTAAAATCTTAAAATGATGCTGACAGTCATGTAGTGAGAGTTGCTACGAACCTCAAAATGATGCTACAGTAATGTAGTGAGAGTTTCTTATAAAACTCAAAATGATGCGACTGTGATGTGGTGAGAGTTGCTACGAACCTCAAAATGATGCTACAGTAATGTAGTGAGAGTTGCTACGAACCTCAATAATGCTAAAGTAATGTAAGTGTTGCTAAAAATCTCAAAATGATGCTAAAGTGATGTGGTGAGAGTTGCTAAAATCTTCAAAATGATGCTACAGTGACGTAGTGAGAGTTGCCACGAACCTCAAAATGATGCTACAGTGATGTGGTGAGAGTTTCACGATCCTCAAAATGATGCTACAGTAATGTATTAAGTTGCTAAAAACCTAAAAATGATGCTACAGTGATGTAGTGAGAGTTGTTTAAAAAATTTAAAAATGATGCAGACAGTCATGTAGTGAGAGTTGCTACTATCCTCCAAAAGATGCTACAGTGATGTAGTGAGAGTTGCTTAAAATCTCAAAATGATGTGACAGTGATGTGGTAATAGTTTCAAAAAACTCAAAATGATGCTCCAGTGATTTAGTAAGAGTTGCTACGAACCTCAAAATGATGCTGACAGTCGTGAAGTGAGATTTGCTACTATCCTGAAAATGATGCTACAGTGATGTAGTGAGAGTTGCTACTATCCTCCAAATGATTCCACAGTAATGTAGTGAGAGTTGCTTAAAACCTCAAAATGATGCTACAGTAATGTTCTAAGAGTTGCTACGAACCTCAAAATGATGCTACAGTAATGTATTAAGTTGCAAAAAACCTCAAAATGATGCTACAGTAATGTAGTGAGAGTTGCTACGAACCTCAATAATGCTAAAGTAATGTAAGTGTTGCTAAAAATCTCAAAATGATGCTAAAGTGATGTGGTGAGAGTTGCTAAAATCTTCAAAATGATGCTACAGTGACGTAGTGAGAGTTGCCACGAACCTCAAAATGATGCTACAGTGATGTGGTGAGAGTTTCACGATCCTCAAAATGATGCTACAGTAATGTATTAAGTTGCTAAAAACCTAAAAATGATGCTACAGTGATGTAGTGAGAGTTGTTTAAAAAATTTAAAAATGATGCTGACAGTCATGTAGTGAGAGTTGCTACTATCCTCCAAATGATGCTACAGTGATGTAGTGAGAGTTGCTTAAAATCTCAAAATGATGTGACAGTGATGTGGTAATAGTTTCAAAAAACTCAAAATGATGCTCCAGTGATGTAGTAAGAGTTGCTACGAACCTCAAAATGATGCTGACAGTCGTGAAGTGAGATTTGCTACTATCCTGAAAATGATGCTACAGTGATGTAGTGAGAGTTGCTACTATCCTCCAAATGATTCCACAGTAATGTAGTGAGAGTTGCTTAAAACCTCAAAATGATGCTACAGTAATGTTCTAAGAGTTGCTACGAACCTCAAAATGATGCTACAGTAATGTATTAAGTTGCTAAAAACCTCAAAATGATGCTACAGTAATGTATTAAGTTGCTAAAAACCTCAAAATGTTGCTACAGTGATGTAGTAAGAGTTGCTTAAAACCTCAAAATGATGCTCCAGTTAAGTAGTGAAAGTTTCTAAAAACATCAAAATTCTGCTACAGTGATGTCGGAAGAGTTGCTAAAAACCTCAAAATGCTGCTACAGTGATGTCGGAAGAGTTGCTAAAAACTAAAAATGATGCTAAAGTGATGTGGCGAGAGTTTTTAAAAATCTCAAAATGATGCTAAAGTGATGTGGCGAGAGTTGCTAAAAACCTCACAATGATGCTGTCAGTAATGTAGTGAGAGTTGCTATGAACCTCAAAATGAGGCTCCAGTGATGTAGTGAGAGTTGCTCCTAATCTAAGAAATGATGCTACAGTGATGTAGGAAGAGTTGCTGAAAAAATCTCAAAGTGATGCTTCAGTGATGTGGTGAGACTTGCTAAAAATCTCAAAATGATTCCACAGAAATGTCGTGAGAGTTGCTACGAACCTATAAATGATGCTACAGTAATGTTGTAAGAGTTGCTGCGAACCTCAAAATGATGCTAAACTAATGTATTAAGTTGCTAAAAACCTCAAAATGATGCTACAGTAATGTATTAAGTTACTAAAAACCTCAAAATGTTGCTACAGTGATGTAGTAAGAGTTGCTTAAAACCTCAAAATGATGCTCCAGTGAAGTAGTGAAAGTTGCTAAAAACCTCAAAATGCTGCTACAGTGATGTCGGAAGAGTTGCTAAAAACCTCAAAATGCTGCTACAGTGATGTCGGAAGTGTTGCTAAAAAATCTCAAAATGATGCTAAAGTGATGTGGCGAGAGTTGCTAAAAACCTCACAATGATGCTGTCAGTAATGTAGTGAGAGTTGCTACGAACCTATAAATGATGCTCCAGAAATGAAGTGAGAGTTGCTACGAACCTATAAATGATGCTACAGTAACGTAGTGAGAGTTGCTACGAACCTCAAAATGATGCTACAGTAATGTAGTGAGAGTTGCTACGATCCTCATAATGATGCTACAGTAATGTATTAACTTGCTTAAAATCTAAAAATGATGCTCCACTGATGTAGTGAGCGTTGCTACGAACCTCAAAATGATGCTGACAGTCATGAAGTGAGAGTTGCTACTATCCTCAAAATGCTGCTACAGTGATGTCGGAAGAGTTGCTAAAAATCTCAAAATGATGCTCAAATGATGTGGCGAGAGTTGCTAAAAACCTCACAATGATGCTGTCAGTAATGTAGTGAGAGATGCTACGAACCTCAACATGATGCTACAGTAATGTAGTGAGAGTTGCTACGAACCTCAAAATGATGCTACAGTGATGTGGTGAGGCTTGCTAAAAATCTCAAAATGATTCCACAGTAATGTAGTGAGAGTTGCTACGAACCTATAAATGATGCTCCAGTAATGAAGTGAGAGTTGCTACGAACCTATAAATGATGCTACAGCGATGTGGTAGGAGTTGCTTAAAACCTCACAATGATGCTACAGTAATGTATTAAGTTGCTAAAAACCTCAAAATGTTGCTACAGTGATGTAGTAAGAGTTGCTTAAAACCTCAAAATGATGCTCCAGTGAAGTAGTGAAAGTTGCTAAAAACCTCAAAATGCTGCTACGGTGATGTCGGAAGAGTTGCTAAAAATCTCAAAATGATGCTAAAGTGATGTGGCGAGAGTTGCTAAAAACCTCACAATGATGCTGTCAGTAATGTAGTGAGAGATTCTACGAACCTCAAAATGATGCTAAAGTAATGTAGTGAGAGTTGCTACGAACCTCAAAATGATGCTCCAGTGATGTAGTGAGAGTTGCTACTAATCTAAGAAATGATGCTACAGTAATGTAGGAAGAGTTGCTAAAAATCTAAAAATCATGCTTCAGTGATGTGGTGAGAGTTGCTAAAAATCTCAAAATGATGCTAAAGTGATGTGATGAGAGGTGCTAAAAATCTAAAAATTATGCTGTCAGTAATGTAGTGAGAGTTGCTACGGACCTCAAAATGATGCTCCAGTGATGAAATAAGAGTTGCTTAAAACCTTTAAAAATGATGCTGACAGTCATGTAGTGAGAGTTGCTACTATCCTCCAAATGATGCTACAGTGATGTAGTGAGAGTTGCTTAAAATCTCAAAATGATGTGACAGTGATGTGGTAATAGTTTCAAAAAACTCAAAATGATGCTCCAGTGATGTAGTAAGAGTTGCTACGAACCTCAAAATGATGCTGACAGTCGTGAAGTGAGATTTGCTACTATCCTCAACATGATGCTACAGTGATGTCGTGAGAGTTGCTACGATCCTCAAAATGATGCTACAGTAATGTATTAGGTTGCAAAAAACCTCAAAATGATGCGACAGTGATGTAGTGAGAGTTGCTACGATCCTCAAAATGATGCTACAGTAATGTATTAGGTTGACTAAAAACCTCAAAATGATGCTCCAGTGATGCAATAAGAGTTGCTTAAAACCTTTAAAAATGATGCTGACAGTCATGTAGTGAGAGTTGCTACTATCCTCCAAATGATGCTACAGTGATGAAGTGAGAGTTGCTAAAAATCTCAAAATGATGTGACAGTGATGTGGTGAGAGTTGCTTAAAATCTCAAAATGATGTGACAGTGATGTGGTAATAGTTTCAAAAAACTCAAAATGATGCTCCAGTGATGTAGTAAGAGTTGCTACGAACCTTAAAATGATGCTGACAGTCGTGAAGTGAGATTTGGTACTATCCTCAACATGATGCTACAATGATGTAGTGAGAGTTGCTACTAATCTAAGAAATGATGCTAAAGTGATGTGGTGAGACTTGCTACTATCCTCCAAATGATGCTGCAGTGATGTAGTGAGAGTTGCTTAAAATCTCAAAATGATGCTACAGTGATGTGGTGAGAGTTGCTACGAACCTCAAAATGATGCTGACAGTAATGTGGTGAGAGTTGCTAAAAACCTCAAAATGATGCTGCAGTGATGTATGAAGTGTTGGTAAAAATCTCAAAATGATGCTCCAGTGATGTAGTGAGAGTTGCTACTAATCTAGAAAATGATGCGAAAGTGATGTAGTGAGAGTTGCTTCAAATCTCAAAATGATGCTCCAGTGATACAGAAAGAGTTGCTTAAAACCTTAAAATGAAGCTTACAGTCATGTAGTGAGAGTTGCTTAAAATCTCAAAATGATGCGATCGTGATGTGGTGAGAGTTGCTTAAAACCTCAAAATGATGCTCCAGTGATGTAGTGAGAGTTGCTACTAATCTAAGAAATGATGCGACAGTGATGTGGTGAGAGTTGCTACTATCCTCCAAATGATGCTACAGTGAAGTAGTGAAAGTTGCTAAAAACCTCAAAATGCTGCTACAGTGATGTGGTGAGAGTTGCTACGAACCTCAAAATGATGCTGACAGTAATGTGGTGAGAGTTGCTAAAAACCTCAAAATAATGCTGCAGTGATGTATTAAGTGTTGGGAAAAACCTCAAAATGATGCTCCAGTGATGTAGTGAGAGTTGCTACGAACCTCAAAATGATGCTACAGTAATGTAGTAAGAGTTGCTAAAAATCTCAAAATGATGCTACAGTGATGTGGTTAGACTTGCTAAAAGTCTCAAAATGATTCCACAGTAATGTAGTGAGAGTTGCTACGAACCTATAAATGATGCTCCAGTAATGAAGTGAGAGTTGCTATGAACCTATAAATGATGCGACAGTGATGTGGTAGGAGTTGCTTAAAACCTCAAAATGATTCCACAGTCATGTAGTGAGAGTTGCTTAAAACCTCAAAATGATGCTACAGTAATGTAGTAGGAGTTGCTAAAAATCTAAAAATGATGCTGTAAGTAATGTAGTGAGACTTGCTACGAACCTCAATAATGCTACAGTAATGTTGTAAGTGTTGCAAAAAACCTCAAAATGATGCTACAGTGATGTAGTGAGAGTTGCTACGATCCTCAAAATGATGCTACAGTAATGTATTAGGTTGACTAAAAACCTCAAAATGAAGCTCTAGTGATCCAGTAAGAGTTGCTTAAAACCTTTAAAAATGATGCTGAGTCATGTAGTGAGAGTTGCTACTATCCTCCAAATGATGCTACAGTGATGTAGTGAGAGTTGCTTAAAATCTCAAAATGATGTGACAGTGATGTGGTAATAGTTTCAAAAAACTCAAAATGATGCTCCAGTGATGTAGTAAGAGTTGCTACGAACCTCAAAATGATGCTGACAGTCGTGAAGTGAGATTTGCTACTATCCTCAAAATGATGCTACAGTGATGTAGTGAGAGTTGCAACTAATCTAAGAAATGATGCTAAAGTGATGTGGTGAGACTTGCTACTATCCTCCAAATGATGCTACAGTGATGTAGTGAAAATTGCTTAAAATCTCAAAATGATGCGACAGTGATGTGGTGAGAGTTGCTACTATCCTCCAAATGATGCTACAGTGATGTAGTGAGAGTTGCTTAAAATCTCAAAATGATGCTACAGTGATGTAGTGAGAGTTGCTTAAAACCTCAAAATGATGCTCCAGTGATGAAGTGAGAGTTGCTACTAATCTAAGAAATGATTTTACAGTGATGTGGTGAGAGTTTCTTAAAATCTTAAAAACATGCGACAGTGATGTGGTGAGAGTTGCTACTATCCTCCAAATACTGCTACAGTGAAGTAGTGAAAGTTGCTAAAAACCTCAAAATGCTGCTACAGTGATGTCGGAAGAGTTGCTAAAAATCTCAAAATGATGCTAAAGTGATGTGGCAAGAGTTGCTAAAAACCTCACAATGATGCTGTCAGTAATGTAGTGAGAGATGCTACGAACCTCAACATGATGCTACAGTAATGTAGTGAGAGTTGCTACGAACCTCAAAATGATGCTACAGTAATGAAGTGAGAGTTGCTACGAACCTATAAATGATGCTACAGTGATGTGGTAGGAGTTCCTTAAAACCTCAAAATGATTCCACAGTCATGTAGTGAGAGTTGCTTAAAACCTCAAAATGATGCTACAGTAATGTTGTAAGAGTTGCTACGAACCTCAAAATGATGCTACAGTAATGTATTAAGTTGCTAAAAACCTCAAAATGATGCTACTGTAATGTATTAAGTTGCTAAAAACCTCAAAATGTTGCTACAGTGATGTAGTAAGAGTTGCTACTAATCTCAAAATGATGCTTCAGTGATGTAGTGAGAGTTGCTACTAATCTAAGAAATGATGCGACAGTGATGTGGTGAGAGTTGCTACTATCCTCCAAATACTGCTACAGTGAAGTAGTGAAAGTTGCTAAAAACCTCAAAATGCTGCTACAGTGATGTCGGAAGAGTTGCTAAAAATCTCAAAATGATGCTAAAGTGATGTGGCAAGAGTTGCTAAAAACCTCACAATGATGCTGTCAGTAATGTAGTGAGAGATGCTACGAACCTCAACATGATGCTACAGTAATGTAGTGAGAGTTGCTACGAACCTAAAAATGATGCTACAGTAATGTAGTGAGAGTTGCTACGATCCTCAAAATGATGCTACAGTAATGTAGTGAGAGTTGCTACGATCCTCATAATGATGGTACAGTAATGTATTAAGTTGCTTAAAATCTCAAAATGATGCTCCACTGATGTAGTGAGCGTTGCTACAAACCTCAAAATGATGCTGCAGTGATGTCGGAAGAGTTGCTAAAAATCTCAAAATGATGCTTCGGTGATGTGGTGAGAGTTGCTAAAAACCTCAAAATAATGCTGTCAGTGATGTAGTGAGAGTTGCTACGAATCTCAAAATGATGCTACAGTAATGTAGTAAGAGTTCCTAAAAATCTCAAAATGATGCTACAGGGATGTGGTTAGACTTGCTAAAAATCTCAAAATGATTCCACAGTAATGTAGTGAGAGTTGCTACGAACCTATAAATGATGCTCCAGTAATGAAGTGAGAGTTGCTACGAACCTATAAATGATGCTACAGTGATGTGGTAGGAGTTGCTTAAAACCTCAAAATGGTTCCACAGTCATGGAGTGAGAGTTGCTTAAAACCTCAAAATGATGCTACAGTAATGTTGTAAGAGTTGCTACGAACCTCAAAATGATGCTACAGTAATGTATTAAGTTGCTAAAAACCTCAAAATGATGCTACTGTAATGTATTAAGTTGCTAAAAACCTCAAAATTTTGCTACAGTGATGTAGTGAGAGTTGCTACTAATCTCAAAATGATGCTTCAGTGATGTAGTGAGAGTTGCTACTAATCTAAGAAATGATGCTACAGTGATGTAGGAAGAGTTGCTAAAAATCTCAAAATGATGCTTCAGTGATGTGGTGAGAGTTGCTAAAAATCTCAAAATGATGCTTCAGTGATGCAATAAGAGTTGCTTAAAACCTTAAAATGATGCTGTCAGTAATGTAGTGAGGGATGCTACGAACCTCAAAATGATGCTACAGTAATGTAGTGAGAGTTGCTGCGAACCTCAAAATGATGCTCCAGTGATGTAGTGAGAGTTGCTACGAACCTCAAAATGATGCTCCAGTGATGTAGTGAGAGTTGCTACTAATCTCAAAATGATGCTTCAGTGATGTGGTGAGACTTGCTAAAAATCTCAAAATGATTCCACAGTAATGTAATGAGAGTTGCTACGAACCAATAAATGATGCTCCAGTAATGAAGTGAGAGTTGCTACGAATCTCAAAATGATGCTACAGTAATGTAGTAAGAGTTCCTAAAAATCTCAAAATGATGCTACAGTGATGTGGTTAGACTTGCTAAAAATCTCAAAATGATTCCACAGTAATGTTGTAAGAGTTGCTACGAACCTCAAAATGATGCTACAGTAATGTATTAAGTTGCTACGAACCTCAAAATGATGCTACAGTAATGTAGTAGGAGTTGCTAAAAATCTAAAAATGATGCTGTAAGTAATGTAGTGAGACTTGCTACGAACCTCAATAATGCTACAGTAATGTAAGTGTTGCAAAAAACCTCAAAATGATGCTACAGTGATGTAATGAGAGTTGCTACGAACCTCAAAATGATGCTGACAGTCATGAAGTGAGATTTGCTACTTTCCTCAAAATGATGCGAAAGTGATGTGGTGAGACTTGCTACTATCCTCCAAATGATGCTACAGTGATGTAGTGAGAGTTGCGAGGAACCTCAAAATGATGCTGACAGTAATGTGGTGAGAGTTGCTAAAAACCTTAAAATGATGCTGCAGTGATGTATTAAGTGTTGGTAAAAACCTCAAATGATGCTCCAGTGATGTAGTGAGAGTTGCTACTACTCTAGAAAATGATGCTAAAGTGATGTAGTGAGAGTTGCTTCAAATCTCAAAATGATGCTCCAGTGATACAGAAAGAGTTGCTTAAAACCTTAAAATGATGCATACAGTCATGTAGTGAGAGTTGCTTAAAATCTAAAAATGATGCGACAGTGATGTGGTGAGAGTTGCTACTATCCTCCAAATGATGCTAAAGTGATGTAGTGAGAGTTGCTTAAAATCTCAAAATGATGCTCCAGTGATGTAGTGAGAGTTGCTTAAAACCTCGAAATGATGCTCCAGTGATGAAGTGAGAGTTGCTACTAATCTAAGAAATGATGCTACAGTGATGTGGTGAGAGTTTCTTAAAATCTTAAAAACATGCGACAGTCATGTAGTGAAAGTTGCTACTATCCTCCAAATGCTGCTACAGTGAAGTAGTGAAAGTTGCTAAAAACCTCAAAATGCTGCTACAGTGATGTCGGAAGAGTTGCTAAAAATCTCAAAATGATGCTAAAGTGATGTGGCGAGAGTTGCTAAAAATCTCACAATGATGCTGTCAGTAATGTAGTGAGAGATGCTACGAACCTCAACATGATGCTACAGTAATGTAGTGAGAGTTTCTACGAACCTCAAAATGATGCTACAGTGATGTAGTAAGAGTTGCTAAAAATCTCAAAATGATGCTACAGTGATGTGGTTAGACTTGCTAAAAATCTCAAAATGATTCCACAGTAATGTAGTGAGAGTTGCTACGAACCTATAAATGATGCTCCAGTAATGAAGTGAGAGTTGCTACGAACCTATAAATGATGCTACAGTGATGTGGTAGGAGTTGCTTAAAACCTCAAAATGATTCCACAGTCATGTAGTGAGAGTTGCTTAAAACCTAAAAATGATGCTACAGTAATGTTGTAAGAGTTGCTACGAACCTCAAAATGATGCTACAGTAATGTATTAAGTTGCTAAAAACCTCAAAATGATGCTACAGTAATGTATTAAGTTGCTAAAAACCTCAAAATATTGCTACAGTGATGTAGTAAGATTTGCTTAAAACCTCAAAATGATGCTCCAGCGGTGTCGTGAGAGTTGCTACTAATCTAAGAAATGATGCTACAGTGATGTGGTGAGAGTTTCTTAAAATCTTAAAAAGATGCGACAGTGATGTCGGAAGAGTTGCTAAAAATCTCAAAATGATGCTAAAGTGATGTGGCGAGACTTGCTAAAAACCTCACAATAATGCTGTCAGTAATGTAGTGAGAGATGCTACGAACCTCAACATGATGCGACAGTAATGTAGTGAGAGTTGCTACGAACCTCAAAATGATGCTACAGTAATGTGGTGAGAATTGCTACCAAAATCAAAATGATGCTACAGTAATGTAGTAGGAGTTGCTAAAAATCTAAAAATGATGCTGTAAGTAATGTAGTGAGACTTGCTACGAACCTCAATAATGCTACAGTAATGTTGTAAGTGTTGCTGCAAATCTCAAAATGATGCTAAAGTGATGTAGTGAGATTTGCAACGAACCTCAAAATGATGCTACAGTAATGTAGGAAGAGTTGCTAAAAATATCAAAATGATGCTGAAGTGATGTGGTGAGAGTTGAAAAAAAAAATCAAAATGATGCTGTAAGTAATGTAGTGAGAGATGCTACGACCCTCAAAATGATGCTACAGTGATGTAGTGAGAGTTGCTACGAACCTCAAAATGATGCTACACTCATGTAGTGAGAGTTGCTAAAAACCTCAAAATGATGCTGCAGTGATGTAGTAAGTGTTGGTAAAAACCTCAAAATGATGCTCCAGTGATATAGTGAGAGTTGCTACGGACCTCAAAATGATGCTCCAGTGATGCAGTAAGAGTTGCTTAAAACCTCAAAATGATGCTGACAGTAATGTTGTGAGAGTTGTTAAGAACCTCAAAATGATGCTACAGTGATGTAGTGAGAGTTGCTAAAAACCTCAAAATGATGCTGACAGTAATGTTGTGAGAGTTGCTACGAACTTCAAAATGATGCTACAGTAATGTAGTAAGAGTTGCTAAAAATCTCAAAATGATGCTGAAGTGATGTGGTGAGAGTTGCTAAAATCTTAAAAATTATGCCACAGTAATGTAGTGAGAGTTGCTACGAACCTAAAAATGATGCTACAGAAATGTAGTGAGAGTTGCTACGAACCTCAAAATGATGCTACAGTGATGTAGTGAGAGTTGCTACGATCCTCAAAATGATGCTACAGTAATGTATTAGGTTGCTAAAAACATCAAAATGATGCTACAGTGATGTAGTGAGAGTTGCTACGATCCTCAAAATGATGCTACAGTAATGTATTAGGTTGACTAAAAACCTCAAAATGATGCTCCAGTGATGCAGTCAGAGTTGCTTAAAACCTTTCAAAATGATGCTGACAGTCATGTAGTGAGAGTTGCTACTATCCTCCAAATGATGCTACAGTGATGTAGTGAGAGTTGCTTAAAATCTCAAAATGATGTGACAGCGATGTGGTAATAGTTTCAAAAAACTCAAAATGATGCTCCAGTGATGTAGTAAGAGTTGCGACGAACCTCAAAATGATGCTGACAGTCGTGAAGTGAGATTTGCTACTATCCTCAAAATGATGCTACAGTGATGTAGTGAGAGTTGCTACTAATCTAAGAAATGATGCTAAAGTGATGTGGTGAGACTTGCTACTATCCTCCAAATGATGCTACAGTGATGTCGTGAGAGTTGCTTAAAATCTCAAAATGATGCGACAGTGATGTGGGGAGAGTTGCTAAAAACCTCAAAATGATGCTGCAGTGATGTATTAAGTGTTGGTAAAAACCTCAAAATGATGCTCCAGTGATGTAGTGAGAGTTTCTACTAATCTAGAAAATGATGCTAAAGTGATGTAGTGAGAGTTGCTTCAAATCTCAAAATGATGCTCCAGTGATGCAGTAAGAGTTGCTTAAAACCTTGAAATGATGCTTACAGTCATGTAGTGAGAGTTGCTTAAAATCTCAAAATGATGCGACAGTGATGTGGTGAGAGTTGCTACTATACTCCAAATGATGCGACAGTGATGTAGTGAGAGTTGCTTAAAATCTCAAAATGATGCTACAGTGATGTAGTGAGAGTTGCTACGGAACTGAAAATGATGCTCCAGTGATTTGGTGAGAGTTGCTAAAATCCTCAAAATGATGCTACAGTAATGTATTAAGTTGCTAAAAACCTCAAAATGATGCTAGAGTGATGTAGTGAGAGTTGCTTAAAAACTCAAAATGATGCGACTGTGATGTGTTGAAAGTTGCAAAAACCTCAAAATGATGCTCCACTGATGTAGTGAGAGTTGCTAAATATCTCAAAATGATTCCACAGTAATGTAGTGACAGTTGCTACGAACCTCAAAATGATGCTACAGTAATGAAGTGAGAGTTGCTACGAACCTATAAATGATGCTATAGTGATGTGGTAGGAGTTGCTTAAAACCTCAAAATGATTCCACAGTCATGTAGTGAGAGTTGCTTAAAACCTCAAAATGATGCGACAGTAATGTTGTAAGAGTTGCTACGAACCTCAAAATAATGCTACAGTAATGTATTAAGTTGCTAAAAACCTCAAAATTATGCTACAGTAACGTATTAAGTTCCTAAAAACCTCAAAATGCTGCTACAGTGATGTAGTAAGAGTTGCTTAAAACCTCACAATGATGCTCCAGTGATGTAGTGAGAGTTGCTACTAATCTAAGAAATGATGCTACAGTGATGTGGTGAGAGTTTCTTAAAATCTTAAAAACATGGGACAGTGATGTGGTGAGAGTTGCTACTATCCTCCAAATGCTGCTACAGTGAAGTAGTGAAAGTTGCTAAAAACCTAAAAATGCTGCTACAGTGATGTCGGAAGAGTTGCTAAAAATCTCAAAATGATGCTAAAGTGATGTGGCGAGAGTTGCTAAAAACCTCACAATGATGCTGTCAGTAATGTAGTGAGAGTTGCTACGAACCTCAACATGATGCTACAGTAATGTAGTGAGAGTTGCTACGAACCTAAAAATGATGCTACAGTAATGTAGTGAGAGTTGCTACGATCCTCAAAATGATGCTACAGTAATGTATTAAGTTGCTAAAAACCTCAAAATGATGCTCCACTGATGTAGTGAGAGTTGCTACGAACCTCAAAATGATGCTACAGTTATGTAGTGAGAGTTGCGACGAACCTCAAAATGATGCTACAGTAATGTTGCAGGAGTTGCTAAAAATCTAAAAATGATGCTGTAAGTAATGTAGTGAGACTTGCTACGAACCTCAATAATGCTACAGTAATGTTGTAAGTGTTGCTAAAAATCTCAAAATGATGCGAAAGTGATGTGGTGACAGTTGCAAAAATCTTCAAAATGATGCTACAGTGATGTAGTGAGAGTTGCCACGAACCTCAAAATGATGCTCCAGTAATGTAGTGAGAGTTGCTAGGATCCTAAAAATGATGCTCCAGTAATGTATTAAGTTGCTAAAAAACTCAAAATGATGCTACAGTGATGTAGTGAGAGTTGCTACTTACCTCAAAAGGATGCTACAGTTATGTAGTGAGAGTTGCTATGAACCTCAAAATGATGCTACAGTAATGTAGTAAGTGTTAATAAAAACATCAAAATGATGCTCCAGTGATGTAGTGAGAGTTGCTACGAACCTCAAAATGATGCTAAAGTGATGTGGTGAGAGTTGCAAAAAATTAAAAATGATGCTGTCAGTAATGTAGTGAGAGATGCTACGAACCTCAAAATGATGCTACAGTAATGTAGTGAGAGTTGCTACGAACCTCAAAATGATGCTGCAGTGATGTATTTAGTGTTGGTAAAAACCTTAAAATGATGCTGACATTCATGTAGTGAGAGTTGCTTAAAATCTCAAAATGATGCCACAGTGATGTGGTGAGAGTTTCTCAAAAAATTAAAAATGATGCGACAGTGATGTGATGAGAGTTGCTACTATCCTTCAAATGATTCTACAGTGATGTAGTGAGAGTTGCTTAAAATCTCCAAATGATGCTACTGTAATGTAGTGAGAGTTGCTACGGACCTCAAAATGATGCTCCAGCGATGCAATAAGAGTTGCTTAAAACCTTAAAATGATGCTGACAGTAATGTAGTGAGAGATGCTAAAAATCTAAAAATGATGCTGTAAGTAATGTAGTGAGACTTGCTACGAACCTCAATAATGCTACAGTAATGTTGTATGTGTTGCTAAAAATCTCAAAATGATGCTAAAGTGATGTGGTGAGAGTTGCTAAAATCCTCAACATGATGCTACAGTAATGTAGTGAGAGTTGCTACGACCCTCAAAATGATGCTACAGTAATGTAGTGAGAGTTGCTACGATCCTCAAAATGATGCTACAGTAATGTATTAAGTTGCTAAAAACCTCAAAATGATGCTGTCAGTGATGTAGTGAGAGTTGCTACGAATCTAAAAATGATGCTACAGTAATGTAGTAAGAGTTGCTAAAAATCTCAAAATGATGCTACAGTGATGTGGTGAGACTTGCTAAAAATCTCAAAATGACTCCACAGTAATGTAGTGAGAGTTGCTACGAACCAAATATGATGCTCCAGTAATGAAGTGAGAGTTTCTACGAACCTATAAATGATGCTACAGTGATGTGGTAGGAGTTGCTTAAAACCTCAAAATGATTCCACAGTCATGTAGTGAGAGTTGCTTAAAACCTCAAACTGATGCTACAGTAATGTATTAAGTTGCTAAAAACCTCAAAATGATGCTCCAGTGATGTAGTGAGAGTTGCTACTAATCTAAGTGATGATGCTACAGTGATGTGGTGAGAGTTGCTACTATCCTCCAAATGCTGCTACAGTGAAGTAGTGAAAGTTGCTAAAAACCTCAAAATGCTGCTACAGTGATGTCGGAAGAGTTGCTAAAAATTTCAAAATGATGCTAAAGTGATGTGGCGAGAGTTGCTAAAAATCTCACAATGATGCTGTCAGTAATGTATTGAGAGATGCTACGAACCTCAACATGATGCTACAGTAATGTAGTAAAGAGTTGCTACGAACCTAAAAATGATGCTACAGTAATGTAGTGAGAGTTGCTACGATCCTCAAAATGATGCTACAGTAATGTATTAAGTTGCTAAAAACCTCAAAATGATGCTACAGTTAATTAGTGAGAGTTGCTACGAACCTTGAAATGATGCTACAGTAATGTTGCAGGAGTTGCTAAAAATCTAAAAATGATGCTGTAAGTAATGTAGTGAGACTTGCTACGAACCTCAATAATGCTACAGTAATTTTGGAAGTGTTGCTAAAAATCTCAAAATGATGCTAAAGTGATGTGGTGAGAGTTGCAAAAATCTTCAAAATGATGCTACAGTGATGTAGTGAGAGTTGCTAGGATCTTAAAAATGATGCTCCAGTAATGTATTAAGTTGCGAAAAACCTCAAAATGATGCTACAGTGATGTAGTGAGAGTTGCTACGATCCTAAAAATGATACTCCAGTAATGTATTAAGTTGCTAAAAACCTCAAAATGATGCGACAGTGATGAAGTGAGAGTTGCCACGAACCTCAAAATGATGCTAAAGTGATGAATTGAAAGTTGCTAAAAACCTCAAAATGCTGCTACAGTGATGTCGGAAGAGTTGCTAAAAATCTCAAAATGATGCTGAAGTGATGTGGCGAGAGTTGCTAAAAACCTCACAATGATGCTGTCAGTAATGTAGTGAGACATGCTACGAACCTGAAAATGATGCTATAGTAATGTAGTGAGAGTTGCTACGAACCTAAAAATGATGCTACAGTAATGTAGTGAGAGTTGCTACGATCCTCAAAATGATGCTACAGTAATGTATTAAGTTGCTAAAAACCTCAAAATGATTCTCCACTGTTGTAGTGAGAGTTGCTACGAACCTCAAAATGATGCCACAGTTATGTAGTGAGAGTTGCTACGAACCTCAAAATGATGCTACAGTAATGTATTAAGTTGCTACAAACCTCAAAATGATGCTCCACTGTTGTAGTGAGAGTTGCTACGAACCTCAAAATGATGCTACAGTTATGTCGTGAGAGTGGCTACGAACCTCAAAATGATGCTACAGTAATGTTGCAGGAGTTGCTAAAAATCTAAAAATGATGCTGTAAGTAATGGAGTGAGACTTGCTACGAACCTCAATAATGCTACAGTAATGTTGTAAGTGTTGCTAAAAATCTCAAAATGATGCTAAAGTGATGTGGTGACAGTTGCAAAAATCTTCAAAATGATGCTACAGTGATGTAGTGAGAGTTGCCACAAACCTCAAAATGATGCTCCAGTAATGTAGTGAGAGTTGCTAGGATCCTAAAAATGATGCTCCAGTAATGTATTAAGTTGCTAAAAACCTGAAAATGATGCTACAGTGATGTAGTGAGAGTTGCTACGATCCTAAAAATGATACTCCAGTAATGTATTAAGTTGCTAAAAACCTCAAAATGATGCGACAGTGATGTGGTGAGAGTTGCTAAAATCCTCAAAGTGATGCTACAGTGATGAAGTGAGAGTTGCCACGAACCTCAAAATGATGCTAAAGTGATGAATTGAAAGTTGCTAAAAACCTCAAAATGCTGCTACAGTGATGTCGGAAGAGTTGCTAAAAATCTCAAAATGATGCTAAAGTGATGTGGAGAGAGTTGCTAAAAACCTCACAATGATGCTGTCAGTAATGTAGTGAGACATGCTACGAACCTCAACATGATGCTACAGTAATGTAGTGAGAGTTGCTACGAACCTAAAAATGATGCTACAGTAATGTAGTGAGAGTTGCTACGATCCTCAAAATGATGCTACAGTAATGTATTAAGTTGCTAAAAACCTCAAAATGATGCTCCACTGATGTAGTGAGAGTTGCTACGAACCTCAAAATGATGCTACAGTTATGTAGTGAGAGTTGCTACGAACCTCAAAATGATGCTACAGTAATGTTGCAGGAGTTGCTAAAAATCTAAAAATGATGCTGTAAGTAATGTAGTGAGACTTGCTACGAACCTCAATAATGCTACAGTAATGTTGTAAGTGTTGCTAAAAATCTCAAAATGATGCTAAAGTGATGTGGTGAGAGTTGCAAAAATCTTCAAAATGATGCTACAGTGATGTAGTGAGAGTTGCTACGAACCTCAAAATGATGCTCCAGTAATGTAGTGAGAGTTGCTAGGATCCTAAAAATGATGCTCCAGTAATGTATTAAGTTGCTAAAAACCTCAAAATGATGCTACAGTGATGTAGTGAGAGTTGCTACGATCCTAAAAATGATACTCCAGTCATGTATTAAGTAACTAAAAACCTCAAAATGATGCTAAAGTGATGTGGTGAGAGTTGCAAAAAAATTAAAAATGATGCTGTCAGTTATGTAGTGAGAGATGCTACGAACCTCAAAATGATGCTGCAGTGATGTATTTAGTGTTGGTAAAAACCTTAAAATGATGCTGACATTCATGTAGTGAGAGTTGCTTAAAATCTCAAAATGATGCCACAGTGATGTGGTGAGAGTTTCTTAAAAAACTAAAAATGATGCGACAGTGATGTGGTGAGAATTGCTACTATCCTTCAAATGATTCTACAGTGATGTAGTGACAGTTGCTTAAAATCTCCAAATGATGCTCCAGTAATGTAGTGAGAGTTGCTACGGACCTCAAAATGATGCTCCAGCGATGCAATAAGAGTTGCTTAAAACCTTAAAATGATTCTGACAGTAATGTAGTGAGAGTTGCTAATAAAAATCTAAAAATGATGCTGTAAGTAATGTAGTGAGACTTGCTACGAACCTCAACAATGCTACAGTGATGTTGTATGTGTTGCTAAAAATCTCAAAATGATGCTAAAGTGATGTGGTGAGAGTTGCTAAAATCCTCAATGTGATGCTACAGTGATGAAGTGAGAGGTGCCACGAACCTCAAAATGATGCTATAGTGATGAATTGAGAGTTGCTACGAATCTCAAAATGATGGTACAGTAATGTAGTGAGAGTTGCTAAAATCCTCAACATGATGCTACAGTAATGTAGTGAGAGTTGCTACGAACCTCAAAATGATGCTACAGTGATGTAATGAGAGTTGCTACTATCCTCCAAATGATGCTACAGTGAAGTAGTGAAAGTTGCTAAAAACCTCAAAATGCTGCGACAGTGATGTCGGAAGAGTTGCTCAAAATCTCAAAATGATGCTAAAGTGATGTGGCGAGAGTTGCTAAAAACCTCACAATGATGCTGTCAGTAATGTAATGAGAGATGCTACGAACCTCAACATGATGCTACAGTAATGTAGTGAGAGTTGCTACGAACCTCAACATGATGCTACAGTAATGTAGTGAGAGTTGCTATGATGCTCAAAATGATGTTGACAGTAATGCAGTAAGATTTGCTAAAACTCTCAAAATAATGCTACAGTGATGTAGTGAGAGTTGCTACTAAACAAAGAAATGATGCTACAGTGATGTAGTGAGAGTTCCTACTCATCTCAAAATGATGCTACAGTGATGTAGTGAGAGTTCCTACTCATCTCAAAATGATGCTACAGTAATGTAGTGACAGTTGTGACGAACCTCAAAATGATGCTAAAGTGTTGTAATGAGAGTTGCGACTAACCAAAGAAATGATGCTACAGTGATGTAGTGACATTTGCTACTAATCTAAAAATGATGCTAAAGCGATGTAATGAGATTTGCTATTAATTTCAAAAAATGCTAAAGTGATGTAATGAGAGTTGCTACTAACCTCAGAAATGATGCTACAGTGATGTAGTGAGAGTTGCTCCTAACCTAAGAAATGATGCTACAGTGATGTGATGAGAGTTGCCATTCATCTCAAAATGATAATAAAGTGATGTAATGAGAGTTCCTACTAATTTAAAAATGAAGCTAAAGTGACGTCATGAGAGTTGCTACTAACCTCAGAAATGATGCTACAGTGATGCAGTGAGAGTTGCTATTAACCAAAGGAATGATGCAACAGTGATGAAGTGAGAGTTGCTACGAACCTCATAATGATGCTGAAGTGATGTAATGAGAGTTGCTACGAACCGAAGAAATGATGCTCCAGTGATTTAGTGAGAGTTGCTACTGACCTCAAAATGATGTTGACAGTGATGTAGTGAGGGTTGCTACTAACCTAAGAAAGGATGTGACAGTGATGTAGTGAGAGTTGCTACTAACCTAAGAAAGGATGCTACAGTGATGTGATGAGAGTTGCTAATCATCTCAAAATGATGCTAAAGTGATGTAATGAGAGTTGCTCAGAATTTCAAAATTATGCTAAAGTGATGTAATGAGAGTTGCTACAAACCTAAGAAATGATGCTACAGTGATGTGGTGAGAGTTGCTACGAACCTCAAAATGATGCTACAGTGACTTAATGAGAGTTGCTCCTAACCTAAGAAATGATGCTACAGTGATGTAATAAATTGCTACTAACCCAAAAATGATGCTACAGTCATGTAGTGAGAGTTGCAACAAACCTCAAAATGATGCTGACAGTAATGTACTGAGAATTTCTGCTTACCTCAAAATAAGGCTGCAGTGATGTAGTGAGAGTTGCTACTCATCTCAAAATGATACTACAGTGATGTAATGAGAGTTGCTACTAATTTCAAAATGATGCTGAATAGATGTAATGACAGTTGCTGCTAACCTAAGAAATTATGCGACAGTGATGCAGTGAGACTTGCTACTAATCTCAAAATGATGCTAATGTGATGTCATGAGAGTTGATTAAAACCTCAAAATGATGCTACAGTCATGTCGTGAGACTTGCTTCTAACCTTAAAATGATGCTGACAGTGATGCAGTGAGAGTTGCTACGAACCTCAAAATGATGTTACAGTGACTTCATGAGAGTTGCTCCTAACCTAAGAAATGATGCTACAGTGGTGTGATGAGAGTTGCTACTCATCTCAAAATGATGCTAAAGTGACTTCATGAGAGTTGCTCCTAAACTAAGAAATGATGCTACAGTGATGTAATAAATTGCTACTAACCTAAAAATGATGCTGCAGTCATGTAGTGAGAGCTGCTACTCATCTCAAAATGATGCTACAGTGATGTGGTGAGAGCTGCTACTCATCTCAAAATGATGCTACAGTGATGTGGTGAGAGTTGCTACTATCCTCCAAATGCTGCTACAGTGAAGTAGTGAAAGTTGCTAAAAACCTCAAAATGCTGCTACAGTGATGTCGGAAGTGTTGCTCAAAATTTCAAAATGATGCTAAAGTGATGTGGCGAGAGTTGCTAAAAACCTCACAATGATGCTGTCAGTAATGTAGTGAGAGATGCTACGAACCTCAACATGATGCTACAGTAATGTAGTGAGAGTTGCTACGAACCTCAACATGATGCTACAGTAATGTAGTGAGAGTTGCTATGATGCTCAAAATGATGTTGACAGTAATGCAGTAAGATTTGCTAAAACTCTCAAAATAATGCAACAGTGATGTAGTGAGAGTTGCTACTAAACAAAGAAATGATGCTACAGTGATGTAGTGAGAGTTCCTACTCATCTCAAAATGATGCTACAGTGATGTAGTGAGAGTTCCTACTCATCTCAAAATGATGCTACAGTAATGTAGTGACAGTTGTGACGAACCTCAAAATGATGCCAAAGTGTTGTAATGAGAGTTGCTACTAACCAAAGAAATGATGCTACAGTGATGTAGTGACATTTGCTACTAATCGAAAAATGATGCTAAAGCGATGTAATGAGAGTTGCTATTAATTTCAAAAAATGCTAAAGTGATGTAATGAGAGTTGCTACTAACCTCAGAAATGATGCTACAGTGATGTAGTGAGAGTTGCTACTAACCTTAAAATGATGCTGACAGTGATGTAGTGAGAGTTGCAACGAACCTTAAAATGATGCTACAGTGACTTCATGAGAGTTGCTCCTAACCTAAGAAATGATGCTCCAGTGATTTAGTGAGAGTTGCTACTGACCTCAAAATGATGTTGACAGTGATGTAGTGAGGGTTGCTACTAACCTAAGAAAGGATGTTGCAGTGATGTAGTGAGAGTTGCTACTAACCTAAGAAAGGATGCTACAGTGATGTGATGAGAGTTGCTAATCATCTCAAAATGATGCTAAAGTGATGTAATGAGAGTTGCTCAGAATTTCAAAATTATGCTAAAGTGATGTAATGAGAGTTGCTACAAACCTAAGAAATGATGCTACAGTGATGTGGTGAGAGTTGCTACGAACCTCAAAATGATGCTACAGTGACTTAATGAGAGTTGCTCCTAACCTAAGAAATGATGCTACAGTGATGTAATAAATTGCTAACCCAAAAATGATGCTACAGTCATGTAGTGAGAGTTGCTACAAACCTCAAAATGATGCTGACAGTAATGTACTGAGAATTTCTGCTTACCTCAAAATAAGGCTTCAGTGATGTAGTGAGAGTTGCTACTCATCTCAAAATGATACTACAGTGATGTAATGAGAGTTGCTACTAATTTCAAAATGATGCTGAATAGATGTAATGACAGTTGCTGCTAACCTAAGGAATTATGCGACAGTGATGCAGTGAGACTTGCTACTAATCTCAAAATGATGCTAATGTGATGTCATGAGAGTTGATTAAAACCTCAAAATGATGCTACAGTCATGTCGTGAGACTTGCTTCTAACCTTAAAATGATGCTGACAGTGATGTAGTGAGAGTTGCTACGAACCTCAAAATGATGTTACAGTGACTTCATGAGAGTTGCTCCTAACCTAAGAAATGATGCTACAGTGGTGTGATGAGAGTTGCTACTCATCTCAAAATGATGCTAAAGTGATGTAATGAGAGTTCCTACTAATTTAAAAATGATGCTAAAATGATGAATTGAGACTTGCTTCTAACTTTAAAATGATGCTGACAGTGATGTAGTGAGAGTTGCTACGTACCTCAAAATGATGCTACAGTGACTTAATGAGAGTTGCTCCTAAACTAAGAAATGATGCTACAGTGATGTAATAAATTGCTACTAACCTAAAAATGATGCTGCAGTCATGTAGTGAGAGCTGCTACTCATCTCAAAATGATGCTACAGTGATGTGGTGAGAGCTGCTACTCATCTCAAAATGATGCTACAGTGATGTGGTGAGAGCTGCTACTATGCTAAAATGATGCTCACAGTAATCTTGTGAGAGTTGCTTAGATTCAAGATTGCTTTATTTTCATTAACCATGGTGGAAATGTCAACGAAATTTTCTTTACATTTTTTTTAAAACCTCAAGAATGCTACAGTGATGTCGTGAGAGTTGCTACTAACCTCATAATGATGCTTACATAATGTCATGAGAGTTGCGACGAACCTCATCATGGTGCTAACAGTAATGTCATGAGAGTTGCTACTAACCCAAGAAATGATGCTCCAGTGATGTGTAGAGAGTTGCTAAAAACCTCAAAATGATGCTAAAAGTGATATAATGAGTTTCGAAAAAAACTTAAAATAATGCGATAGTAATGTGGTGAGAGTTGCTCCTTTCCTCAAAATGACGCTGAGGGTAATCTAGCAAGATTTGCGAAAAATCTCAAAATAATGCTACAGTGATGGAGTGAGAGTTGCTATTCACCAAAGAAATGATGCTAGAGTGATGTAGTGAGAGTTGCTACTCATCTCAAAACGATGCTTAAGTGATGTAATGAGAGTTGCTACTAATCTAAGAAATGATGCTACAGTGATGTAGTGAGAGTTGCTATGATGCTCAAAATGATGCTGACAGTAATGTCGTAAGATTTGCTAAAACTCTCAAAGTAATGCTACAGTGATGGAGTGAGAGTTGCTACTAAACAAAGAAATGATGCTACAGTGATGTAGTGAGAGTTGCTCCTCATCTCAAAATGATGCTAAAGTGATGTAATGAGAGTTGCTACTAACCTAAGAAATGATGCTACAGTGATGTAATAAATTGCTACTAACCTAAAAATGATGCTACAGTGATGTAGTGAGAGTTGCTACTAACCTCAAAATGATGCTGACAGTGATGTAGTGAGAGTTCTACTCATCTCAAAATGATGCTAAAGTGATGTAATGAGAGTTGCTACGAACCTAAGAAATGATGCTACAGTCATGTAGTGAGAGTTGCTACTCATCTCAAAACGATGCTTAAGTGATGTAATGAGAGTTGCCACTAACCTAAGAAATGATGCTAAAGTGATGTAGTGAGAGTTACTATGATGCTCAAAATGATGCTGACAGTAATGTAGTAAGATTTGCTAAAACTCTCAAAATAATGCTACAGTGATGGAGTGAGAGTTGCTACGAACCTAAGAAATGATGCTACAGTAATGTAATGACAGTTGCTACGAACCTAAGAAATGATGCTACAGTGATGTAGTGAGAGTTGCTACTCATCTCAAAACGATGCTTAAGTGATGTCATGAGAGTTGCTACTAAATTAAGAAATTATGCTACAGTGATGTAGTGAGAGTTACTATGATGCTCAAAATGATGCTCACAGTAATGTAGTAAGATTTGCTAAAACTCTCAAAATAATGCTACAGTGATGGAGTGAGAGTTGCTACGAACCTAAGAAATGATGCTACAGTAATGTAGTGAGAGTTGCTACGAACCTCATAATGATGCTGAAGTGATGTAATGAGAGTTGCTACGAACCGAAGAAATGATGCTACAGTGACGTAGTGAGAGTTGCTACTGACCTCAAAATGATGTTGACAGTGATGTAGTGAGGGTTGCTCCTAACCTAAGAAAGGATGCTACAGTGATGTGATGAGAGTTGCTAATCATCTCAAAATGATGCGAAAGTGATGTAATGAGAGTTACTATGATGCTCAAAATGATGCTCACAGTAATGTAGTAAGATTTGCTAAAACTCTCAAAATAATGCTACAGTGATGGAGTGAGAGTTGCTACGAACCTAAGAAATGATGCTACAGTAATGTAGTGAGAGTTGCTACGAACCTCATAATGATGCTGAAGTGATGTAATGAGAGTTGCTACGAACCGAAGAAATGATGCTACAGTGACGTAGTGAGAGTTGCTACTTACCTCAAAATGATGTTGACAGTGATGTAGTGAGGGTTGCTACTAACCTAAGAAAGGATGCTACAGTGATGTGATGAGAGTTGCTAATCATCTCAAAATGATGCGAAAGTGATGTAATGAGAGTTGTTAAGAATTTCAAAATTATGCTAAAGTGATGTAATGAGAGTTGCTACAAACCTAAGAAATGATGCTACAGTGATGTGGTGAGAGATGCTACGAACCTCAAAATGATGCCACAGTGACTTAATGAGAGTTGCTCCTAACCTAAGAAATGATGCGACAGTGATGTAATAAATTGCTACTAACCTAAAAATGATGCTGACAGTAATGTACTGAGAATTTCTGCTTACCTCAAAATAAGGCTGCAGTGATGTAGTGAGAGTTGCTACTCATCTCAAAATGATGCTACAGTGATGTAACGAGAGTTGCTACTAATTTCAAAATGATGCTGAATAGATGTAATGACAGTTGCTACTAACCTAAGAAATGATGCTACAGCGATGTAGTGAGAGTTGCTATGATGCTCAAAATGATGCTGACAGTGATGTAGTAAGATTTGCTAAAACTCTCAAAATAATGCTACAGTAATGGAGTGAGAGTTGCTACGAACCTAAGAAATGATGCTACAGTGATGTAGTGAGAGTTGCTACGAAACAAAGAAATGATGCTACAGTGATGTGATGAGAGTTGCTAATCATCTCAAAATGATGCTAAAGTGATGTAATGAGAGTGGTTAAGAATTTCAAAATTATGCTAAAGTGATTTAATGAGAGTTGCTAATCATCTCAAAATTATGCTAAAGTGATGTAGTGAGAGTTGCTACTGACCTCAAAATGATGTTGACAGTGATGTAGTGAGGGTTGCTACTAACCTAAGAAAGGATGCTACAGTGATGTGATGAGAGTTGCTAATCATCTCAAAATGATGCGAAAGTGATGTAATGAGAGTTGTTAAGAATTTCAAAATTATGCTAAAGTGATGTAATGAGAGTTGCTACAAACCGAAGAAATGATGCTACAGTGATGTGGTGAGAGATGCTACGAACCTCAAAATGATGCCACAGTGACTTAATGAGAGTTGCTCCTAACCTAAGAAATGATGCTACAGTGATGTAGTGAGAGTTGCTACTCATCTCAAAACGATGCTTAAGTGATGTCATGAGAGTTGCTACTAAATTAAGAAATTATGCTACAGTGATGTAGTGAGAGTTACTATGATGCTCAAAATGATGCTCACAGTAATGTAGTAAGATTTGCTAAAACTCTCAAAATAATTCTACAGTGATGGAGTGAGAGTTGCTACGAACCTAAGAAATGATGCTACAGTAATGTAGTGAGAGTTGCTACGAACCTCATAATGATGCTGAAGTGATGTAATGAGAGTTGCTACGAACCGAAGAAATGATGCTACAGTGACGTAGTGAGAGTTGCTACTGACCTCAAAATGATGTTGACAGTGATGTAGTGAGGGTTGCTACTAACCTAAGAAAGGATGCTACAGTGATGTGATGAGAGTTGCTAATCATCTCAAAATGATGCGAAAGTGATGTAATGAGAGTTACTATGATGCTCAAAATGATGCTCACAGTAATGTAGTAAGATTTGCTAAAACTCTCAAAATAATGCTACAGTGATGGAGTGAGAGTTGCTACGAACCTAAGAAATGATGCTACAGTAATGTAGTGAGAGTTGCTACGAACCTCATAATGATGCTGAAGTGATGTAATGAGAGTTGCTACGAACCGAAGAAATGATGCTACAGTGACGTAGTGAGAGTTGCTACTGACCTCAAAATGATGTTGACAGTGATGTAGTGAGGGTTGCTACTAACCTAAGAAAGGATGCTACAGTGATGTGATGAGAGTTGCTAATCATCTCAAAATGATGCGAAAGTGATGTAATGAGAGTTGTTAAGAATTTCAAAATTATGCTAAAGTGATGTAATGAGAGTTGCTACAAACCTAAGAAATGATGCTACAGTGATTTGGTGAGAGATGCTACGAACCTCAAAATGATGCCACAGTGACTTAATGAGAGTTGCTCCTAACCTAAGAAATGATGCTACAGTGATGTAATAAATTGCTACTAACCTAAAAATGATGCTGACAGTAATGTACTGAGAATTTCTGCTTACCTCAAAATAAGGCTGCAGTGATGTAGTGAGAGTTGCTACTCATCTCAAAATGATGCTACAGTGATGGAATGAGAGTTGCTACTAATTTCAAAATGATGCTGAACAGATGTAATGACAGTTGCTACTAACCTAAGAAATGATGCTACAGCGATGTAGTGAGAGTTGCTATGATGCTCAAAATGATGCTGACAGTGATGTAGTAAGATTTGCTAAAACTCTCAAAATAATGCTACAGTAATGGAGTGAGAGTTGCTACGAACCTAAGAAATGATGCTACAGTGATGTAGTGAGAGTTGCTACGAAACAAAGAAATGATGCTACAGTGATGTGATGAGAGTTGCTAATCATCTCAAAATGATGCTAAAGTGATGTAATGAGAGTGGTTAAGAATTTCAAAATTATGCTAAAGTGATTTAATGAGAGTTGCTAATCATCTCAAAATTATGCTAAAGTGATGTAGTGAGAGTTGCTACTGACCTCAAAATGATGTTGACAGTGATGTAGTGAGGGTTGCTACTAACCTAAGAAAGGATGCTACAGTGATGTGATGAGAGTTGCTAATCATCTCAAAATGATGCGAAAGTGATGTAATGAGAGTTGTTAAGAATTTCAAAATTATGCTAAAGTGATGTAATGAGAGTTGCTACAAACCGAAGAAATGATGCTACAGTGATGTGGTGAGAGATGCTACGAACCTCAAAATGATGCCACAGTGACTTAATGAGAGTTGCTCCTAACCTAAGAAATGATGCTACAGTGATGTAGTGAGAGTTGCTACTCATCTCAAAACGATGCTTAAGTGATGTCATGAGAGTTGCTACTAAATTAAGAAATTATGCTACAGTGATGTAGTGAGAGTTACTATGATGCTCAAAATGATGCTCACAGTAATGTAGTAAGATTTGCTAAAACTCTCAAAATAATGCTACAGTGATGGAGTGAGAGTTGCTACGAACCTAAGAAATGATGCTACAGTAATGTAGTGAGAGTTGCTACGAACCTCATAATGATGCTGAAGTGATGTAATGAGAGTTGCTACGAACCGAAGAAATGATGCTACAGTGACGTAGTGAGAGTTGCTACTGACCTCAAAATGATGTTGACAGTGATGTAGTGAGGGTTGCTACTAACCTAAGAAAGGATGCTACAGTGATGTGATGAGAGTTGCTAATCATCTCAAAATGATGCGAAAGTGATGTAATGAGAATTGTTAAGAATTTCAAAATTATGCTAAAGTGATGTAATGAGAGTTGCTACAAACCTAAGAAATGATGCTACAGTGATGTGGTGAGAGATGCTACGAACCTCAAAATGATGCCACAGTGACTTAATGAGAGTTGCTCCTAACCTAAGAAATGATGCTACAGTGATGTAATAAATTGCTACTAACCTAAAAATGATGCTACAGTCATGTAGTGAGAGTTGCTCCTAACCTCAAAATGATGCTGACAGTAATGTACTGAGAATTTCTGCTTACCTCAAAATAAGGCTGCAGTGATGTAGTGAGAGTTGCTACTCATCTCAAAATGATGCTACAGTGATGTAATGAGAGTTGCTACTAATTTCAAAATGATGCTGAACAGATGTAATGACAGTTGCTACTAACCTAAGAAATGATGCTACAGCGATGTAGTGAGAGTTGCTATGATGCTCAAAATGATGCTGACAGTGATGTAGTAAGATTTGCTAAAACTCTCAAAATAATGCTACAGTAATGGAGTGAGAGTTGCTACGAACCTAAGAAATGATGCTACAGTGATGTAGTGAGAGTTGCTACGAAACAAAGAAATGATGCTACAGTGATGTGATGAGAGTTGCTAATCATCTCAAAATGATGCTAAAGTGATGTAATGAGAGTGGTTAAGAATTTCAAAATTATGCTAAAGTGATTTAATGAGAGTTGCTAATCATCTCAAAATTATGCTAAAGTGATGTAGTGAGAGTTGCTACTGACCTCAAAATGATGTTGACAGTGATGTAGTGAGGGTTGCTACTAACCTAAGAAAGGATGCTACAGTGATGTGATGAGAGTTGCTAATCATCTCAAAATGATGCGAAAGTGATGTAATGAGAGTTGTTAAGAATTTCAAAATTATGCTAAAGTGATGTAATGAGAGTTGCTACAAACCGAAGAAATGATGCTACAGTGATGTGGTGAGAGATGCTACGAACCTCAAAATGATGCCACAGTGACTTAATGAGAGTTGCTCCTAACCTAAGAAATGATGCTACAGTGATGTAATAAATTGCTACTAACCTAAAAATGATGCTACAGTCATGTAGTGAGAGTTGCTACTAACCTCAAAATGATGCTGACAGTAATGTACTGAGAAGTTCTGCTTACCTCAAAATAAGGCTGCAGTGATGTAGTGAGAGTTGCTACTCATCTCAAAATGATGCTACAGTGATGTAATGAGAGTTGCTACTAATTTCAAAATGATGCTGAATAGATGTAATGACAGTTGCTACTAACCTAAGAAATGATGCTACAGCGATGTAGTGAGAGTTGCTATGATGCTCAAAATGATGCTGACAGTGATGCAGTAAGATTTGCTAAAACTCTCAAAATAATGCTACAGTAATGGAGTGAGAGTTGCTACGAACCTAAGAAATGATGCTACAGTGATGTAGTGAGAGTTGCTACGAAACAAAGAAATGATGCTACAGTGATGTGATGAGAGTTGCTAATCATCTCAAAATGATGCTAAAGTGATGTAATGAGAGTGGTTAAGAATTTCAAAATTATGCTAAAGTGATTTAATGAGAGTTGCTAATCATCTCAAAATTATGCTAAAGTGATGTAATGAGAGTTGCTAAGAATTTCAAAATTATGCTAAAGTGATGTAATGAGAGTTGCTACAAACCTAAGAAATGATGCTACAGTGATGTAGTGAGAGTTGCTACTAACCTCAAAATGATGCTGACAGTGATGTAGTGAGAGTTCTACTCATCTCAAAATGATGCTAAAGTGATGTAATGAGAGTTGCTACTAACCTAAGAAATGATGCTACAGTGATGTAGTGAGAGTTGCTACTAACCAAAGAAATGATGCTAAAGTAATGTAATGACAGTTGCTACGAACCTAAGAAATGATGCTACAGTCATGTAGTGAGAGTTGCTACTCACCAAAGAAATGATGCTACAGTGATGTAGTGAGAGTTGCTACTCATCTCAAAACGATGCTTAAGTGATGTAATGAGAGTTGCTACTAACCTAAGAGATGATGCTACAGTAATGTAGTGAGAGTTACTATGATGCTGAAAATGAAGCTGACAGTAATGTAGTAAGATTTGCTAAAACTCTCAAAATAATGCGACAGTGACAGAGTGAGAGTTGCGAAGAACCTAATAAATGATGCTACAGTAATGTAATGACAGTTGCTACGAACCTAAGAAATGATGCTCCAGTGATGTAGTGAGAGTTGCTACTAAACAAAGAAATGATGCTACAGTGATGTAATGAGAGTTGCTACTAACCTAAGAAATGATGCTACAGTGATGTAGTGAGAGTTGCTACGAACCTCAAAATGATGCTACAGTGACTTCATGAGAGTTGCTACGAACCTAAGAAATGATGCTACAGTGATGTAGTGAGAGTTGCTAGGAACCTAAGAAATGATGCTACAGTGATGTAATGAGAGTTGCTACTAACCTAAGAAATGATGCTACAGTGATGTAGTGAGAGTTGCTACGAACCTCAAAATGATGCTACAGTGACTTCATGAGAGTTGCTCCTAACCTCAGAAATGATGCTACAGTGATGTAGTGAGAGTTGCTAGGAACCTAAGAAATGATGCTACAGTAATGTAGTGAGAGTTGCTACGAACCTCATAATGATGCTGAAGTGATGTAATGAGAGTTGCTACGAACCGAAGAAATGATGCTACAGTGATGTAGTGAGAGTTGCTCCTGACCTCAAAATGATGTTGACAGTGATGTAGTGAGGGTTGCTACTAACCTAAGAAAGGATGCGACAGTGATGTGATGAGAGTTGCTAATCATCTCAAAATGATGCTAAAGTGATGTAATGAGAGTTGTTAAGAATTTCAAAATTATGCTAAAGTGATGTAATGAGAGTTGCTAATCATCTCAAAATGATGCTAAAGTGATGTAATGAGAGTTGTTAAGAATTTCAAAATTATGCTAAAGTGATGTAATGAGAGTTGCTTCAAACCTAAGAAATGATGCTACAGTAATGTAATGACAGTTGCTACGAACCTAAGAAATGATGCTACAGTGATGCAGTGAGAGTTGCTACTAAACAAAGAAATGATACTACAGTGATGTGGTGAGAGTTGCTACTAATCTAAAAATGATCCTAAAGTGATGTAATGAGAGTTGCTACGAACCAAAGAAATGATGCTACAGTGATGTCGTGAGAGTTGCTACTAATCTAAAAATGATGCTAAAGTGATGTAGTGAGAGTTGCTACGAACCTCAAAATGATGCTACAGTGACTTCATGAGAGTTGCTACAAACCTAAGAAATGATGCTACAGTGATGTGGTGAGAGTTGCTACTAATCTAAAAATGATCCTAAAGTGATGTAATGACAGTTGCTACTAACCTAAGAAATGATGCTACAGTGATGTAGTGAGACTTGCTACTAATCTCAAAATGATGCTAAAGTGATGTCATGAGAGTTGCAATCCAATCTCAGAATGATGCCAGTGATGTAATGAGAGTTTCTTCTAACCTAAGAAATGATGCTACAGTGATGTAGTGAGAGTTGCTACTTACCTAAGAAAGGGTACTGCAGTGATGTGATGAGTTGCTAATCATCTCAAAACAATGCTGAAGTGATGCAATGAGAGTTTCTACTAACCTAAGAAATTATTCTTCATTTATGTGATGAGAGTTGCTCATCATCTTAAAATGATGCTACAGTGACTTAATAAGAGTTGCTCCTAACCCAAGAAATGATGCTACAGTGATGTAATGAGAGTTGCTATTAATTACAAAATGATGCTACAGTGATGTGGTGAGAGTTGCTAAAAACCTCAAAATGATGCTAAAAGTGATATAATGAGAGTTTCTAAAAACCTTAAAATAATGCGAAAGTAATGTGGTGAGAGTTGATAGTAATTTCAAAATAATGCTAAAGCGGTGTAATGAGAGTTGCTACTTCCCTAAGAAATGATGCTACAATGATGTAGTGAGGTTTGCTACGAACCTCAAAATGATGTTGACAGTGATGTCGTGAGAGTTGCTACTAACCTAAGAAATGATGCTACAGTGATGTGATGAGAGTTGCTAATCATCTCAAAATGATGCTAAGATGATGTAATGAGAGTTTCTAGTAACCTACGAAATGATGCTAAAGTGATGTGGTGAGAGTTGGTATAAATTTCAAAAAATGCTAAAGTGATGTAATGAGAGTTGCTACTAATGTCAAAATGATTCTAAAGTGATGTAATGAGAGTTGCTACTAACCTAAAAATGATGTTGACAGTAATGTAGACTTTCTGTTGACCTCAAAATGAAGCTACAGTGATGCAGTAAGAGTTGCTACGAACCTCAAAATGATGCAGGGTGACTTTGTGGAAAGTCTTGCACTCCCAACACATTCATTCTCACTAATGCAGTGACAGGTCAGAGCCAAGGGAGCCTCCATGTCCACAGATGTCCACATGGCAGCTGGACTTCCTTTTTCACTCCTTCCCGTTCCTCCTGGTACTTTTTGGCCACCGTTTGTTTGATGGTCTGAAAATGACACCCAGAGTAAATCAATACATTGAAATTAAAGATGAAATAAACTGGAGATATCAACGACTGCTTTAGATCATTTCCACACAAACCTTTCTGGTTGGCAAACATATGAGGCTCAAGGACCTGAACCAGTTCCCTGAACCCTTCCCTCTCAACAGTGCTGAGGGGCTGGCAGTCCTTCAGGATGAAATTCAGCAGAGCCTCATCCAGCATCTGCTTCCTGGAAGCTGGATGGTTAAAGATGAAGGAGAGAAGAAATGAAGAGGAATTAATGATCAATGAAGCAACTGTGAGTCAGTTGGAGAGTGGCTGTATACCTGAGTTCATCCTGGTGGATCTGGGACTTCATTCTCATGCCTGGCCCCATCATGCCTCAGCACTGAAGAGGTGCTTTTGTTGAGATGAGACGCTTCTGTCCAACAAATGCGACATTCAACCTGCAGAAAAGAACATGAGTGCTCAGCTAAAAGTTCCTTTCTTCATGGTGACTGGTGTTTCTTAGTCTTAGACCACCAGGTTTCCAATGAGGTGTATCGGATACGTTGTTGTGTGCCGCTGAAATCCGTCCAATTCCGGCGTTGTTTCCTCATGAAATGTGTTTGCCTTAAAGCTCATTAAAGTGTTGAACCACAATATCGTTCACCATAACTGAGTCAACTTCAAGATAACCTACTTCTACATTCCAGTCCCGGCTGCTCCTGTTCTGCTGCAGTCCAGAAAACAACAACCCGATACAATTGGCGCTCCTTCCCACAGCTCCGGCCCGGATCCGCATGGTTCCGCTGACTGACTGTGAGACGCGCTCCCTCCAGGGTGGCACAGCCCGATGGGGGTCCTTATCTGGCACGGGGGCGTAAAACAGGTGCGACTGACAAGCCTGGTTTATTCTGCGTCGAGGGAACGCGTTGCTCTGCAATACACCGCCAAGCCGCTAGGGGGTGTGGCTTTGTCTTTGTATTGTTTACGGGGCTCTTGTCGGATTCCTTGGTTTTCTTCCGGTCACAGACAACAATTGTTGGCCATTTGTCAGTCTTTGTAGTGCCGCGAAGAGGAGTTGTAGAGGTGGTCGTACTTGAGCACCTCCTCGATAATCCTCTCTTCGGCTTGGTCTTTTTTTTCTTGGAGCTTTTACCACAGAAACTTTGAAAATGGCGGTGTTGTGCTGCGACTGAACCGGAAAAAACGTTCTGAGCGGACCAATCACAGTCCTCGACGGTGACGTCACCACGCGTCGACGCGATGAGTAAGCAGGATTTTTTTGGAGGCGCGTTTCAGGCTACGGCGTACGGTCTGCGTCGACGGCGTAGGTACGAATACTACTCGACACAGAAGCATAAATCAGGCTTAAATCAGGCTTTATAGTCCAACAGGAAGTTAGCATGTCAGGGATGAGACACCCTCATAGTCCAACAGGAAGTTAGCATGTCAGGGATGAGACACCCTCATAGTCCAAAAGGAAGTTAGCATGTCAGGGATGAGACACCCTTATCGTCCAACAGGAAGTTAGCATGTCAGGGATGAGACACGCTTATCGTCCAACAGGAAGTTAGCATGTCAGGGATGAGACACGCTTATCGTCCAACAGGAAGTTAGCATGTCAGGGATGAGACACGCTTATCGTCCAACAGGAAGTTAGCATGTCAGGGATGAGACACCCTGATAGTCCAACAGGAAGTTAGCATCTCCATGGTTCCCTTGACCAGAAGCCAGTGGGATCGTTCCATTCTGACATCTTGATTGACATTTGTCCTTCTCTTAGCTAAATAGCTGGCAATCATTTGAAAAAAACCTTGATTTACTTTTTGTATTTTGATCTTCAGCTCATTTGCATACTTTTGTTAAAATTCTCCCCTTTTTGTCTTTTTTTTCTGCTGTTTTTAGCACAAAGTCCACCTGGTGCCTAAAGACCAGTTCAGCATGGACTACGTTGAACCTTCAGTCTGCTGCATCAGCACCCATGGACGGTTCCCCCCTGACAGGAGGATTCTGGTGAGGAACATTAGTGGGACAGCGCTCTTGTAAGAACGGTTCTGATCCACCTTCCCTCCCCCTGTAGCTCCTCCTGTGTCCCCTCAGCGCTCTTGTTAGAACGGTTCTGATCCACCTTCCCTCCCCCTGTAGCTCCTCCTGTGTCCCCTCAGCGCTCTTGTTAGAACGGTTCTGATCCACCTTCCCTCCCCCTGTAGCTCCTCCTGTGTCCCCTCAGCGCTCTTGTTAGAACGGTTCTGATCCACCTTCCCTCCCCCTGTAGCTCCTCCTGTGTCCCCTCAGGCTCTTGTTAGAACGGTTCTGATCCACCTTCCCTCCCCCTGTAGCTCCTCCTGTGTCCCCTCAGCGCTCTTGTTAGAAGGGTTCTGATCCACCTTCCCTCCCCCTGTAGCTCCTCCTGTGTCCCCTCAGCGCTCTTGTTACAAGGGTTCTGATCCACCTTCCCTCCCCCTGTAGCTCCTCCTGTGTCCCCTCAGCGCTCTTGTTAGAAGGGTTCTGATCCACCTTCCCTCCCCCTGTAGCTCCTCCTGTGTCCCCTCAGCGCTCTTGTTAGAAGGGTTCTGATCCACCTTCCCTCCCCCTGTAGCTCCTCCTGTGTCCCCTCAGCGCTCTTGTGAGAATGGTTCTGATCCACCTTCCCTCCCCCTGTAGCTCCTCCTGTGTCCCCTCAGGTTTCCAAACTCCCTCCCACTGGCTGGTGCTGAAGGAGGGCCAGAGCTCCTCCTACAGGAGCCCATCCTAGCCTCCCCCGCTGCAGCTCCTCCACTGACCTCCCACCAGAGAGATGAGCCCCCTGGTTCAGAGGTGACAGACCACCTCTGGGAGCAGACAACAGAGACCACATCAGGCTGGACTCCGTGCAGGTACGGAGGCTGACGGCTGCTGAGTGAGTGAGTTTACGACGCTCCCACCACTGCTGCTGGATTGATTTAACACATCTGGAATATTTAGATTCATTCTGGGTCAACATCTGCATCTGTTGAAGTCCTCAGTCTCCATGCAGGTGGTGTTGTTCCAGATAAAAGGTCTCAATAACAGCATCACTCCAGCTGAAACCATTCCAAAGAAGGCTAAGTGGAGCTGGCATATCAGCCCCCAATGGAAGCCTGCTGCTGCTGCCAAGCTCTCCATGTCATCATGGAAAAGTTGATTGTTCAACTCAATGTTTTTCCCATTGGGAGGAGATTTGTTGTTCCACCATGAAGTCTTTTCTGGTGATGAGTTTGTGTGTTGTAGTAGCATGAAGATATCTTGTTATCATGATCAACTCCTCTGGCCTGGTGGAAGAACGCTGCTGTGTTTGGATTCAGACGAGTCAAATCTGAACCAGGGACTTGTAGTTTTATCCTCGGTCTCTGGACTCATAAAATGGAGACCGGCCCAGTTTGACACTTTTGAACTCCTTCATGATGTTCAAATCTCATGACTGAGATTCGTGATTGGAAACATCGGCGGTTCAGGAAAGAAAACATGTACCATTGAACATCGCTCTCATCCTTCATTCATTTTTGAATTCATTAACAATTCTTCCGACAATTCTTTCACTATTATCACTGTTAGCATCATTTTGAGTTCATTAACAATTAAGGGGGCTCAGGTCCTCCTCACCTGCAGGTTCCTGCAGGCAGAGCCCTGTGGTGGTAGGTTTCCTGCTCCTCTGCTGGACTGATACCCTCTCCCTTTCCCCACACGTATCTGCTGTTTCTACTCTGTGCCTCCTTCTCCTCTGTCAGGCCTGGACTTCTTCCTTCTGTCTCTCCAGGATCACGTCCTGGTGGTGCCTGAGAGCAGCTCCAGCTCCAGCTCCCTGAACCAAGAACCACTGGAGAAATCTGACCACTTCATCAGCAACTGTGGCCTCAACAGCTTTCATGTCAAGTCGGTGTCTCTCAGCCTGAGTTGGTCCATGTTCTGTATCCCTGAATGTTCTAGAGGAACTAAACTGGGCCTGACTGGGACGCTTCTGTCTGCTCAGATTTGGGTTGTGAATGCATTCAGATGTCATTTACAAGCATTGGAACTAAAGACCTGAGCCTCAAGAATATTTAGTTCTTGATTTACTTTCTCTTGCAGGGTTTCACTTTGTGCAAATTTTCTTTTTAAGATCTTTGTTTTTTGTTGTCCTTCCATTTAGCAAGTTTGGCTAAGAACCGTTTCCCCACTAAACTAATTTTCCTAAAATGTCTCGCTAACGTTTCCTTTTTCTCTGTCGTCCCTCCTGTCCTTGGTCTCCATTCTGTCTCAGCTCAGTTGTGTCTCTTGGGCTCTCTTCAACAACGGCGCCCTGCCTTGTGCCTGCCATGAGGTTGGAGCTGAGAGTGACACCTGCGAGTCATTTGGTGGTCGGTGCCGCTGCAGGCCCCACGTGATTGGCCAAGATTGCTCCATGTGGGCCGCGGGTTGCTGGGGATTCCTCACTGCAGACGTGAGTGTCAGATTGGATGAATGATGAGTAACAAGGGCTTTTAATGATGAGTGAGAGGACGGACCAAACCAACCTGTCCAACCATCAGAGGACAGTTTGTTGTTCTAGTTTCAACTCTTACTACATTTCTGTAAGCATCATTTCGAGGTTATTAGCAGCTCTTACTACATTACCGTCAGCACCATTTTGAGGTTACTCACATCTCTAACCACATGACTGTCAGAATCACTTTGAGTTTATTCGAAACTTTCACTACATTACTGTTAGCATCATTTTGAGTTCATTAGCAATTCTTACTCCATCACTGTTGCGTCATTTTTAGGTTCGTTGCAACTCTAACTACATGACTGTCAGCATCACTTGTGGTTATTCAAAACTTTCACTACATTACTGTTAGCATCATTTTGAGTTCATTAGCAATTCTTCCTCCATCACTGTAGCATTATTTTGAGGTTATCAGCAGCTCTTACTACATTACTGTCAGCATCATTTTTAGGTTACTTGCAACTTTCACTACATTACTGTTAGCATCATTTCCAGTTCATTAGCAATTCTTACTACATCACTGTCCCATCATTTCAGATCATAAGCAATTCTTACTACATCACTGTCACATCATTTTGAAGTTCGTAGTAACTCTTACTACATTACTGTTGCATTGTTTTAAGGTTCGTAGCAACTCTTCCTACATGACTGTCAGTACACTTTGAGTTTATTGGCAACTTTCACTACATTACTGTTACCATCATTTTGAGTTCATTAGCAATTCTTACGACATCATTGTCGCATCATTTTGAGATCATGAGCAATTCTTCCGACATCACGGTCAGCATCATTTTTAGGTTGCTCGCAACTCAAACCACATGACTGTCAGCATCACTTTGAGGTTATTCGAAACTTTCACTACATTACTGTTAGCATCATTTTGAGTTTATTTGCAATTCTTACTCCATCACTGTCGCATCATTTTGAGGTTCGTTGCAACTCTTACAACATGTCTGTCAGCATCACTTTGAGTTTGTTCGAAACTTTCACTACATTACTGTTAGCATCATTTTGAGTTTATTAGCAATTCTTACTAAATCACTGTCGCATCATTTTGAGATCTTTAGCAATTCATCTGACATCACTGTCGCAATATTTTTAGGTTTCTTAGCAACTTTTTCTACATTACTGTCGCATTATTTTGAGGTTCGTAGCAACTCCTACCACATGACCGTCAGCATCACTTTGAGGTTATTCGAAACTTTCACTCCATTACTGTTAGCATCATTTTGAGTTCATTAGCAATTCTTACTAAATCACTATAGCATCATTTTGAGATCATTTGCAATTCTTCTGACATCACTGTCGCATTATTTTTTAGGTTCGTAGCAACTCTTACTACATGACTGTCAGCATCGCTTTGAGTTTATTCGAAACTTTCACTCCATTAATGTTAGCATCATTTTGAGTTCATTAGCAATTCTTACGAAATCACTGTCGCATCATTTTGAGATCATTAGCAATTCTTCTGACATCACTGTCGCATTATTTTGAGGTTTGTAGCAACTCTTACTACATGACTGTCAGCATCACTTTGAGGTTGTTCGAAACACTTACTACATTACTGTAAGCATCACTGAGTTGATTAGCAACTATCAATACATTACTGTTAGCATCGTTTTGAGTTCAATAGCAATTCTTACGACATCACTGTCAGCATCATTTTTTATTTACTCGCAACTCAAACTACATGACTGTCAGCATCACTTTGAGGTTATTCGAAACTTTCACTCCATTACTGTTAGCATCATTTTGAGTTCATTAGCAATTCTTACGACATCACTGTCGCATCATTTTCAGATCATTAGCAATTCTTCCGACATCACTGTCGCATTATTTTGAGGTTCGTAGAAACTCTTTCTACATGACTGTCAGCATCACTTTGAGTTTATTCGAAACGTTCACTCCATTACTGTTAGCATCATTTTGAGTTCATTTGCAATTCGTACTAAATCACTGTCGCATCATTTTGAGATCTTTAGCAATTCTTCTGACATAACTGTCGCATTATTTTGAGTTACGTAGCAACTCTTACAACACTACTGTCAGCATCACTTTGAGGTTATTCAAAACTTTCACTCCATAACTGTTAGCATCATTTTGAGTTCATTCGTAATTCTTACGACATCACAGTAGCATTAAATTGAGTTCATTCGCAACTCTTACTACATAACTGTCAGCATCACTTTGAAGTTGTTCGAAACACTTACTCCATTACTGTAAGCATCACTGAGTTTATTAGCAACTTTTACTACATGACTGTCAGCATCACTTTGAGGTTGTTCGAAACTCTTACTACATTACTGTAAGCATCACTGAGTTTATTTGCAACTATCACTACATTACTGTTAGCATCATCTTGAGTTCATTAGCAATTCTTACTACATGACTGTCGCAATATTTTGAGGTTCGTATTAACTCTTACTACATGACTGTCAGCATCAATTTGAGGTTATTCGAAACTTTCACTCCATTAATGTTAGCATCATTTTGAGTTCATTAGCAATTCTTACTTAATCACTGTAGCATCATTTTGAGATCATTAGCAATTCTTCTGACATCACTGTCGCATTTTTTTGAGGTTCGTAGCAACTCCTACTACATTACTGTCAGCATCACTTTGAGGTTGTTCGAAACTCTTGCTACATTACTGTAAGCATCACTGAGTTTATTAGCAACTATCACTACATTACTGTTAGCATCATCTTGAGTTCATTAGCAGTTCTTACTTAATCACTGTCGCATCATTTTGAGATCTTTAGCAATTCTTCTGACATCACTGTCGCATCATTTTGAGATCATTCGCAATTCTTCCGACATCACTGTCGCATTATTTTGAGGTTCGTAGAAACTCTTACTACATGACTGTCAGCATCACTTTGAGTTTATTCGAAACGTTCACTCCATGACTGTTAGCATCATTTTGAATTCATTAGCAATTCTTACTAAATCACTGTCGCATCATTTTGAGATCTTTAGCAATTCTTCTGACATAACCGTCGCATTATTTTGAGGTTTGTAGCAACTCTTACTACATGACTGTCAGCATCACATTGAGGTTGTTCGAAACGTTCACTCCATTACTGTTAGCATCATTTTGAGTTCATTAGCAGTTCTTACTACATCACTGTCGCATCATTTTGAGTTCATTAGCAATTCTTACGACATCACAGTAGCATTAAATTGAGTTCATTAGCAACTCTTACTACATTACTGTCAGCATCACTTTGAAGTTGTTCGAAACACTTACTACATTACTGTAAGCATCACTGAGTTTATTCGCAACTCAAACCACATGACTGTCAGCATCACTTTGAGGTTATTCGAAACTTTCACTCCATTAATGTTAGCATCATTTTGAGTTCATTTGCAATTCGTACTAAATCACTGTCGCATCATTTTGAGATCTTTAGCAATTCTTCTGACATAACTGTCGCATTATTTTGATTTACGTAGCAACTCTTACAACACTACTGTCAGCATCACTTTGAGGTTATTCAAAACTTTCACTCCATTACTGTTAGCATCATTTTGAGTTCATTAGCAATTCTTACTAAATCACTGTCGCATCATTTTGAGATCATTAGCAATTCTTCTGACATCACTGTCGCGTTATTTTGAGGTTTGTAGCAACTCTTACTACATGACTGTCAGCATCACTTTGAGGTTGTTCGAAACTCTTACTACATTACTGTAAGCATCACTGAGTTGATTAGCAACTATCAATACATTACTGTTAGCATCGTTTTGAGTTCAATAGCAATTCTTACGACATCACTGTCAGCATCATTTTTTATTTACTCGCAACTCAAACCACATGACTGTCAGCATCACTTTGAGGTTATTCGAAACTTTCACTCCATTACTTTTAGCATCATTTTGAGTTCATTAGCAATTCTTACTACATCACTGTCGCATCATTTTCAGATCATTAGCAATTCTTCCGACATCACTGTCGCATTATTTTGAGGTTCGTAGAAGCTCTTACTACATGACTGTCAGCATCACTTTGAGTTTATTCGAAACGTTCACTCCATTACTGTTAGCATCATTTTGAGTTCATTCGCAATTCTTACTAAATCACTGTCGCATCATTTTGAGGTCTTTAGCAATTCTTCTGACATAACTGTCGCATTATTTTGAGGTACGTAGCAATTCTTACTACACTACTGTCAGCATCACTTTAAAGGTTATTCAAAACTTTCACTCCATAACTGTTAGCATCATTTTGAGTTCATTAGCAATTCTTACGACATCACAGTAGCATTAAATTGAGTTCATTAGCAACTCTTACTACATGACTGTCAGCATCACTTTGAAGTTGTTCGAAACACTTACTACATTACTGTAAGCATCACTGAGTTTATTAGCAACTTTTACTACATGACTGTCAGCATCACTTTGAGGTTGTTCGAAACTCTTACTACATTACTGTAAGCATCAATGAGTTTATTAGCAACTATCACTACATTACTGTTAGCATCATCTTGAGTTCATTAGCAATTCTTCCGACATCACTGTCGCATCATTTTGATATCATTAGCAATTCTTCCGACATCACTGTCGCAATATTTTGAGGTTCGTATTAACTCTTACTACATGACTGTCAGCATCACTTTGAGGTTATTCGAAACTTTCACTCCATTAATGTTAGCATCATTTTGAGTTTATTAGCAATTCTTTCTAAATCACTGTCGCATCATTTTGAGATCTTTAGCAATTCTTCTGACATTACTGTCGCATTATTTTGAGGTTCGAAGCAACTCTTACTACATGACTGTCAGCATCACTTTGAGGTATTTCGAAACACTTAGTACATTACTGCAAGCATCACTGAGTTGATTAGCAACTATCACTACATTACTGTTAGCATCATCTTGAGTTCATTAGAAATTCTTCCGACATCACTGTCGCAATATTTTGAGGTTCGTAGCAACTTTTACTACATTACTGTCGCATTATTTTTTAGGTTCGTAGCAACTTTTACTACATGACTGTCAGCATCACTTTGAGGTTATTCGAAACTTTCACTCCATTAATGTTAGCATCATTTTGAGTTCATTAGCAATTCTTACTAAATCACTGTAGCATCATTTTGAGATCATTAGCAATTCTTCTGACATCACTGTCGCATTATTTTGAGGTTTGTAGCAACTCTTACTACATGACTGTCAGCATCACTTTGAGGTTGTTCGAAACTCTTACTACATTACTGTAAGCATCACTGAGTTGATTAGCAAATATCACTACATTACTGTTAGCATCGTTTTGAGTTCAATAGCAATTCTTATGACATCACTGTCAGCATAATTTTTTATTTACTCGCAACTCAAACCACATGACTGTCAGCATCACTTTGAGGTTATTCGAAACTTTCACTCCATGACTGTTAGCATCATTTTGAGTTCATTAGCAATTCTGACTACATCACTGTCGCATCATTTTGAGATCATTAGCAATTCTTGCGACATCACTGTCGCATTATTTTGAGGTTCGTAGAAACTCTTACTACATGACTGTCAGCATCACTTTGAGTTTATTCGAAACGTTCACTCCATTACTGTTAGCATCATTTTGAGTTCATTAGCAATTCTTATTAAATCACTGTCGCATCATTTTGAGATCTTTAGAAATTCTTCTGACATAACTGTCGCATTATTTTGAGGTTCGTAGCAACTCTTACCAAATGACTGTCAGCATCACTTTGAGGTTATTCCAAACTTTCACTCCATTACTTTTAGCATCATTTTGAGTTCATTAGCAATTCTTACTACATCACTGTCGCATCATTTTGAGATCATTAGCAATTATTCCGACATCACTGTCGCATTATTATGAGGTTCGGAGCAACACTTACTACATGACTGTAAGCATCACTTTGAGGTTATTCGAAAGTTTCACTCCATTACTGTTAGCATCATTTTGAGTTTATTAGCAATTCTTATTACATCACTGCGCATCATTTTGAGATCATTCGCAATTCTTCCGACATCACTGTCGAAATATTTTGAGGTTCGTAGCAACTCTTACTACATTATTGTTGCATTATTTTAAGGTTCGTAGCAACTCTTACTACATTACTGTCAGCATCACTTTGAGTTTATTAGCAAATATCACTACATTACTGTTAGCATCATTTTGAGTTGTTGAGCAATTCTCACGACATCACTGTAGCATTAAATTAAGTTCATTAGCAACTCTTACTAAATGACTGTCAGCATCACTTTGAGCTTGTTAGAAACTCTTACTACATTACTGTAAGCATCATTGAGTTTCTTAGCAACTATCACTACATTACTGTTAGCATCATCTTGAGTTCATTAGCGATTCTTCCGACATCACTGTCACAATATTTTGAGGTTCGTAGCAACTTTTACTACATTACTGTCGCGTTATTTTGAGGTTCGTAGCAACACTTAGTACATGACTGTCAGCATCACTTTGAGGTTGTTTGAAACACTTACCACATTACTGTAAGCATCACTGAATTTATTAGCAACTATCACTACGTTACTGTTAGCATCTTTTTGAGTTCATGAGCAATTCTTACGACATCACTGTAGCATTATTTTGAGGTTATTAGGAACTCTTCCTACATTACTGTCAGCATCATTTTTAGGTTACTCACAACTCCAACCACATGACTGTCAACATCACTTTGAGGTTATTCAAAACTTTCACAACATCACTTTTGGCATCATTTTGAGTTCATTAGCAATTCTTACTACATCACTGTCGCATCATTTTGAGATCATTAGCAATTCTTCCGACATCACTGTCGCATTATTTTTAGGTTGGTAGCAACTCTTACTACATTACTGTTGCATTCTTTTAAGGTTCATAGCAACTCTTACCACATGACTGTCATCATCACTTTAAGTTTATTAGCAACTATCACTACATGACAGTCAGCATCATTTTGAGTTTATTAGCAATTCTTACGATATCACTGTCGCATCATTTTGAGATCATTACCAATTCTTTTGACATCACTTTCGCATTATTTTGATATTCGTAGCAACTCATACTACATTACTGTTGCCTTATTTTAAGGTTCGGAGTAACTCTTACTAAATCACTGTAGCATCAATTTGAGATTTTTAGCAACTCTTACTACATTACTGTAGCATCATTTTGAGGTTCGTAGCAACTCTCACTACATTACTGACAGCATCATTTTGAGGTTAGTAGCAACTCTTACTACATCACTGTAGCATCATTTTGAGATTTTTTGCAACTCTTACTACATCACTGTAGCATCATTTTGAGGATAGTAGCAACTCTCACTACATGACTGTCAGCATTATTTTAAGGTTTTAAGCAACTCTCACGACATTAGTGTCAGCATCCTTTTTTAGCATAGTAGCAACTCTCATTACATCACTGTAGCATCATTTCTTAGGTTAGTAGCAACTCTCATTACATCACTTTCGCATCATTTTGAGGTTAGTAGCAACTCTCACTACATCACAGTCAGCATCATTTTGAGCATAGAAGCAACTCTCACTACATCACTGTAGCATCATTTCTTAGCTTCGTAGCAACTCTCATTACATCACTTAAGCATCATTTTCAGGTTCGCAGCAACTCTCACTACATCACTGTCGCATCATTTCTTAGGTTAGTAGTAACTCTCATTACATCACTGTCGCATCATTTTTAATTTCATAGCAACTGTCACAACAAAAATGTAAGCATCATTTTGAGGTTTTTAGCAACTCACTACATGACTGTAGCATCATTTTGAGGTTAGTAGAAACTCTCATTACATCACTGTCAGCATCATTTTGAGTTCATTAGCAATTCTTACGACATCACCGTAGAATTATTTTGAGTTCATTAGCAATTCTTACGACATCACCGTAGAATTATTTTGAGTTCATTAGCAATTCTTACGACATCACCGTAGCATTATTTTGAGGTGATTAATAACTCTTACTACATTACTGTCAATATCATTTTAAGGTTACTCGCAACTCTAATCACATGACTGTCAGCATCACTTTGAGGTTATTCGAAACTTTCACTAAATTACTGTTAGCATCATTTTGAGTTCATTAGCAATTCTTACTCCATCACTGTCGCATCATTTTGAGATCATTAGCAATTCTTCCGACATCACTGTCGCATTATTTTGAGGTTCGTAGCAACTCTTACTACATTACTGTCAGCATCATTTTTAGCTTACTCACAACTCGAACCACATGACTGTCAACATCACTTTGAGGTTATTCGAAACTTTCACTCCATTACTGTTAGCATCATTTTGAGTTCATTACCAATTCTTACTACATCACTGTCGCATCGTTTTGAGATAATTAGCAATTCTTCGGACATCACTGTCGCATTATTTGGAGGTTTGTAGCAACTCTTACTACATTACTATTGCATTGTTTTGAGGTCAGTAGGAACTCTTACTACATGACTGTCAGCATCACTGTGAGGTTGTTCGAAACTCTTACTACATTGCTGTAAGCATCACTGAGTTTATTAGCAACTATCACTACATTACTATTAGCATCTTTTTGAGTTCATTAGCAATTCTTACTACATCACTGTCGCATCATTTTGAGATCATTAGCAATTCTTCCGACATCACTGTCGCATTATTTTGAGGTTGGTAGCAACTCTTACTACATTACTGTTGCATTATTTTAAGGTTCGTAACAACTCTTACTACATTACTGTCAGCATCACTTTGAGTTTGTTCGAAACACTTACTAGATTACTGTCATCATCACTTTAAGTTTATTAGCAACTATCACTACATTACTGTTAGCATCATTTTGAGTTCATTAGCAATTCTTCTGACATCACTGTCACTTTATTTTTAGGTTCGTAGCAGCTCTTACTACATTACTGTAAGCATCACTTTGAGGTTATTCGAAACTTTCACTACATTACAGTTAGCATCATTTTGAGTTCATTTCAATTATTACTACGTCACTGTCGCATCATTTTGAGATCATTAGCAATTCTTCCGACATCACTGTTGCATTATTTGGAGGTTCGTAGCAACTCTTACTACATTACTATTGCATAATTTGGAGGTAAGTATCAACTCTTACTACATTACTGTCAGCATCACTCTGAGTTTATAGCAACTATCATGACATTACTGTTAGCATCATTTTGAGTTTATTAGCAATTCTTCTGACATCACTGTCGCATTATTTTTATATTCGTAGCAACTCTTACTACATTACTGTTGCCTTATTTTAAGGTTCGGAGCAACTCTTAATACATGACTGTCAGCATCACTTTGAGGTTGTTCGAAACACTTACTACATTACTGTAAGGTTACTCGCAACTCTAACCACATTACTGTCAGCATCATTTTGAGATTTTAAGAAACTCTCACCACATCACTGGAGCATCATTTTGAGGTTCGTAGCAACTCTTACTACATCACTGTAGCATCAATTTGAGATTTTTAGCAACTCTTACTACAGTACTGTAGCATAATTTTGAGGTTCGTAGCAACTCTCACTACATTACTGACAGCATCATTTTCAGGTTAGTAGCAACTCTTACTACATCACTGTAGCATCATTTTGAGATTTTTTGCAACTCTTACTACATCACTGTAGCATCATTCTGAGGATAGTAGCAACTCTCACTACATGACTGTCAGCATTATTTTAAGGTTTTAAGCAACTCTCACTACATTCGTGTCAGCATCCTTTTTTAGCATAGTAGCAACTCTCATTACATCACTGTAGCATCATTTCTTAGGTTAGAAGCAACTCTCATTACATCACTTTAGCATCATTTTGAGGTTAGTAGCAACTCTCACTACATCACAGTCAGCATCATTTTGAGCATAGAAGCAACTCTCACTTCATCACTGTAGCATCATTTCTTAGCTTCGTAGCAACTCTCATTACATCACTTTAGCATCATTTTCAGGTTAGCAGCAACTCTCACTACATCACTGTAGCATCATTTCTTAGGTTAGTAGCAACTCTCACTACATCACTATCGTATCATTTTTAATTTCATAGCAACTGTCACAACAAAAATGTAAGCATCATTTTGAGGTTTTTAGCAACTCACTACATGACTGTAAAACTGACCGTTACCATTGAGATGGGAACAGAAAACTCAAATGGAAGCTCAAAAGGGGACTTAGCTCCAATGGTAGAGCGCTAGCTTAGCATGTGAGAGGTAGAGGGATCCATGCCCTCCTTCTCAGAATACTTCAGCTTGTTCTGTTGATCAGAGGAGCTGCTGGGTGATGAATGCTGATGTTTGTCCACTGCTGTGATAAAGTGTCCCCTGTTACTGAGATGTGGATGAACACCTGCTCAGGTCAAAGCTGCAATGAAGTCAAGTCATCACCCTGTAAAGCACCAAATAACAACAAAAGTTACACTTTACAAGAAGAACAGGTCCAGTTCAACACTCCCTAAATGAATTTACACCCAACAATTCCCACGGACGCTTATTAAGTTCTATCTTTGATCAAATATAAGAAATGTAAAATAATTCAACATTGATTGCATTTCCCTCCTTTCTTTGGTGCCCTCAGACTTTCTGAGAACTGTAGGAGGAACTGCTCTCTTTTCTGTGTTTGTTCTGCTCAATGGAGGAAGGAACGGAGCTCTAAGTTTTCCAGTTCCTACATCAGTGAATGGACTTTCTGTGCTGCAAGGAGCCAAAGCTACTAAGGAGGATTACAGAGTTTGTCCTTGCAGGAGTCAGTGACTTAATAGAGTCTAACTAAGGGTTGAACCTGAATGAGACAGTCACCCTTCAACATGGGGCCATGGCAGAGTGAACCAAGAACACTACAATGGGGGTGAGAGTGGAGCCATGATGGATTCACAGTTCATCACCTCCACCATCATGTGGACCACCTGATCACCTCTCCCTCAACCTCTAAATAACTCATTCCCTGACCGGGAATCGAACCCAGGCCGCGGCGGTGAGAGCGCCCAAACCCATCCTTGACCCACTCAGACACAGTCACCCATTCAAGCTGGGCCTGGTACCACACTGCTGTACAGACAGAGAGAAAGAAGACACACGGGATCCTTTGAAGAAAATGCATTAAAGACAGGAAGCCCCATCACATTGTCAGTGTTTCAGTGACTGGCATTGTGAAGAGACTGAGACAAAGTCAGTTATGAATGGAGGGCTGAGTTGGAGCAGAGGGGGGCAGGATCCTGGGGGTGCACTGGTTTTAGGAGGCTGAGGTGTCTGGTGGTCTTGGTGGACCCTCTGCATCTCAAGCTGAGACCACAGAGTCCTGTGTTCTTGAGTCATTGTCATTAGTATAGACAATGACTCAAGAACACATTGTCTATAGTATAGACAATGTGTTCTTGAGTCATTGTCTATAGTATAGACACTGAAGTCACTAGTCACTGAAACACTGACAATGTGATGGGGCTTCCTGTCTTTATTACATTTTCTTCAAAGGATCCCGTGTGTCTTCTTTCTCTCTGTCTGTACTTGAGTGTGGTACCAGGCCCAGCTTGAACGGGTGACTGTGTCTGAGTGGGTCGAGGCTGGGCTGCAGGTATTGGGAGGTTAGAACCCATCTGTGAGGCTCCAGGTGGAGCGATCACCTGTGAGGGTCCAGGGACAGCAGGAAGCTGCACAGATGGTAAAGACATGGAGGGGAGACAGGTGGTGCTGGAGCAGTGACAGGAAGTGTCTAGCATTTTGGTTCATCCTATGAGATGACGTGAGGTTGTGGTTTTGCCTCCAGCCTCACCTCCTCATCAGTGTTCAAAAGGTTCAAAGGTGAAAAAATGGGATTCAACCAAACAGCTGGAATGAAGAGTTGGTAACACTTGCAGAGCTGCAGGGAGCTGGACAGGTCTCACCATGGGGGGATTTGTCCCACAGATCCTGCTGAAGTGGCTCCTCCTCCTGAGACCTGCAATGCTGGCTGGACCTTTGGAAAAAGAACACAACAAATCTTCATAAACATTTACTTCAGCAGGAACACACAAGAAGGTGGGACTGGTTCCTTTTTCATGTTCACTATTTTGTCGTCTTGGTTCATGTTTTGGTTGTCAAAGTTAATTCTGAATATTTGTGGAAAGTTCGCCTGCCTTTACTTGTACCAATACTTCCTTTAGTAACAAATTAAAAAGCTCAAGCTAAACTTCAGTCAGGACAACCATTCTTTCTCATTCTTCGGCCTCTGTTTTATGTCCATGACCATCCTGTCTGTCACCTTTTGTGATGGAGACATCAGTTGATGACATCAGCAACGGTCCTCAACCTAACTGCCTCTGCCAGAAGTGAGCTGTCATCTGTCTCAGGGGACACAGTCGGGTGGACCGGGGCGGATGAGGGCCTGCTGCTTCCTTGAAATATTTCTAAATATTTCAGTTGCAACTGTATAGTGATGATGGCTCAGTTTAGAGCTGTCAATCAATGTTAATAATTGATCTTAGCATCTGGAGATTATTTTAGGAACACAAATACTTTTACTTCATTCTGAGGATGAGCAGACGTTCAATATAATTCTCATTTCCTGGTCAAAGACTCCTGCTAGTCAGAGAGGATCTGGGCTGGATTGGAAAGCTTCTGAGAGGAAAACCTTCACTCTGGACTGGACTGAGAACGGAGCAGCCTCAGCTTCCTGGAGCCTGACTTGCCTCTGTGGTCTAAGGTTGTGAGGGCTGACATCACAGTGAAACTACTGAGATCACAGAGCCTTTGAGATCACAGGCTGACTTCCTTTTTATCCCTAAAATTAAGAATAATAATTAAAAAATGTTGTTTCTACATTTGTGTTGGTGCATCAGTTAAACAGTGTCTCTACCAGAGGGGATGTAGCTCAGTGGTAGAGCGCATGCTTTGCATGTATGAGGCCCCGGGTTCAATCTCCGGCATCTCCAGCTGGTCCTTTGGAGCCTTCATCTTACCAGCTAAATTGATCCTTAAATGTGACAACAGTTGATAACAAACTACCAGAAGAGAAACCAGTCTGTTGCATATCAAAGTATTTGTAGCTGCGTCAGTGTGACTGTGAGCCTTCATAGCCAGCATGAAGGAGCTGGTTTTATCTTTGGAGGGGAAATCCCACACACAGCTGCTCTCAGTTCCAAATGTGTGTGTCCTCACTCCTCCGTCCTCCTGCTGCCCTCAGAATACAGACACAATTCAACCTGGCAAGTTTGGAGCAGAGAAGTGCTCCTGAAGAGATGCTGGCTGTTCTTACCTGGAACCTCAAGATGAAACTGCTTCCACAGATTGGAAATGAATCTGATGTTGACTTTTGGACAAATCACCTGTTCATCAGTTCATCATCACTTCCATCCATTTCTACTGCTTATCTTGTTATAGAGAGGAGTCTATCTGTTGTGTGACTGAGGTAGTTACTGTGAGCTGCTGCATGTCTCAGTGTGTGTGTGGGGGGGGGGCTGTGTGTGACTGGTCGGCTGCCAAGGATTATTGATGAGATCAATCATGATCAGCTCAGAGATCACGGCACAGAAGAAGGAGACTTTTTGATTTTTGGGGGTTCAGTTTCTAAGTCAGACACATCATCACAATTTGAAGTTTTCCTCCAGTAAAAAACAAAACAACACAAAACCAAACAAAAACATGATTTGACTTTTGATGTCTACATTTTTTGGAAATTGTGAGTCCAACAAGCAGGAGGCCGTTTGAGCTTGGAAACTGTGAAGCATCACCAGTAACTGCTGGTTAATTTACAGTTGTTTCCTCCAAAAAGTTTAAAATGAACTCAATGCTGAATCCCTCGTCGTCATCACTGAGCTGCAGAACTGGTCCATGCAGGAGGCTGAGCAGGTCTTCCTCTCTGGTCCAGTGTCTCAGCACAGGTCAGAGTAGAGAATTAAAACATGAACACAAATCTTTATCAGCTATTTACTGATATCAGTGACTACCTTCAAGTAAGAGTGTTAGTGAATGGACCCTTTTTAAAGTTTATGTTATAATGTTTGAAAAATGATGCTCACAAAAACACAATAAAAGTGTTTGTGCTAAAATGATTCCAGTAGATTTTATTGCCATTTTAAGAGTTCAAGCGTATTTTGATGACATTGTTTGATTTCATGACTCACAGTTACTTTAGCAGGACCATCGTGACTTGAAATCGTCCTCATCATCCCATATCGACCCTCAACCCCTCACACAGAACCAGGAGCCCTCAACTGAAGGAACCTTTAAAACTGAGAAGTTGGACAGAAAGCAGTATTTTGGTGGAACGAACCTTTAAAACTATAAATTAGAAAGTATTTTGGTGGAATGAACCTTTAAAACTATAAATTAGAAAGTATTTTGGTGGAACGAACCTTTAAAACTATAAATTAGAAAGTATTTTGGTGGAACGAACCTTTAAAACTATAAATTAGAAAGTATTTTGGTGGAATGAACCTTTAAAACTATAAATTAGAAAGTATTTTGGTAGAATGAACCTTTAAAACTATAAATTATAAAGTATTTTGGTGGAATGAACCTTTAAAACTATAAATTATAAAGTATTTTGGAGGAATTGGAATAAACCTTTTATACAGTAGTTAGAAATTAAAGGACAGGAAGTAGTATTTTGGTGGAATAAACCTTTAATACTACAGTTAGAAAGTAGTATTTTGCTATAATCTAATTCGATAGGTGGCGCTGTCACCAAAAACCAAAAGTCCAACAAATGCATTTTATCATCCAATTCAGTAGGTGGTGGACCCAGCAGGAGCCACTGAACACAACTCTGACATCATCAGGCTTCTTCCCAGCAGCTTGGTGCTCCAGAAGGAAGAATCCAGACCATCGCTACATCATCAGAGTGAACACCAGCTGATGTTGACCAGTTTAACAAGCCTTTGACTGCTAAATGACATCCAAGCTCAGATTCTCTTGTCCTGGTAGAACAAGTCAATGTTGAAGAAGATGAGAGCACCAGTCTCTTTCATCCAATGCTGGAACAGCGTTAGACTGAAGGTTAAAGGCAAGTTTTTAACTGAAGAAGCTTCTTGGACCTCTAAACTTCTTAACTCTCTTTCTCCAAGAACTGCGCCTGGACGACGGCCGTTTCCAGCGATACTTCAGGCTGACGAGGTTCCTGTTCGATGACCTGTTTGTGAGGATCGGTGCCAGGATATCAAGGTCCAACACCAACTCCAGGCTCCAGGACCGTTGACATGACTTCCCTGACGCCAGGGGAATCTCAACGCTGACAGGCTCTCTGGACTCCTTGTCATGAGAATTTGTCACAAAAGTTGAATACTTTCAAATGCATGAATACGCGTCACTCACGTTGCCGGCGAGTACACACACCAGTTCAGCTCTCTACATGGACTTTACATGTGAACTTGTTGCACGAAAATTTGTGTCACGATTGATGTGAACACGCCTTCAGACTGTGAGGGCTGACATCACAGTGAAATGACAGAGATCACAGAGCCTTTGAGATCACAGGCTCAGTTACGTCCAGTTGACCAGATTTTACTTCGCTTCGATCTACGATGACCTGGATGAATGAGAACCTACACAGACATCTTGCCGAACACTATGGGAAGGACATCCTTAGTGTGGTGCGGGAATGCGAAAGGACTGCAAGGAAAATCGCAGACTACAGGAACCATCTACGTTCCAACCTCCGATGCCGCCAACACAACCTCATTCCCACTAGCCTACTACTAGGATCCACCGTGAGGGGCCACAGGGCCAGCAAGATTTTGGAACGGGCACAAAATCAGCTTCTCAACGAGAGAGTGAGACAGGTCCATTTCACCATTGAGGGACTAAAGACCAAGCTAGATCACCTTAATCAAGAGTTATCGCCATTTTTGCCACCCGCCATCTTGGACAAGGTCACCTCCTTCGTTGGGACAGCCCAACTATCTCAACATCAGAAGAGCAAGGAGAGGCAGAAAAGGACATTCGCTCGCCTCCAGTCTCGCCTCGACCGGGAACGAGAAGCAGAAGGCCCAACCCCAGCGGACTCACAGGACAGGTGGATAAGGAACTTATCCAACAGGGAGCTCACCAGTCCTGAGAAACGCGTCCTTGCCAAAGGAATGAACTTTGCTGTCACCCCGAAACATCTCCCGACGGTGGACCTCATCACTGCCACAGAATCCGCCATCAAGAAGAACAACCTCTCCACCACAAAAGCAGATGAACTACGACTCAAGGCCACAGCGGCCCTCTCCGAAGCGAAGGTCCCCTCTGCCAACCTCTCGGTCCAGGAAAGGAAGGCCTTGAATGCACTGAGCAAAGATGAGAACATCACCATCCCTCCGGCTGACAAAGGAAGATGCATGGTGGTCCTTGACACAACTGACTACCAGGACAAGATCAGTTCTCTTCTCAGTGACATTCACACATATGAGACCTTAAAACGCGACTGAGTTGCTGCTGCCAGCACAGTCCATTAGCATCTGAGTGGTCGGTGAAACTCCCTAACGACCACCCCTGAAACTCCCTGACACCGCACAACGTCTGTCGTTTGGGGAGGCCAGGTGAGTCTCGGGAGGGTCGTTTCCACCACATTAGCACTGACCACTCCCACATAGGTTTATAAGCTGGAGTTTCCACACTCTTCACTAGAACTGAAGAAGCCTCTCGGATGAGAGGTGAAACGTCTTCAAGATAAACTTACGTCCATTTGACCAGATTTTACTTCGCTTCGATCTACGATGACCTGGATGAATGAGAACCTACACAGACATCCCTAAAATGAAGAAAATAAATGTTGTGTCTGTGTTTGTGTTCCTGCATCAGTTAAACAGTGACTCTACCAGAGGGGGTGTAGCTCAGTGGTAGAGCGCATGCTGAGCATGTATGAGGCCCTGGGTTCAATCCCTGGCATCTCCAGCTGGTCCTTTGTAGCCTTCATCTTGTCAGCTAAAGTGATCCTTAAATGTGACAACAGTCGATTCACTATCAGAAGACATCTTCTCCATGTTCAAGTTGGGCGAACTTTCCACAAATATTCAAAATTACTTTTGAAAATGAAAACATAGATCAAACCTGCCCTGTCAATCACCCACAATGGGCGGGTCATCCCACTCCCTATCAGGTTCCCCACTCCGTGACCCTCTCCCTATCAGGACTAGAAATCCATTGGGGTCTCCCTGCTCAGGTAGGAGTCCTGCCCACGACGTGAAGCTGTTGATGTTCTAGAGGAGACAACATCTGATCTTTGTTAGATCCACCAGTCAAAGGTTTTCTTTAAAGGCTGTAGCAGCTGAGAATGAGGGAGAGAGAGAATTAATAACCATCTTAGTGAGGACATTTTGAAAAATGATGACATTTTATTGACTTGTAGCACTGCAAAAATCATCTCCCCTCCAAAAACCCTCTTCTCCAACTCTGTACTCAAGTTGTCTCCTCATCAGGCACCACAGGATCCAGGACGTTCAGTCAAAAAATCATTAGTGATTTTAAAAATGTCCATCAAACACAAAATAAGACTTCAAACAGGTTTACAACTTTATTTGATGTTGACACATTTTGTCCACTTTGCCTCCACACTGTCCTTCATCACAGCATTTAACATCAGGACTGCTCCCAGATCAGCTCCATGACCTCATCCCTGCACCAGAGTACCGCTCAAGTTCATCAAGGATGGCCAACATGAGAGGGTCTAGATTCACCTCCATCTTTGGAGGCTGTTGAATTTCCTCCTGAGGACCGTCAGGCTGTTTCCTTACTTTGCTGTGACCCAACAGCAGACAGCAACAAGGACTGTGGTGCACTTGGTAAAATCACCATCTGGAGTCTGGACCAAGATGCTGATGTGATCCTTTGATGAGTTTAGAATCAGTCTGAGATCAAAGACTGGAGCAGGAATTCAATGCACAGAACCCAGAGATCAAAGACAGAATTCAGACATCAAACACAGAATTCAACGATCAATCAATTTGAGGAACCAGCATCTCATGTGAAGATGCTTCTGAACTCATGAAGTGAAATCCTAACAAATAGAGATGAATGAGTCCAACTGGGACTGGCGACCTGTCCAGGGTGTACCCCGCCTCTTGCCCGTAGATGCTGGGATAGGCTCCAGCCCCCCCGCGACCCTTAATAGTAAGGAATAAGCGGAAGATGACGATGGATGATGGATGGAGTCCAACTGGACCTGAACAGGAGAGAAATAAAGGAGTTGTTATGTAATTGTTATTGATTTCCAGGCCAGGTGAGGGTTGGATTTTGTTCGTCCATGTTGAAGTGAACTGACAGTGGGACTGAGGACCTGGGCTGAAGTCCAGCTCACTGCTGGTTTAATAAAACCACCTGATTGTTTTTCCTATCAGCTCTGATCTGATGGAAGAAACAAAAAGCCAAACTTCATTCGTCCGTGTCCAAACTCCACGTCTGTTGATGTGCAGCACTCCAGTTATTTGTTTCTTTCCAGACAGAAGCAGGTTGGTGGAGGAATAAAACCTCAACAGTGAACAAACAGCAATGAGAGAAGTGAACCCTGCACTCAGAGAAGTTGTGTCTGCACTCGCCAACCAGGAAACGCGTCTATCTTCTGTGTGACTGGGGCAGCTGCTGTGAGCTGCGTTTCTCAGCTGTGTGGGGGCGGGACTCTGTGTGCCCCGGCTCAACCACGAGACCTCTGTGTACACTGTCAAGACAAAAAAACTATAAAAAAACGGTAAAAAGTCTGGCAGCAGAGTTTCCAGACGAATACCGTCAAATTACAGTGATGAACTGTTCCACAAAATTACATGGAATAACCTCAACCTCATTAACCTCAACCTCATTATTTATGCAAGTGCATGAGTTGACGGAGATCAGTTGCAGTTGTTTATCTGGCAACCTCATTTAACTACTACTCGGTGATTGGCTGCCCTCACTGTCACTGAAAAGAAAGTACTCCCACTTTCTCGGCTAACTGTCGCCAGTGCTAAGTGTGACGGCTACTGTCAATTGACAACATTCCATATCATACAACAACATTCGTAAGATAAGATACCAAGTAGCCACGGCCCATTCGCAGATCCAGCCGTATATGCAGCGGCGGGGTGACCGTCGGGACAACTGGGAGTTTTCCTGGTGGCCTGGCCCCTTGGTAGCCTGCCTGGCTGGCGAGATTCCTTCCCCCTCAAGCCAGGCCAGGCCAGCTAGCGACAGACAGCGCAGATAAAACAAAGGTGTCAATTGTATCGAGGCCATTCCTTCAATCAATCTGCTCAGTCACTGCTGCTGCTGCAGGCTCCAGTTGCGACACAAGAGCGCTGCACTCACTCGGCTCGCTCGCATAATCGCCCCCCCCCCCGAAATATGTCAAAGGGGTGTGTGTGAGTGGGGGGGGGGCACTGACTGAACTGTGACGTAACACTTCAGCCAAAATCGCATTGGTCCATTTTCCCACGGCGATTCAAAAAAGGGGAGATCCTTCAAACAGAGGTTATGACACTGCCTCACACTTGGTGTGTGTTCCCCACAGCTGGGGGACGTTGAAGAAACACCAAAAACACAAAAACAATGATTTTCATTCTAGGTGCCCTTTAATTGTTGATAAATGTGAATTAAACTGCAGGAAAAAAGGCCCATCACGTAAAAACACATGAAGAACAAGGACCTTTCAGGTTCTTCTCTAAGTTCAGGGCTCTTACTGGTTCATGTATGAAACAAACCAGTCTATGAGCAGGAATTTCCCATTAAAAAGTTCATTTGACAGTGGAAAAGCAAGCATAGTGCATTAAAATTGCCAAGTTTAAGGTCAATCACTGTCAATTGAAGCTATTTAGTTGTTACTTTATGAAACTGAGCCAACTTTCTACAGTGATTTCCTGTTAGATTCTGGTTTCTCCAAGTATAAAAACTACAACAATGTATAAACACAGAATCTGTACTTTGAACAATAGAGAATTTCTACATATTTACAGTATTACTCCATCACTTTAGAGGATTGGAATGTAAAATAATCATTGGACAATGGAAATCATTTATCCTTTAACGAAACAACTTCAGTGCAGAGTTGATAACTGCACTTCAAAATTTGAACTGGTGTCCACATCAATGTGGAATTTGAGGAGGCCACAGCCACCAAATTTCCCAGAGTTCTTGACTATTTGCAGTCTCTTCCCTTGGAGAAGTCAAGTGGAACTAATTGACAAGGAGCAGAAATCCAAGCTGCTGGTGGACCACGTGGTGCTGTGTTGATGCTACTTTCACACTCAAAGGGGATCGTGCAGGAATGTTCCACACGGTTGACCAAACTTCCATTGCAGAAGAGATTCAGGCAGTTCCACCCACGCCATGCATCCTTGTATGCTGTAAGTGTGAGGCAATACAATACAGTATGTTTCAGTGACATACATTGAGACAGAAGACCTGGGTTTATTGGGTGATGTTTATTGACATGCCAATTGGATTGTGGTGCCAATATGGCTGACTTGGTCGGTGTAAATCTTATCATAAATGAACAAAGTACACACAAATGTTCAAATTACTTTTCTAGACTTTAGTCCCCAAAGGAATTTCAGGCACCTGAAAGTGACTTTCATAAATCTGTGTGTCTGTGTACAGTACATGTCCCAAAAATGGAAAATAAAATTATTGGTCCCCAATCTCAAGGATAAAATTACGCTACAGTGATGTAGTGAGAGTTGCTAAAAACCTCAAAATGATGCTACAGTGATGTAGTGAGAGTTTCTACTAAACTTAAAATAATGCAACAGTATTGTAGTAAGAGTTGCTACGAACCTCAAAATAATGCGACAGTCATGTAGTGAGAGTTGCTACTAACCTCAAAATAATGCGACAGTGATGTCGGAAGAATTGCTAATGATCTCCAAATGATGCTACAGTGATGTAGTAAGAATTGCTAATGAACTCAAAATGATGCTCACAGTAATGTAGTAATAGTTGCTAATAAACTCAGTGATGCTGAATGTAATGTAGTAAGAGTTGATAAAAAACCGAAAAATGCGACAGTGATGTGGGAAGAATTGCTAATGATCTCAAAATGATGCGACAGTGCTGTAGTAAGAATTGCTAATAAACTCAAAATGATGCTAACAGTAATGGAGTGATAGTTGCTAATAAACTCAGTGATGCTGATAGTAATGTAGTGAGGGTTGCAACAAACCTTAAAATAATGACACAGTAATGTGGTAAGAGTTGCTACGAACCTAAAAATAATGCGACAGTGATGTCAGAAGAATTGCTAATGATCTCAAAATGAGGTGACAGTGATATTCTTAAGACTTGCGAATAAACTCAAAATGGTACTGACGGTAATGTAGTGATAGTTGCTAATAAACTCAGTGATGCTTACAGTAATGTAGTAAGTGTTTCGAACAACCTCAAAGTGATGCTGACAGTCATGTAGTAAGAGTTGCTACGAACCTCAAAATAATGCGACAGTGATGTCGGAAGAATTGCTAAAGCTCTCAAAATGATGCGACAGTGATGTAATAAGAATTGATACCAATCTCAAAATAATGCAACAGTGACGTCGTAAGAATTGCTAATGAACTAAAAATGAGGCTAAAAGTAATGTAGTGATAGTTGCTAATAAACTCAGGGATGCTTACAGTAATGTAGAAAGTGTTTACAACAACCTCAAAGTGATGCTGACAGTCACGTAGTAAGAGTTGGTACGAACCTTAAAATAATGCAACAATAATGTAGTAAGAGTTGCTACGAATATCAAAATAATGCGACAGTGATGTCAGAAGAATTGCTAATGAACTCAAAATGATGGTAACAGTAATGTAGTGAAAGTTTTGAATAACCTAAAAGTGATGTTGACACTCATGCGGTTAGAGTTGCGAGTAACCTAAAAATGATGCTGACAGGAATATAGTAAGAGTTGCTAATAACCTCAAAATAATGCGACAGTGATGTCTTAAGAATTGCTAATGATCTCAAAATGATGCTAACAGTAATGGAGTGAAAGTTTCGAATAACCTCAAAGTGATGCTGAAAGTCATGTAGTAAGGGTTGCTACGAACCTCAAAATAATGCGAAAGTGACATCGGAAGAATTGGTAATGATCTCTAAATGATGCTACAGTGATGTCGTAAGAATTGCGAATGACCTCAAAATGATGCGACAGTGATGTCGTAAGAATTGCTAATGAACTCAGTGATGCTTACAATAATGTAGAAAGTGTTTCTAACAACCTCAAAGTGATGCTGACAGTGATGTCGTAAGAGTTGCTACTAAACTCAAAATAATGCAACAGTAATGTAGTAAGAGTTGCTACGAACCTCGAAAAATGCGAAAGTGATGTCAGAAGAATTGCTCATGATCTCAAAATGATGCGACAGTGATGTAGTAAGAATTGTTAATGAACTCAAAATGATGCTAACAGTAATGTAGTGAAAGTTTCGAATAACCTCAAAGTGATGCTGACAGTCATGTGGTTAGAGTTGCGAGTAACCTAAAAATGATGCTGACAGTGATGTCGTAAGAATTGCTATTAAACTCAAAACGATGCTAACAGTAACGAAGTGATAGTTGCTAAAAAACTCAGTGATGCTTACAGTAATGTAGTCAGTGTTTCGAACAACCTCAAAGTGATGCTGACAGTCATGTAGTAAGAGTTGCTACTAACCTCAAAATAATGCTACAGTGATGTCGTAAGAATTGCTCATGAACTCAAAATGATGCTAACAGTAATGTAGTGAGAGTTGCTAATAAACTCAGTGATGCTTACAGTAATGCAGTAAGTGTTTCAAACAACCTCAAAGTGATGCTGACAGTCATGTGGTTAGAGTTGCTACGAACCTTAAAATAATGCGACAGTGATGTCGGAAGAATTGCTAATGATCCCAAAATGATGCGACAGTGATGTAGTAAATATTGCTAATGAACTCAAAATGATGCCAACAGTAATGGAGTAAAGTTTCGAATAACCTCAAAGTGATGCTGACAGTCATGTAGTAAGAGTTGCTAAAAAACCTCAAAATAATGCTACAGTGATGTAGTAAGAGTTGCTACGAACCTCAAAATATTGCGACAGTGATGTCAGAAGAATTGATAATTATCTCAAAATGATGCTAACTGTAATGTAGTGAAAGTTTCGAATAACCTCAAAGTGATGCTGACAGTCATGCTGTTGGAGTTGCAAGTAACCTAAAAATGATGCTGACAGTGATGTAGTAAGAGTTGCTAATAACCTCAAAATAATGCTACAGTGATATAGTAAGAGTTGCTACGAACCTCAAAATAATGCGACAGTGATGTCGGAAGAATTGCTAATGATCTCAAAATGATGCGACAGTGATGTAGTAAGAATTGCTAATGTACTCAAAATGATGCGAATAATAATGGAGTGAAAGTTTCGAATAACCTCAAAGTGATGCTGACAGTCATGCTGTTGGAGTTGCAAGTATCCTAAAAATGATGCTGACAGTGATGTCTTAAGAACTGCTATTAAACTCAAAAAGATGCTAACAGTAACGTAGTGATAGTTGCGAATAAACTCAGTGATGCTTACAGTAATGTAGTAAGTGTTTCAAACAACCTCAAAGTGATGCTGACAGTCATGTAGTAAGAGTTGCTACAAACCTCAAAATAATGCTACAGTGATGTAGTAAGAGTTGCTACAAACCTCAAAATAATGCTACAGTGAAGTCGTAAGAATTGCTAATGAACTCAAAATGATGCTAACAGTAATGTAGTGAGAGTTGCTAATAAACTCAGTGATGCTGAAAGTAATGTAGTAAGTGTTTCTAACAACCTCAAAGTGATGCTGACAGTCATGTGGTTAGAGTTGCTACTAACCTTAAAATAATGCAACAGTAACGTATTAAGAGTTGCTACGAATATCAAAATAATGCGACAGTGATGTCAGAAGAATTGGTAATGATCTCAAAATGATGCGACAGTGATGTCGTAAGAATTGCTTATCATCTCAAAAGGATGCTAACAGTAATGGAGTGATAGTTGCTAATAAACTCAAAGTGATGCTGACAGTCATGTAGTAAGAGTTGCTACGAACCTCAAAATGATGCTGACAGTCATGTAGTAAGAATTGCTAATGAACTCAAAATGATGTTAACAATGACGTAGTGATAGTTGATAAACTCAGTGAAGCTTACAGTAATGTAGTAAGTGTTTCGAAAAACCTCAGAGTGATGCTGACAGTCATGTAGTAAGTGTTGCTAATGAACTCAAAATGATGCTAACAGTCATGTAGTGATGGTTACTAATAAACTCAGTGATGCTTGCAGTAATGTACTGTTTCGAACAACCTCAAAGTGATGCTGACAGTCATGTAGTAAGAGTTGCTACAAACCTCAAAATAATGCGACAGTGATGTCGGAAGAATTGCCATTAACCTCAAAATGATGCTAACAGTAATGTAGTGATAGTTGCTAATAAACTCAGTGATGCTGACAGTAATGTAGTAAATGTTTCGAACAACCTCAAAGTGATGCTGACAGTAATGTAGTAAGAGTTGCTACGAATATCAAAATAATGCGACAGTGATGTCAGAAGAATTGATAATGATCTCAAAATGATGCTAACTGTAATGTAGTGAAAGTTTCGAATAACCTCAAAGTGATGCTGACAGTCATGTGGTTTGAGTTGCGAGTAACCTAAAAATGATGCTGAAAGTAATGTAGTTAGAGTTATTAATAACCTCAAAATAATGCTACAGTGATGTAGTAAGAGTTGCTACGAACCTCAAAATAATGCGACAGTGATGTCGGAAGAATTGCTAATGATCTCAAAATGATGCGACAGTGATGTAGTAAGAATTGCTAATGTACTCAAAATGATGCGAATAGTAATGGAGTGAAAGTTTCGAATAACCTCAAAGTGATGCTGACAGTCATGCTGTTGGAGTTGCAAGTAACCTAAAAATGATGCTGACAGTGATGTCATAAGAACTGCTATTAAACTCAAAATGATGCGAACAGTGATGATGACAGTAATGTAGTAAGAGTTGGTACAAATTTAAATTATTCAACAATAATGTAGTAAGAGTTGCTACGAACCGCAAAATAATGTGACAGTGATGTCGCATGAATTTCTAATGAACTCAAAATGATGCTAACAATAATGGAGTGAAAGTTTCTAATAACCTAAAAATGAAGCTGACAGTGATGTCGTAAGAAAAACTATTAAACTCAAAATGATGCGAACAGTAACGTAGTGATAGTTGATAATAAACTCAGTGATGCTTACAGTAATGTAGTAAGTGTTTTGAACTACCTCAGAGTGATGCTGACAGTCATGTAGTAAGAGTTGCTACAAACCTCAAAATAATGCTACAGTGAAGTCGTAAGAATTGCTAATGAACTCAAAATGATGCGACAGTGATGTAGTAAGAATTGCTAATGAACTCAAAATGATGCTAACAGATATGGAGTGAAAGTTTCGAGTAACCTCAAAGTGATGCTGACAGTCCTGTAGTAAGAGTTGGTACGAACCTCAAAATAATGCGACAGTAATGTAGTAAAAGTTGCTACGAACCTCAAAATAATGTGACAGTGATGTCAGAAGAATTGCTAATGATCTCAAAATGATGCGACAGTGATGTAGTAAGAATTGCTAATGAACTCAAAATGATGCTAAAAGTAATGTAGTGATAGTTGCTAATAAACTCAAAGTGATGCTGACAGTAATGTAGTAAGAGTTGCTAGGAACCTTAAAATAATGCAAAAATAATGTAGTAAGAGTTGCTACGAAACTCAAAATATTGCGGCAGAGATGTCAGAAGAATTGCTGATGATCTCAAAATGATGCGACAGTGATGTAGTAAGAATTGCTAATGAACTCAAAATGATGCAAACAGTAATGGAGTGAACGTTTAGAATAACCTCAAAGTGATGCTGACAGTCATGTAGTAAGAATTGCTACGAACCTCAAAATAATGCGACAGTGATGTCGGAAGAATTGCTAATGAACTCAAGATTATGCTAACAGTAATGTAGTGATAGTTGCTAAGAAACTCAGTGATGCTTACAGTAATGTAGTAAGAGTTTCGAAAAACCTCAAAGTGATGCTGACAGTCATTTAGTAAGAGTTGCTAATGAACTCAATTTAATGCTAAAGTGATGTCGTGAGAATTACTCATACACTCAAAATGATGCTAACAGTAATTTAGTGATAGTTGCTAATAAACTCAAAGTGATGCTGACAGTAATGTAGTAAGAGTTTCTACGAACCTTAAAATAATGCAAAGATAATGTAGTAAGAGTTGCTACGAATCTCAAAATAATGCGACAGTGATGTCAGAAGAATTGCTCATGAACTCAAAATGATGCTAACAGTAATGTAGTGATAGTTGCTAATCAACTCAGTGATGCTGACAGTGATGTAGTAAGTGTTTTGAACAACCTCAAAGTGATGCTGACAGTCATGTAAGAAGAGTTGCTACGAACCTTAAAATAATGCAACAATAATGTAGTAAGAGTTGCTACGAACCTCAAAATAATGTGACAGTGATGTCAGAAGAAATGCTAATGACCTCAAAATGATGCGACAGTGATGTAGTAAGAATTGCTAATGAACTCAAAATGATGCTAACAGCAATGGAGTGAAACTTTCGAATAACCTCAAAGTGATGCTTACAGTCATGGAGTAAGTGTTGCTACGAACCTCAAAATAATGCGACAGTAATGTAGTAAAAGTTGCTACGAACCTCAAAATATTGCGACAGTGATGTCGGAAGAATTGCTAATGAACTCAAGATGATGCTAACAGTAATGGAGTGAAACTTTCGAAAAACCTCAAAGTGATGCTGATAGTCATGTACTAAGAGTTGCTACGAACCTCAAAATAATGCGACAGAAATGTAGTAAAAGTTGCTACGAACCTCAAAATATTGCGAAAGTGATGTCGGAAGAATTGCTAATGAACTCAAGATGATGCTAAAAGTAATGGAGTGAAACTTTCGAATAACCTCAAAGTGATGCTGACAGTCATGTAGTAAGAGTTTCTACGAACCTTAAAATAATGCAAAGATAATGTAGTAAGAGTTGCTACGAACCTCAAAATAATGTGACAGTGATGTCAGAAGAAATGCTAATGACCTCAAAATGATGCGACAGTGATGTAGTAAGAATTGCTAATGAACTCAAAATGATGCTAACAGTAATGGAGTGATAGTTGCTAATCAACTCAGTGATGCTGACAGTGATGTAGTAAGTGTTTCGAATAACCTCATAGTGATGGTGAAAGTCATGTAGGAAGAGTTGCTACGAATCTCAAAATAATGCGTCTGTGATGTCAGAAGAATTGCTAAAGATCTAAAAATGATGCGACAGTGATTTAGTAAGAATTGCACATGAACTCAAAATGATGCTAACAGTAATGGAGTGAACGTTTCGAATAACCTCAAAGTGATGCTGACAGTCATGTACTAAGACTTGCGACGAACCTGAATATAATGCAACAGTAATGAAGTAAAAGTTGCTACGAACCTCAAAATATTGCGACAGTGATGTCGGAAGAATTGCTAATGAACTTAAAATGATGCTAACAGTAATGTAGTGATAGTTGCTAATCAACTCAGTGATGCTGACAGTGATGTAGTAAGTGTTTCGAATAACCTCAAAGTGATGCTGACAGTCATGTGGTAAGAGTTGCTATGAACCTCAAAATAATGCGACAGTGATGTCAGAAGAATTGCTAAAGATCTCAAAATGATGCGACAGTGATTTAGTAAGAATTGTTCATGAACTCAAAATGATGCTAACAGTAATGGAGTGAACGTTTCAAATAACCTCAAAGTGATGCTGACAGTCTTGTACTAAGAGTTGCTACGAACCTCAAAGTAATGCGACAGTGATGTCGGAAGAATTGCTAATGATCTCAAAATGATGCGACAGTGATGTAGTAAGAATTGCTAATGAACTCAAAATGATGCTAACAGTAATGGAGTGAAAGTTTCGAATAACCTCAAAGTGATGCTTACAGTCATGTAGTAAGTGTTGCTTCGAACAACCTAAAGGTGATGCTGACAGTCATTTAGTAAGAGTTGCTATTGAACTCAATTCAATGCTACAGTGATGTCGTGGGAATTGCTCATGAACTCAAAATGATGCTAACAGTAATGTAGTGATAGTTGCTAATAAACTCAAAGTGATGGTGACAGTAATGTAGTAAGAGTTGCTAGGAACCTTAAAATAATGCAACAATAATGTAGTAAGAGTTGCTTCGAACCTCAAAATATTGCGGCAGTGATGTCAGAAGAATTGCTAATGATCTCAAAATGATGCGACAGTGATTTAGTAAGAATTGCTCATGAACTCAAAATGATGCTAACAGTAATGGAGTGATAGTTGCTAATGAACTCAGTGATGCTGACAGTGATGTAGTAAGTGTTTCGAACAACCTCAAAGTGATGCTGACAGTCATGTAGTAAGAGTTGCTACGAACCTTAAACTCATGCAAAAATAATGTAGTAAGAGTTGCTACGAACCTCAAAATAATGTGACAGTGATGTCGGAAGAACTGCTAATGATCTCAAAATGATGCGACAGTGATGGAGTAAGAATTGCTCATGAACTCAAAATGATGCTAACAGTAATGGAGTGAAACTTTCAAATAACCTCAAAGTGATGCTTACAGTCATGTAGTAAGTGTTGCTACGAACCTCAAAATAATGCGACAGTAATGTAGTAAAAGTTGCTACGAACCTCAAAATATTGCGACAGTGATGTCGGAAGAATTGCTAATGAACTCAAAATGATGCTAACAGTAATGTAGTGATAGTTGCTAATCAACTCAGTGATGCTTAAAGTAATGTAGTAAGTGTTTCGAATAACCTCAAAGTGATGCTGACAGTCATGTAGTAAGAGTTGCTACGTACCTTAAAATAATGCAACAATAATGTAGTAAGAGTTGCTACAAACCTCAAAATAATGTGACAGTGATGTCAGAAGTATTGCTAATGATCTCAAAATGATGCGACAGTGATTTAGTAAAAATTGCTAATGAACCAGTCATGTAGTAAGAGTTGCTACGAACCTCAAAATAATGCGACAGTGATGTCAGAAGAATTGCTAAAGCTCTCAAAATGATTCGAAAGTGATTTAGTAAGAATTGCTCATGAACTCAAAATGATGCTAACAGTAATGGAGTGAACGTTTCGAATAACCTCAAAGTGATGCTGACAGTCATGTAGTAAGTGTTGCTACGAACCTCAAAATAATGCGACAGTAATGTAGTAAAAGTTGCGACGAACCTCAAAATATTGCGACAGTGATGTAGGAAGAATTGCTAATGAACTCAAAATGATGCTAACAGTAATGTAGTGATAGTTGCTAATCAACTCAGTGATGCTTAAAGTAATGTAGTAAGTGTTTCGAATAACCTCAAAGTGATGCTGACAGTCATGTAGTAAGAGTTGCTACGTACCTTAAAATAATGCAACAATAATGTAGTAAGAGTTGCTACAAACCTCAAAATAATGTGACAGTGATGTCAGAAGTATTGCTAATGATCTCAAAATGATGCGACAGTGATTTAGTAAAAATTGCTAATGAACCGGTCATGTAGTAAGAGTTGCTACGAACCTCAAAATAATGCGACAGTGATGTCAGAAGAATTGCTAAAGCTCTCAAAATGATTCGAAAGTGATTTAGTAAGAATTGCTCATGAACTCAAAATGATGCCAACAGTAATGGAGTGAACGTTTCGAATAACCTCAAAGCGATGCTGACAGTCATGTAGTAAGTGTTGCTACGAACCTCAAAATAATGCGACAGTAATGTAGTAAAAGTTGCTACGAACCTCAAAATATTGCGACAGTGATGTCGGAGGAATTGCTAATGAACTCAAGATGATGCTAACAGTAATGTAGTGATAGCTGCTAATGAACTCAAAGTGATGCTGACAGTAATGTATTAAGAGTTGCTAAGAACCTTAAAATAATGCAACAATAATGTAGTAAGAGTTGCTACGAACCTCAAAATAATGCGACAGTGATGTCAGAAAAATTGCTAAAGCTCTCAAAATGATTCGAAAGTGATTTAGTAAGAATTGCTCATGAACTCAAAATGATGCTAACAGTAAAAGAGTGAAAGTTTCGAATAACCTCAAAATGATGCTGACGGTCATGTAGTAAGAGTTGCTACGAACCTCAAAATAATGCGACAGTGATGTCAGAAGAATTGCAAAAGATCTCAAAATGATGCGACAGTGATTTAGTAAGAATTGCTAATGAACTCAAAATGATGCTAACAGTAATGGAGTGAACGTTTCGAATAACCTCAAAGTGATGCTGACAGTCATGTAGTAAGAGTTGCTACGAACCTCAAAATAATGCGACAGTGATGTCGGAAGAATTGCTAATGATCTCAAAATGATGCTGACAGTCATGTAATAAGAGTTGCTACTCACCTCAAAATGATGCTAACAGTAATGTCGTGATAGTTGCTGATGAAGTCAAAGTGATGCTGACAGTAATGTAGTAAGTGTTTCGAACAACCTCAAAGTGATTATGACAGTCTTGTAGTAAGGGTTGCTACGAACCTGAAAATAATGCAACAGTAATGTGGTAAAAGTTGCTACGAACCTCAAAATAATGCGACAGTGATGTCAGAAGAATTGCTAATGATGTCAAAATGATGAGACAGTCATGTAGTAAGAATTGCTAATGAACTCAAAATGATGCAAACAGTAATGGAGTGAAAGTTTCGTATAACCTCAAAGTAATGCTGACAGTCATGTAGTAAGAGTTGCGATGAACCTCAAAATAATGCAACAGTAATGTAGTAAAAGTTGCTACGAACCTCAAAATATTGCGACAGTGATTTCGGAAGAACTGCTAATGAACTCAAAATGATGCTAACAGTAATGTAGTGATAGTTGCTCATCAACTCAGTGATGCTTCCAGTAATGTAGTAAGTGTTTCGAACAACCTCAAAGTGATGCTGACAGTCATGTAGTAAGAGTTGCTACGAACCTCAAAATAATGCGACAGTGATGTCAGTAGAATTGCTAAAGATCTGAAAAAGATGCGACAGTGATTTAGTAAGAATTGCTAATGAACTCAAAATGATGCTAACAGTAATGGAGTGAAAGTTTCGAATAACCTCAAAATGATGCTGACGGTCATGATGCGACAGTGATGTAGAAAGAATTGCTAATGAACTCAAAATGATGCTAAAAGTAATGTAGTGATAGTTGCTAATCAACTCAGTGATGCTTACAGTAATGTAGTAACTGTTTCGAACAACCTAAAAGTGATGCTGACAGTCATGTAGGAAGAGTTGCTCCGAACCTCAAAATAATGCGACAGTGATGTCAGAAGAATTGCTAATGATCTCAAAATGATGCGACAGTGATGTAGGAAGAATTGCTAATGAACTCAAAATGATGCTAACAGTCATGGAGTGAAAGTTTCGAATACCCTCAAAATGATGTTGTCAGTCATGTTGTAAGAGTTGCTACGAACCTCAAAATTATGCGACAGTGATGTCGGAAGAATTGCTAATGATCTCATAATGATGTGACAGTGATGTAGTAAGAATTGCTAATGAACTCAAAATGATGCTAACAGTAATGGAGTGAAAGTTTCGAATAACCTCAAAGTGATGCTGACAGTCATGTGGTTTGAGTTGCGAGTAAATTAAAAATGATGCTGACAGTGATGTCGTAAGAATTGCTATTGAATTTAAAACGATGCTAACAGTCACGTAGTGATAGTTGCTAATATACTCAGTGATGCTTCCAGTAATGTAGTAAGTATTTCGAACAACCTCAAAGTGATGGTGACAGTAATGTAGTAAGAGTTGCTACAAACCTTTAAATAATGCAACAGTAATGTAGTAAAAGTTGCTACGAACCTCAACATAATGTGACAGTGATGTCATAAGAATTGCTAATGAACTCAAAATGATGCGACAGTGATGTAGTAAGAATTGCTAATGAACTCAAAATGATGCTAAAAGTAATGTAGTGATAGTTGCTAATCAACTCAGTGATGCTTACAGTAGTGTAGGAAGTGTTTCGAACAACCTCAAAGTGATTATGACAGTCATGTAGTAAGGGTTGCTACTAACCTCAATTTAATGCTACAGTGATGTCTATGAATTGCTAATAAACTCAAAATGATGCTAACAGTAATGTAGTGAAAGTTGCTAATAACCTCAAAGTGATGCTGACGGTCATGTAGTCAGAGTTGCTACGAACCTCAAAATAATGCGACAGTGATGTAGTAAAAGTTGCTACGAACCTCAAAATTTTGCGACAGTGATGTCGGAAGAATTTCTAATGAACTCAAAATTATGCTAAAAGTAATGTAGTGATAATTGCTAATCAACTCAGTGATGCGTAAAGTAATGTAGTAAGTGTTTGGAACAACCTCAAAGTGATGCTGACAGTCATGTAGTAAGAGTTACTACTAACCTCAATTTAATGCTACAGTGATGTCTATATATTGCTAATAAACTCAAAATGATGCTAAAAGTAATGTATTGATAGTTGCTAATGAACTCAAAGTGATGCTGACAGTAATGTTGTAAGAGTTGCTACGAACGTTTAAATAATGCAACAGTAATGTAGTAAAAGTTGCTACGAACCTCAACATAATGCGACAGTGATGTCAGAAGAATTGCTAATTAACTCAAAATGATGCGACAGTGATGTAGTAAGAATTGCTAATGAACTCAAAATGATGCTAAAAGTAATGTAGTGATAGTTGCTAATCAACTCAGTGACGCTTACAGTAATGTAGTAACTGTTTCGAACAACCTAAAAGTGATGCTGAAAGTCATGTAGGAAGAGTTGCTACGAACCTTTAAATAATGAAAAAGTAATGTAGTAAAAGTTGCGACGAACCTCAAAATAATGCGACAGTGATGTCAGAAGAATTGCTAATGATGTCAAAATGATGCGACAGTCATGTACTAAGAATTGCTCATGAATTCAAAATGATGCTAACAGTAATGGAGTGAAAGTTTCGAATAACCTCAAAGTAATGCTGACGGTCATGTAGTAAGAGTTGCTACGAACCTCAAAATAATGCGACAGTGATGTCGGAAGAATTGCTAATTAACTCAAAATGATGCGACAGTGATGTAGTAAAAGTTGCTACGAACCTCAAAATAATGCCACAGTGATGTCAGAAGAATTGCTAATGATGTCAAAATGATGCGACAGTCATGTAGTAAGAATTGCTAATGAACTCAAAATGATGCTAACAGTAATGGAGTGAAAGTTTCGAATAACCTCAAAGTAATGCTGACGGTCATGTAGTAAGAGTTGCTACGAACCTCAAAATAGTGCGACAGTGATGTCAGAAGAATTGCTAATGATCTCAAAATGATGCGACAGTGATGTAGTAAGAATTGCTAATGAACTCAAAATAATGCGAACAGTAATGGAGTGAAAGTTTCGAATAACCTCAAAATGATGCTGACGGTCATGTAGTAAGAGTTACTACGAACCTCAAAATAATGCTACAGTGATGTAGTAAGAATTGCTAATGAACTCAAAATGATGCTAACAGTAATGGAGTGAAAGTTTCGAATAACCTCAAAGTGATGCTGACAGTCATGTGGTTTGAGTTGCGAGTAAATTAAAAATGATGCTGACAGTGATGTCGTAAGAATTGCTATTGAATTTAAAACGATGCTAACAGTCACGTAGTGATAGTTGCTAATATACTCAGTGATGCTTACAGTAATGTAGTAAGTATTTCGAACAACCTCAAAGTGATGCTGACGGTCATGTAGTAAGAGTTGCTACGAACCTCAAAATAATGCGACAGTGATGTCAGAAGAATTGCAAAAGATCTCAAAATGATGCGACAGTGATTTAGTAAGAATTGCTAATGAACTCAAAATGATGCTAACAGTAATGGAGGGAACGTTTCGAATAACTTCAAAGTGATGCTGACAGTCATGTAGTAAGAGTTGCTACGAACCTCAAAATAATGCGACAGTGATGTCGGAAGAATTGCTAATGATCTCAAAATGATGCTGACAGTCATGTAATAAGAGTTGCTACTCACCTCAAAATGATGCTTACAGTAATGTAGTGATAGTTGCTGATGAAGTCAAAGTGATGCTGACAGTAATGTAGTAAGTGTTTTGAACAACCTCAAAGTGATTATGACAGTCTTGTAGTAAGGGTTGCTACGAACCTGAAAATAATGCAACAGTAATGTGGTAAAAGTTGCTACGAACCTCAAAATAATGCGACAGTGATGTCAGAAGAATTGCTAATGATGTCAAATTGATGAGACAGTCATGTAGTAATAATTGCTAATGAACTCAAAATGATGCTAACAGTAATGGAGTGAAAGTTTTGAAAAACCTCAAAGTGATGCTGACAGTCATGTAGTAAGTGTTGCAACTAACCGCAAAATAATGCGACAGTAATGTCGAAAAAGTTGCTACGAACCTCAAAATAATGCGACAGTGATGTCGGGAAAATTTCTAAAGATCACAAAATGATGCGACAGTGATTAAGTAAGAATTGCTAATAAACTCAAAATGATGCTAACAGTAATGGAGTGAACGTTTCGAACAACCTCAAAGTGATGCTGACAGTAATGTAGTAAGAGTTGCTACGAACCTCAAAATAATGCGACAGTAATGTAGTAAGAGTTGCTACGAACCTCAAAATAATGCGACAGTAATGTAGTAAAAGTTGCTACGAAACTCAAAATAATGCGACAGTGATGTCAGAAGAATTGCTAATGAACTCAAAATGATGCGACAGTGATGTAGTAAGAATTGCTAATTAACTAAAAAGGGTGCAAACAATAATGGAGTGAAAGTTTCGAATAACCTCAAAGTGATGCTGACAGTCATGTGGTTTGAGTTGCGAGTCAATAAAAAATGATGCTGACAGTGATGTCGTAAGAATTGCTATTGAACTCAAAACGATGCTAATAGTAATGTAGTGATAGTTGCTAATAAACTCAGTGATGCTTACAGTAATGTAGTAAGAGTTTCGAACAACCTCAAAGTGATGCTGACAGTCATGTAGTAAGAGTTGCTACGAAACTCAAAATAATGCGACAGTGATGTCAGAAGAATTGCAAAAGATCTCAAAATGATGCGACAGTGATTTCGTAAGAATTGCTAATGAACTCAAAATGATGCTAACATTAATGGAGTGAACGTTTCGAATAACTTCAAAGTGATGCTGACAGTCATGTAGTAAGAGTTGCTACGAACCTCAAAATAATGCGACAGTGATGTAGTAAGAAATGCTAATGAACTCAAAATGATGCTAACAGTAATGGAGTGAACGTTTCGAACAACCGCAAAGTGATGCTGAAAGTAATGTAGTAAGAGTTGCTACGAACCTAAAAAACATGCGACAGTGATGTCAGAAGAATTGCTAATGTTCTCAAAATGATGCTCCAGTGATTTAGTAAGAATTGCTAATGAACTCAAAATTATGCTAACATTAATGGAGTGAAAGTTTCGAATAACCTCAAAGTAATGCTGACAGTCATGTAGTAAGAGTTAATACGAACCTCAAAATATTGCGACAGTGATGTCGGAAGAATTGCTAATGATCTCAAAATGATGCGACAGTGATGTCGTAAGAATTGCGAATGAACTCAAGATGATACGAACAGTAATGTAGTGATAGTTGCTAATAAACTCAGTGATGCTTAAAGTAATGTAGTAAGAGTTTCGAACAACCTCAAAGTGATGCTGACAGTCATGTAATAAGAGTTTCGAACAACTTCAAAGTGATGCTGACAGTCATGTAGTAAAAGTTGCTAATGAACTCAATTTAATGCTACTGTGATGTCGTAAGAATTGCTAATGAACTCAAAATGATGCTAACAGTAATGGAGTGAAAGTTTCGAATAACCTCAAAGTGATGCTGACAGTCATGTAGTAAGAGTTGCTACGAACCTCAAAATAATGCGACAGTAATGTAGTAAAAGTTGCTACGAAACTCAAAATAATGCGACAGTGATGTCAGAAGAATTGCTAATGAACTCAAAATGATGCGACAGTGATGTAGTAAGAATTGCTAATTAACTAAAAAGGGTGCAAACAATAATGGAGTGAAAGTTTCGAATAACCTCAAAGTGATGCTGACAGTCATGTGGTTTGAGTTGCGAGTAAATAAAAAATGATGCTGACAGTGATGTCGTAAGAATTGCTATTGAACTCAAAACGATGCTAATAGTAATGTAGTGATAGTTGCTAATAAACTCAGTGATGCTAACAGTAATGTAGTAAGAGTTTTGAACAACCTCAAAGTGATGCTGACAGTCATGTAGTAAGAGTTGCTACGAACCTCAAAATAATGCTACAGTGATGTCAGAAGAATTGCAAAAGATCTCAAAATGATGCGACAGTGATTTCGTAAGAATTGCTAATGAACTCAAAATGATGCTAAAATTAATGGAGTGAACGTTTCGAATAACTTCAAAGTGATGCTGACAGTCATGTAGTAAGAGTTTCTACGAACCTCAAAATAATGCGACAGTAATGTAGTAAAAGTTGCTACGAACCTCAAAATAATGTTACAGTGATGTCGGAAGAATTGCTAATGATCTCAAAATGATGCGACAGTGATGAAGTAAGAATTGCTCATGAACTCAAAATGATGCTAACAGCAATGGAGTGAACGTTTCGAACAACCTCAAAGTGATGCTGACATTAATGTAGTAAGAGTTGCTACGAACCTCAAAATAATGCGACAGTGATGTCAGAAGAATTGCTCATGATCTCAAAATGATGCGACAGTGATTTAGTAAGAATTGCTAATGAACTCAAAATGATGCTAACATTAATGGAGTGAAAGTTTCGAATAACCTCAAAGTGATGCTGACAGTCATGTAGTAAGAGTTAATACGAACCTCAAAATGTTGCGACAGTGATGTCGGAAGAATTGCTAATGATCTCAAAATGATGCGACAGTGATTTAGTAAGAATTGCTAATGAACTCAAAATGATGCTAACAGTCATGGAGTGAAAGTTTCGAATAACCTCAAAGTGATGCTGACAGTCATGTGGTTTGAGTTGCGAGTAAATAAAAAATGATGCTGACAGTGATGTCGTGAAAATTGCTATTGAACTCAAAACGATGCTAACAGTAATGTAGTGATAGTTGCAAATCAACTCAGTGATGCTTACAGTAATGTAGTAAATGTTTCGAACAACCTCAAAGTGATGCTGACAGTAATGTAGTAAGAGTTGCTACGAAACTCAAAATAATGCGACAGTGATGTCAGAAGAATTGCAAAAGATCTCAAAATGATGCTACAGTGATTTCGTAAGAATTGCTAATGAACTCAAAATGATGCTAACATTAATGGAGTGAACGTTTCGAATAACTTCAAAGTGATGCTGACAGTCATGTAGTAAGAGTTGCTACGAACCTCAAAATAATGCGACAGTGATGTAGTAAGAAATGCTAATGAACTCAAAATGATGCTAACAGTAATGGAGTGAACGTTTCGAACAACCGCAAAGTGATGCTGAAAGTAATGTAGTAAGAGTTGCTACGAACCTCAAAAACATGCGACAGTGATGTCAGAAGAATTGCTAATGTTCTCAAAATGATGCTCCAGTGATTTAGTAAGAATTGCTAATGAACTCAAAATTATGCTAACATTAATGGAGTGAAAGTTTCGAATAACCTCAAAGTAATGCTGACAGTCATGTAGTAAGAGTTAATACGAACCTCAAAATATTGCGACAGTGATGTCGGAAGAATTGCTAATGATCTCAAAATGATGCGACAGTGATGTCGGAAGAATTGCGAATGAACTCAAGATGATACGAACAGTAATGTAGTGATAGTTGCTAATAAACTCAGTGATGCTTAAAGTAATGTAGTAAGAGTTTCGAACAACCTCAAAGTGATGCTGACAGTCATGTAATAAGAGTTTCAAACAACTTCAAAGTGATGCTGACAGTCATGTAGTAAAAGTTGCTAATGAACTCAATTTAATGCTACTGTGATGTCGTAAGAATTGCTAATGAACTCAAAATGATGCTAACAGTAATGGAGTGAAAGTTTCGAATAACCTCAAAGTGATGCTGACAGTCATGTAGTAAGAGTTGCTACGAACCTCAAAATAATGCGTCAGTAATGTAGTAAAAGTTGCTACGAAACTCAAAATAATGCGACAGTGATGTCAGAAGAATTGCTAATGAACTCAAAATGATGCGACAGTGATGTAGTAAGAATTGCTAATAAACTCAAAATGATGCTAACAGTAATGGAGTGAAAGTTTCGAATAACCTCAAAGTGATGCTGACAGTCATGTGGTTTGAGTTGCGAGTAAATAAAAAATGATGCTGACAGTGATGTCGTAAGAATTGCTATTGAACTCAAAACGATGCTAATAGTAATGTAGTGATAGTTGCTAATAAACTCAGTGATGCTAACAGTAATGTAGTAAGAGTTTCGAACAACCTCAAAGTGATGCTGACAGTCATGTAGTAAGAGTTGCTACGAACCTCAAAATAATGCTACAGTGATGTCAGAAGAATTGCAAAAGATCTCAAAATGATGCGACAGTGATTTCGTAAGAATTGCTAATGAACTCAAAATGATGCTAAAATTAATGGAGTGATAGTTGCTAATCAACTCAGTGATGCTTACAGTAATGTAGTAACTGTTTCGAACAACCTAAAAGTGATGCTGACAGTCATGTAGGAAGAGTTGCTCCGAACCTCAAAATAATGCGACAGTGATGTCAGAAGAATTGCTAATGATCTCAAAATGATGCGACAGTGATGTAGGAAGAATTGCTAATGAACTCAAAATGATGCTAACAGTAATAGAGGGAACGTTTCGAATAACCTCAAAGTGATGCTGACAGTCATGTAGTAAGAGTTGCTACGAACCTCAAAATTATGCGACAGTGATGTCGGAAGAATTGCTAATGAACTCAAAATGATGCTAACAGTCATGGAGTGAAAGTTTCGAATAACCTCAAAATGATGCTGAGAGTCATGTTGTAAGAGTTGCTATGAACCTCAAAATTATGCGACAGTGATGTAGTAAGAATTGCTAATGAACTCAAAATGATGCTAACAGTAATGGAGTGAAAGTTTCGAATAACCTCAAAGTGATGCTGACAGTCATGTGGTTTGAGTTGCGAGTAAATTAAAAATGATGCTGACAGTGATGTTGTTAGAATTGCTATTGAACTCAAAACGATGCTAACAGTAACGTAGTGATAGTTGCTAATAAAGTCAAAGTGATGCTTACAGTAATGTAGTAAGTGTTTCGAACAACCTCAAAGTGATTATGACAGTCATGTAGTAAGGGTTGTTACTAACCTCAATTTAATGCTACAGTGATGTCTATGAATTGCTAATAAACTCAAAATGATGCTAAATGTAATGTAGTGATAGTTGCTAATAACCTCAAAGTGATGCTGACGGTCATGTAGTAAGAGTTGCTACGAACCTCAAAATAATGCGACAGTGATGTAGTAAAAGTGGCTACGAACCTCAAAATATTGCGACACTGATGTCGGAAGAATTTCTAATGAACTCAAAATTATGCTAAAAGTAATGCAGTGATAATTGCTAATCAACTCAGTGATGCGTAAAGTAATGTAGTAAGTGTTTGGAACAACCTCAGAGTGATGCTGACAGTCATGTAGTAAGAGTTGCTACGAAACTCAAAATAATGCGACAGTGATGTCGGAAGAAGTGCTAATGATCTCAAAATGATGCGACAGTGATGTAGTAAGAATTGCTAATGAACTCAAAATGATGCTAACAGTAATGGAGTGAACGTTTCGAATAACCTCAAAGTGATGCTGACAGTCATGTAGTAAGAGTTGCTACGAACCTCAAAATAATGCGACAGTGATGTCGGAAGAATTGCTAATGATCTCAAAATGATGCGACAGTGATGTAGTAAGAATTGCTAATGAACTCAAAATGATGCTAACAGTAATGGAGTGAACGTTTCGAATAACCTCAAAGTGATGCTGACAGTCATGTAGTAAGAGTTGCTATGAACCTCAAAATAATGCGACAGTGATGTCGGAAGAACTGCTAATGACCTCAAAATGATGCGACAGTGATGTAGTAAGAATTGCTAATGAACTCAAAATGATGCTAACAGTAATGGAGTGAAAGTTTCGAATAACCTCAAAGTGATGCTGACAGTCATGTGGTTTGAGTTGCGAGTAAATTAAAAATGATGCTGACAGTGATGTCGTAAGAATTGCTATTGAATTTAAAACGATGCTAACAGTCACGTAGTGATAGTTGCTAATATACTCAGTGATGCTTACAGTAATGTAGTAAGTATTTCGAACAACCTCAAAGTGATGGTGACAGTCATGTAGTAAGAGTTGCTACAAACCCATAAATAATGCAACAGTAATGTAGTAAAAGTTGCTACGAACCTCAACATAATGTGACAGTGATGTCATAAGAATTGCTAATGAACTCAAAATGATGCGACAGTGATGTAGTAAGAATTGTTAATGAACTCAAAATGATGCTAAAAGTAATGTAGTGATAGTTGCTAATCAACTCAGTGATGCTTACAGTAGTGTAGGAAGTGTTTCGAATAACCTCAAAGTGATTATGACAGTCATGTAGTAAGGGTTGCTACTAACCTCAATTTAATGCTACAGTGATGTCTATGAATTGCTAATAAACTCAAAATGATGCTAACAGTAATGTAGTGATAGTTGCTAATAACCTCAAAGTGATGCTGACGGTCATGTAGTAAGAGTTGCTACGAACCTCAAAATAATGCGACAGTGATGTAGTAAAAGTTGCTACGAACCTCAAAATTTTGCGACAGTGATGTCGGAAGAATTTCTAATGAACTCAAAATTATGCTAAAAGTAATGTAGTGATAATTGCTAATCAACTCAGTGATGCGTAAAGTAATGTCGTAAGTGTTTGGAACAACCTCAAAGTGATGCTGACAGTCATGTAGTAAGAGTTGCTACGAACGTTTAAATAATGCAACAGTAATGTAGTAAAAGTTGCTACGAACCTCAACATAATGCGACAGTGATGTCAGAAGAATTGCTAATTAACTCAAAATGATGCGACAGTGATGTAGTAAGAATTGCTAATGAACTCAAAATGATGCTAAAAGTAATGTAGTGATAGTTGCTAATCAACTCAGTGACGCTTACAGTAATGTAGTAACTGTTTCGAACAACCTAAAAGTGATGCTGAAAGTCATGTAGGAAGAGTTGCTACGAACCTTTAAATAATGAAACAGTAATGTAGTAAAAGTTGCGACGAACCTCAAAATAATGCGACAGTGATGTCAGAAGAATTGCTAATGATGTCAAAATGATGCGACAGTCATGTAGTAAGAATTGCTCATGAATTCAAAATGATGCTAAAAGTAATGGAGTGAAAGTTTCGAATAACCTCAAAGTAATGCTGACGGTCATGTAGTAAGAGTTGCTACGAACCTCAAAATAATGCGACAGTGATGTCGGAAGAATTGCTAATGATCTCAAAATGATGCGACAGTGATGTAGTAAAAGTTGCTACGAACCTCAAAATAATGCCACAGTGATGTCAGAAGAATTGCTAATGATGTCAAAATGATGCGACAGTCATGTAGTAAGAATTGCTAATGAACTCAAAATGATGCTAACAGTAATGGAGTGAAAGTTTCGAATAACCTCAAAGTAATGCTGACGGTCATGTAGTAAGAGTTGCTACGAACCTCAAAATAATGCGAAAGTGATGTCGGAAGAATTGCTAATGATCTCAAAATGATGCAACAGTGATGTAGTAAGAATTGCACATGAACTCAAAATGATGCTAACAGTAATGGAGTGAACATTTCGAATAACCTCAAAGTGATGCTGACAGTAATGTAGTAAGAGTTGCTACGAACCTCAAAATAATGCGACAGTGATGTCAGAAGAATTGCTAAAGATATCAAAATGATGCGACAGTGATTTAGTAAGAATTGCTGATGAACTCAAAATGATGCTAACAGTAATGGATTGAACGTTTCGAAGAACCTCAAAGTGATGCTGACAGTCATGTAGTAAGAGTTGCTACGAACCTCAAAATAATGCGACAGTGATGTCGGAAGAATTGCTAATGATCTCAAAATGATGTGACAGTGACGTAGTAAGAACTGCTGTTGAACTCAAAACGATGCTAACAGTAACGTAGTGATAGTTGCTAATAAACTCAGTGTTGCTTACAGTCATGTAGTAAGTGTTTCGAATAACCTCAAAGTAATGCTGACGGTCATGTAGTAAGAGTTGCTACGAACCTCAAAATAATGCGACAGTGATGTCGTAAAAGTTGCTCCGAACCTCAAAATAGTGCGACAGTGATGTCAGAAGAATTGCTAATGATCTCAAAATGATGCGACAGTGATGTAGTAAGAATTGCTAATGAACTCAAAATAATGCGAACAGTAATGGAGTGAAAGTTTCGAATAACCTCAAAATGATGCTGACGGTCATGTAGTAAGAGTTACTACGAACCTCAAAATAATGCTACAGTAATGTAGTAAGAATTGCTAATGAACTCAAAATGATGCTAACAGTAATGGAGTGAAAGTTTCGAATAACCTCAAAGTGATGCTGACAGTCATGTGGTTTGAGTTGCGAGTAAATTAAAAATGATGCTGACAGTGATGTCGTAAGAATTGCTATCGAACTCAGAACGATGCTAACAGTAATGTAGTGATAGTTGCTATAAACTCAAGTGATGTAATAAGTGTTTCGAACAACCTCAAAGTGATGCTGAAAGTCATGCAGTAAGAGTTGCTACTAACCTCAATTTAATGCGACAGTGATGTCTACAAATAGCGAATAAACTGAAAGTGATGCTGACAGTGATGTAGTAAGAGTTGCTACGAACCTTTAAATAATGCAACAGTAATGTAGTAAAAGTTGATACGAACCTCAAAATAATGCGACAGTGATGTCAGAAGAATTGCTAATGAACTAAAAATGATGCGACAGTGATGTCAGAAGAATTGCTAATGATCTCAAAATGATGCTACAGTGATTTAGTAAGAATTGCTAATGAACTCAAAATGATGCTAACAGTAACGGAGTGAACGTTTCGAATAACCTCAAAGTGATGCTGACAGTTAAGTAGTAAGAGTTGCTATAAACCTCAAAATAATGCGTGGTGATGTCGGAAGAACTGCTAATGACCTCAAAATGATGCGACAGTGATGTAGTAAGAATTGCTAATGAACTCAAAAAGATGCTAACAGTAATGGAGTGAAAGTTTCGAATAACCTCAAAGTGATGCTGACAGTCATGTGGTTTGAGTTGCGAGTAAATTAAAAATGTAAACTGTCGCATTATTTTGACGTTCGGAGCAACTCTTACTACATTACTGTTGCATTATTTAAATGTTTGTAGCAACTCTTACTACATGACTGTCAGCATCACTTTGAGTTTATTAGCAACTATCACTTCATTACTGCTAGCATCATTTTGAGTTTATTCGCAATTTTTACGACATCACTGTAGCATTAAATTGAGTTCATTAGCAACTCTTACTACATGACTGTCAGCATCACTTTGAGGTTGTTCGAAACTCTGACTACATTACTGTAAGCATCACTGAGTTTATTAGCAACTATCACTACATTACTGTTAGCATTATTTTGAGTTCATTAGCAATTCTTACTCCATCACTGTCGCATCAGTTTGAGATTATTAGCAATTCTTCTGAAATCACTGTTGCATTATTTTGAGGTTCGTAGCAACTCTTACTACATGACTGTCAGCATCACTTTGAGGTCATTCGAAACTTTCACTACATTACTGTTAGCATCATTTTGAGTTCATTTGCAATTCTTCCGACATCACTGTAGTATTGTTTTGTGGTAAGTAGCAACTCTTACTACACGACTGTTAGCATCACTTTGAGGTTGTTCGAAACACTTAATACATTACTGTCAGCATCACTTTGAGATCATTAGCAACTATCACTACATTACTGTTAGTATCATTTTGAGTTCATTAGCAATTCTTACAACATCACTCTCGCATCATTTTGAGATCTTTAGCAATTCTTCCGACATCACTGTAGCATTATTTTGAGGTTCGTAGCAACTCTTACTACATGACCGTCAGCATCACTTTGAGGTTATTAGCAACTATCACTACATTACTGTTAGCATCATTTTGAGTTTATTAGCAATTCATAGACATCACTGTAGCATTAAATTGAGGTTCGTAGCAACTCTTACTACATGACTTTCAGCATCATTTGAAATTGTTCGAAACACTTACTACATTACTGTAAGCCTCACTGAGTTTATTAGCAACTATCACTACATTACTTTTAGCATTATTTTGTGTTCATTAGTAATTCTTCCGACATTACTTTCGCATTATTTGTAGTTCATTAGCAATTCCTACGACATCACTGTAGCATTATTTTGAGGGTAGTAGCAACTCTTACTACATGACTTTCAGCATCATTTGAAATTGTTCGAAACACTTACTATATTACTGTAAGCATCACTGAGTTTATAGCAACTATCACTCCATCACTGTCGCATCATTTTGAGATCATTGGCAATGTTTCCAACATCACTGTCGCATTATTTTGAGGTTCGAAGCAACTCTTACTACATCACTTTCAGCATTACTTTGAGGTTATTCGAAACTTTCACTCCATTACTGTTAGCATCATTTTGAGTTCATTAGCAATTCTTCCGACATCACTGTAGCATTATTTTGTGGTTTGTAGCAACTCTTACTACATTACTGTTAGCATCACTGAGTTTATTAGCAACTATCACTACATTACTGTTAGCATAATTTTGAGTTCATTAGCAATTCTTATGACATCACTTTCGCATCATTTTGAGATCATTAGGAATTCTTCCGACATCACTGTAGCATTATTTTGAGGTTCGTAGCAACTCTTAGTACAAGACTGTCAGCATCACTTTGATGTTATTCGAAACTTTCACTCCATTACTGTTAGCATCATTTTGAGTTCATTAGCAATTCTTACGACATCACTGTCGCATCATTTTGAGATCATTAGTAATTTTTACAACATCATTGTAGCATTATTTTGAGGTTATTAGCAACTCTTCCTCCATTACTGTTAGCATCATTTTGAGTTCATTAGCAATTCTTCCGACATCACTGTAGCATTATTTTGAGGTTTTGAGGTACCTTTGTTTGTAACCGATCTGCTGACCAGCGAGACGCCACCACGCACGGCTGTCGGCTCCGTAAAGGAGGGAGAGAAAGTGGAAAGGACGGAGAAGGGTCGGACCAGGTCTATTTCTAGGTGACCACTCACTATCGTCTGCCACACTGCCCCTCATGGTGGGGAGTGTAGCGCCATCCTGCCACAGTACATTTGTTTCATTCTTTTGCTCTTGCACTTTCATTAAAATGGACTTGACTTGAGAACGTTTATTTTCAAAATATAGAAGAATTCCCAGATTTATAGGTAGCATGAGTATGAAGTTGCACTTGCACCCAGTGGGAAAATGTCCTCTGCATTTGACTCTAACTATGGAGGAGCAGTGGTAGCAGTGTCAGCCTGGGGGCTTGGTCAAGATCAATGACAGGAGTAGCAGACAGGTAATATCCATAGCATGCATGTTGTTTTAGAGGAGTAAGGGTACACTGTTGGTCTCTCACCTGATGGGCTGTCATCAGCACAAATGATCTGTTCCTAAACATCAAAATCTACCATCCCCCCTGATTGTTTTTTACAACTGGAGTACTGGTTAACACTTTAGAAAGCCTTCATTCAGAGCTGTGAAGAACCTTGAACCTGATATCCCAGACATCAAAGTGGGCCACTAACTGGCCAGATGAAGCTATGCTAGGCTGCTGTATTCTGAAGAGCTAAAGTAGCAGCTTCTGAGAGGGATGCTAACCTGGATGTGTTCATCTCCTACTTTAATATCAGCGGCCCAACTTGGAGCTCTGACAGCCTCCAGCTTGTTGTTCCTGTTTCTGCTTCAGTCAACAGGGAACTCCAACCTGCAGTAGAATCTTCAACAATGGAATAGAAAAGAGAGGAAGAAAAACTAGAATAAACTTACAAAGCTGAGAAATGTTCATGAAGAAGAAAGGCACACGTTATGATTGAGGCCAGAAACTAAAACTCCACACCAAATGTACTTTGACTTGTAGGATAATGAACTTGAATGTGTTGAAACAGCAGATCAATGAATCCACTACCACACAACAAGATGATGACCCCCTACCTCAAGATGGCGTCACAGATCCTGACGCGCTGAGCAGGAAACACAGAGCAAAACATTACAACAAAGCTCCTGTTGTTCCCTCCAGGAAAAACTGTGGCTCTGATGAGAAGAAGGATCCCAGCCTCTTCTGAGGATCCATGGCCGCACCATTGGGTAGCAGGACGATGGGGTCGGCACCAGGAGGAACCCTGGTGTCTCCGATGTAGGGAAGATGGAGCAGTGAAGAGGCCACATTGTGGCGTCCTAAAGAGGACATTTGGTGGAGCCTGAGACAGCAAACATCACGCCCCCTTCATCAGAAGAACCACAGCACCAGAAGAAAGAATCCTGGCAGTGACGACAGGGAGGATCAGGGTGACCTCCTCACCTCCACCTTTGAACCTTCAAATGAACTTTAAAAAGCTTTAGAGTGGAGAAGGATTTTAAAACATTTTATTGTTTTTTCCTTTCATTCTCATTTGTGCGATTGTCTGATTTATTAGAAATAAACACTGTCTGCTGGGTTTCCATTGACTGTGATTCTCTTTGCATGCAAGTTGAAAGTTCTGCCAATAAAAACACAAGTATTTGAAGACCAAAGGAAGAACCCCCAAAGTCAGGACCCTGAGATCAAAGTGAGCGCTCTGATCTCAGAGGTCTGGGATATTTCACATCCCATGGCTCTTCAAATACGAGCCCTGTGTCACTGTCTCAAAGTTTTCAACCGTATTTGTTTGTTAAATTAAAACCAGACGACCACTGTGGTCCTTTTTTACACGGTAAGTAAAGCATAGATGCCCTGGTGGACCTGTTGGCACCCTGGACTTTGAATCCAGTGACCTGAGTCCAAGTCTCAGTTCCAGCAGGTTTCCTGCAGCCTTCAGCAGAGCTGCCATGTTTCTCTGTAGAGAACTAAGTGATGCTCTCAGCAGGTTGAGGGCACCACCAACAAGTGAGGGATGAACCTCTGACTTCCTTCTTGTCAAACAGGAAACTCCTAATACGTCATTTGAGTAAAGTACCTCATATTCCTGACATCCAAGTAGTAGTGAAGTGGAGGAAGAAGGGAGGAGATCTCCAACAGGATCCTTCTTTCCTCTGTCTTCCTTGATCTCATGGATCACCACAGTCAAGGGGAGACCCAAGCTCCCGGATGGATCTGGCACTCAGGAACTGCTGAGTTTTCCAGTGGACTTTGTTCCATCCATGGTTCAGGAGCAGGACTCCTCCTGGTTAACCTGGTATCTTTCCACCCAACTGTGGGTTCTTGGAGAATTTTTCATGTCATGTCAAGAAATCAGGCTGGTGGGTTTTTCAATGAGAGAAATTCTGGTAACTTAATTAAGTGGCATGTTTGTTGAAGCAGTAATTAACTGATAAATTAAGGAAGGCCTGGCCAGTCTTTGCTCCCAGGTCATACGATGGAGTTAGAAAGTCCTGAATAAATCTGGAGTTCCATGATTTCCTTGTGGTTCATGATCCTTTTGCCAATGTAGTCTGGAACAAGAGCAAGATGAACCTCCAAATATCAACAGGTTGATTGCAGGTGATGTCAAGTGGTATTTAGAGGAACGTCCTCCTTGTGTTTGGTTCCATGGTGGAATGGTGAGCCCTCTGGACTCTGGGTCCAGTGATCCCAGTTCAAGTCTCAGAAGGACCTTCCTGTCTGGAATGTGTCCCATGTAACAAACTGATCAAGAGATGTTACGTGGTACAAATGTTCTGGTTCATTTCTTACTGCCATGAACTCAGACTGTGTGTTTAATGTTAACAATAAATGTAACAACTAAGGAGCCAGTAGCTCCTGTGGAAAAAATTCTACTTTGTCAGTGAATGAATTCATTTGATATTGAAGTCTGCAACTGTCAGTGTCTGTCAGGATGGCCGAGCGGTCTAAGGCGCTGCGTTCAGGTCGCAGTCTCTCCTGGAGACGTGGGTTCGTATCCCACTTCTGACAAAGGACATTTTCTCCACATTCCTATGCATCCACAGTGGTACATTCCAAACCCAGTTGAAGCTGCTCTCCACTGATGGGAGTGAGTGGTTGAACTGGCAGCAGAGGAGGCAAAGGAGCTTCCCTGTGATGGTCCAACATCGCCTGGTTTCCTCCAACATGGAGCAGCCACCAAACTCTAACTTCAATGTTGGATCAAAGTCTACTGAAGGAATGTGTTTTCTTTCAATTCACATTTTGTCCATTAACTTCATAATCAGAGTCTCCATCTCATCACATGACTAAAGTCTGGGTTCTGTATTGGTGGTAAATATCCTTCCATGCCCCTCACTAGTTTGCACACAGAAAAGCATATTTTACTGGTTTCAGATCTCTTAGCTTGTTCTCTCTCTTAAAGCAGCTGAGGCAGCTTTCATTGTGTGATTCATTTTAAAATATAAAGATGGAACAGAACCATTGGAATCAGATGTCAGGACATTTGAAGGAATGTCAATCTCCTGTTGAAATGTTGCAGTGTGCAGCTGAGGCTCTCTGGCAGTGGCACCAGGAGCCCCAATGGCAGAACCTGGACCCTCCTGGAGGAGAACCACAGGTGAGGGCCTTCTTGGCTCCAGATTGATGGAAATCAAGTGTCTGAGGCTGTTAGCAGCCATGAAGTTGATCTGGTTGGCACTGGTATTTGTTCTTGCTGCAGCTCAGGAGTGATTCAGGAGAAGAGTTTCAGAACAGCCAAAGTTGGGGACTGGAATTCTAAAATGTCCCCTGGAACCAAACAAACTTGGAGGGTAAAACCTCCAATCCTAGCCACTCAGATGCAGCAGCAGAAGAAGCTGTCATCCACCCTGACAGTCAGAGCATCAAGTCAAGAAAACATCACCATCTTGTAGTTCCAAACCTCCACCTGTCAGATTCAGCTACTTCTGATTGTGGGACTTTAAACTTGAACACAATGGAATTTGGACAAGGAGTTTTCCTTCCAGTCCAAACATCATCGTCCAGCCTCCAACCAGAGGTCCCTCAGTTATCATGGAGCCACAGGTGGAGTCTGGATTCTTTTCTGGAATGAGACAGCAATGAGAGTCCTGCCAAGTGACATCACTGACATGAATGGATGACTTCAGTCACGTGACTGGATGACTTCAGTCATGTGACTGGATGACTTCAGTCACATGACTGGATGACTTCAGTCACGTGACTGGATGACTTCAGTCACATGACTGGATGACAGTGTAGATGCCAATGTAGAGGTTGGGGAAATAGTCTCTGAGAATCCAGCTTGAAGCCACAGCCTCCTTGTTTTCCAAAAACCCAAACAGCGACCATCAGTCTCCCTCCAATCCTGTACTTGGGTAAACAACAAAAACAGAGTAAAAGTCTCTGGCAACATATTTGTTTCCTGTAGGGTTTCTTCATGTATGTGTGGTGTACCTGCTTTCCCAGAGGACTGCCATCTTTGTTCTGTGGGCTGACATGTTTTAGTGTCAGCACAGGTCATAGCGCTGAGACTGAACTCTCATTCTCCTCCAACTATTATTTCCACCTCACACTCCTGCATATATTCAAGTGAACATGGAACACAAATTTATGCTCAACTTCTCCTGTGTATTCATCCACAGTCACTAAACAACAACCAAACCAAACAAAAGAGGTTTGCTAGCATGGCGATCAGCTGTAGTTCACCATCTTATCCAGGTCACATGACTCAGGAGTAGCGTGGCCATCTGGCAACCAAAGGGTGGCTGGTTTGATCCTCACTTTCTCCAGTGACCATGTCAACGTGTCCTTGAGTAAGAGACTGAACCCCTAAATACTTCTGATGAGTAGGTTGGCTCCTTGCATGGCAGCCTTCAGCATCAGTGTGTGAGTGTGTGTGAATGAGAGGACATTGTTCAGCTCCTTGAGTGCTGCTGAGGTAGAAAGGCTCTGTACAAACTGAGTCCTTTTACCATTTCTTTCCTGCTTCTAGCAGCGCTGTTGTCACTTCCTTTGACCGTGGAGGAAAGGGGTCCCCCTTCAGAATCAGTTTTATATCATGATGTTACTTGCTCTTCAACATGCCTTTAGCAGAACAACTCAGAGAGCAGCACAGTGAGGTAGTGTGGCTGAGCGGTCTAAGGGGCTGGATTAAGGCTCCAGTCTCTGAGGAGGCGTGGGTTCAAATCCCACCACTGCCATCATGTCCCAGGTCACTGGAGAGGTGTGGCAGGTCTCTAACTGCCTCTCCTCTGTCTTCCACTGATATCTTCAAACCTGTGACCAGAAGAAGAACCCTCTTCTGAGTCCACAGGCCTGAGCATCGCGTCTCTGACTGACAGGTTACCGCCTGGTTATCAGGGTGAAGTCATGGTGAGGTAGTCAGTTGTTCCTGTGTTTTATGACAGAGGCTTCATTGTGAATTCAATAATTTTAATTCTTTACTTGTAGTTTCATGCTGTTTCGATTGAAAAAGGCCAGTTCCTGGAGAAGATCTTCTAGGGGTCCAGGTTAAAGCGGTGCCCCAGCTGGCACCAGGTGCTGACCCAGGTCCTGCATGGGAGATACTGTCAGTTCTGTTCTGCCCTGCTCACAACCACAGGCTGGTGTTGAGGCCTGCAGCAACCAGGGCCCCAGTCACCAAGAGTATAAAGGCTGGTCATTGTGGCAGTGGGAGGAGTCAAAATGAAGACAGACCAATGTGAGCAGGACGTTCCTGGAGAAGTCAGAAGAACTTGACCATGTTTCCTACAGTACCCAGGAGGCCTGGTAGTTGTTGAAGGAAGCTCCAAAAGCAAAGAGCAGACAGCAGGACATCAAAAGAAAAGATCCAGACACTAAAACTACAAGTAGAAACAAGAAGAAATACTAAAAGCTTTGGAAAGATACTACAAGGTTGGATATACATTATTATATACACTACTATTCTCACTGACTCCTAAAGAGGGACAGGAAGCATTAGAATGTGGATCAGATCAGCTGATTTCAGTGTTGAGTCCATCCCTCCATCCACTTTCTGTTCTTGTCCTTTAAGGGTCACGGGGGGGGGGGGCGATCCCAGGTGACATTGTTCAAGAGGCAGGGTTCACCCTGGACAGGTCAGAATTCCTGATGATGTCATCAGGGCTTTGACAGTAGCTAGAATTCTGTCTTTGATCTCAGGAGGACATGAAAGAAACCCAACTGAGGAAAGTAGAGGAGAACATTCACCTTCATTAGAAACACTTGAACTGTTGAACAGTAGAATTTGTTAGATACAGTTTACAACACTGAGTGACAGGATTGAAGAGGGAAGAGTTTTCTACTTTAAAATTAATTTGTAACTTTAAACTGTGGATGAACATTTTTAGTCGTTCATATTCTAACATACAGAGGAAGTCATGTCATTCCCTTTTTAAAAAAAGAAAAAACATGTGAAGCTCCTCCCCCCAGCTCCAGATGGACAGACAGACATGAGAGAGGCCAGGAAGCAAAGAAGTGTTGTGCTCCTCTCCAGTGCTCTGGTGTTGTTGTGTTCTTCTCAGCTCCATCATGAAGACCTGCTGGCACTGGGCGCTGGTGGAAGTTTGCAGCTCTCACTGGAAAGTCCTGAGGCTCCTCCCACTCTGAAGCAGGCAGTTGGTCCCAGCCAGCCCACACTTTCACTCTCTGGTGTAGGAGTGAAGAACAAAATCAGAATCAAGGACCATCTCTCTTTCATTGGGGCTCCTTTCTCCTTGTTCTGATCCAGAAATTCAACAGCTTCTATCATTGATTGACAGGAAATGTTGATGACACACTGGGATTTTTGTTCTCCTGCTGTCACTGTCAAGTGCAGCTTAACATGAGAGGTAGCAGGATCATTCATGTGTTCATGTTTCCAGCAGACAAGGAGGAAACCTGGGAGGACTTCAGTGACTTTGATCAGTGGTTCTCACTTCATCTTCTCAGTATAAAGTTCAAAGCGAGCTGGCCAGGAGTTGAACCTAGAATCTTCTGATCCGTAGTCAGACGCGTTATCCATTGCACCACCAGCCCTGTGAAGAAGCTGCTATGTTCATGTGTGCTTGCTGTTACAGAAAAGCCCAACAACATGGTGTCATTTTCAGGGGACACAATGGTGCAGTGGTCAGCACTGTGGCCTCCCAGCAAGAAGGTTCAGCTCTCCTCCTATTTGGTTGCTAGGAACCTGAATCAGTCCTCAGTGGAGCGGTGCTGCTGAGGCTGAGTGAGGCTGAGTGAGGGACTGAGCAGGAGCCAGCAGGTCCAAGCAGGTTCAGGCAAACTCCCCTCAGTCCACCAACATCAAAGCAGAGGAACAGAGTTCATCTAACAAAATGATTCATATCATCTCCTCTTGGAATGTTCTGGAACTACAAGTACACTTAAAATGGCCGACTTATGACAACAGAAGGAACTTTGAAGTAGATTTGATTTATTTAAGTCAGTGACAGTCATTTTTTCAAGAATTCAGTTCAGGTAACTTGATTGTTTTACTAAGATGAGCTTTAATGTTATACCATTGAAACAAGACCTTCATGTATTTATGATGACATCACCAATAGGAGCCTTCAGTCTGTCAGGGGGTAGAGTTCAGTCACCACCAATGACATCAGAGTCAGAGTTAGAGATCAAAGACAGACATTAAAGTCTCACATTAAAGTCTCTCTTATTAAAAAAATTAAAGTGTTATATCTTTGAAAATATACTGCAATACATGAAATATTATATTTACATGAATGGTAACCTCGTTCTTATATTCTTTAATATACTGCAATAGTAATGGACCCTCTATGACACTGTAGTGATGAATCTATCAAGGAGTACAAATGATTATAATCAGAGAATTTTGAAGTAAATTTTGAGATCAGTTTGATCCTCTCTCTCCCTCCCCCCTCTCTCTCCCTGTCTCCCCCCTCTCTCCCTCTCTGTCTCCCCCCTCTCTCCCCCTCTCTCTGTCTACCCCCCCTCTCCCTCTCTCTCTCTGTCTCCCCCCCTCCCTCTATCTCTCTCTCCCCCCTCTCTCTGTCTCTCTGTCTCTCTCTCTCTCTCTCTCTCTCTCTCTCTCTCTCTCTCTCAGGAGCTTTTAAATGAAAATTTTAATAAAACAGAACAGGAGACTGAAGAGTGATCACTCAAACCCACAGGCTGAATGGGACATCTCTTAAAAATATTGAACCACTGAGTAAAACCATAGAAGCGCTCCTGTCTAGTCGGTGCTAACAAGTTAGCTGTTGAGTGAGTCCAGCTGTGCTGTCTAGGAATCCTGGTCAAAAGCCTCCACACATCAAACAGCTGGTGTGTTGGTGGATCTGTGGATCCTGCTGGAAGAAGCAGGGTGGAGCTCTGAATGGTTCCTGTCTCAAAGAGCTTCTCTGTGCAGCTCCCATCAGCTCCTAAAAATAGGAAACCAGCAGATTCAGTGTTGAACGGTGGCATTAAAATGTTTCAAAAGCCGTCCTGTCCACCATTTGTTGGTGCAAAGACATTTAAAAACACCAGTTGAACATTTTCCAAAGTTGCTCTCACCTTCTTTCAAACACCTGGAATGATTTCCTCCAAACCAAAAGAAACTGGTAAAAAAAACAACAAAAACTCCTGGAGAATCAAACTCCACCCTCTGCTCCAACTGGACTTGGGACTTCAAATGACCCCCATTAAAAGCCTGCCTGCATCCCCATTCACTGACTGTTGTGCTGTGGGTCTCCTGGACAAACATGGCAGGATCCTCTTGATCTCCAGGAGTTTCAGAGGAGCAGCTCTTTTAAAATGGGTTCTGGCTCCATTCAGGTTTAGAGAGCTGAGACTAAAATCACACATGAATGAAAGAGGGAACCCTAGAAAACAAGTCAGCGTGAAAGAGGAGCAGATTTTAAAACTCCTCATCATTTCCACCTCCAGGAGTGAAGCCTCCCGGGACCCAAGAGGCTCCAGCTGGCAGAGCTCTCACTGGTTTCTCCACCACCTCGCTAACCTGAGCTGGAGCATCTCAGAACCAAACAGTGACCCCCTTCATTCCAGAGCCGACTCCACAAACTCTGAGCCCCCACTTTACCCACAGCCAGCAGGCCTCCTCAACACTGCATGACACACGACGACTAAATTTAACACTTCTCATCAAGAGATCTGTCACAGGTGTCTACTGTGGAGGGTCAGTCTGTCCATCCACATTCAGATCATTAACACAGCGACTCCTAAGCACCAGTAGAGCCTGTTCATCGTCCCTGGGTGGGCTCGAACCACAAGCCTCTCGGTTAAAAGCCGAGCGCACTGACCGATTGCGCCACAGAGACTCTGAGGTACCTGCTTTCCTGAAGAGTTTTCAGGCTAAATTCAGTGTGTGAGGTCCACACTGCACATTTGAGGGACCATGAAGGACAGAGGAGAGTCTGACTGTCATGGTGAAAGCCTTCAGCACTAGAACTGAAACAGCCCCACCATCTGAACCCCCCCAGACCAAACAGGCTTCATCAGAAACAGACACACCTCCTAGAACATCCAGAGATCATCAGTCTGATTAATAGAACATGGCAAACAATCAAGAACATGTTATTGTTTGATCAGAAGCTGAAACAATGTTTCTATGTTTGTCTGTTCTGGTCTGAATGAAAGAGGAGGTTTTCTTGGTCATGTGACGTGGATGAGAGTTCAACTAGAACTTCCTGATTCAACAGGATTTTAGTTTGTTGGGATTTTGTCAAAGCCACCAACCAAACCTCTGAGTGGTGCAGATGTCTGCTGCCTCCTCAGAGCAGACTGGAGCTCAGCCTCACTCACCTGTGGGAGCCCCAGCAGAGCCACGGTGTGATGGAGTTTCAGTTTAGGATCCAAGATGCTGGGTTTCATTGGTGTTTTGTGTTTTTAGGCCTCCTGGCACCATCAGTGGTAGAGCAGAGTGGAGCAGAGGAAGCGTGCTGGGCCCAGACCCCAGAGGTCGATGGATCGAAACCATCCTCTGCTAAAAGAAGAAAAATAAAATGAACCAGTGTCTTTAGAAATGTGTGTCTGTTAAAAAGAGGTTCATAAGGATTTTGTCTTCCTCCACAATCACCAACCATTGTGAGAGTTAACAACAGTCCACTTTCTGACTGAAGCAAAAGTAGACTTCAAAAGGTTTTTCTGATTCAACATAGCAGCTAAATTTCCATTTCCATTTCCTGAACAGGACAGGTTAAAAAAAAGGGAATGTCATGACTTCCTCTGTATGTTAGAATATGAACGACTAAAAATGTTCATGCCCAGTTTTAAGTTAGAATTAAACTGAAAATACAAAACTCTCCCCTCTTCAATCCTGTCACTCAGTGTTGTAAACTGTTTCAAACAAATTCTACAGTTCAAGTGTTTCTCATGAAGCTGAATGTTCTCCTCTACTTTCCTCAATTGGGTTTCTTTCATGTCCTCCTGAGATCAAAGACAGAATTCTAGGTACAAATAAAGACACTATCAAAGCCCTGATGACATCATCATCAATTCTGTCTTTGATCTGTGTCTGTCCAGCCTGTCCTGAGTGGATCCAACAGTTTCCCATGGGTGACTCTGTCGTGGTCTCTCTCTCCTGCTGTCTCCAACTCTCAGAGTGCTTCTACTGGTTTCTCCCCATCGTCCCTGTTGCTAGGCAGAGCACTGGTGAGGACTGAGGCCAGTGATGTCATCACCTCCAGCTGAGACCTGCCAGGTGGTCCTGCTTCATTCAACTCTGCTGCCTCTGCCACTGCCCTGACTGGTGAGGCTGACAGCAGGTTCTCTCTCATCTAAACTCTCTGTTTACAATGGAGGCTGAAATCCTTGTGATTGGTGGTTCAGTCATCAGGTCTGTTGAACTCCCAGGTGCCATCACCTGCTGTCTTCCTGGTGCCAAAGTTGTGGACATTATTGAACGTCTCCAGGACTCATCGACCTCCACCCCTCCTGCAGGTTCTCCCTGTTCCTGTGTGGGTTCTCTCTGGTACTCCAGCTTCCTCCCAAAGTCCAAAGACATCAAGAGGGTAGTGGTTACCTGGACACTCTAAATGACTGTGAGTGTGAATGGTTGTCTGTCTGTGTGTGTTGGTCCTGGGATGGACTGGTGACCCATCAAGGGTGAACCCAGGGCTGGACTGGCCATCTGGCCGATGCACATCTTTGGGCCGGCCCATAACTGTCATAATTTTTTTTTCAAAAGTGTATAGTTTTTAATCGACCGTAACGGTATCGGAGACGCGAAACGCGGCCCATTGGTTGATTTTCTTGAAGGACATTGGGCTCGTCCAATGAAATCTCTCAGCTCTCTCTCTTCCTCTTAGTCAAGCCATGCTGTTGCAATGGAAGTGGAGGAGTCAGATCAGACAGTTGGAGACTATTTTAGTCGCCCTTCTTCCACACAGAGGACTGATTTTTTAAAGTTTCATCCTCAACAAGATTCCATAAACCCTGTCGTCCAGAGGCTCTTCGTTAGAACGGACGGCACGACGTGGAAATGGCTGACTTATTGTGGTCAACGTCATGCTTTGTTTTGTTTTGTTTGCCCTGCTTTTAGCAAGCCCAGTGATCCAAGTGTCTTCATTAGAGGCCTGACAGACTGGAGGCATGTGCACCAAAGAGTAGAGGAGCATGAGAGAGGCATGGCACAGAGGCAGTGTGCTGAGGCCTATTTTTGAAACTGCTCCAGAGCAAGAATGGCCACATCCTTGAGGGAAGACAGCTGACAGGACACCGTGAGCAGGTTAAGAAGCAGGGCTGGACTGGGACCAAAAAATGGCCCTGGCATTTCTCATCCCTGGCAGCCCTCCATGGTTATTTACACGATATGTGTAAGCACACGCCATACCAGAGGATGTATGTGCACATTGTGAAGTTTCAAAAATTAAAATAAAGTGCAGTATTCTACATGGAAGACAGTAACCATGTTAAAAGAGTGATACTCTTTCACTACTCAGAGACCTTCTTCTTCCACTACACGTTCCAACACCTGACGTCTCTTCTTCCCAGTCCATCCCTGGAAAGAACACGTCGAGTTTTGGAAATTCGGCTGCTTTTCTTCTTGGGAGTGTCTCTTTTTCGGCTCCTCCTTTCTCCTTCCTCTTACTGGGCAACATTCTTCATGGCTTCTGACTGCAAGGCGGCCGCTGAGTGGTGGCACTACAACTGGATGGGTCTGTTTCTCATTTTAACACAAAAACAAACTAACCGCTGTTTCTGCGTTTTTACCAGAAATATATATTTTGACATGCCTGCTCACACCGGCCCATCCGGCTACATCCACCAAACTTTACACACATAATATAATATAATAATATAATATAATAACCCTGAACACAAGCCCCAAAGCAGTAGTTGTTTTGTTTTTCTTCATAAAGGAGGTGCACAGTCATGACTACGATATCTCTGGCAACAAACATGGAAGGGGCTTTGGGGTCTTGTGTTTCAGCTCTGTAACTTCTGATGGCTGAAAATGTCAGAATCCGTCCTCTCACTGACATCAACCATTGGTGTGACTTTTGGTGGCTTCAGCTCAAATGAAACCAGGGAAGAGGGGCCAGACTTTGAGGAGCCCCTTAGGGTTAGTGGATGCCCCGGGACCGTGCTTGGGCCCCTTAGCACCTAGATGGCTGAAATTCCCAGCACATGCTACTCTGGGGCATCACACTATGTGTGTAAAGTTTGGTGGATGTAGCCCAAGTAGAAGCACCAGAACCCAGATTTGATCCTCAATTCTGCTCCATAAGGCTCTCGGAGTGCAGAAGTCCCAGACCCTGATTTTGCCCAGTTTCACAAGGGGATAGTTTTTTCTCTTTGAACCTAGGAAGTTGAAATTTGAGTGTGTTGTTCTGTCCTCCATAAGGATCACATCTGTGCTGGTTTGACCCCCCTAAGTCCTTTCTGCTGTCCATAAAGGGCGTGGCAAAGTCCAGTAAAGTCTTTAACTTAAGCATCATAACTGGTCAAAGTTGCTCCAAATGAGATGAGCTTTCTGGGAGGAGCTCACACCTCTGCCAGAAACCAATATTTAAAATTTTGAAGCCCCACCTCCTTCCTGAAGCTACTTCCTGTTTGGGAGGGGTTCTAGAATTATTCCACCAGATTAGGATTTCATAAAGTTTCAGGTCTGTATCCACTGGAGAGGCCAATGAGAGCAAAAGAGCAACAGGGTCAAAGGTCAACAGGCCTCGTGTCTCAGCCAGGCCTCAAAGGGTTAAGTGAGCCTTTTGGAGCTCCTTTGAAAAAAGGCCTGACACCAATCTTGTTCAGGACCAACATGAAGAAGGATCTTTGGAACATTTTCACATCTTTAAGACCGCCTTGACTCCTTTTTATAGCAGGAGTCACTGAACAGCACAAAGCTGCTATTGCAGCCATCAGGCCTCATTTCTGATCAGTTATTATTGTTGAAACAAAGCTGAATATCAATTATTGATTTTTATTGTCATCATTTTGAACACCTGATGAGAGAAACACAATAAAAACATTTGAAAAGGAAGGATCAGAGTGTTGTTGTACTGCAATACTACAGTACAGCATCAGAGACACTCAGTTATTGATTGCCTGAATGATTGATTTCCCCAGAAGAGGTACAGCTTTGTTGGAGCAGTAAAAATACACACATCAGAACGACAAAGTTACATTGGAAAAGAAACTACATGACATTACCAGCACAACATCTGAAGAACAGTTAGGATCAATTTAACTGGCCAGATAGTTAGGATTTCTTTAATGATATCCTTGATGAACCCAGACATCAGAGTGGTTTGTTCCCCTCAATCATAAATCTGTAAATACAGCGTGAAATGATGGAACTAAAAGGCCACCTCTGAGTGCAGGAGTGAGCCTCTGTGACGGATGTGACGTCAGCAGACCGCCATTAGTTTGAGTCATTGTTTATATTCTTAATGCTGATTGGTCGATCTATAATGGTGACAAATGGACTTCGTAGGTAGAATAAACATCCAGAAATTAAATGAATTTGTACATTGTCTTATTAATCAAAAGATAAAGTATTAAAAATATTTGGGGTTTTTCCCTCGGAGTGAGCGACAACTACCGGATTTTCTCACAGAAGAACGGGGCCGACTTCCACGGAAGCAGATGTTTGTAATTCCTGGGGCACTAAAATCCATTTCATATTATTTTTATTGAACAGCGAACATTATGGAAATAAAATTTATATTTCTCGCCAGAAATGTCCTTAAAATGCTTTTTAAAAATCAAACCTATCTTGAAATGACACTCGTCCGTAATGGCGTCCTTAGCAACCACCATAGCAACAGTAGAAATGTGACACTGTAACGACTCTCTTCCGAGAGGTGAAAGATTCACCGTAATAACGAACAAACCAAAGATTAAACACAAGAACTGAGCAAAGATTATGAAAACAAAATGCATATTTCTCTCTAGAAATGTCATCAGAATGCTTTATTAAATCAAAACTATCTTGGAAGAAGGCACTTTCCTCCGAAAATGACAGGAGCGGCGGCCATGTTTTTGTTTTGAGAGGCCCGCATGAAAGAGTCACATGAGGGAAGGGGGTATGGGGTCATGGGGGGGGGGGGGGGGGGGCGATCCCAGGTGACATTGTTCAAGAGGCAGGGTTCACCCTGGACAGGTCACCAGTCTATCAGGAGAAATGAGGTGGTCGGTATCATGCAACCTAAACTAAAACATTAGTCAGATCAAATTCAGATTAAAGCAAGAGTCTCCAGATCAAAGTCAGAATTCCTGATGATGTCATCAGGGCTTTGACAGTAGCTAGAATTCTGTCTTTGATCTCAGGAGGACATGAAAGAAACACAATTGAGGAAAGTAGAAGAGAGCATGGCAGCATGATGGTGCAGTGGTGAGCACTGTGGCCTCACAGCAAGAAGGTTCTGGGTTTGAGTCCAGGCTCGGGTGCAGAATCTGCATGTTCTACCCGTGCATGCGTGGGTTCTCTCTGGTACTCCGGCTCCTTCCCACTGTCCAAAGACATGTAATTGGGGACGAGGCTGATTGGACACTCTAAATTGACTGTAGGTATGAATGTGAGTGTGAATGGTTGTTCGTCTCTGTGTGCTGACCCTGTGATGGACTGGTGACCTGTCCAGAGTGAACCTCTGGCCTGTAGATGCTGGGATAGGCTCCAGCCCCCCCCCCCCATGACCATCAATGTAGGTGTTTTGTTAATTGCATGCCACATGAAATTATTGTTGGTCAGTTTTCTAGCGACTGTCTCACAGTGGCGAGACAAGAACACTTCTACTTTTGATGATGACAGCTTGTTCAACACTGAACTTCATCCAGTACCATGTTGTCAAACACTGGAACCTCCACAGCACCTGAACAGGGACTTGAACCCTGGACCCTCAGATTAAAAGTCTGATGCTCTACCGTCTGAGCTCCTCAGGCTCTTTCTACAGCATTGAGACAGGAACAGAAACACCTGTGAAGGTCAAACTGATGCTTTCTTGACTTGTTCAGTCCTCCATGTTGAAGTCCACCAGGCTTTTGATTGACTCTGATTCTCTGTGGCAAAATCAAACAAGAGGCTCCAAAAATGTCCTGAATGTCACAAGAATGCACAGGACAAGATGTTAGTTTCCTTCATGTCTGCAGTTCCTCCACTGGAAAGTAAAGTCAGTGCTGCTCCTCTGATGAAACCTGGGATCGGACCAGGGACCTTTAGATCTTCAGTCTAAGGCTCTCCCAACTGAGCTGGTTCAGTTCTGAGGGAGGGCCCTGCTTCTCTCATTTATAATCTCTTCCACTCTCACTGGACCTTAGAGAGGATTGGAGCTTCTGAAGTCCTGACACATTGAACAGTTCTCCAGGACCATTTTTGATGGATGTCTGAATCACACCAGCCTTTTTTGTTTGTCTTCTTGCACCACCTTGCACCTCTCTCCCCTTTTCTTTTCTATTCCACTAATTTTTTGGGGGGATTTTCTATTTTTGTAATTCATCATCGATCTCGGCTCACGGTCGCTACACTCTTGACCTCCTGTGAGCCTTGAAGAGAGAGAAGCCACCTTTGTGTCGGAGAAGAGCAGCTTAGTCCAGGCAGCCAGCAGCCTGAGACCAGAGGGTAGCCCATCAACGCGCTTCCCTTCTTCATCGAGCGAATCTCAGCGGGAGCCACGGTCGACGAGGTGGAGGCTTTGGAGGCCGTCCTCCCACCAGTTCGTTGGAGAGGCGTCGTACATCGATGGGAGAATCCAGCTGAGAACGTAAGCCGGTTACGTTGGTTTTCACCGATTCAGGCCTGGACTCCTGTCTCGCTGACAAACTCCGCCTGACTCCGTAGAGCTGGTCAGCCTCCACTCAGTCCTCTTCATTTGGTTGGAGGTCACCATCGTTCATCCTACACACCTTTCCACCTGCCTCTTAGCCGTCTACTTGAAGCTCAGATAAATCCAGGCTAATTCATACCTGCTACTCAATATGGGCCTTAATTACTCTGCTGGAATTATCACTCTGTCTTAAGGGTTTTCTTCATTGTATTAAATCCTCTTTAATTTCCAAGAAGTCTTCCAACTCATTCATTCATGCAAGCCACTGATCCACAAGACCTCATTGATGAGCTTCAACCTGAGACTGATTGTTTCTCGTTGGACGAGACACCCATTCAATGAGACTCATTGTCAGTCCATTGAAATCTACTGGTGTTCCTGGTGAGTTAATTTAACAACATGAGCTGACAGAATCTACGTTCAGGTAGGAACCACCACATCCAGGGGTCTGGACCTTTGAGCAGGCAGAGCCATCAAAGTAGCAGACTAAGCTAGCAGACATTAGCATTGAGAAGAAACTGATACCTGAGCCTACTTTTGGGTCTGGTCAAGTGATGACACAATAATATGACATCATTGTCAGACTGACGCCTGCTCAACACTGACCAAACACCACCCTATTGCATTGTGGGAAATTTCTGCTTGGCTCGCGTCCATCAAAACACACAAAGAAATTTCTCCAGAATCAGTATTGACAGTGGATAAAATTGATTCCACACTTGTTTTTCATTCTGAGTCGGGTGCAGGTGTGGAACTTCAGACACAGTCTGTGTTTGTGTTGTTCATTCAGTGATTTTTCTTACAATTCCCAATCAAAGCTTCAGAAAGTGAGAGGACAAGCAGGGATGTTCAGCCCAACATGGGGCTTGAACCCTCGACCCTGAGATTAAGAGTCTCATGCTCTACCGACTGAGCTAGTCAGGCTACATCAGAGCAGCTTCAATAGCCTGAAGTGTTCAGAGTGAGAGACACTACAAGCTCTTCATCAGACTCACAGTCACATGAGCCATCACATGATTGATGAATGACCACAAACACCTTCATCTTTGACAAAGAAGTAAAATAAAAGGTGAACCACAGATGAGACACCAGTGGTAAAAACACTAAAGTGCTGTCAAGGAGAAACAGGATACGAGCAAACACACACACAAGTTACAGAGAGAGAACTCTCCCAAAGGGAACCACTCAAAGGAGAACCTAGAGATCATCAGGCTGGATGACCTCATCAACATGAGACAGGTGGATAGGAAACAAGCTCAGAGATGTCAGGAACATGAGATCCAAGTGGTGAGAGAGCAAGAACTGGTGAGGTTCCAGAACCAGGAGTGAGGTGGAGCCTGCATCACCAACTGGGAGCTTTTAGTCTAAGGTTCAACTTGGACTTGAATGATTTCTGGAGAGACAACGTGCAGGGAGGGAATTTGGAGATGAAGAACAAGTTCCTCTCAGCTTTAATGGAGTTTTCAGGAGTCAAACAGACCCTCCTCTGATTGGTTGTCAGATGTGTTCTCATTGCACCACAGCCTCCAGGTTGAGGGTTCTGATCCTAGTCAGACACATTGACTCTGATGCTGCTGAGCCTGAAGGGAGGATGAAGAAAGGAGTGTCTGAGAGAGCTTCACCAGACAAACTGTCCAGTTGAACAACAAACACTAGTCAGTAGGAATGTTGCTGCTGGGACCCTGATTCAAACCAGGGTTGCTGCAGCCACAACACAGAGGACTGACCACTAGAGGATCAGGGCCTCCTGGAGGCTGAGGTTGGAGCTGCTATGTCTTTGTCTCACTGAGAGACAAAAGACAATTGGACTCCACAAAGAAATCATTGAGAAATCAAGGAGAGATCAAAGAAAGAATTCTAAGATTAAAAACAGAACTCTGAGATCAAAGGTTGAAGTTCCCCAAGGTTCAGTTTTAGCTCAGACCCTCTTTAATATCTCTGTACTGCCACTTGTCATCAGGAGACTCAGTATGAACCTCCACAGTTCTGCTGGTGTCACTCAGCTGGACATCAGTGTCTCCTGGTGACTCAGGACCAGTTGATGTCCATTAACCTGTCATGGAGGCAGAGAACAAAACTGAGGTCTTAATTAAAGCTGGAGGCAGTGTTGTTAGGGCCTGAGCCTCCTTCTGTCCACTGCAGCCCAGTAGCAGGAGTCGTCCTGAATCCAAGGATGTATTTTATGAGAGCGGTGGGACTTGTAGTTTAGGAGGTAGAAGCCTCAGTGTGACACCAAGTGAGAATCAGCGCTGAGCCTCTAAGAGCCCCTCCCCCGCTGCTCTCTGTCAGAGTGGAGAGGAGAGAGGATTTTTGGAGAGTTTGTTGTTTGAAAAAGGCTCATCAATCCCCAGATTGTGGTCAAAAGTTGAATGTAACACATTTTAGTAGGCATTTTTGTCAGGAATGTAGTGAAGTTATTTGTGAAGTGGAGAGAGTTACAGTGTAGACGAGAGAAGCGTCAGTTTGAGGCTATGTGTGTCTGAGGAGACAGCCTCCCATTGGTTTACATTGTAGGGTGAAAAGTGGGTCCTGGACTTTGTCATGACTCAAACAATTTGTAGTTGGTTTCTGTTGCTTTGGTTTGCTAGACTGGTTGTTGTTTGTTGACCTTGCAAATCCATATTTTGGATTCTGGCTTGTTCTGCTTTTCATTTTGTGTTTGTATTAAAGTTCTGTTGATGAAAAACTAAATCCAGGGTTTAGTGACTAAAAAAAGGTCCAGAGGCCCACAACTAAATATTCAAACCAATATTTCCATGGATAAGGAAGCCTAACAAGGTCACCAAGAGATGGAAACAACTTGGAGGATAGAAAACTGTTTTAGTTTATTTGACAGCTGATTGAAGACGTGGGTCAAAACTGACCGTTACCATGGAGATGGGAACAGAAAGCTGACACTAGAGGAAGGTTACAGCTCTGAAAAAGGAGTTTGATCAAAATCTTGATCTCAAAATCAACTGCCAGTAGAAATATCCTTTTGTATGTTGACCTTTGTTGACAGAAGTCACTTTAGCTTGGCAGTGACAAGAATGGCTGCTAGCTTGACAAAGAACTGCACAAACCAGGTTCAAGCTGGACTTTGGACCCTGGTATCTGCAACGACTCCATCAACTCCTAATCTAGCAGCTCTGCTGGGTCCAACTATTTTACAGAACATTTGACAGACCTGTGGAGCAGTGAGGACAGACATGAGTTGATCACATGATCCACTGAAGCGCCATTTTACCTGCCACTGAGGTCACCAACATGAGGTGGAGTTGGGAATCTTGAACTGAACCTGGTATCACAGCGACACCTGCTGCTGCAAAATGGAACAGCAACACTGAACCAAGTACAGGATTGGAGGGAGACTGATGGTCGCTGTTTGGGTTTTTGAAGAACAAGGAGGGCGTGGGTTCAAGCTGGATTCTCAAAGACTATTTCCCCAACCTCTACATTGGCATCTACACTGTCATCCAGTCACGTGACTGAAGTCATCCAGTCATGTGACTGAAGTCATCCATTCATGTCAGTGATGTCACTCTGCAGGACTGTCATTGCCGTCTCATTCTAGAAAAGAATCCAGACTCCACATTTATGGGGCAGTTTTGGTCTTTAAACACTTGACAGTTCCAGGAGATTTAGTCTGGCTCAAGATCTTCAGATCAACCCAGGACAGAAGGCTATGACTCCATTGGATTGTGTAGTTGGAGCATTCAGAGATCTGGTGGATCTCAGTAGGAGCTGTATTTATCCACTGAATGATCCTGGTCAATGTGATCCTGCTCCTCCATCTCTAAGGCTGACAGAGCAGGAGGACCTGACTGAGAAGAAAGCTGCCCTTGAGCAGCTTCAGTCTCTGTGTGACAACACACATGCAGAAAACCAGAATTTGAGGGAACAAGTTTCTACTCTTGAACGTGAGAATAAAAGAGCAATCCAGGAGCTACAGAACCTCACTGCTGTGGTGGCCAACCTCCAAACGGTCCAGGACAAGAACCAGACTCAGATAGAAGACCTGAACGCAACAGTCCACAGTCTTCAGTGTGAGGGGAGGAAGGTTGATGGAGAGAACAATGAGCTCAGAAAAGAGCTGACCCAGGTTCAGTCTCTGAGGGAGAGTGAACAGGTGGAGATGAAATGTCTTGAAGAAGACCTGACTGAGAAGAAAAGTGCACTTGATCAGCTTCAGTCTCTGTGTGACAAGAGATGGACAGAAAACCAGAATTTGTGGGGACAGGTTTCTAGTCTTAGACAAGAGAAGATTATTGCATATCAGCTGGTAGAGAACATGTCTGCCATGGTGGGCAACCTTGAATCTGTGAGGGAGGAGAACCAGACTCAGATCAGAGACCTGAACACACAAGTCCACAATCTTCAGCTTCAGGTGAAGATGGTTTGCAAGGAGAAGTGTGACCTCAAGTGTGAGCTCAACTCCATCCAGGAAGAGAAGAAAAAAATGAGAGAAGAACTCACTGAGAAGAAGACGACTCTTGAACAGCTGAGGTCCCAGAGTGAGGAGAGAGAGGCAGAAAATGGATGTTTGAGGAGACGAGTTTCTACTGCATCTCAGGAGACAGACACCTTCACTGCTGAGTTGGCCCACCTTGAATCAAGGAAGGACCAGGACCCCACAAAGACTGGCAGTCTAAACGGTGAAGTTCAGAGTCTTCTATGTGCAGTGAGAACACAAAAGAAGAAAAGGAGCAGTGCTCAGTGGGAAATCCTGGGAAATCTTCATGATTTAAAAAACTGTTTGAAAGAGGAAAATCATGACCTTCAAGTGAAGGTCCAGCAAACTTCTGAAGAGCAAACAGACTCTCCCCTACGTCCAGCCAGAGAAGAGCAAACAGACTCTCCCCTACGTCCAGCGAGAGGAGAGCAAACAGACTCTCCCCTACGTCCAGCCAGAGAAGAGCAAGCAGACTCTCCCCTACGTCCAGCCAGAGAAGAGCAAACAGACTCTCCCCGACATCCAGCCAGAGAAGAGCAAACAGACTCTCCCCTACGTCCAGCCAGAGAGGAGCAAGCAGACTCTCCCCTACGTCCAGCCAGAGAAGAGCAAGCAGACTCTCCCCTACGTCCAGCCAGAGAAGAGCAAACAGACTCTCCCCTACGTCCAGCCAGAGAAGAGCAAGCAGACGCTCTCACATGTTCTTCTGCAGAGGAGCGACGGGATTCTGCTGCATATCCTGTGACTGAAGAGCAGAATGATGGGGGCACCCTGGAGACTGGACCTGCTCCGGGTCAAACCAGAGGTCTACTGAGCCGTGTGACATCTGGTGTAGAAGATGCTCTGTTTATGTTCATAGTTTCTTCTTTGTGTGCTTTTCCTCAACTTTGTTTTCTTTGTTTGTTATATATGATGATACCTTGATCACCACAGCAGTTGATCCCAGCTTGATCAGCTGAGTGCTTTGCAGTCTAAAGCACTTTAGTGACACCTGTGGGGTCCCTTATCCTCCCTGACCACAGGGATTCAGCCTCACTGAAGGAGAGTGAACCTTCCAGGTTGCAGCTCCTAGACTCTGGAACGCTCTCCCACTGGACATGAGGACGCTGTGGACACCTTTAGAAAGAAGCTAAAGACCCATTTGTTTATTAATATTGTTGTTCATGATGGAATCGTCCCTCTGTACCTGCCCACACAGGTCAAGAGGTCAAATGATTCCTTGTTTAAAACAGCTCTTCATCACATGGATGTGCATCCCAACAGTCAGAGCTCACCGATGCTGCTATTCCCTCCAGTGTGAGGCACTAGGAGTGACTGATGAGGGTCAGGGGGGTCAGGCTAGTCCAGATAGTGGGTCTGTATGAGGTTATTAGGGAGGGATAAGGTAGTGGCAGAGTTCAGGCTGTAGCTATGCTCCAACAGTTGAGACAGGGCAGGACAAAAAATGACCTCCTGATGGCGTTAGGAGTGATTCTTACAAGAACCAATCAATAAAAGTGGGTGGTGACCTGCTCATGTGACGCTTGTGTTGATGATTACTGGGTCTCCTCCATGCTCATTTATCATGAATGAATCCCTCTGAGTAAAACACCTGATGACTCCTGAGTTGTTTCACAAAATGTGTGTGTGTGTGTGTGTGTGTGTGTGGGCAATATGTGTTATGGTTGTTATGGAGTTTATGGTTATTATCTCTGTTTCTTGTGTCTTTGTCTTTGTTGTCCTCCCCTTCGTCCGTCCTGGATTTTAGACCTTGGTTGCAGGAAGCGTGTGACCTCAACTCCTTTTTCTGTGTTGCTGAACGTAGAGCCGTGCTTCATTGTGTTAGCTAAAGTGTGATCCTCCCTGCTAATTCCTTATTTCCTTGACTAATTACCCACCAAAAATTAATACCTACTTGCTTTATTTGGCTGAAGTTTAGAAGACCATCATTCTGGGAGCAACAGTCTTTCTGCCTTGTAAACACGCTAAGCTAACAATGGCTTCTCCCTCTTGTTCTCCTCTCTCTGGCTCAGGGTGCCACATGTTTTGTTCCTCCTCTGCCTCCTTTAGTGATACTGATAAGTGTGTTAAATGTAGTTTTCTTGTTGTGTTGGAGGTGAGGCTTAGCGAGGTTGAATTGGACCTGCAGCGGCTCTGCACCAAAAGCTGCGAGAGCTAGCCAGCCCTCACTAGCTGGTGCAGACCGCCTTAGCTTAGCTCCTAGCTTAGGCCTAACTAGCGCTCCCCCAGAAGCTCCCAAGCATCTGGGAGAGCGCCAAGAAAAGTTGGGCCTAAGCTAGGATGTGCTTGCTCATGAAGAATTGTTGGGTGTAAATTCATTTAAGGAGTGTTGAACTGGACCTGTTCTTCTTGTAAAGTGTTACTTTTGTTATTTGGTGCTTTACAGGGTTATGACTTGACTTCATTGCAGCTTTGACCTGAGCAGGTGTTCATCCTCATCTCAGTAACAGGGTGACACTTTATCACAGCAGTGGACAAACATAAGCATTCATCACCCAGCAGCTCCTCTGATCAACAGAACAAGTTAAAGTATTCTGGAGAATGAGGGCATCGATCCCTCTACCTCTCACATGCTAAGCGAGCGCTCTACCATTTGAGCTAATTCCCCTGTTCAGGAGCACAGCAGATGATGGAGGTTGACCTTCATGCATGGTTGAATGAGCGTCACCACTTGAAGCTTCTCTGGTTGACCAATGTAATGGAGACCAAGGGTTCCATGACATCAATGATTAATTGAAGGTAGCATTTGTCTTGGTATTAACAGTTTATGTAAATTAGAGGCACACACACATGTTAATGGTGAGGTTTATTGAATCGGAAAACATGTGAAACATTTTCTATGCCATGTGTTCCAGGGAGGGACCTGGGAAGCACAGGGGGACCGGCCATCCTGCCTGTGGAAAATGAAGACCCCAGTGTCAGTCAGTGGGAATCACTGTGCAAGGCCTGGTATTTAGTGTTGATCTAGTTTGTCTCATGTAAATGTGGCAGTTTCAGTCGTCACAGTCAGTCCTCACCTCTTCCTGGTGGTTTCCTTAAAGGGGGTGGAGCCAAAAGGGGAGAGTGGCCCAAGGAAGCTCCTTAAGAGCTGTAGGTGCAAACCTTTGCTCCCAGATGGGGGAGGGGGTACAATCACAGGCAAGGTTCATTGAATGATGATGCATGTGGATGTATTATTGAGTTGGTGTAGTAGTCTGGAATCATGTATATATTTAGTCAGGTTAAGTTGTTGAGATGGTGCTGGTTTGATGTAAGTATTGATTGTAGAGCATGGTTGTGGTCTCACCTCCACTCTATGGGCCATCCATCGTCATCTTCCTCTTATTCCTTACTAGTAAGGGTCACGGGGGGGGGGGCTGGAGCCTATCCCAGCATCTACGGGCGAGAGGCGGTGTACACCCTGGACAGGTCGCCAGTCCATCGCAGGGCCAACATAAAGAGACGAACAACCATTCACACTCACACCTACGGTCAATTTAGAGTATCAATCAGCCTCGTCCCCTAATGTCCATGTCTTTGGACAGTGGGAGGAAGCTGGAGTACCTGGAGAGAACCAACGCAGGGAACAGGGAGAACATGCAAACTCCACACAGAAAGATCCCACGCCCGAGCCGGGACCTTCTTGCTGTGAGGGCACAGTGCTGACCACTGCACCACCGTGCAGGCCCGCTATGGGCTGGTCTGTCTAATTTCCTGCAGCCAGGAGGGGATAAAAGGCAGTCAGGGGTTTTTAATGTAAGTTGATGGTGTCTCATGCAATCTCTTTCAATACTCCAGTGGTGGTTTAAGTGAAGAAAAACATGGGTTAGTCAGTAGGACTCTGTGTGTGTGTGTGTGTGTGTGTGTGTGTGTTTGTGTGTGTGTGTGTGTGTTTGTGTGTTTCCATGCAGATTTTCCCTTGTGACAACCGATTTGATTTGGAAACCATCTCATCTAAATCTCCTCTCCAAAAACCCTCTTCTGCAACTTTGTACCCAAGTTGTCTCCTCACCAGGCACCACAGTATCCAGTAGGTTCAGTTAAAACAGTCATCAGTGATTAATGTTCATGTTCAATGATGAGGTTTTGATTTATTCTTCCAGAATCATCTGAACAAACCCTCCTCAACACAGTGAAGCCTTCATCTGACAGGAGGAGTTTTTCTTCCCAGTGATTCCACTGATAATGAAAAGCTTCGTTCATCAGACTGGTCTGATAGGATCAACTACTGGTTGTTCTTGAGTGGAAACAGCAACCTGTCAGGAAACATTAGTCAGATCAAAGCCAAGATTAAAGCAAGAGCCTCCAGATCAAAGTCAGAATTGATGATGATGTCATCAGGGCTTTGATAGTGTATTTATTTGTACCAAGAATTCTGTCTTTGATGTCAGGAGGACATGAAAGAAACCCAATTGAGGAAAGCAGAGGAGAACATTCAGCTTCATTAGAAACACTTGAACTGTTCAACAGTAGAATTTGTTTGAAACAGTTTACAACACTGAGTGACAGGACTGAAGAGGGGAGATTTTTGTATTTTCAGTTTAATTCTAACTTAAAACTGGGCATGAACATTTTTAGTCGTTCATATTCTAATATAAAGAGGAAGTCATGACATTCCCTTTTTTTTAACCTGTCCTGTTCAGGAAATGGAAATGGAAATTTAGCTGCTATGTTGAATCAGAAGAACCTTTTGAAGTCTACTTTTGCTTCAGTCAGAAAGTGGACTGTTGTTTACTCTCACAATGGTTGGTGATTGTGGAGGAAGACAAAATCCTTATGAACCTCTTTTTAACAGACACACATTTCTAAAGACATTGGTTCATTTTATTTTTCTTCTTCTAGCAGAGGATGGTTTCAATCCATCGACCTCTGGGTTCTGGGCCCAGCACGCTTCCTCTGCGCCACTCTGCTCTACCGTTGACGGAACAGTCCTTGTTTTAGGAGAGCATTCTCTGTCTTTGTCTCTGCCCTGCTCTCCTGCTCTCTTTCCCCTCATTTAGTCCTTGACATGATCCATGCTCTACAGCTCTGCGGGTGGAATGAAGACCTGCGTCTGCTCTGCCCGTGCCGTCCTTCGTCTCAACCTAAATTGTTTGACCCACCTTTATAATGATCGGACTCGCTCCCGCTGAGCGTGCCAGGCGCTGCAGACAACACAACCAAACTGGCCCCGATCAGAATTTGACAGGCCGAACTCGCGCCGAAATCTTTACAAAAAATCCGTTTTTGTCACCCACGTGAAGATGGGTGGGAACATGCCCTAAAAACACCAAGAATAATATCCACCACCTTCTGAACGGGGCCTGGCCCGTCTCCTGCATCAGGGGCCGCCGCAGTCGCACATCAGCTGTTCAACAGCTTTTCGCCGCAACACTCAATGAGTCAAAGACATAGAAGCTCAAGCTGCTGTTGCAGAAGCCGTGATCGTGTAGTGGTTAGTACTCTGTGTTGTGGCCGCAGCAACCCCGGTTCGAATCTGGGTCACGGCAGCATGAGATAAATTTCTTTATGTGTATTGATGGGCACAAGCCAAGCAGAAATTTCCCACGATGCAATAGGGCAGTGTTCGGTAAGTGCTGAGCAGGCGTCAGTCTGACAACAATGTCATATTATTGTGTCATCACTTGAGGCTCAGGTATCAGTTTCTTCTCAATGCTAACGTCTGCTAGCTTAGTCTGCTACTTTGATGGCTCTGCCTGCTCAAAGGTCCAGACCCCTGGATGTGGTGGTTCCTACCTGAACGTAGATTCTGTCAGCTCATGTTGTTAAATCAACTCACCAGGAACACCAGTAGATTTCAATGGACTGACAATGAGTCTCATTGAATGGTAAACATGTCAAATATGAAGTCATCACCTGAGGAGGTCTGCTGCTGGAATGAAGCTCCAGATATTCACAAGATATTCTAGATCTTAAAATAAAGCATTTTTATATTTGATTTATTGTTCATTAGCCTGCTTCACATTGTTTGATTCTATGTGTTGTATATCAATAGAACTTTGATCCACAACCTCCACAAACACTCTTGTCCAACTTTTGTGCCCAAATTTTCTCCTCCTGAGGCACCAAATCAAGTCATGTCATTTTTATTTGTTAGAACCAAATCACAACAAAGTTCTCTCATGACTCTTTACTAGTAGAGCAGGTCCAGCACCAAACTGCTTCAATGAATCTACACCCAACAATTCTCCACCAGCAGCACATCCTGCAACAGTGGTGATGAACACCTTCCTTTTAACAGGCAGGAAGGTCGAGCAGATCCAGGATCAGTGGGGACGGCCTCCTGCTTTGACCGGTTGTATTTAAAGCTCCATCAGATTGGAACAACCTTTCCTCCTCACTTGGGTCTCTCACTTCCTTTCTCATCTTCAAATCATCAAGCATTTTCAAACATCTGCTCTTGTTTCTGATGCACCTCCCCTTTTCTCTCCAGGATTCACTCTCTACTTGTTCTTGTTTGTTCTCTGTACTGTAAATATGTGGATATTTGTGTATGAATATGCATTGTGTACTTTAATGGTGCATGGAAGCAGTATTTATTTAGATGGGTGTTTAAATGTATGAGTATGTGAACACAGGCCCACTCTTATTCTGCAGTGGGATCTCTGATCATACTTTGTATAATACTGGATGGTGGGGGGGGGGGGGGGGCTTTGGGGAACATTGTTGGCCTGTACCTGGGTGTATGATGTGTGTGTCCTTGTGTTGAAATGTTTGGTATTTGGTTTAGAATCTACTTTTATTATTGTTGTATTGTTGGTCATTATTTGTCAGGACCCCCTCCAAAATGAGATGGTGCATCTCAAGGGGCTGCCCTTGAAATCAAGAATCAAGAATGAAGGTGTCTGCTGGTCTTGGTGGACCCTCTGCTTCTCCAGCTGAGTCAACAGATTCCTGTGTATCCTGAGTCATTGTGTATCCTGGCTGCATTCAGTGCTTTCACTGCTGCAGCCCAGCGTGATTGCCAGTCAGGACAGGTGTTATTAAAAATGGAAGAGGGGACAGTTTTGGCAGGACAAGTTGCTCCACATTCAGGAGATGGTGGGAAGTTTAAAAGCTGCCGTAAATCTTGATGACAAACTCCTTCACTACCTGTGTGGTTCAGAGTCCCTGGTTTGATTGCAGCTTTGAACTGAGCAGGTGTTCATCCACATCTCAGTAACAGGGGACACTTTATCACAGCAGTGGACAAACATCAGCATTCATCACCCAGCTGCTCCTCTGATCAACAGAACAAGCTAAAGTATTCTGAGAAGGAGGGCATGGATCCCTCTACCTCTCACATGCTAAGCTAGCACGCTACCATTGGAGCTAAGTCCCTGCTAATGAGCAGCAGATGATGGAGGTTGACCTTCATGCAGGGTTGAATGAGCGTCACCACTTGAAGCTTCTCTGGTTCAACAAACCCTTGGGACCAAGACAGGAATTGGAACCTGTGCAGGTCCAGACCCATGTTTAAGTTGGTGGAGACAATTGTTTCAACCAGGGACTGAATGAAAAGACTTGCCCAGACTCCTGCTCGCTCTTCTGAACCGACCCCTCATCTCTGTGTGGAGTAAATATCAGAGGTGGGGGGTGCAGGTTCTGCTTTGACCTCCTGACCTCCTGGGTAAAGCAGTGGAGATGTTGAGCTTGAAGGAGTTGACGGCCTCCTTCATCTTCTCATTGGTTTGCTAAACTCAGCATCATGAAATGTTGCTGAAATTCAACATGTCAGCTGAGGCCAGAGATTCCTGCGTTCCCTGAGTCCTTGAGTGTCGTCTCTGTTGTTTGAAAGCACAAAGCTGTTCCTGATGGTCCAGTGTGTCCGATTCTGGGCTCTCACAGCTGTAACTGGGGTTTGAGCTCCGTTAAGGGACTGGTTTTGTGGAGAGAACCAAGCAGAAGAATTGACAGTTTCAGCAGGAAAGGTGACCATTGCTCCACAACCTCAGTCCCAGGATTCATTCCTGCTTCACCCAGCATGGCCCTATGATCAACAGAAATGAACTGCCAGTGGAGGTCCTCAGTAATCCAGGTCATGGTTTCTCTAGATTGCTGTGTTGTAGTCAGGACACTTGCAAATATCAGCCTCTTTCCTCCATGATCTCTCATTCTTTCTGTTCTCTCCATTTCTCCTCTTCGTTTCTACTCCTTGCTGACTGTTGTTCCTCACTTGTGGCACAGAGTTCAGTCAGTGGACCAGACATTTTGCCACTACACTGTCCATCATCAGGGCATTTAACATCCAGGACTGGCTCCCAGATCATCGCCATGACCTCATCCCCTGCACCAGTGGACAGTTCATCAAGGATGGCAAACATGTGGGTCTCAATTCCCCTCCATCTTTGTAGGTTGGTTACATTTCCTCCTGGTCTTTAATCCATCTTTAGTTGACATTTTTCTGTTGAGCCCAGTTTGTTGACTGCCAGGCTGTCTTACTTTTCAATGGCACAGCAGCAGACAGCAAGAGGGTTGCTATGGTGCAGCTGGTAAAATCCCTATCTATGGTCTGCAGAAATATGCTGGGAGTTCTTTTTTATTACGAACCAGAATTCAAAGACTGACCAAGGAAACCACAGCACAGAATTTAGAGATCAAAGAAAGAAATCAAAGACAGAACCTGAAGATCAGGAAATGGCACAGATCAATGAGATCCATGGACTCATCAGTGAAGGTTTTCTTTGTTTCAGGGTCACTTGTTGTCGCACTGGTATGATGATGTCAGATCATCATTGTCATTGCTGCAGCTCAGGAGTGGAGTAACCCTAACCCTAACCCAGTCATGTACTAAGAGTTGCTACGAACCTCAAAATATTGTGACAGTAATGTCGGAAGAATTGCTAATGAACTCAAAATGATGCTAACAGTAATGGAGTGAACGTTTCGAATAACCTCAAAGTGATGCTGACGGTCATGTAGTAAGAGTTGCTACGAACCTCAAAATAATGCGACAGTGATGTCAGAAGAATTGCTAATGAACTCAAAATGATGCTAACAGTAATGTAGTGGTAGTTGCTAATAAACTCAGTGATGCTTACAGTAATGTAGTAAGAGTTTCTAACAACCTCAAAGTGATGCTGACAGTCATGTAGTAAGAGTTGCTACGAACCTCAAAATAATGCAACAGTAATGTAGTAAGAGTTGCTACGAACCTCAGAATAATGCGACAGTGATGTCGGAAGAATTGCTAATGAACTCAAAATGATGCTAACAGTAATGTAGTGATAGTTGCTAATTAACTCAGTGATGCTTACAGTAATGTAGCAAGAGTTTCGAAACACCTAAAAGTGATGCTGACAGTCATGTAGTAACAGTTGCTTCTAACCTCAAAATGATGCTAACAGTAATGTAGTGATAGTTGCTAATAAACTCATTGATGCTTACAGTAATGTAGTAAAAGTTTCGAACAACCTCAAAGTGATGCTGAAAGTCATGTAGTAAGAGTTGCAAATGAACTCAATTTAATGCTACGGTGATGTCGTAAGAATTGCTAATAAACTCAAAATGATGCTAACAGTAATGTAGTGATAGTTGCTAATAAACTCAAAGTGATGCTGACAGTCATGTAGTAAGAGTTGGTACAATTTAAATAATGCAACATTAATGTAGTAAGAGTTGCTTCAAACCTCAAAATAATGCGACAGTGATGTCAGAAGAATTGCTAATGATCTCAAAATGATGCGACAGTGATTTAGAAAGAATTGCTAATGAACTCAAAATGATGCTAACAATAACGGAGTGAACGTTTCGAATAACCTCAAAGTGATGCTGACAGTCATGTACTAAGAGTTGCTACGAACCTCAAAATAATGCGACAGTAATTTAGTAAAAGTTGCTACGAACCTCAAAATATTGCGACAGTGATGTCGGAAGAATTACTAATGAACTCAAAATGATGCTAACAGTGATGTAGTGATAGTTGCTAATCAACTCAGTGATGCTTAAAGTCATGTAGTAAGAGTTTAGAACAACCTCAAAGTGATGCTGACAGTCATGTAGTATGAGTTGCTACTAACCTCAATTTAATGCTATAGTGATGTCGTAAGAATTGCTAATGAACTCAAAATGATGCTAACAGTAATGTAGTGATAGTTGCTAATAAACTCACAGTGATGATGACAGTAATTTAGTAAAAGTTGCTACGAACCTTTAAATAATGCAAAAGTAATGTAGTAAGAATTGCTCCGAACCTCAAAATAATGCGACAGTGATGTCGGAAGAATTGCTAATGAACTCAAAATGATGCTAACAGTAATGTAGTGATAGTTGCTAATCAAGTCAGTGATGCTTACAGTAATGTAGTAAGTGTTTCGAACAACCTCAAAGTGATGCTGATAGTCATGTAGTAAGAGTTGCTCCGAACATCTAAATAATGCGACAGTGATGTCAGATGTATTGCTAAAGATCACAAAATGATGCAACAGTGATTTAGTAAGAATTGCTAATGAACTCAAAATGATGCTAAAAGTAATGGAGTGAACGTTTCGAATCACCTAAAAGTGATGCTGACAGTCATGTAGTAAGTGTTTCGAACAACTTCAAAGTGATGCTGACAGTCATGTAGTAAGAGTTGCTAATGAACTCAATTTAATGGTACAGCGATGTCGAAAGAATTGCTAATAAACTAAAAATGATGCTAACAGTAATGTAGTGACAGTTGCTAATAAACTAAAAGTGATGCTGAAAGTAATGTAGTAAGAGTTGCTACGAACCTTTAAATAATGCAACAATAATGTAGTAAGAGTTGCTACGACCCTCAAAATAATGCGACAGTGATGTCAGAAGAATTGCTAAAGATCTCAAAATGATGCGACAGTGATTTAGTAAGAATTGCTAATGAACTCAAAATGATGCTAACAGTAATGGAGTGAACGTTTCGAATAATCTCAAAGTGATGCTGACAGTCATGTACGAAGAGTTGCTACGAACCTCAAAATAATGCGACAGTGATGTCGTAAGAATTGCTAAAGATCTCAAAATGATGCAACAGTGATTTAGTAAGAATTGCTAATGAACTCAAAATGATGCTAACACGAATGGAGTGAACGTTTCGAATAACCTCAAAGTGATGCTGACAGTCATGTGGTAAGAGTTTCTACGAACCTCAAAATAATGCGACAGTGATGTCGGAATAATTGCTAATGATCTCAAAATGATGCGACAGTGATGTAGTAAGAATTGCTAATGAACTCAAAATGATGCTCACAGTAATGGAGTGAAAGTTTCGAATAACCTCAAAGTGATGCTGACGATCATGTGGTAGGAGTTGCTACGAACCTCAAAATAATGCGACAGTAATGTAGAAAAAGTTGCTAAGAAACCTAAAAATATTGCGACAGTGATGTCAGATGAATTGCTAAAGATCTCAAAATGATGCGACAGTGATTTAGTAAGAATTGCTAATAAACTCAAAATGATGCTAAAAGTAATGGAGTGAAAGTTTCGAATAACCTCAAAGTGATGCTGTCAGTCATGTAGTAAGAGTTGCTACGAACCTCAAAATAATGCGACAGTAATGTAGTAAAAGTTGCTACGAACCTCAAAATATTGCGACAGTGATGTCGGAAGAATTGCTAATGAACTCAAAATGATGCGAACAGTAATGTAGTGATAGTTGCTAATCAACTCAGTGATGCTTACAGTAATGTACTAAGTGTTTCGAACAACCTCAAAGTGATGCTGACAGTCATGCAGTAAGAGTTGCTACGAACCTCAAAATAATGCGACAGTGATGTCAGAAGAATTGCTAATGATCTCAAAATGATGCGACAGTGATGTAGTAAAAATTGCTAATGAACTCAAAATGATGCCAACATTAATGGAGTGAAAGTTTCGAATAACCTCAAAGTGATGCTGACAGTCATGTAGTAAGAGTTGCTACGAACCTCAAAATAATGCGACAGTGATGTCTGAATAATTGCTAATGATCTCAAAATGATGCGACAGTGATGTAGTAAGAATTGCTAATGAACTCAAAATGATGCTACAGTGATTTAGTAAGAACAACTAATGATCTCAAAAGGGTGCTAACAGTAATGGAGTGAAAGTTTCGAATAACCTCAAAGTGATGCTGAAAGTCATGTAGTTTGTGTTGCGAGGAAATAAAAAATGATGCTGACAGTGATGTCGTAAGAATTGCTATTGAACTCAAAACGATGCTAAGAGTAATGTAGTGAAAGTTGCTAATCAACTCAGTGATGCTTACAGTAATGCAGTAAGAGTTTCGAACAACCTCAAAGTGATGCTGACAGTCATGTAGTAAGAGTTGCTACGTACCTAAAAAATAATGCGACAGTGATGTCAGAAAAATTGCTACGAACATCAAAATAATGCGACAGTGATGTCAGAAGAATTGCTAATGATCTCAAAATGATGCGACAGTGATGTAGTAAGAATTGCTTATGAACTCAAAATGATGCTAACAGTAATGGAGTGAAAGTTTCGAATAACCTCAAAGTGATGCTGACAGTCATGTAGTAAGAGTTGCTACGAACCTCAAAATAATGCGACAGTGATGTCGTAAGAATTGCTCAAGATCTCAAAATGATGCAACAGTGATTTAGTAAGAATTGCAAATGAACTCAAAATGATGCTAACACGAATGGAGTGAACGTTTCGAATAACCTCAAAGTGATGCTGACAGTCATGTAGTAAGAGTTGCTACGAACCTCAAAATAATGCGACAGTAATGTAGCAAAAGTTGCTACGAACCTCAAAATATTGCGACAGTGATGTCGGAAGAATTGCTAATGAACTCAAAATGATGCTAACAGTAATGTAGTGATAGTTGCTAATCAACTCAGTGATGCTTACAGTAATGTACTAAGTGTTTCGAACACCTCAAAGTGATGCTGACAGTCATGCAGTAAGAGTTGCTACGAACCTCAAAATAATGCGACAGTGATGTCGGAAGAACTGCTAATGAACTCAAAATGATGCTCACAGTAATGGAGTGAAAGTTTCGAATAACCTCAAAGTGATGCTGACGATCATGTGGTAGGAGTTGCTACGAACCTCAAAATAATGCGACAGTAATGTAGAAAAAGTTGCTAAGAAACCTAAAAATATTGCGACAGTGATGTCAGATGAATTGCTAAAGATCTCAAAATGATGCGACAGTGATGTAGTAAGAATTGCTAATGAACTCAAAATGATGCTAACATTAATGGAGTGAAAGTTTCGAATAACCTCAAAGTGATGCTGACAGTCATGTCGTAAGAGTTGCTACGAACCTAAAAAATAACGCGACAGTGATGTCAGAAGAGTTGCTAATGATGTCAAAATGATGCTACAGTGATTGTGTAAGAATTGCGAATGAACTCAAAATGATGCTAACAGTAATGGAGTGAAAGTTTCGAAAAACCTCAAAGTGATGCTGACAGTCATGTAGTAAGAGTTGCTACGAACCTCAAAATAATGCGACAGTAATGTCGTAAAAGTTGCTACGAACCTCAAGATATTGCGACAATGATGTCGGAAGAATTGCAAATGAACTCAAAATGATGCTAACAGTAATGTAGTGATAGTTGCTAATCAACTCAGTGATGCTTACAGTAATGTACTAAGTGTTTCGAACAACCTCAAAGTGATGCTGACAGTCATGCAGTAAGAGTTGCTACGAACCTCAAAATAATGCGACAGTGATGTCAGAAGAATTGCTAATGATCTCAAAATGATGCTACAGTGATTTAGTAAGAATTGCTAATGAACTCAATTGAATGCTACAGTGATTTAGTAAGAACAACTAATGAACTCAAAAGGGTGCTAACAGTAATGGAGTGAAAGTTTCGAATAACCTCAAAGTGATGCTGACAGTCATGTGGTTTGAGTTGCTACGAACCTCAAAATAATGCGACAGTGATGTCAGAAGAATTGCTAATGATCTCAAAATGATGCTACAGTGATTTAGTAAGAATTGCTAATGATCTCAAAATGATGCTACAGTGATTTAGTAAGAATTGCGAATGAACTCAAAATGATGCTAACATTAATGGAGTGAAAGTTTCGAATAACCTCAAAGTGATGCTGACAGTCATGTAGTAAGAGTTGCTACGAACCTAAAAAATAATGCGACAGTGATGTCAGAAGAGTTGCTAATGATCTCAAAATGATGCTAAAGTGATTTTGTAAGAATTGCTAATGAACTCAAAATGATGCTAACAGTAATGGAGTGAAAGTTTCGAAAAACCTCAAAGTGATGCTGACAGTCATGTAGTAAGAGTTGCTACGAACCTCAAAATAATGCGACAGTGATGTCAGAAGAATTGCTAAGAACATCAAAATAATGCGACAGTGATGTCAGAAGAATTGCTAATGAACTCAAAATGATGCTAACAGTAATGTAGTGATAGTTGCTAATCAACTCAGTGATGCTTACAGTAATGTACTAAGTGTTTCGAACAACCTCAAAGTGATGCTGATAGTCATGCAGTAAGAGTTGCTACGAACCTCAAAATAATGCGACAGTGATGTCAGAAGAATTGCTAATGATCTCAAAATGATGCTACAGTGATTTAGTAAGAATTGCTAATGAACTCAAAATGATGCTACAGTGATTTAGTAAGAACAACTAATGAACTCAAAAGGATGCTAACAGTAATGGAGTGAAAGTTTCGAATAACCTCAAAGTGATGCTGACAGTCATGTGGTTTGAGTTGCTACGAACCTCAAAATAATGCGACAGTGATGTCAGAAGAATTGCTAATGATCTCAAAATGATGCTCCAGTGATTTAGTAAGAATTGCTAATGAACTCAAAATGCTGCCACAGTGATTTAGTAAGAACAACTAATGAACTCAAAAGGGTGCTAACAGTAATGGAGTGAAAGTTTCGAATAACCTCAAAGTGATGCTGAAAGTCATGTGGTTTGAGTTGCGAGTAAATAAAAAATGATGCGACAGTGATGTCGGAAGAATTGCTATTGAAATGAAAACGATGCTAACAGTAATGCAATGATAGTTGCTAATCAACTCAGTGATGCTTACAGTAATGTAGTAAGAGTTTCGAACAACCTCAAAGTGATGCTGACAGTCATGTAATAAGAGTTGCTACGAACCTAAAAAATAATGCGACAGTGATGTCAGAAGAATTGCTACGAACATCAAAATAATGCTACAGTGATGTCAGAAGAATTGCAAATGATCTCAAAATGATGCGACAGTGATGTCGTAAGAATTGCTTATGAACTCAAAATGATGCTAACAGTAATGGAGTGAAAGTTACGAATAACCTCAAAGTGATGCCGACGGTCATGTAGTAAGAGATGCTACAAACCTCAAAATAATGCGACAGTAATGTAGAAAAAGTTGCTACGAACCTCAAAATATTGCGACAGTGATGTCAGATGAATTGCTAAAGATCTCAAAATGATGCGACAGTCATTTAGTAAGAATTGCTAATAAACTCAAAATGATGCTAACAGTAATGGAGTGAACGTTTCGAACAACCTCAAAGTGATGCTGACAGTAATGTAGTAAGAGTTGCTACGAACCTCAAAATATTGCGACACTGATGTAGGAAGAATGGCTAATGATCTCAAAATGATGCTACAGTGATGTCGTACGAATTGCTAAAGAACTCAAGATGATGCTAACATTAATGTAGTGATAGTTGCTAATAAACTCAGTGATGCTTACAGTAATGTAATAAGAGTTTCGAACAACCTCAAAGTCATGCTGACAGTCATGTAGTAAGAGTTGCTAATAAACTCAGTGATGCTTACAGTAATGTAGTAAGTGTTTCGAACAACTTCAAAGTGATGCTGACAGTCATGTAGTAAGAGTTGCTACGAACATCAAAATAATGCGACAGTGATGTCGGAAGAATTGCTAATGATCTCAAAATGATGCGACAGTGATTTAGTAAGAATTGCTAATAAACTCAAAATGATGCTAAAAGTAATGGAGTGAACGTTTCGAATAACCTCAAAGTGATGCTGACAGTCATGCAGTAAGAGTTGCTACGAACCTCAAAATAATGCGACAGTGATGTCAGAAGAATTGCTAATGATCTCAAAATGATGCGACAGTGATGTAGTAAAAATTGCTAATGAACTCAAAATGATGCTAACATTAATGGAGTGAAAGTTTCGAATAACCTCAAAGTGATGCTGACAGTCATGTAGTAAGAGTTGCTACGAACCTCAAAATAATGCGACAGTGATGTCTGAATAATTGCTAATGATCTCAAAATGATGCGACAGTGATGTAGTAAGAATTGCTAATGAACTCAAAATGATGCTACAGTGATTTAGTAAGAACAACTAATGATCTCAAAAGGGTGCTAACAGTAATGGAGTGAAAGTTTCGAATAACCTCAAAGTGATGCTGAAAGTCATGTAGTTTGTGTTGCGAGGAAATAAAAAATGATGCTGACAGTGATGTCGTAAGAATTGCTATTGAACTCAAAACGATGCTAAGAGTAATGTAGTGAAAGTTGCTAATCAACTCAGTGATGCTTACAGTAATGCAGTAAGAGTTTCGAACAACCTCAAAGTGATGCTGACAGTCATGTAGTAAGAGTTGCTACGTACCTAAAAAATAATGCGACAGTGATGTCAGAAAAATTGCTACGAACATCAAAATAATGCGACAGTGATGTCAGAAGAATTGCTAATGATCTCAAAATGATGCGACAGTGATGTAGTAAGAATTGCTTATGAACTCAAAATGATGCTAACAGTAATGGAGTGAAAGTTTCGAATAACCTCAAAGTGATGCTGACAGTCATGTAGTAAGAGTTGCTACGAACCTCAAAATAATGCGACAGTGATGTCGTAAGAATTGCTCAAGATCTCAAAATGATGCAACAGTGATTTAGTAAGAATTGCAAATGAACTCAAAATGATGCTAACACGAATGGAGTGAACGTTTCGAATAACCTCAAAGTGATGCTGACAGTCATGTAGTAAGAGTTGCTACGAACCTCAAAATAATGCGACAGTAATGTAGCAAAAGTTGCTACGAACCTCAAAATATTGCGACAGTGATGTCGGAAGAATTGCTAATGAACTCAAAATGATGCTAACAGTAATGTAGTGATAGTTGCTAATCAACTCAGTGATGCTTACAGTAATGTACTAAGTGTTTCGAACACCTCAAAGTGATGCTGACAGTCATGCAGTAAGAGTTGCTACGAACCTCAAAATAATGCGACAGTGATGTCGGAAGAACTGCTAATGAACTCAAAATGATGCTCACAGTAATGGAGTGAAAGTTTCGAATAACCTCAAAGTGATGCTGACGATCATGTGGTAGGAGTTGCTACGAACCTCAAAATAATGCGACAGTAATGTAGAAAAAGTTGCTAAGAAACCTAAAAATATTGCGACAGTGATGTCAGATGAATTGCTAAAGATCTCAAAATGATGCGACAGTGATGTAGTAAGAATTGCTAATGAACTCAAAATGATGCTAACATTAATGGAGTGAAAGTTTCGAATAACCTCAAAGTGATGCTGACAGTCATGTCGTAAGAGTTGCTACGAACCTAAAAAATAACGCGACAGTGATGTCAGAAGAGTTGCTAATGATGTCAAAATGATGCTACAGTGATTGTGTAAGAATTGCGAATGAACTCAAAATGATGCTAACAGTAATGGAGTGAAAGTTTCGAAAAACCTCAAAGTGATGCTGACAGTCATGTAGTAAGAGTTGCTACGAACCTCAAAATAATGCGACAGTAATGTCGTAAAAGTTGCTACGAACCTCAAGATATTGCGACAATGATGTCGGAAGAATTGCAAATGAACTCAAAATGATGCTAACAGTAATGTAGTGATAGTTGCTAATCAACTCAGTGATGCTTACAGTAATGTACTAAGTGTTTCGAACAACCTCAAAGTGATGCTGACAGTCATGCAGTAAGAGTTGCTACGAACCTCAAAATAATGCGACAGTGATGTCAGAAGAATTGCTAATGATCTCAAAATGATGCTACAGTGATTTAGTAAGAATTGCTAATGAACTCAATTGAATGCTACAGTGATTTAGTAAGAACAACTAATGAACTCAAAAGGGTGCTAACAGTAATGGAGTGAAAGTTTCGAATAACCTCAAAGTGATGCTGACAGTCATGTGGTTTGAGTTGCTACGAACCTCAAAATAATGCGACAGTGATGTCAGAAGAATTGCTAATGATCTCAAAATGATGCTACAGTGATTTAGTAAGAATTGCTAATGATCTCAAAATGATGCTACAGTGATTTAGTAAGAATTGCGAATGAACTCAAAATGATGCTAACATTAATGGAGTGAAAGTTTCGAATAACCTCAAAGTGATGCTGACAGTCATGTAGTAAGAGTTGCTACGAACCTAAAAAATAATGCGACAGTGATGTCAGAAGAGTTGCTAATGATCTCAAAATGATGCTAAAGTGATTTTGTAAGAATTGCTAATGAACTCAAAATGATGCTAACAGTAATGGAGTGAAAGTTTCGAAAAACCTCAAAGTGATGCTGACAGTCATGTAGTAAGAGTTGCTACGAACCTCAAAATAATGCGACAGTGATGTCAGAAGAATTGCTAAGAACATCAAAATAATGCGACAGTGATGTCAGAAGAATTGCTAATGAACTCAAAATGATGCTAACAGTAATGTAGTGATAGTTGCTAATCAACTCAGTGATGCTTACAGTAATGTACTAAGTGTTTCGAACAACCTCAAAGTGATGCTGATAGTCATGCAGTAAGAGTTGCTACGAACCTCAAAATAATGCGACAGTGATGTCAGAAGAATTGCTAATGATCTCAAAATGATGCTACAGTGATTTAGTAAGAATTGCTAATGAACTCAAAATGATGCTACAGTGATTTAGTAAGAACAACTAATGAACTCAAAAGGATGCTAACAGTAATGGAGTGAAAGTTTCGAATAACCTCAAAGTGATGCTGACAGTCATGTGGTTTGAGTTGCTACGAACCTCAAAATAATGCGACAGTGATGTCAGAAGAATTGCTAATGATCTCAAAATGATGCTCCAGTGATTTAGTAAGAATTGCTAATGAACTCAAAATGCTGCCACAGTGATTTAGTAAGAACAACTAATGAACTCAAAAGGGTGCTAACAGTAATGGAGTGAAAGTTTCGAATAACCTCAAAGTGATGCTGAAAGTCATGTGGTTTGAGTTGCGAGTAAATAAAAAATGATGCGACAGTGATGTCGGAAGAATTGCTATTGAAATGAAAACGATGCTAACAGTAATGCAATGATAGTTGCTAATCAACTCAGTGATGCTTACAGTAATGTAGTAAGAGTTTCGAACAACCTCAAAGTGATGCTGACAGTCATGTAATAAGAGTTGCTACGAACCTAAAAAATAATGCGACAGTGATGTCAGAAGAATTGCTACGAACATCAAAATAATGCTACAGTGATGTCAGAAGAATTGCAAATGATCTCAAAATGATGCGACAGTGATGTCGTAAGAATTGCTTATGAACTCAAAATGATGCTAACAGTAATGGAGTGAAAGTTACGAATAACCTCAAAGTGATGCCGACGGTCATGTAGTAAGAGATGCTACAAACCTCAAAATAATGCGACAGTAATGTAGAAAAAGTTGCTACGAACCTCAAAATATTGCGACAGTGATGTCAGATGAATTGCTAAAGATCTCAAAATGATGCGACAGTCATTTAGTAAGAATTGCTAATAAACTCAAAATGATGCTAACAGTAATGGAGTGAACGTTTCGAACAACCTCAAAGTGATGCTGACAGTAATGTAGTAAGAGTTGCTACGAACCTCAAAATATTGCGACACTGATGTAGGAAGAATGGCTAATGATCTCAAAATGATGCTACAGTGATGTCGTACGAATTGCTAAAGAACTCAAGATGATGCTAACATTAATGTAGTGATAGTTGCTAATAAACTCAGTGATGCTTACAGTAATGTAGTAAGTGTTTCGAACAACTTCAAAGTGATGCTGACAGTCATGTAGTAAGAGTTGCTACGAACATCAAAATAATGCGACAGTGATGTCGGAAGAATTGCTAATGATCTCAAAATGATGCGACAGTGATTTAGTAAGAATTGCTAATAAACTCAAAATGATGCTAAAAGTAATGGAGTGAACGTTTCGAATAACCTCAAAGTGATGCTGACAGTCATGTAGTAAGAGTTGCTACAAACCTCAAAATAATGCGACAGTAATGTAGTAAAAGTTGCGACGATCCTCAAAATATTGCGACAGTGATGTCGGAAGAATTGCTAATGAACTCAAAATGATGCGACAGTGATGTAGTAAGAATTGCAAATGAACTCAAAATGATGCTAACGGTAATGGAGTGAAAGTTTCGAATAACCTCAAAATGATGCTGACGATCATGTGGTAGGAGTTGCTACGAACCTCAAAATAATGCGACAGTAATGTAGAAAAAGTTGCTAAGAAACCTAAAAATATTGCGACAGTGATGTCAGATGAATTGCTAAAGATCTCAAAATGATGCGACAGTGATTTAGTAAGAATTGCTAATAAACTCAAAATGATGCTAACAGTAATGGAGTGAAAGTTTCGAATAACCTCAAAGTGATGCTGACAGTCATGTAGTAAGAGTTGCTACGAACCTAAAAAAAATGCGACAGTGATGTCAGAAGAATTGCTAATGATCTCAAAATGATGCGACAGTGATGTCGTAAGAATTGCTAATGAACTCAAGATGATGCTAACATTAATGTAGTGATAGTTGCTAATAAACTCAGTGATGCTTACAGTAATGTAATAAGAGTTTCGAACAACCTCAAAGTGATGCTGACAGTCATGTAGTAAGAGTTGCTAATAAACTCAGTGATGCTTACAGTAATGTAGTAAGTGTTTCGAACAACTTCAAAGTGATGCTGACAGTCATGTAGTAAGAGTTGCTACGAACATCAAAATAATGCGACAGTGATGTCGGAAGAATTGCTAATGATCTCAAAATGATGCGACAGTGATGTAGTAAGAATTGCTAATGAACTCAAAATGATGCTAACAGTAATGGACTGAAAGTTTCGAATAACCTCAAAGTGATGCTGACGGTCATGTGGTAAGAGTTGCTAAGAAACCTCAAAATATTGCGACAGTGATGTCAGATGAATTGCAAAAGATCTCAAAATGATGCGACAGTGATTTAGTAAGAATTGCTAATAAACTCAAAATGATGCGAAAAGTAATGGAGTGAACGTTTCGAATAACCTCAAAGTGATGCTGACAGTCATGTAGTAAGAGTTGCTACGAACCTCAAAATAATGCGACAGTGATGTCGGAAGAATTGCTCATGAACTCAAAATGATGCTAACAGTAATGGAGTGAAAGTTTCGAATAACCTCAAAGTGATGCTGACAGTCATGTAGTAAGAGTTGCTACAAACCTCAAAATAATGCGACAGTAATGTAGTAAAAGTTGCTACGATCCTCAAAATATTGCGACAGTGATGTCGGAAGAATTGCTAATGAACTCAAAATGATGCGACAGTGATGTAGTAAGAATTGCTAATGAACTCAAAATGATGCTAACGGTAATGGAGTGAAAGTTTCGAATAACCTCAAAATGATGCTGACGATCATGTGGTAGGAGTTGCTACGAACCTCAAAATAATGCGACAGTAATGTAGAAAAAGTTGCTAAGAAACCTAAAAATATTGCGACAGTGATGTCAGATGAATTGCTAAAGATCTCAAAATGATGCGACAGTGATTTAGTAAGAATTGCTAATAAACTCAAAATGATGCTAACAGTAATGGAGTGAAAGTTTCGAATAACCTCAAAGTGATGCTGACAGTCATGTAGTAAGAGTTGCTACGAACCTAAAAAAAATGCGACAGTGATGTCAGAAGAATTGCTAATGATCTCAAAATGATGCGACAGTGATGTCGTAAGAATTGCTAATGAACTCAAGATGATGCTAACAGTAATGTAGTAAGAGTTTCGAACAACCTCAAAGTGATGCTGACAGTCATGTAGTAAAAGTTGCTAATAAACTCAGTGATGCTTACAGTAATGTAGTAAGTGTTTCGAACAACTTCAAAGTGATGCTGACAGTTATGTAGTAAGAGTTGCTACGAACCTCAAAATATTGCGACAGTGATGTCGAAAGAATTGCTAAAGAACTCAAAATGACGCTAACAGTAATGTAGTGATAGTTGCAAATAAACTCAGTGATGCTTACAGTAATGTAGTAAGAGTTTCGAACAACCTCAAAGTGATGCTGACAGTCATGTAGTAAGAGTTGCTAATGAACTCAATTTAATGCTACTGTGATGTCAGAAGAATTGCTAAAGATCTCAAAATGATGCGACAGTGATTTAGTAAGAATTGCTAATGAATTCAAAATGATGCTAACAGTAATGGAGTGAACGTTTCGAATGAACTCAAAGTGATGCTGACAGTCATGTAGTAAGAGTTTCTACAAACCTCAAAATAATGCGACAGTGATGTCGGAAGAATTGCGAATGATCTCAAAATGATGCGACAGTGATGTCAGAAGAATTGCTAAAGATCTCAAAATGATGCGACAGTGATTAAGTAAGAATTGCTAATGAATTCAAAATGATGCTAACAGTAATGGAGTGAACGTTTCGAATAACCTCAAAGTGATGCTGACAGTCATGTAGTAAGAGTTAATACGAACCTCAAAATATTGCGAAAGTGATGTCGGAAGAATTGCTAATGATCTCAAAATGATGCGACAGTGATGTCGTAAGAATTGCTAATGAACTCAAGATGACGCTAACAGTAATGTAGTGATAGTTGCTAATAAACTCAGTGATCCTTACAGTAATGTAGCAAGAGTTTCGAACAACCTCAAAGTGATGCTGACAGTCATGTAGTAAGAGTTGCTACGAACCTCAAAATAATGCGACAGTGATGTCAGAAGAATTGCTAATGATCGCAAAATGATGCTACAGTGATTAAGTAAGAATTGCTAATGAACTCAAAATGATGCTAACATTAATGGAGTGAAAGTTTCGAATAACCTCAAATTGATGCTGACAGTCATGTAGTAAGAGTTAATACGAACCTCAAAATATTGCGACAGTGATGTCGTAAGAATTGCTAATGAACTCAAGATGATGATAACAGTAATGTAGTGATAGTTGCTAATAAACTCAGTGATGCTTACAGTAATGTAGTAAGAGTTTCGAACAACCTCAAAGTGATGCTGACAGTCATGTAGTAAGTGTTTCGAACAACTTCAAAGTGATACTGACAGTCATGTAGTAAGAGTTGCTAATGAACTCAATTTAATGCTACTGTGATGTCGTAAGAATTGCTAATGAACTCAAAATGATGCTAACAGTAATGGAGTGAAAGTTTTGAATAACCTCAAAGTGATGCTGACAGTCATGTAGTAAGAGTTGCTACGAACCTCAAAATAATGCGACAGTTATGTCAGAAGAATTGCTAATGAACTCAAGATGATGCTAACAGTAATGTAGTAATAGTTGCTAATAAACTCAGTGATGCTTACATTAATGTAGTAAGAGTTTCGAACAACCTCAAAGTGATGCTGACAGTCATGTAGTAAAAGTTGCGAATAAACTCAGTGATGCTTACAGTAATGTAGTAAGTGTTTCGAACAACCTCAAAGTGATGCTTACAGTCATGTAGTAAGTGTTTCGAACAACTTCAAAGTGATGCTGACAGTCATGTAGTAAGAGTTGCTAATGAACTCAATTTAATGCTACTGTGATGTCGTAAGAATTGCTAATGAACTCAAAATGATGCTAACAGTAATGGAGTGAAAGTTTTGAATAACCTCAAAGTGATGCTGACAGTCATGTAGTAAGAGTTGCGACGAACCTCAAAATAATGCAACAGTAATGTAGTAAGAGTTGCTACGAACATCAAAATAATGCGACAGTGATGCCAGAAGAATTGCTAATGACCTCAAAATGATGCAACAGTGATGTAGTAAGAATTGCTTATGAACTCAAAATGATGCTTACAGTAATGGAGTGAAAGTTTCGAATAACCTCAAAGTGATGCTGACGGTCATGTACTAAGAGTTGCTACGAACCTCAAAATAATGCGAAAGTAATGTAGAAAAAGTTGCTACGAACCTCAAAATATTGCGACAGTGATGTCAGATGAATTGCTATAGATCTCAAAATGATGCTACAGTGATGTCGTAAGAATTGCAAATGAACTCAATATGATGCTAACAGTAATGTAGAGAAAGTTGCTAATAAACTCAGTGATGCTTACAGTAATGTAGTAAGAGTTTCGAACAACCTCAAAGTGATGCTGACAGTCATGTAGTAAGTGTTTCGAACAACTTCAAAGTGATGCTGAAAGTCATGCAGTAAGAGTTGCTACGAACCTCAATATAATGCGACAGTGATGTCAGAAGAATTGCTAAAGATCTCAAAATGATGCGACAGTGATTTAGTAAGAATTGCTAATGAACTCAAAATGATGCTAACAGTAATGGAGTGAATGTTGCGAATAAACTCAAAGTGATGCTGACAATAATGTAGTAAGAGTTGCTACTAACCTCAAAATAATGCAACAGTAATGTAGTAAGAGTTGCTACGAACCTCCGAATAATGCGACAGTGATGTCGGAAAAATTGCTAATGATCTCAAAATGATGCGACAGTGATGTAGTAAGAATTGCTAATGAACTCAAAATGATGCTAACAGTAATGGAGTGAAAGTTTCGAATAACCTCAAAGTGATGCTGACAGTCATGTACTAAGAGTTGTTACGAACCTCAAAATAATGCGACAGTTATTTCGGAAGAATTGCTAATGAACTCTAAATGATGCTGACGGTAATGTAGAGATAGTTGCTAATAAACTCAGTGATGTTTACAGTAATGTAGTAAGTGTTTCGAACAACCTCAAAGTGATGCTGACAGTCATGTAGTAACAGTTGCTACGAACCTCCAAATAATGCAAAAGTGATGTTGGAAGAATTGCTAATGAACTCAAAATGATGCTGAAATAATGGAGGAAGAGTTGAAAATAACCCAAAAATGCTGCTACAGTGATGTCGTAAGAATTGGTATGAAACTCAAAATGATGCTAACAGTAATGTAGTGATAGTTGCTAATAAACTCAGTGATGCTAACAGTAATGGAGTGAAAGTTTTGAACAACCTCAAAGTGATGCTGACAATCATGTGGTCAGAGTTTCGAGTAACCTTAAAAAATGATGCTGACAGTAATGTAGTAAGAGTTTCTACGAACCTCAAAATAATGCTACAGTGATGTCGTAAGAATTGCTAATCATCTAAAAATGATGCGACAGTGATGTCGTAAGAATTGTTAATGAACTCAAAATGATGGTAACAGTAATGGAGTGAAACTTGCTAATAAACTCAGTAATGCTTACAGTAATGTTGTAAGAGATTCGAACAACCTCAAAGTGACGCTGACAGTCATTTAGTAAGTGTTTCGAACAACTTCAAAGTGATGCTGACAGTCATGTAGTAAGAGTTGTTAATGAACTCAATTCAATGCTACTGTGATGTCGTAAGAATTGCTAATGAACTAAAAATGCTGCTAACAGTAATGTAGTGATAGTTGCTAATAAACTCAGTGATGCTTACAGTAATGTAGCAAGAGTTTCGAACAACCTCAAAGTGATGCTGACAGTAATGTAGTAAGAGTTGCTACGAACCTCAAAAAAATGCGACAGTGATGTCAGAAGAATTGCTAATGATCTCAAAATGATGCTACATTGATTAAGTAAGAATTGCTAATGAACTCAAAATGATGCTAACATTAATGGAGTGAAAGTTTCGAATAACCTCAAAGCGATGCTGACAGTCATGTAGTAAGAGTTGCTACGAACCTAAAAAATAATGCGACAGTGATGTCAGAAGAATTGCTAATGATCTCAAAATGATGCGACAGTGATTTAGTAAGAATTGCTAATAAACTCAAAATGATGCTAACAGTAATGGAGTGAACGTTTCGAACAACCTCAAAGTGATGCTGACAGTAATGTAGTAAGAGTTAATACGAACCTCAAAATATTGCGACGGTGATGTCGAAAGAATTGCTAATGATCTAAAAATGATGCGACAGTGATGTCGTAAGAATTGCTAATGAACTCAAGATGATGCTAACAGTAATGTAGTGATAGTTGCTAATAAACTCAGTGATGCTTACAGTAATGTAGTAAGAGTTTCGAACAACCTCAAAGTGATGCTGACAGTCATGTAGTAAGTGTTTCGAACAACTTCAAAGTGATACTGACAGTCATGTAGTAAGAGTTGCTAATGAACTCAATTTAATGCTACTGTGATGTCGTAAGAATTGCTAATGAACTCAAAATGATGCTAACAGTAATGGAGTGAAAGTTTTGAATAACCTCAAAGTGATGCTGACAGTCATGTAGTAAGAATTGCTACGAACCTCAAAATAATGCGACAGTTATGTCAGAAGAATTGCTAAAGATCTCAAAATGATGCGACAGTGATTTAGTAAGAATTGCTAATGATCTCAAAATGATGCTAACAGTAATGGAGTGAAAGTTGCTAATAAACTCAAAGTGGTGCTGACATTAATGTAGTAAGAGTTGCTACGAAACTTTAAATAATGCAACAGTAATGTAGTAAGAGTTGCTACGAACCTAAAAAAAATGCGACAGTGATGTCAGAAGAATTGCTAATGATCTCAAAATGATGCTACAGTGATTTAGTAAGAATTGCTAATGAACTCAAAATGATGCTAAACATTAATGGAGTGAAAGTTTCGAATAACCTCAAAGTGATGCTGACAATCATGTAGTAAGAGTTAATACGAACCTCAAAATATTGCGACAGTGATGTCGGAAGAATTGCTAATGATCTCAAAATGATGCGACAGTGATGTCGTAAGAATTGCTAATGAACTCAGGATGATGCTAACAGTAATGTAGTAATAGTTGCTAATAAACTCAGTGATGCTTACATTAATGTAGTAAGAGTTTCGAACAACCTCAAAGTGATGCTGACAGTCATGTAGTAAAAGTTGCGAATAAACTCAGTGATGCTTACAGTAATGTAGTAAGTGTTTCGAACAACTTCAAAGTGATGCTGACAGTCATGTAGTAAGAGTTGCTACTAACCTCAAAATAATGCAACAGTAATGTAGTAAGAGTTGCTCCGAACCTCCGAATAATGCGACAGTGATGTCGGAAGAATTGCTAATGATCTCAAAATGATGCGACAGTGATGTAGTAAGAATTGCTAATGAACTCAAAATGATGCTAACAGTAATGTAGTGATAGTTGCTAATCAAGTCAGTGATGCTTACAGTAATGTACTAAGTGTTTCGAACAACCTCAAAGTGATGCTGACAGTCATGTACTAAGAGTTGCTACGAACCTCAAAATAATGCGACAGTTATTTCGGAAGAATTGCTAATAAACTCTAAATGATGCTGACGGTAATGTAGAGATAGTTGCTAATAAACTCAGTGATGCTTACAGTAATGTAGTAAGTGTTTCGAACAACCTCAAAGTGATGCTGACAGTCATGTAGTAACAGTTGCTACGAACCTCCAAATAATGCAACAGTGATGTTGGAAGAATTGCTAATGAACTCAAAATGATGCTGACGTAATGGAGGAAGAGTTGAAAATAACCCAAAAATGCTGCTACAGTGATGTCGTAAGAATTGGTATGAAACTCAAAATGATGCTTACAGTAATGTAGTGATAGTTGCTAATAAACTCAGTGATGCTTACAGTAATGGAGTGAAAGTTTTGAACAACGTCAAAGTGATGCTGACAATCATGTGGTCAGAGTTTCGAGTAACCTAAAAAATGATGCTGACAGTAATGTAGTAAGAGTTTCTACGAACCTCAAAATAATGCTACAGTGATGTCGTAAGAATTGCTAATCATCTAAAAATGATGCGACAGTGACGTCGTAAGAATTGTTAATGAACTCAAAACGATGCTAACACTAATGTAGTGATAGCTGCTAATCAACTCAGTGATGCTTACAGTAATGTAGTAAGAGTTTCGAACAACCTCAAAGTGATGCTGACAGTCATGTAGTAAGAGTTGCGACAAACCTCAAAATAATGCGACAGTGATGTCAGAAGAATTGCTAAAGATCTCAAAATGATGCGACAGTGATTTAGTAAGAATTGCTAATGAACTCAAAATGATGCTCACAGTAATGAAGTGAACATTTCAAACAACCTCACAGTGATGCTGACAGTCATGTACTAAGAGTTGCTACGAACCTAAAAAATAATGCGACAGTGATGTCAGAAGAATTGCTAATGATCTCAAAATGATGCTACAGTGATTTAGTAAGAATTGCTAATGAAATCAAAATGATGCTAACATTAATGGAGTCAAAGTTGCTAATAAACTCAAAGTGATGCTGACAGTAATGTAGTAAGAGTTGCTACGAACCTTTAAATAATGCAACAGTAATGTAGTAAGAGTTGCTACGAACTTCAAAATAATGCGACAGTGATGTCAGAAGAATTGCTAAAGATCTCAAAATGATGCGACAGTGATTTAGTAAGAATTGCTAATGAACTCAAAATGATGCTAACACTAATGGAGTGAAAGTTTCGAATAACCTCAAAGTGATGCTGACGGTCATGTAGTAAGAGTTACTATGAACCTCAAAAAAATGCGACAGTGATGTCAGAAGAATTGCTAATGAACTCAAGATGATGCGAACAGTAATGTAGTGATAGTTGCTAATAAACTCAGTAATGCTTACAGTAATGTAGTGGTAGTTGCTAATCAATTCAGTGATGCTTACAGCAATGTAGTAAGAGTTTCGAACAACCTCAAAGTGACGCTGACAGTCATGTAGTAAGAGTTGTTAATGAACTCAATTCAATGCTACTGTGATGTCGTAAGAATTGCGAATGAACTCAAAATGCTGCTAACAGTAATGGAGTTAAAGTTTCGAATAACCTCAAAGTGATGCTGACAGTCATGTAGTAAGTGTTGCAACGAACCTCAAAATAATGCGACAGTAATGTAGTAAAAGATGCTACGAACCTCAAAATAATGCGACAGTGATGTCGGAAGAATTGCTAATGAACTCAAAATGATGCGACAGTGATTTAGTAAGAATTGCTAATAAACTCAAAATGATGCTAACAGTAATGGAGCGAACGTTTCGAAGAACCTCAAGTGATGCTGACAGTAATGTCGTAAGAGTTGCTACGAACCTCAAAATATTGCGACAGTGATGTCAGATGAATTGCTAAAGATCTCAAAATGATGCGACAGTGATTTAGTAAGAATTGCTAATAAACTCAAAATGATGCTAACAGTAATGGAGCGAACGTTTCGAAGAACCTCAAAGTGATGCTGACAGTAATGTCGTAAGAGTTGCTACGAACCTCAAAAAAATGCAACAGTGATGTCAGAAGAATTGCTTATGATCTCAAAATGATGCTACAGTGATAATAGTGAAAGAATGAATTCAATGAATTCATAAATAATAATAACATTATATCAATAATGAAGTCAAAAATGAATGAAGGATGAGAGCGATGTTCAATGGTACATGTTTTCTTTCCTGAACCGTCGATGTTTCCAATCACGAATCTCAGTCATGAGATTTGAACATCATGAAGGAGTTCAAAAGTGTCAAACTGGGCCGGTCTCCATTTTATGAGTCCAGAGACCGAGGATAAAACTACAAGTCCCTGGTTCAGATTTGACTCGTCTGAATCCAAACACAGCAGCGTTCTTCCACCAGGCCAGATGAGTTGATCATGATAACAAGATATCTTCATGCTACTACAACACACAAACTCATCACCAGAAAAGACTTCATGGTGGAACAACAAATCTCCTCCCAATGGGAAAAACATTGAGTTGAACAATCAACTTTTCCATGATGACATGGAGAGCTTGGCAGCAGCAGCAGGCTTCCATTGGGGGCTGATATGCCAGCTCCACTTAGCCTTCTTTGGAATGGTTTCACCTGGAGTGATGCTGTTATTGAGACCTTTTATCTGGAACAACACCACCTGCATGGAGACTGAGGACTTCAACAGATGCAGATGTTGACCCAGAATGAATCTAAATATTCCAGATGTGTTAAATCAATCCAGCAGCAGTGGTGGGAGCGTCGTAAACTCACTCACTCAGCAGCCGTCAGCCTCCGTACCTGCACGGAGTCCAGCCTGATGTGGTCTCTGTTGTCTGCTCCCAGAGGTGGTCTGTCACCTCTGAACCAGGGGGCTCATCTCTCTGGTGGGAGGGCAGTGGAGGAGCTGCAGCGGGGGAGGCCAGGATGGGCTCCTGTAGGAGGAGCTCTGGCCCTCCTTCAGCACCAGCCAGTGGGAGGGAGTTTGGAAACGTGAGGGGACACAGGAGGAGCTACAGGGGGAGGGAAGGTGGATCAGAACCGTTCTAACAAGAGCGCTGAGGGGACACAGGAGGAGCTACAGGGGGAGGGAAGGTGGATCAGAACCCTTCTAACAAGAGCGCTGAGGGGACACAGGAGGAGCTACAGGGGGAGGGAAGGTGGATCAGAACCGTTCTAACAAGAGCGCTGAGGGGACACAGGAGGAGCTACAGGGGGAGGGAAGGTGGATCAGAACCGTTCTGACAAGAACGCTGAGGGGACACAGGAGGAGCTACAGGGGGAGGGGAGGTGGATCAGAACCGTTCTAACAAGAGCGGTGAGAGGACACAGGAGGAGCTACAGGGGGAGGGAAGGTGGATCAGAACCGTTCTAACAAGAGCGCTGAGGGGACACAGGAGGAGCTACAGGGGGAGGGAAGGTGGATCAGAACCGTTCTAACAAGAGCGCTGAGGGGACACAGGAGGAGCTACAAGGGGAGGGAAGGTGGATCAGAACCGTTCTAACAAGAGCGCTGCCCACTAATGTTCCTCACCAGAATCCTCCTGTCAGGGGGGAACCGTCCATGGGTGCTGATGCAGCGGACTGAAGGTTCAACGTAGTCCATGCTGAACTGGTCTTTAGGCACCAGGTGGACTTTGTGCTAAAAACAGCAGAAAAAAAAGACAAAAAGGGGAGAATTTTAACAAAAGTATGCAAATGAGCTGAAGATCAAAATACAAAAAGTAAATCAAGGTTTTTTTCAAAGGATTGCCAGCTATTTAGCTAAGAGAAGGACAAATGTCAATCAAGATGTCAGAATGGAACGATCCCACCGGCTTCTGGTCAAGGGGGAGATGCTAACTTCCTGTTGGACTATCAGGGTGTCTCATCCCTGACATGCTAACTTCCTGTTGGACGATAAGCGTGTCTCATCCCTGACATGCTAACTTCCTGTTGGACGATAAGCGTGTCTCATCCCTGACATGCTAACTTCCTGTTGGACGATAAGCGTGTCTCATCCCTGACATGCTAACTTCCTGTTGGACGATAAGCGTGTCTCATCCCTGACATGCTAACTTCCTGTTGGACTATGAGGGTGTCTCATCCCTGACATGCTAACTTCCTTTTGGAATATGAGGGTGTCTCATCCCTGACATGCTAACTTCCTGTTGGACTATGAGGGTGTCTCATCCCTGACATGCTAACTTCCTTTTGGACTATCAGGGTGTCTCATCCCTGAAATGCTAACTTCCTGTTGGACTATAAAGCCTGATTTAAGCCTGATTTATGCTTCTGTGTCGAGTAGTATTCGTACCTCCACCGTCGACGCAGACCCCGAAAGACGCCGTAGCCTGAAACGCGCCTCAAAAAAATCCTGCTTACGCATCGCGTCGACGCGTGGTGACGTCACCGTCGAGGACTGTGATTGGTCCGCTCAGAACGTTTTTTCCGGTTCAGTCGCAGCACAACACCGCCATTTTCAAAGTTTCTGTGGTAAAAGCTCCAAGAAAAAAAAGACCAAGCCGAAGAGAGGATTATCGAGGAGGTGCTCAAGTACGACCACCTCTACAACTCCTCTTCGCGGCACTACAAAGACTGACAAATGGCCAACAATTGTTGTCTGTGACCGGAAGAAAACCAAGGAATCCGACAAGAGCCCCGTAAACAATACAAAGACAAAGCCACACCCCCTAGCGGCTTGGCGGTGTATTGCAGAGCAACGCGTTCCCTCGACGCAGAATAAACCAGGCTTTCCAGTCGCACCTGTTTTACGCCCCCGTGCCAGATAAGGACCCCCATCGGGCTGTGCCACTCTGGAGGGAGCGCGTCTCACAGTCAGTCAGCGGAACCATGCGGATCCGGGCCGGAGCTGTGGGAAGGAGCGCCAATTGTATCGGGTTGTTGTTTTCTGGACTGCAGCAGAACAGGAGCAGCCGGGACTGGAATGTAGAAGTAGGTTATCTTGAAGTTGACTCAGTTATGGTGAACGATATTGTGGTTCAACACTTTAATGAGCTTTAAGGCAAACATATTTCATGAGGAAACAACGCCGGAATTGGACGGATTTCAGCGGCACACAACAACGTATCCGATACACCTCATTGGAAACCTGGTGGTCTAAGACTAAGAAACACCAGTCACCATGAAGAAAGGAACTTTTAGCTGAGCACTCATGTTCTTTTCAGCAGGTTGAATGTGGCATTTGTTGGACAGAAGCGTCTCATCTCAACAAAAGCACCTCTTCAGTGCTGAGGCATGATGGGGCCAGGCATGAGAATGAAGTCCCAGATCCACCAGGATGAACTCAGGTATACAGCCACCCTCCAACTGACTCACAGTTGCTTCATTGATCATTAATTCCTATTCATTTCTTCTCTCCTTCATCTTTAACCATCCAGCTTCCAGGAAGCAGATGCTGGATGAGGCTCTGCTGAATTTGATCCTGAAGGACTGCCAGCCCCTCAGCACTGTTGAGAGGGAAGGGTTCAGGGAACTGGTTCAGGTCCTTGAGCCTCATATGTTTGCCAACCAGAAAGGTTTGTGTGGAAATGGTCTAAAGCAGTCGTTGATATCTCCAGTTTATTTCATCTCTAATTTCAATGTATTGATTTACTCTGGGTGTCATTTTCAGACCATCAAACAAACGGTGGCCAAAAAGTACCAGGAGGAACGGGAAGGAGTGAAAAAGGAAGTCCAGCTGCCATGTGGACATCTGTGGACATGGAGGCTCCCTTGGCTCTGACCTGTCACTGCATTCATGAGAATGAATGTGTTGGGAGTGCAAGACTTTCCACAAAGTCACCCTGCTGACAGTTTGGCCCCAGTCCAAAGAGGCCTGATGGAGGACTGGGCCATCACCAACAAAGTCAAGTGTCTTGTGAGCGACGCAGCACCAAACATGACAGCATCCACTAGACAGCTCCAAATTCACCACTCAGTCTGCACTGCACATCGTCTGAATCTAGGAGTCAGAAAATCCTGTGATCAGATCCCCCACTTCCATCATCAGACACAAAGCCAGGAACACTGTCACATCCTTCAGATCAGCACTACAGCCAAGGAGAAGCTGGCTCAGGTGCAGCAACAGATGGGAGGGCCAACCCTGAAACTCATCAGTGAGGTGCCAACACGCTGGAACAGCACACACAGCTGTCAGGGCTGCATGATGAGAGGGAACCAGTGTGGGAACCTCTGGCCTCTCTAAGACAGATTTGACTCCACTGACAGCTGAGGAGTTCACCACCATAGGAGAAGCACTTCTAGTAAACAGAGGTCATTCTAGTAGCCTGGTCCCTCTGTGGTTGAGCTATAATTTTAGGAAATATTGTCATTATTCAATGGTGACATCTCTCTGCTGAATAATGTAGAACTGAACGGATCCACTGGACCTTCTTTTTACAAACAGCAGCATGCAGCAGCTGTCCTGAGTGGAAAACTGCACATTTCTGTTGGTGAGAGTTAGTCAAGTGATGGACTTTGTCTCTCAACAGAAGCTGTGTGGAAAAACCCTGCAGCTACGAGCGCTTCAGATTCCGAGAGTGATTCTTACGCCATTGGCTGGTTTAACCTGGCGTCTGACCGTGGAGGTGGCCGAGAGGAGCTTGACATGGCTGCACAGGTAAATCAACTAAAGCAGAGTTAGTCTTTGGCAGCAGGCCAGGCCGACAAATGCTAATGTCTCTGACTGACTGACTGATGAAGTTGGACCATTGGTCAGCCACAATGATGCATGACCACAAATAGTGGCCTGGGTCTTTATGAAGCTCACATCACTGTAGCATCATTTCTTAGGTTCATAGCAACTCTCATTACATCACTGTCAGCATCATTTTCAGGTTTTTAGCAAGGATACTACATTACTGTCAGTATCCTTTTGAGGTTTTTAGCAACTCTCACTACATGACGGTCACCATCATTTTTTAGGTTTGGAGCAACTCTCATTACATCACTGTCGCATCATTTTCAGGTTCGTAGCAACTCTCACGACATCACTGTAGCATCATTTCTTAGGCTAGTAGCAACTCTCATTACATCACTGTAGCATCATTTTTAGGTTCGTAGCAACTCTCATTACATGACTGTACAATCATTTTGAGATTAGTAGCAACTCTCACTATATTACTTTAGCATCATTTTGAGGATAGTAGCAACTCTCACTACATTACTGTCAGCATCATTTTGAGGTTTGTAGCAACTCTCACTTCATCACTTTCAGCATCATTTTGAGGATAGTAGCAACTCTAACGACATCACTGTAAGCATCATTTTTAGGTGAGTAGCAACTCTCACGACATCACTCTAGCATCATTTTGAGGTCGGTAACAACTCTCACTACATTACTGGAGCATCATTTCTTAGGTACATAGCAACTTTCACAACATCACTTTCGCATCATTTTGAGATTAGTAGCAACTCTCACCACATCACTGTAGCATCATTTCTTAGGTTTGTAGCAACTCTCATTACATCACTGTAGCATCATTTTGAGGTTTGTAGAAACTCTCACGACATCACTGTCAGCATCATTTTAAGGTTAGTAGCAACTCTCACCACATCACTGGAGCATCATTTCTTAGGTACATAGCAACTTTCACAACATCACTTTAGCATCATTTTGAGATTAGTAGCAACTCTCACTACATCACTGTCAGCATCATTTTGAGATTTGAAGCAACTCTCACCACATCACTTGAGCATCATTTCTTAGATTAGTAGCAACTCTCACTACATCACTGCAGCATCATTTTGAGGTTTTTAGCAACTCTTCCTACATCACTGCAGCATCATTTTGAGGTTTTTAGCAACTCTTCCTACATCACTGTCACATCATTTTGAAATTTTTAGCAACTCTCACGACATCACTGTAGCATCATTTGGAGGATAGTAGCAACTCTCACGACATGACTGTCAGCATAATTTTTAAAGGTTTTAAGCAACTCTTACTGCATCACTGGAGCATCATTTTGAGGTTTTTAGCAACCTAATACATTACTGTAGCATCATTTTGAGGATCGTAGCAACTCTCACAACATCACTGTAGAATCATTTTGAGGTTCGTCGCAACTCTCACCATATTACTTTAGCATCATTTTGAGGTTCGTAGAAACTCTCACCACATCACTGTAGCATCATTTTGAGGTTCTTAACAACTCTCACTACATTACTGTCAGCATCATTTTGAGGTTTTAAGCAACTCTGACTGCATCATTGGAGCATCATTTTGAGGTCCGTAGCAACTCTCACTACATCACTGTAGCATCATTTTGAGATTTGAAGCAACTTTCACTACATCACTTTAGCATCATTTCTTAGATGAGTAGCAACTCTCACCACATTACTGACAGCATCATTTTGATTTTTTTTTTCAACTCTCACCACATCACTTTAGCATCATTTTGAGATTTTTAGCAACTCTTACCACATTACTGTCGCATCATTTGGAGGATAGTAGCAACTCTCACTATATCACTTTAGCATCATTTTGAGATTTTTAGCAACTCTCACCACATTACTGTCAGCATCATTTTGAGGTCTTTCGCAACTCTTACCACATCACTGTCGCATCATTTTGAGATTTTAAGAAACTCTCACCACATCACTGTAGCATCATTTTGAGGTTTTAAGCAACTCTTACTGCATCACTGGAGCATCATTTTCAGGTCCGTAGCAACTCTCACTACATCACTGTAGCATCATTTTGAGGTTTTAAGCAACTCTCACCACATTACTGTAGCATCATTTTGAGGTTCGTAGCAACTCTCACTACATTACTGTTGCATCATTTTTAGGATTTTAGCAACTCTCACCACATCACTTCAGCATCATTTTGAGATTTTTCGCAACTCTTACTACATTACTGTAGCATCATTTTTAGATTCGTAGCAACTCTCACTACATTACTGTCAGCATCATTTTGAGGTTTTTAGCAACTCTCACTACATCACTGTAGCATCATTTTTAGGTTCTTAGCAACTCTCACTACATCACTGTAGCATCATTTTTAGGTTCTTAGCAACTCTCACTACATGACTGTCAGACTCATTTTGAGGTTTTAAGCAACTCCTACTGCATCACTGGAGCATCATTTTCAGGTCCGTAGCAACTCTCACAACATCACTTTAGCATTATTTTTTAGATTAGTAGCAACTCTCACTACATCACTGGAGCATCATTTTGAGGTTTTTAGCAACTCTCACCACATTACTGTCACATCATTTTGAGATTTTAAGCAACTCTCACTACATCATTGTAGCATCATTTGAAGGATAGTAGCAACTCTCACCACATCACTGTTGCATCATTTTGAGGTTTTAAGCAACTCTTACTGCATCACTGGAGCATCATTTTGAGGTTCGTAGCAACTCTCACCACATCACTGTAGCATCATTTCTTAAGTAAGTAGCAACTCACATTACATCACTTTGGCATGATTTTGAAATTACTATCAACTCTCACCACATCACTGTAGCATCATTATGAGGTTCTTAACAACTCTCACTACATTACTGTCAGCATCATTTTGAGGTTTTAAGCAACTCTTACTGCATCACTGGAGCATCATTTTGAGGTCCGTAGCAACTCTCACTACATCACTGTAGCATCATTTGAGATTTTAAGCAACTCTCACTACATCACTGTAGCATCATTTTGAGATTTGAAGCAACTCTCACTACATCACTTTAGCATCATTTCTTAGATGAGTAGCAACTCTCATTGTATCACTGTAGCATCATTTTGAGGTTTTTAGCAACTCTCACTACATCACTGTAGCATCATTTTGAGGGTCGTAGCAACTCTCACTACATTACTGACAGCATCATTTTGATTTTTTTAGCAACTCTTACCACATTACTGTCGCATCATTTGGAGGATAGTAGCAACTCTCACCACATCACTGGAGCATCATTTTGAGGTTCGTAGCAACTCTCACTATATCACTTTAGCATCATTTTGAGATTTTAAGAAACTCTCACCACATCACTGTAGCATCATTTTGAGGTTTTAAGCAACTCTTACTGCATCACTGGAGCATCATTTTCAGGTCCGTAGCAACTCTCACTACATCACTGTAGCATCATTTTGAGGTTTTAAGCAACTCTCACCACATTACTGTAGCATCATTTTGAGGTTCGTAGCAACTCTCACTACATAACTGTAGCATCATTTTGAGGTTTTTAGCAACTCTCACTTCATCACTTTCAGCATCATTTTGAGGATAGTAGCAACTCTCACGACATCACTGTAAGCACCATTTTTAGGTTAGTAGCAACTCTCACGACATCACTCTGGCATCATTTTGAGGTCGGTCACAACTCTCACCACATCATTGTTGCATCATTTCTTAGATACATAGCAACTTTCACAACATCACTTTAGCATCATTTTGAGATTAGTAGCAACTCTCCCCACATCACTCTAGCATCATTTTGAGGTCGGTAACAACTCTCACCACATCACTGTAGCATCATTTCTTAGGTACATAGCAACTTTCACAACATCACTTTAGCATCATTTTGAGATTAGTAGCAACTATCACTACATCACAGTGGCATCATTTCTTAGGTTTGTAGCAACTCTCATTACATCACTGTAGCATCATTTTGAGGTTCGTAGAAACTCTCACGACATCACATTCAGCATCATTTTGAGATTAGTAGCAACTCTCACCATATTACTTTAGCATCATTTTGAGGATAGTAGCAACTCTCACGACATTACTGGAGCCTCATTTTTAGGTTTTTAGCAACTATCACTACATCACTGTGGCATCAATTCTTAGGTTAGTAGCAACTCTCATTACATCACTTTAGCATCATTTTGAGATTAGTAGCAACTCTCACCCCATCACTGTGGCATCATTTCTTAGGTTAGTAGCAACTCTCATTACATCACTGTCAGCATCATTTTGAGGTTTTTAGCAACTCTCACCACATCACTGTGGCATCATTTTAAGGTTTTAAGCAACTCTTACTGCATCGCTGGAGCATCATTTTGAGATTTGAAGCAACTCTCACTACATCACTTTAGCATCATTTCTTAGATTAGTAGCAACTCTCACTACATCACTGCAGCATCATTTTGAGGTTTTTAGCAACTCTTCCTACATCACTGTAGCATCATTTTGAGGATAGTAGCAAATCTCACTTCATGACTGTCAGCATCATTTTGAGGTTCGTAGCAACTCTTACTACATCACTGGAGCATCATTTTGAGTTTTTTTTAAACTATTACCACATCACTGTCACATCATTTTGAGATTTTTAGCAACTGTCACGACATCACTGTAGCATCATTTGGAGGATAGTAGCAACTCTCACTACATGACTGTCAGCATCATTTTTAAAGGTTTTAAGCAACTCTTACTGCATCACTGGAGCATCATTTTGAGGTTTTTTGTCAACCTAATACATTACTGTAGCATCATTTTGAGGATCATAGCAACGCTCACTACATCACTGTAACATCATTTTGAGGTTTTTAGCAACCTAATACATTACTGTAGCATCATTTTGAGGATCGTAGCAACTCTCACTACATCACTGTAGAATCATTTTGAGGTTCGTAGCAACTCTCACCACATTACTGTAGCATCATTTTGAGGTTCGTAGCAACTCTCACCACATCACTGTAGCATCATTTCTTAGGTTAGTAGCAACTCTCACTATATCACTTTAGCATCATTTTGAGATTTTTAGCAACTCTCACCACATTACTGTCAGCATCATTTTGAGGTCTTTCGCAACTCTTACCACATCACTGTCGCATCATTTTGAGATTTTAAGAAACTCTCACCACATCACTGTAGCATCATTTTGAGGTTTCAAGCAACTCTTACTGCATCATTGGAGCATCATTTTCAGGTCCGTAGCAACTCTCACTACATCACTGGAGCATCATTTCAAGGTCCGTAGCAACTCTCACCACATCACTGTAGCATCATTTTGAGGTTCGTAGCAACTCTCACTACATGACTGTCACCATCATTTTGAGGTTTGTAGCAACTCTCACTTCATCACTTTCAGCATCATTTCTTAGGTACATAGCAACTTTCACAACATCACTTTAGCATAATTTTGAGATTCGTAGCAACTCTCACCACATCACTCTAGCATCATTTTGAGGTCGGTAACAACTCTCACCACATCACTGTAGCATCATTTTGAGGTTCGAAGAAACTCTCACGACATCACTGTCAGCATCATTTTTAAAGGTTTTAAGCAACTCTTACTGCATCACTGGAGCATCATTTTGAGGTTTTTTGTCAACCTAATGCATTACTGTAGCATCATTTTGAGGATCGTAGCAACTCTCACTACATCACTGTAACATCATTTTGAGGTTTTTAGCAACCTAATACATTACTGTAGCATCATTTTGAGGATCGTAGCAACTCTCACTACATCACTGTAGAATCATTTTGAGGTTCGTAGCAACTCTCACCACATTACTGTAGCATCATTTTGAGGTTCGTAGCAACTCTCACCACATCACTGTAGCATCATTTCTTAGGTTAGTAGCAACTCTCACTATATCACTTTAGCATCATTTTGAGATTTTTAGCAACTCTCACCACATTACTGTCAGCATCATTTTGAGGTCTTTCGCAATTCTTACCACATCACTGTCGCATCATTTTGAGATTTTAAGAAACTCTCACTACATCACTGTAGCATCATTTTGAGGTTTTAAGCAACTCTTACTGCATCATTGGAGCATCATTTTCAGGTCCGTAGCAACTCTCACCACATCACTGGAGCATCATTTTGAGGTTCGTAGCAACTCTCACTATATCACTTTAGCATCATTTTGAGATTTTTAGCAACTGTCACCACATCACTGTCGCATCATTTTGAGATTTTAAGAAACTCTCACCACATCACTGTAGCATCATTTTGAGGTTTTAAGCAACTCTTACTGCATCACTGGAGCATCATTTTCAGGTCCGTAGCAACTCTCACTACATCACTGTAGCATCATTTTGAGGTTTTAAGCAACTCTCACCACATTACTGTAGCATCATTTTGAGGTTCGTAGCAACTCTCACTACATAACTGTAGCATCATTTTGAGGTTTTTAGCAACTCTCACTTCATCACTTTCAGCATCATTTTGAGGATAGTAGCAACTCTCACGACATCACTGTAAGCATCATTTTTAGGTTAGTAGCAACTCTCACGACATCACTCTAGCATCATTTTGAGGTCGGTAACAACTCTCACCACATCACTGTTGCATCATTTCTTAGGTACATAGCAACTTTCACAACATCACTTTAGCATCATTTTGAGATTAGTAGCAACTCTCACCACATCACTCTAGCATCATTTTGAGGTCGGTAACAACTCTCACCACATCACTGTAGCATCATTTCTTTGGTACATAGCAACTCTCACAACATCACTTTAGCATCATTTTGAGATTAGTAGCAACTATCACTACATCACAGTGGCATCATTTCTTAGGTTTGTTGCAACTCTCATTACATCACTGTAGCATCATTTCGAGGTTCGAAGAAACTCTCACTACATGACTGTAAGCATCATTTTAAGGTTAGCAGCAAGTCTCACTACATCACTGTCACCATCATTTGGAGGATAGTAGCAACTCTCACTACATGACTGTCAGCATCATTTTAAGGTTTTAAGCAACTCTTACTGCATCACTTTAGCATCATTTTGAGATTAGTAGCAACTCTCACCCCATCACTGTGGCATCATTTCTTAGGTTAGTAGCAACTCTCATTACATCACTGTCAGCATCATTTTGAGGTTTTTAGCAACTCTCACTACATGACTGTAGCATCATTTTTTAGGTTAATAGCAACTCTCATTACATCACTGTGGCATCATTTTAAGGTTTTAAGCAACTCTTACTGCATTACTGTAGCATCATTTTGAGGATCGTAGCAACTCTCACTACATCACTGTAGCATCATTTTGAGGATCGTAGCAACTCTCACTACATCACTGTAGAATCATTTTGAGGTTCGTAGCAACTCTCACCACATTCCTGTAGCATCATTTTGAGGTTCGTAGCAACTCTCACCACATCACTGTAGCATCATTTCTTAAGTAAGTAGCCACTCTCATTACATCACTTTGGCATGATTTTGAAATTACTATCAACTCTCACCACATCACTGTAGCATCATTTTGATGTCATGAGCAACTCTTACTACATCACTGTAGCATCATTTTGAGGTTATTAGCAACTCTCATTACATCACTTTAGCATCATTTTGACATTAGTAGCAACTCTCACTACAACACTGTAGCATCATTTCTTAGGTTCGTAGCATCTCTCATTACATCACTTGATTATCATTTCTTATGTGAGAAGAAACTCTCACTACATCACTGTAGCTTTATTTTCAGTTAAGAAGAAACTCTCACTACATCACTGTAGCTTTATTTTCAGTTAAGAAGAAACTCTCACTGCATTACTGTAGCTTTATTTTCAGTTAAGAAGAAACTCTCACTACATTACTGTAAGCATCAATTTGAGGATAGTGTCAACTCTTACTTCATCACTGCATCATTTTGAGGTTCGTAGCAACTCTCACTCCATGACTTTAGCATCAATTTTTAGGTTTTAAGCAACTCTCACTACATTACTGTCAGCATCATTTTGAGCATGCTAGTAACTCTCACTACATCACTGTCGCATCATTTCTTAGGTTCGGAGCAACTCTCATTACATCACTTTAGCATCATTTTTAAATTAGTAGCAACTGTCATTACATCACTTGAGCATCATTTTGAGGTTCGTAGAACTCTCACCACATCAGTGTAACATCATTTTGAGGTTAGTAGCAACTCTCACTACATCACTGAAGAATCATTTTGAGAATAGTTGAAACTCTCACTACATCACTGTAGCCTTATTTTGAGTTTAGCAGAAACTCTCACTACATTACTGTCAGCATCATTTTGAGGTTTTTAGCAACTCTCACCACATCACTGGAGCATCATTTCTTAGGGTAGTAGCAACTCTTACTACATCACTGAAGCATCATTTTGAGGATAGTAGTAACTCTTACTACACCACTGTCGAATCATTTAAAGGTTCGTAGCAATTCTCACTACATTACTGTCAGCATCATTTTGAGGTTCGTAGCAACTCTCATGACATCACTATCAGCATCATTTTGAGGTTAGTCGCAACTCTCACTACATTATTGTGGCATCATTTTGAGGTTTTTCGCAACTCTCACTACATCACTGTAGCATCATTTGTTTGGTTAGTGGCAATTCTTATTACATCACTGTAGCATCATTTGAGCATCGTAGCAACTCTCACGACATTACTGTTGCATCATCTTGCGGTTTTTAGCAACTCTCACCACATCACTGCAGCATCATTTCTTAGGTTTTTAGCAACTCTCACTACATCACTGTAGCATCATTTTTAGGTGAGTTGCAACTCTCAGTACATTACTGTAATCATCATTTTGAGGTTTTTAGCAACTCTCAGTACATTACTGTAATCATCATTTTGAGGTTTTTAGCAACTCTCACCACATCACTGGAGCATCATTTCTTAGGTTAGTAGCAACTCTCATTACATCACTGTCAGCATCATTTTGAGATTAGTAGCAACTCTCACTACATCACTGTAGCATCAGTTTGAGGTTTTTAGCAACTGTCACAACATTACTGATAGCATCATTTTGAGATTTTTAGCAACTCTCACTACATCACTATCAGCATCATTTTGAGGTTGGTAGCAACTCTCACTACATCACTGTGGCATTATTTTGAGTTAACAGAAACTCACACTACATTACTGTCAGTATCATTTTTAGGTTTTTAGCAACTCTCACTAAATGATTTTAGCATCATTTTGAGGTTCGTAGCAGCTCTCATGACATCACTTTGGCATCATTTTGAGATTAGTTGCAACTCTCACCACATCACTGTGGCATCATTTCTTAGGTTAATAGCAAGTCTCATTCCATCACTTTGGCATCATTTTGAGGTTTGTAGCAACTCTCACTACATTACTGTAGCTTTATTTTGAGTTAAGCAGAAACTGTCACTACACTACTGTCAGTATCATTTTTAGGGTTTTAGCAACTCTCACTACATCACTGTAGCATTATTTTGAGATAAGTAGCAACTCTCACTACATCACTGAAGCATCATTTTGAGATTTTTAGCAACTCTCACCACATCACTGTAGCATCATTCATAGATTTTAAGCAACTCTCACTACATATCTGTAGCATCATTTTGAGGATAGTAGCAACTCTCACTACATCACTGTAGCATCATTTGGAGGACAGTAGCAACTCTCACTACATCACTGGAGCATGATTTTGAGGTTCGTAGCAACTCTCACTACATCACTGTAGCATCATTTTGAGGTTTTTAGCAACTCTCACTACATTACTGTAGCATCATTTTGAGGTTTTTCGCAACTCTCACCACATCACTGTAGCATCATTTTGAGGTTCGTAGCAACTCTCACTACATTACTGTAGCATCATTTTGAGGTTTTTCGCAACTCTCACTACATTACTGTAGCATCATTTTGAGGTTTTTCGCAACTCTCACCACATCACTGTAGCATCATTTTGAGGTTTTTCGCAACTCTCACTACATTACTGTTAGCATCATTTTGAGGTTCGTAGCAACTCTCACTACATTACTGTTAGCATTATTTTGAGGTTCGTAGCAACTCTCACTACATCACTGTAGCATCATTTTGAGGTTCGTAGCAACTCTCACTACATCACTGTAGCATCATTTTGAGGTTCGTAGCAACTCTCACTACATCACTGTAGCATCATTTTGAGGTTCGTAGCAACTCTCACTACATCACTGTAGCATCATTTTGAGGTTCGTAGCAACTCTCACTACATCACTGTAGCATCATTTTGAGGTTCGTAGGAACTCTCACTGCATTACTGACAGCATCATTTTGAGGTTTTTAGCAATTCTCACTACATTACTGTAGCATCATTTTGAGGTTCGTAGCAACTCTCACTACATTACTGACAGCATCATTTTGAGGTTTTAAGCAACTCTCACTACATTACTGTAGCATCATTTTGAGGTTTTTAGCAACTCTCACTACATCACTGGAGCATCATTTTGAGATTTTTAGCAACTCTTACTACATCACTGTAGCATCATTTTGAGGAAAGTAGCAACTCTCACTTCATGACTGTCAGCATCATTTTAAGGTTTGAAGCAACTCTCACAACATCACTGAAGCATCATTTTGAGGTTCGTAGCAACTCTTACGACATCACTGTAGCATCATTTTGAGCTTCGTAGCAACTCTCACTACATCACTGTAGCATCATTTTGAGGTTTTAAGCAACTCTCACTAAATCACTGTTGCATCATTTCTTAGGTTTGTAGCAATTCTTTTTACATCACTGGAGCATCATTTCTTAGATTAGTAGCAACTCTCACTACATTACTGGAGCATCATATTGAGGTTCGTAGTATCATGTCCCCATGGTCACGGGCATGGGGGCGTTGCATTATTTTTGACTTCCTTCCCGTCTCAGGTTCGAGCTTCATGGGGCGGAGCTGCTGACTAATTGGGAGCACCTGGGCCCGGCGTCTCCCAGCTATAAAGCAGGCGATCAACCTGGCCGGTTGTCTCTCGCTCACTCCTCCTGGCCCACGTCGGAGCGATGGTTGTGTTTCTTGAGTTATGTCTTGTTTAGTTCTCTGCATCCATCACACCGCACACATACACCCCCTGTACACTCATGCACACACTCGCACTCACCACTGACACTACTGATAATCACACTCCACTGTACGTTATGGTTTGCCTTGTGTTGATTTTGCGTTACTAATAATAAATTATTAGTTGTGTGTCACGTTTAGTCTGCGTCTCCCTCCTTCGATGTCACGATTTCTGAGCCGGGTCGTGACAGAAGCAACTCTCACCACATCACTGTCGCATTATTTTAAGGTTTTAAGCAACTCTCAGTACATCACTGGAGCATCATTTTGAGGTTCATCGAAACTCTCACTACATCACTGTAGCATCATTTGGAGGATAGTAGCAACTCTCACTACATGACTGTCAGCATCATTTTAAGGTTTTAAGCAACTCTCAGTACATCACTGGAGCATCATTTTGAGGTTCATCGAAACTCTCACTACATCACTGTAGCATCATTTTGAGGATAGTAGCAACTCTCACCACATCACTTTCGCATCATTTATTAGGTTAGAAGCAACTCTCACCACATCACTTTCGCATCTTTTTGAAATTAGTAGATACTCTCATTACATCACTGTCAGCATCATTTTGAGTTCATTATTATCATTGAGGTTATTCGAATCTTTCACTGCATTACTGTTAGCATTATTTTGATTTCATTTGCAATTCTTACGACATCTCTGTCACATTATTTTGAGGTTATTAGCAACTCTTCCTCCATCCCTGTAGCATTGTTTTTGAGGTCGTTAGCAACTCTTCCTACATCACTGTAGCATTTTTTGAGGTTATTCGCAAATCTTACAACATCACTCTCAGCATCATTTTGAGATCATTAGTAACTTTAATTACATCACTGTAGCATCGTTTTGAGGTTCGTAGCAAATATTACTACAAGACTGTCAGCATCACTTTGAGGTTATTCGAAACTTTCACTACATTACTGTCAGCATCACTTTGAGTTTGTTAGCAATCCTTAGAACATCACGGTAGCATCATTTTGAGTTCATTAGGAATTCTTACGACATTATTGTAATCATCATATTGAGGTTTTTCGCAACTCTCACAACATTACCATCAGCATCATTCTTTAATTCATTAACAATTCTTCCTACATCACTGTAGCATCATTTTGAGTTTATTAGCAATCTTTATGACCTCACTGTAGCATCATTTTGAGGTTCGTAGCAACTATTACTACAATAATGTCAGTATTATTTTGAGTTTATGAGCAATTCTTACGACATCACTTTCGCATTATTTTGAGTTTTTTAGCAACTCTTACTAGCTTACCGTCAGCATCATTTTGAGTTCATTTGCAATTCTTCTGACATCACTGTCGCATCATTTTGAGTTCATTAGCAATTCTTACAACATCACTGTCGCATCATTTTGAGTTCATTAGCAATTCTTACGACATCACTGTCGCATCATTTTGAGGTTATTAGCAACTATTACTACATTACTGTCAGCATCACTGAGTTTATTAGCATCTATCACCACGTGACTGTTAGCATCGTTTTGAGTTCAATAGCAATTCTTACGACATCACTGTCATCATCATTTTTAGGTTACTCGCAGCTCTAACCACATGACTGTCAGCATCACTTTGAGGTTATTCGAAACTTTCACTACATTACTGTTAGTATCATTTTGAATTTATTAGCAATTCTTACGACATCACAGTAGCATTATTTTGAGTTTCGTAGCAACTCTTACTACATGACTGTCAGCATCACTTTGAGGTTATTCGAAACACTTACTACATTGCTGTAAGCATCACTGAGTTAATTAGCAACTATCACTACATTACAGTTAGCATCATTTTAAGTTCATTACCAATTCTTCTGACATCACTGTCGCATTATTTTGAGGTTGTTAGCAACTCTTACTACATTACTGTTGCATTATTTTAAGCAACTCTTTCTAACTGACTGTCAGCATCACTTTGAGGTTGTTCGAAACACTTACTACATTACTTTAAGCATCACTGAGTTAATTAGCAACTATCACTACATTACTGTTAGCATCATTTTGAGTTCATTAGCAATTGTTCTGACATCACTGTTGCAATATTTTGAGGTTCGTAGCAACTTTTACTACATTACTTTCAGCATCACTTTTAGGTTATTCAAAACTTTCACTCCATTACTGTTAGCATCATTTTGAGTTCATTGGCAATTCTTACTACATCACTGTCGCATCATTTTGAGATCATTAGCAATTCTTCCGACATCACTATCGCATTATTTTGAGGTTCGTAGCAACTCTTTCTACTTTACTGTTGCATTATTTTGACGTTATTAGCAGCTCTCACTACATTACTGTCAGAATCATTTTGAGTTCATTAGCAATTCTTACTACATTACTGTTGCATTATTTTGAGGTTAGTAGCAACTCTTACTACATGACTGTCAGCAACACTTTGAGGTTGTTCGAAACACTTACTACATTACTGTAAGCATCACTGTGTTTATTAGCAACTATCACTACATTACTGTTAGCATCACTGTATTATCAATTTGAGGTTAGTTTCAACTTTTCCAAAATTACCGTCAGCATCATTTTGAGTTCATTAGCAATTCTTCCGACATCACTGTCGCATTATTTTGAGATTATTAGCAATTCTTCCGACATCATTGTCGCATTATTTTGAAGTTCATAGAAACTCTTACTACATGACTGTCAGCATTACTTTGAGGTTATTCGAAACTTTCACAACATTACTTTTAGCATCATTTTGAGTTCATTAGCAATTCTAATGCGGCTCGAGGCCACGCTGGTTCACCGAGCGACAAGGTGAGCCTTGAAAACGGCATCGGCCGAGCTTCCCGGGCTTTGGATACCCTGGTGAATTCCCCAAATGTGGGAGTCTCAACTGCATAATTTCTGACAGTGGGGGACTGCGTCCGCGCTCTCCCCTGTGATCGTGTGAAAAAAGGTAAGAAAGAAAGAAAGGCCGACGACGGCGGCAACAACGGTGACCGCCTGTCCCGGCCAGTTGGCGGTCTCCTCTTGTGCTGGCCAGCCTGAGGAGACCGCGGAGGACGTAGCCTCGATGAGCTCCCAGTATCTCTCACACCTTCCAGCCCTAAATGAAGAGGGCAGGGTTTCTGCCACATTTAGTTGAGGGTCATGGTATCTGACAAGCCCTGGGCTCAGGACAATACATCCACGGCTCGTCTTCGCAGTAAGTGGAATGATACCAGAGAATTCATGCGTGGGAGGAGATCAACTTGGAAAACCCAGACTCCAGGATGAGTCGCTGGCTTGTGGCTTTGAACACCGCTTTGTTTTACTTTGAGTCGCCCCACTAGCATAGCAGGGTGAAGGCACCGATTGCCTTTGCTTTGGATAGCAGTGGGGACAACCAGTGTGCCAGATGTAGTGTTTATGGCACTGCATTTTGTGTCGCCACCCAAAATGTTGCAGTTCCTGCCCACAGCCGCGGCCGGGATTGGCTGTACCGGGGGTGCTGGCTCTCACGTCGGGTGGCTGACAGGCATCGCTTCTCGGCCTTTTGGCTAAGATCAAGTGTAGTATCTGTTCTTATCAGTTTAATATCTGGTACGTTCCCTATCCGGGAACCATATATTAAATTGCTTTTTGGAACAGGGAGATGGGACGGGAGCTTGCTCCGTCCTTTCCACGCATCAACCTGGTATTGCAGTGTTTCCAGGAGTGGTGCAATGCCCCGCATTTCTCGTCGGAAATAAAACAAGCCTCCGCCAGGCACTCGCTCACCTGCTCCACCCAAAGCCAGACCAGGGTTCTCCTCCTGCACTGCAGCTTTTCCTCAGCCTGCGGCCGCAATGGCCTTCCAGGAACAGTGCGGGCCCCTCCCCTTTTGTCAGGAGCAAATCCCGTGCTCTTCAGGCTAACTCTCGAGTGCTGCACATGAGGCCGGGGCTGGATTTCCGCCCGCGCTGCCGCTGGGCGTCAAGTTGTGGCTCCGTTTGCACTCCAGATAAGGATGGAGGTCCGCTGACGGCACTGCTCTCGGAGCCTTTCCCAAAAGGCTTTTGAATGCACTCTGAAAGACCTGAACCTTCAATGTGCCTGAGCTTCTCGGGCTTGGGATATCCGACATCCGGCATCGTTGTGAGAAACAAAGGGGGCTGCGCACGCGGCAGATTGGCACAAGGTAGGAAAGATCAGGCGCTGTGTCGGCCTCCCTGCCTGTCAGTCAGAAGGCTGTGTCCCTGGAGCTCATGTCTGTTCCTAAGCTCAGCGAGTCATACTTACCTGGCAGGGGAGATACCATGATCAGCAAGGTGGTTCTCCCCGGGTGAGGCTCAGCCATTGCACTGGGGCTGTGCTGACCCTGGTGAATTCCCCAAATGTGGGAATCTCAACTGCATAATTTCTGACAGTGGGGGACTGCGTCCGCGCTCTCCCCTGTGATCGTGTGAAAAAAACGAAAGAAACAAAGAAAGAAAGGCCGACCACGGCGGCGGCAACAACAACGGTGACCGCCTGTCCCGGCCAGTTGGCGGTCTCCTCTTGTGCTGGCATGCCTGAGGAGACCGTGGAGGACGTAGCCTCGATGAGCTCCCAGTGTCTCTCACACCTTCCAGCCCTAAATGAAGAGGGCAGGGTTTCTGCCACATTTAGTTGAGGGTCATGGTATCTGACAAGCCCTGGGCTCAGGACAATACATCCACGGCTCGTCTTCGCAGTAAGTGGAAGGATACCAGAGAGAATTCATGCGTGGGAGGAGATCAACTTGGAAAACCCTGACTCTCAATTCTGACGACATCACTGTCGCATCATTTTGAGATCATTAGCAACTCTTCCGACATCACTGTCGCATTATTTTGAGTTTAGTAGCAACTCTTACTACATGACTGTCAGCATCATTTTGAGGGAGTTTGAAACTCTTACTACATTATTGTAAGTATCACTGAGTTTATTAGCAACTATCACTACGTTACTGTTAGCATCATTTTGAGTTCATTAGCAATTCTTCTGAAATCACTGTCGCATTATTTTGAGGTTATTTGCAACTCTTAATACATTACTGTCCGCATCATTTTTAGGTTACTCGAAACTCTAACCACATGACTGTCAGCATCACTTTGAGGTTATTCGAAACTTTCACTACATTACTGTTAGCATCATTTTGAATTTATTAGCAGCTCTTACTAGATTACCGTCGCATCATTTTGAGATCATGAGCAATTCTTCCGACATCACAGTCGCATTATTTTGTGGTTTTTAGCAACTCTAACCACATGACTGTCAGCATCACTTACTTTATTAGCAACTATCACTACATTACTGTTAGCATCATTTTGAGTTCATTAGCAATGTGGGGCTTTGATTGGGAACTGTAAGAAAAATCACTGAATGAACAACACAAACACAGACTGTGTCTGAAATTCCACACCTGCACCCGAAACCAGTGTGGAATCAATTGTATCCACTGTCAATCCTGATTCTGGAGAAATTTCTTTGTGTGTTTTGATGGACGCGAGCCAAGCAGAAATTTCCCACAATGCAATAGGGCGGCGTTTGGTCAGTGTTGAGCAGGCGTCAGTCTGACAATGATGTCATATTATTGTGTCATCACTTGACCAGACCCAAAAGTAGGCTCAGGTATCAGTTTCTTCTCAATGCTAATGTCTGCTAGCTTAGTCTGCTACTTTGATGGCTCTGCCTGCTCAAAGGTCCAGACCCCTGGATGTGGTGGTTCCTACCTGAACGTAGATTCTGTCAGCTCATGTTGTTAAATCAACTCACCAGGAACACCAGTAGATTTCAATGGACTGACAATGAGTCTCATTGAATGGGTGTCTCGTCCAATGAGAAACAATCAGTCTCAGGTTGAAGCTCATCAATGAGGTCTTGTGGATCAGTGGCTTGCATGAATGAATGAGTTGGAAGACTTCTTGGAAATTAAAGAGGATTTAATACAATTAAGAAAACCCTTAAGACAGAGTGATAATTCCAGCAGAGTAATTAAGGCCCATATTGAGTAGCAGGTATGAATTAGCCTGGATTTATCTGAGCTTCAAGTAGACGGCTAAGAGGCAGGTGGAAAGGTGTGTAGGATGAACGATGGTGACCTCCAACCAAATGAAGAGGACTGAGTGGAGGCTGACCAGCTCTACGGAGTCAGGCGGAGTTTGGCAGCGAGACAGGAGTCCAGGCCTGAATCGGTGAAAACCAATGTAACCGGCTTACGTTCTCAGCTGGATTCTCCCATCGATGTACGATGCCTCTCCAACGAACTGGTGGGAGGACGGCCTCCAAAGCCTCCACCTCGTCGACCGTGGCTCCCGCTGAGATTCGCTCGATGAAGAAGGGAAGCGCGTTGATTGGCTACCCTCTGGTCTCAGGCTGCTGGCTGCCTGGACTAAGCTGCTCTTCTCCAACACAAAGGTGGCTTCTCTCTCTTCAAGGCTCACAGGAGGTCAAGAGTGTAGCGACGTGTGTAGCCGAGATCGATGATGAATTACAAAAATAGAAAATCAAAAAATAAATTTGTGGAATAGAAAAGAAAAGGGGGGGGGGCGGACCAGCTGCTCTAGGAGCTCACACACAAAGGGCAGAAACAAGAAGCACTGAAGAGAGCGCCAGCAGTGGATGGTGCCACCACTGTTACAGTAAACTGGTCCGCCTCAGAGCAGTGACCTTTGACCTGTGAGGGGTTGTTGGCCAATCAGCACACTTTGCTGTCTTCAGTCCTTCTCAGATATCAACAAATGAAGCTGGTTGAACAGACAGCAATCATCATCACTCAGAGACATCACCTGGAGAGGAAGACTGCTCCGAGTTCTGACAATGACAGTGAAGAGGCAAGGAGAGCTGGACAACCACAGACAGTGAAACATTCGGAACATCATGTTGATACACGTGTGTGTGTGTGTGTGTGTGTGTGTGTGTGTCAGAATCGGAATCAGAATCTTTTATTTTCGTTGTAGGGGGGGGGGGGGTACAGTGACAATAGTTAGAGCGCTCTTCCAGAGCCACCGTGCACCACAGAATGCAGATACAAAGAAAAGATAGAAAAGATAAAAGCAAGATAAAAGACACTGTTAGAACAGAAAGATCCATCAACCCACCAACCAGAGGTGTGTCTGGTACAGATGTGGAATTATTGGCTCACACAATGTTGAGGACACTGGAAGAAGACAAACAAAAAAGGCTGGTGTGATCCAGACCTTCATCAAAAATGGTCCTGGAGAACTGTTCAATGTGTCAGGACTTCTGTCCATTGTCTTCTGCTTATCCTGTTCAGGGTCATGGAGGGGGTGGAGCCTATCCCAGCAGCTTTTGGGCGACAGGCCGTGTTCACCCTGGACAGGTCACCAGTCCATCACAGGGCCAACACATCCACAGACAAACATTCCAAGCCAGACTCAGGAGGATCTCTCCACCCTACTGACTGTAAAGGAACCATCAAAGATGGCAGTTGGAGTTCTGTGGATCTGTGCTGGATTCCTCGTCCTCACGGACCAGAAGTCTGTCTGAAATACTGCACTGATTGATGATCTTTTCATGAATCTGGAAAAGCTTCTAAAATGAAAGGAAAACAATCCTATCTTCTTCATGTCTCAAGCCAAATCAAACCAAGAGTTCTTTTATCATATTTTTTTAACCGGACGTCTGCTTTGACTGGTTGGTTGTTGAAAGAGAGCAGGACAGGACAGACAGCAGAAGACAAATATAGAGAAGGAAAGACAAAAGACAGAGAGAAAGGAGGGAGAGAATGACAAAAAGATGGGAACAAGATGAGGGTGAAAGACAAGCAGAGAGAAAGACAGAGGGACAGGGGGATGAAAGACAGACACACAACCAACAACAGCAGCAGCAATAATAGTAAACTAGCTGCCAATGATAACATCTCCTGGTCGCTGAAGCAATCAACTTCATAATAGGAGGATTGAAGAGCCAGGAAATAAAATATTAGCACAATACTGATGTGAATGTTCCTGCAATACTGAGAACACTGATATGTAGACGACTAGTAGGGGCGGCACGGTGGTGCAAGAAGACAAACAAAAAAGGCTGGTGTGATCCAGACCTTCATCAAAAATGGTCCTGGAGAACTGTTCAATGTGTCAGGACTTCAGAAGCTCCAATCCTCTCTAAGGTCCAGTGAGAGTGGAAGAGATTATAAATGAGAGAAGCAGGGCCCTCCCTCAGAACTGAACCAGCTCAGTTGGGAGAGCCTTAGACTGAAGATCTAAAGGTCCCTGGTCCGATCCCAGGTTTCAGCAGAGGAGCAGCATTGACTTTACTTTCCAGTGGAGGAACTGCAGACATGAAGGAAACTAACATCTTGTCCTGTGCATTCTTGTGACATTCAGGACATTTTTGGAGCCTCTTGTTGGATTTTGCCACAGAGAATCAGAGTCAATCAAAAGCCTGGTGGACTTCAACATGGAGGACTGAACAAGTCAAGAAAGCATCAGTTTGACCTTCACAGGTGTTTCTGTTCCTGTCTCAATGCTGTAGAAAGAGCCTGAGGAGCTCAGACGGTAGAGCATCAGACTTTTAATGTGAGGGTCCAGGGTTCAAGTCCCTGTTCAGGTGCTGTGGAGGTTCCAGTGTTTGACAACATGGTACTGGATGAAGTTTAGTGTTGAACAAACTGTCAACATTAAAAGTAGAAGTGTTCTTGTCTCGCCACTGTGAGACAGTCGCTAGAAAACTGACCAATAATAATTTCATGTGGCATGCAATTAACAAAAGACCTACATTGATGGTGGAGGGGGGGTGGAGCCTATCCCAGCATCTACAGGCCAGAGGCGGGGTTCACCCTGGACAGGTCACCAGTCCATCACAGGGTCAGCATACAGAGACGAACAACCATTCACACTCACATTCATACCTACGGTCAATTTAGAGTGTCCAATCAGCCTCGTCCCCAATTACATGTCTTTGGACGGTGGGAAGGAGCCGGAGTACCAGAGAGAACCCACGCATTCATGGGGAGAACATGCAGGCTCTACACAGAAAGATTCCCCACCCGAGCCTGGACTCAAACCCAGAACCTTCTTGCTGTGAGGCCACAGTGCTCACCACTGCACCATCATGCTGCCAAGCTCTCTTCTACTTTCCTCAATTGTGTTTCTTTCATGTCCTCCTGAGATCAAAGACAGAATTCTAGCTATTGTCAAAGCCCTGATGACATCATCAGGAATTCTGACTTTGATCTGGAGACTCTTGCTTTAATCTGAATTTGACCTGACTAATGTTTTAGTTTAGGTTGCATGATACCATCCACCTCATTTCTCCTGATGGACTGGTGACCTGTCCAGGGTGAACCCTGCCTCTTGAACAATGTCACCTGGGATCGCCCCCCCCCCCCCCCCCCCATGACCCCATACCCCCTTCCCTCATGTGACTCTTTCATGCGGGCCTCTCAAAACAAAAACATGGCCGCCGCTCCTGTCATTTTCGGAGGAAAGTGCCTTCTTCCAAGATAGTTTTGATTTAATAAAGCATTCTGATGACATTTCTAGAGAGAAATATGCATTTTGTTTTCATAATCTTTGCTCAGTTCTTGTGTTTAATCTTTGGTTTGTTCGTTATTACGATGAATCTTTCACCTCTCGGAAGAGAGTCGTTACAGTGTCACATTTCTACTGTTGCTATGGTGGTTGCTAAGGACGCCATTACGGACGAGTGTCATTTCAAGATAGGTTTGATTTTTAAAAAGCATTTTAAGGACATTTCTGGCGAGAAATATAAATTTTATTTCCATAATGTTCGCTGTTCAATAAAGAATAATATGAAATGGATTTTAGTGCCCCAGGAATTACAAACATCTGCTTCCGTGGAAGTCGCCCCCCGTTCTTCTGTGAGAAAATCCGGTAGTTGTCGCTCACTCCGAGGAAAAAAAACAAATATTTTTAATACTTCATCTTTTGATTAATAAGACAATCTACAAATTCATTTAATTTCTGGATGTTTATTCTACCTACGAAGTCCATTTGTCACCATTATAGATCGACCAATCAGCATTAAGAATATAAACAATGACTCAAACGAATGGCGGTCTGCTGACGTCACATCCGTCACAGAGGCTCACTCCTGCACTCAGAGGTGGCCTTTTAGTTCCATCACTTCACGCTGTATTTACAGATTTATGATTGAGGGGAACAAACCACTCTGATGTCTGGGTTCATCAAGGATATCATTAAAGAAATCCTAACTATCTGGCCAGTTAAATTGATCCTAACTGTTCTTCAGATGTTGTGCTGGTAATGTCATGTAGTTTCTTTTCCAATGTAACTTTGTCGTTCTGATGTGTGTATTTTTACTGCTCCAACAAAGCTGTTCCTCTTCTGGGTAAATCAATCATTCAGGCAATCAATAACTGAGTGTCTCTGATGCTGTACTGTAGTATTGCAGTACAACAACACTCTGATCCTTCCTTTTCAAATGTTTTTATTGTGTTTCTCTCATCAGGTGTTCAAAATGATGACAATAAAAATCAATAATTGATATTCAGCTTTGTTTCAACAATAATAACTGATCAGAAATGAGGCCTGATGGCTGCAATAGCAGCTTTGTGCTGTTCAGTGACTCCTGCTATAAAAAGGAGTCAAGGCGGTCTTAAAGATGTGAAAATGTTCCAAAGATCCTTCTTCATGTTGGTCCTGAACAAGATTGGTGTCAGGCCTTTTTTCAAAGGAGCTCCAAAAGGCTCACTTAACCCTTTGAGGCCTGGCTGAGACACGAGGCCTGTTGACCTTTGACCCTGTTGCTCTTTTGCTCTCATTGGCCTCTACAGTGGATACAGACCTGAAACTTTATGAAATCCTAATCTGGTGGAATAATTCTAGAACCCCCTCCCAAACAGGAAGTGGCTTCAGGAAGGAGGTGGGGCTTCAAAGTTTTAAATATTGGTTTCTGGCAGAGGTGTGAACTCCTCCCAGAAAGCTCATCTCATTTGGAGCAACTTTGACCAGTTATGATGCTTCATTTAAAGACTTTACTGGACTTTGCCACGCCCTTTACGGACAGCAGAAAGGACTTAGGGGGGTCAAACCAGCACAGATGTGATCCTTATGGAGGACAGAACAACACACTCAAATTTCAACTTCCTAGGTTCAAAGAGAAAAAACTATACCTTTGTGAAACTGGGCAAAATCAGGGTCTGGGACTTCTGCACTCCGAGAGCCTTATGGAGCAGAATTGAGGATCAAATCTGGGTTCTGGTGCTTCTACTTGGGCTACATCCACCAAACTTTACACACATAGTGTGATGCCCCAGAGTAGCATGTGCTGGGAATTTCAGCCATCTAGGTGCTAAGGGGCCCAAGCACGGTCCCGGGGCATCCACTAACCCTAAGGGGCTGCTCAAAGTCTGGCCCCTCTTCCCTGGTTTCATTTGAGCTGAAGCCACCAAAAGTCACACCAATGGTGGATGTCAGTGAGAGGACGGATTCTGACATTTTCAGCCATCAGAAGTTACAGAGCTGAAACACAAGACCCCAAAGCCCCTTCCATGTTTGTTGCCAGAGATATCGTAGTCATGACAGTGCACCTCCTTTATGAAGAAAAACAAAACAACTACTGCTTTGGGGCTTGTGTTCAGGGTTATTATATTATATTATTATATTATATTATGTGTGTAAAGTTTGGTGGATGTAGCCGGATGGGCCGGTGTGAGCAGGCATTTCAAAATATATATTTCTGGTAAAAACGCAGAAACAGCGGTTAGTTTGTTTTTGTGTTAAAATGAGAAACAGACCCATCCAGTTGTAGTGCCACCACTCAGCGGCCGCCTTGCAGTCAGAAGCCATGAAGAATGTTGCCCAGTAAGAGGAAGGAGAAAGGAGGAGCCGAAAAAGAGACACTCCCGAGAAGAAAAGCAGCCGAATTTCCAAAACTCGACGCGTTCTTTCCAGGGCTGGACTGGGAAGAAGAGACGTCAGGTGTTGGAACGTGTAGTGGAAGAAGAAGGTCTCTGAGTAGTGAAAGAGTATCACTCTTTTAACATGGTTACTGTCTTCCATGTAGAATACTGCACTTTATTTTTATTTTTGAAACTTCAAAATGTGCGCATACATCCTCTGGTATGGCGTGTGCTTACACATATCGTGTAAATAACCATGGAGGGCTGCCAGGGATGAAAAATGCCAGGGCCATTTTTTGGTCCCAGTCCAGCCCTGCTTCTTAACCTGCTCACGGTGTCCTGTCAGCTGTCTTCCCTCAAGGAGGTGGCCAGTCTTGCTCTGGAGCAGTTTCAAAAATAGGCCTCAGCACACTGCCTCTGTGCCATGCCTCTCTCATGCTCCTCTACTCTTTGGTGCACATGCCTCCAGTCTGTCAGGCCTCTAATGAAGACACTTGGATCACTGGGCTTGCTAAAAGCAGGGCAAACAAAACAAAACAAAGCATGACGTTGACCACAATAAGTCAGCCATTTCCACGTCGTGCCGTCCGTTCTAACGAAGAGCCTCTGGACGACAGGGTTTATGGAATCTTGTTGAGGATGAAACTTTAAAAAATCAGTCCTCTGTGTGGAAGAAGGGCGACTAAAATAGTCTCCAACTGTCTGATCTGACTCCTCCACTTCCATTGCAACAGCATGGCTTGACTAAGAGGAAGAGAGAGAGCTGAGAGATTTCATTGGACGAGCCCAATGTCCTTCAAGAAAATCAACCAATGGGCCGCGTTTCGCGTCTCCGATACCGTTACGGTCGATTAAAAACTATACACTTTTGAAAAAAAAATTATGACAGTTATGGGCCGGCCCAAAGATGTGCATCGGCCAGATGGCCAGTCCAGCCCTGGGTTCACCCTTGATGGGTCACCAGTCCATCCCAGGACCAACACACACAGACAGACAACCATTCACACTCACAGTCATTTAGAGTGTCCAGGTAACCACTACCCTCTTGATGTCTTTGGACTTTGGGAGGAAGCTGGAGTACCAGAGAGAACCCACACAGGAACAGGGAGAACCTGCAGGAGGGGTGGAGGTCGATGAGTCCTGGAGACGTTCAATAATGTCCACAACTTTGGCACCAGGAAGACAGCAGGTGATGGCACCTGGGAGTTCAACAGACCTGATGATTGAACCACCAATCACAAGGATTTCAGCCTCCATTGTAAACAGAGAGTTTAGATGAGAGAGAACCTGCTGTCAGCCTCACCAGTCAGGACAGTGGCAGAGGCAGCAGAGTTGAATGAAGCAGGACCACCTGGCAGGTCTCAGCTGGAGGTGATGACATCACTGGCCTCAGTCCTCACCAGTGCTCTGCCTAGCAACAGGGACGATGGGGAGAAACCAGTAGAAGCACTCTGAGAGTTGGAGACAGCAGGAGAGAGAGACCACGACAGAGTCACCCATGGGAAACTGTTGGATCCACTCAGGACAGGCTGGACAGACACAGATCAAAGACAGAATTGATGATGATGTCATCAGGGCTTTGATAGTGTCTTTATTTGTACCTAGAATTCTGTCTTTGATCTCAGGAGGACATGAAAGAAACCCAATTGAGGAAAGTAGAGGAGAACATTCAGCTTCATTGGAAACACTTGAACTGTTGAACAGTAGAATTTGTTTGAAACAGTTTACAACACTGAGTGACAGGATTGAAGAGGGGAGAGTTTTGTATTTTCAGTTTAATTCTAACTTAAAACTGGGCATGAACATTTTTAGTCATTCATATTCTAACATACAGAGGAAGTCATGACATTCCCTTTTTTTTAACCTGTCCTGTTCAGGAAATGGAAATGGAAATTTAGCTGCTATGTTGAATCAGAAAAACCTTTTGAAGTCTACTTTTGCTTCAGTCAGAAAGTGGACTGTTGTTTACTCTCACAATGGTTGGTGATTGTGGAGGAAGACAAAATCCTTATGAACCTCTTTTTAACAGACACACATTTCTAAAGACACTGGTTCATTTTATTTTTCTTCTTTTAGCAGAGGATGGTTTCGATCCATCGACCTCTGGGGTCTGGGCCCAGCACGCTTCCTCTGCTCCACTCTGCTCTACCACTGATGGTGCCAGGAGGCCTAAAAACACAAAACACCAATGAAACCCAGCATCTTGGATCCTAAACTGAAACTCCATCACACCGTGGCTCTGCTGGGGCTCCCACAGGTGAGTGAGGCTGAGCTCCAGTCTGCTCTGAGGAGGCAGCAGACATCTGCACCACTCAGAGGTTTGGTTGGTGGCTTTGACAAAATCCCAACAAACTAAAATCCTGTTGAATCAGGAAGTTCTAGTTGAACTCTCATCCACGTCACATGACCAAGAAAACCTCCTCTTTCATTCAGACCAGAACAGACAAACATAGAAACATTGTTTCAGCTTCTGATCAAACAATAACATGTTCTTGATTGTTTGCCATGTTCTATTAATCAGACTGATGATCTCTGGATGTTCTAGGAGGTGTGTCTGTTTCTGATGAAGCCTGTTTGGTCTGGGGGGGTTCAGATGGTGGGGCTGTTTCAGTTCTAGTGCTGAAGGCTTTCACCATGACAGTCAGACTCTCCTCTGTCCTTCATGGTCCCTCAAATGTGCAGTGTGGACCTCACACACTGAATTTAGCCTGAAAACTCTTCAGGAAAGCAGGTACCTCAGAGTCTCTGTGGCGCAATCGGTCAGTGCGCTCGGCTTTTAACCGAGAGGCTTGTGGTTCGAGCCCACCCAGGGACGATGAACAGGCTCTACTGGTGCTTAGGAGTCGCTGTGTTAATGATCTGAATGTGGATGGACAGACTGACCCTCCACAGTAGACACCTGTGACAGATCTCTTGATGAGAAGTGTTAAATTTAGTCGTCGTGTGTCATGCAGTGTTGAGGAGGCCTGCTGGCTGTGGGTAAAGTGGGGGCTCAGAGTTTGTGGAGTCGGCTCTGGAATGAAGGGGGTCACTGTTTGGTTCTGAGATGCTCCAGCTCAGGTTAGCGAGGTGGTGGAGAAACCAGTGAGAGCTCTGCCAGCTGGAGCCTCTTGGGTCCCGGGAGGCTTCACTCCTGGAGGTGGAAATGATGAGGAGTTTTAAAATCTGCTCCTCTTTCACGCTGACTTGTTTTCTAGGGTTCCCTCTTTCATTCATGTGTGATTTTAGTCTCAGCTCTCTAAACCTGAATGGAGCCAGAACCCATTTTAAAAGAGCTGCTCCTCTGAAACTCCTGGAGATCAAGAGGATCCTGCCATGTTTGTCCAGGAGACCCACAGCACAACAGTCAGTGAATGGGGATGCAGGCAGGCTTTTAATGGGGGTCATTTGAAGTCCCAAGTCCAGTTGGAGCAGAGGGTGGAGTTTGATTCTCCAGGAGTTTTTGTTGTTTTTTTTACCAGTTTCTTTTGGTTTGGAGGAAATCATTCCAGGTGTTTGAAAGAAGGTGAGAGCAACTTTGGAAAATGTTCAACTGGTGTTTTTAAATGTCTTTGCACCAACAAATGGTGGACAGGACAGCTTTTGAAACATTTTAATGCCACCGTTCAACACTGAATCTGCTGGTTTCCTGTTTTTAGGAGCTGATGGGAGCTGCACAGAGAAGCTCTTTGAGACAGGAACCATTCAGAGCTCCACCCTGCTTCTTCCAGCAGGATCCACAGATCCACCAACACACCAGCTGTTTGATGTGTGGAGGCTTTTGACCAGGATTCCTAGACAGCACAGCTGGACTCACTCAACAGCTAACTTGTTAGCACCGACTAGACAGGAGCGCTTCTATGGTTTTACTCAGTGGTTCAATATTTTTAAGAGATGTCCCATTCAGCCTGTGGGTTTGAGTGATCACTCTTCAGTCTCCTGTTCTGTTTTATTAAAATTTTCATTTAAAAGCTCCTGAGAGAGAGAGAGAGAGAGAGAGAGAGACAGAGAGACAGAGAGAGGGGGGAGAGAGAGATAGAGGGAGGGGGGAGACAGAGAGAGAGAGGGAGAGGGGGGGTAGACAGAGAGAGGGGGAGAGAGGGGGGAGACAGAGAGAGAGAGAGGGAGAGAGGGGGGAGACAGGGAGAGAGAGGGGGGAGGGAGAGAGAGGATCAAACTGATCTCAAAATTTACTTCAAAATTCTCTGATTATAATCATTTGTACTCCTTGATAGATTCATCACTACAGTGTCATAGAGGGTCCATTACTATTGCAGTATATTAAAGAATATAAGAACGAGGTTACCATTCATGTAAATATAATATTTCATGTATTGCAGTATATTTTCAAAGATATAACACTTTAATTTTTTTAATAAGAGAGACTTTAATGTGAGACTTTAATGTCTGTCTTTGATCTCTAACTCTGACTCTGATGTCATTGGTGGTGACTGAACTCTACCCCCTGACAGACTGAAGGCTCCTATTGGTGATGTCATCATAAATACATGAAGGTCTTGTTTCAATGTTTTAACATTAAAGCTCATCTTGGTAAAACAATCAAGTTACCTGAACTGAATTCTTGAAAAAATGACTGTCACTGACTTAAATAAATCAAATCTACTTCAAAGTTCCTTCTGTTGTCATAAGTCGGCCATTTTAAGTGTACTTGTAGTTCCAGAACATTCCAAGAGGAGATGATATGAATCATTTTGTTAGATGAACTCTGTTCCTCTGCTTTGATGTTGGTGGACTGAGGGGAGTTTGCCTGAACCTGCTTGGACCTGCTGGCTCCTGCTCAGTCCCTCACTCAGCCTCACTCAGCCTCAGCAGCACCGCTCCACTGAGGACTGATTCAGGTTCCTAGCAACCAAATAGGAGGAGAGCTGAACCTTCTTGCTGGGAGGCCACAGTGCTGACCACTGCACCATTGTGTCCCCTGAAAATGACACCATGTTGTTGGGATTTTCTGTAAAACCAAGCACACATGAACATAGCAGCTTCTTCACAGGGCTGGTGGTGCAATGGATAACGCGTCTGACTACGGATCAGAAGATTCTAGGTTCAACTCCTGGCCAGCTCGCTTTGAACTTTATACTGAGAAGATGAAGTGAGAACCACTGATCAAAGTCACTGAAGTCCTCCCAGGTTTCCTCCTTGTCTGCTGGAAACATGAACACATGAATGATCCTGCTACCTCTCATGTTAAGCTGCACTTGACAGTGACAGCAGGAGAACAAAAATCCCAGTGTGTCATCAACATTTCCTGTCAATCAATGATAGAAGCTGTTGAATTTCTGGATCAGAACAAGGAGAAAGGAGCCCCAATGAAAGAGAGATGGTCCTTGATTCTGATTTTGTTCTTCACTCCTACACCAGAGAGTGAAAGTGTGGGCTGGCTGGGACCAACTGCCTGCTTCAGAGTGGGAGGAGCCTCAGGACTTTCCAGTGAGAGCTGCAAACTTCCACCAGCGCCCAGTGCCAGCAGGTCTTCATGATGGAGCTGAGAAGAACACAACAACACCAGAGCACTGGAGAGGAGCACAACACTTCTTTGCTTCCTGGCCTCTCTCATGTCTGTCTGTCCATCTGGAGCTGGGGGGAGGAGCTTCACATGTTTTTTCTTTTTTTAAAAAGGGAATGACATGACTTCCTCTGTATGTTAGAATATGAACTACTAAAAATGTTCATCCACAGTTTAAAGTTACAAATTAATTTTAAAGTAGAAAACTCTTCCCTCTTCAATCCTGTCACTCAGTGTTGTAAACTGTATCTAACAAATTCTACTGTTCAACAGTTCAAGTGTTTCTAATGAAGGTGAATGTTCTCCTCTACTTTCCTCAGTTGGGTTTCTTTCATGTCCTCCTGAGATCAAAGACAGAATTCTAGCTACTGTCAAAGCCCTGATGACATCATCAGGAATTCTGACCTGTCCAGGGTGAACCCTGCCTCTTGAACAATGTCACCTGGGATCGCCCCCCCCCCCCCCCCCCGTGACCCTTAAAGGACAAGAACAGAAAGTGGATGGAGGGATGGACTCAACACTGAAATCAGCTGATCTGATCCACATTCTAATGCTTCCTGTCCCTCTTTAGGAGTCAGTGAGAATAGTAGTGTATATAATAATGTATATCCAACCTTGTAGTATCTTTCCAAAGCTTTTAGTATTTCTTCTTGTTTCTACTTGTAGTTTTAGTGTCTGGATCTTTTCTTTTGATGTCCTGCTGTCTGCTCTTTGCTTTTGGAGCTTCCTTCAACAACTACCAGGCCTCCTGCGTACTGTAGGAAACATGGTCAAGTTCTTCTGACTTCTCCAGGAACGTCCTGCTCACATTGGTCTGTCTTCATTTTGACTCCTCCCACTGCCACAATGACCAGCCTTTATACTCTTGGTGACTGGGGCCCTGGTTGCTGCAGGCCTCAACACCAGCCTGTGGTTGTGAGCAGGGCAGAACAGAACTGACAGTATCTCCCATGCAGGACCTGGGTCAGCACCTGGTGCCAGCTGGGGCACCGCTTTAACCTGGACCCCTAGAAGATCTTCTCCAGGAACTGGCCTTTTTCAATCGAAACAGCATGAAACTACAAGTAAAGAATTAAAATTATTGAATTCACAATGAAGCCTCTGTCATAAAACACAGGAACAACTGACTACCTCACCATGACTTCACCCTGATAACCAGGCGGTAACCTGTCAGTCAGAGACGCGATGCTCAGGCCTGTGGACTCAGAAGAGGGTTCTTCTTCTGGTCACAGGTTTGAAGATATCAGTGGAAGACAGAGGAGAGGCAGTTGGAGACCTGCCACACCTCTCCAGTGACCTGGGACATGATGGCAGTGGTGGGATTTGAACCCACGCCTCCTCAGAGACTGGAGCCTTAATCCAGCGCCTTAGACCGCTCAGCCACACTACCTCACTGTGCTGCTCTCTGAGTTGTTCTGCTAAAGGCATGTTGAAGAGCAAGTAACATCATGATATAAAACTGATTCTGAAGGGGGACCCCTTTCCTCCACGGTCAAAGGAAGTGACAACAGCGCTGCTAGAAGCAGGAAAGAAATGGTAAAAGGACTCAGTTTGTACAGAGCCTTTCTACCTCAGCAGCACTCAAGGAGCTGAACAATGTCCTCTCATTCACACACACTCACACACTGATGCTGAAGGCTGCCATGCAAGGAGCCAACCTACTCATCAGAAGTATTTAGGGGTTCAGTCTCTTACTCAAGGACACGTTGACATGGTCACTGGAGAAAGTGAGGATCAAACCAGCCACCCTTTGGTTGCCAGATGGCCACGCTACTCCTGAGTCATGTGACCTGGATAAGATGGTGAACTACAGCTGATCGCCATGCTAGCAAACCTCTTTTGTTTGGTTTGGTTGTTGTTTAGTGACTGTGGATGAATACACAGGAGAAGTTGAGCATAAATTTGTGTTCCCTGTTCACTTGAATATCTGCAGGAGTGTGAGGTGGAAATAATACTTGGAGGAGAATGAGAGTTCAGTCTCAGCGCTATGACCTGTGCTGACACTAAAACATGTCAGCCCACAGAACAAAGATGGCAGTCCTCTGGGAAAGCAGGTACACCACACATACATGAAGAAACCCTACAGGAAACAAATATGTTGCCAGAGACTTTTACTCTGTTTTTGTTGTTTACCCAAGTACAGGATTGGAGGGAGACTGATGGTCGCTGTTTGGGTTTTTGGAAAACAAGGAGGCTGTGGCTTCAAGCTGGATTCTCAGAGACTATTTCCCCAACCTCTACATTGGCATCTACACTGTCATCCAGTCATGTGACTGAAGTCATCCAGTCACGTGACTGAAGTCATCCAGTCATGTGACTGAAGTCATCCAGTCACATGACTGAAGTCATCCAGTCACGTGACTGAAGTCATCCATTCATGTCAGTGATGTCACTTGGCAGGACTCTCATTGCCGTCTCATTCCAGAAAAGAATCCAGACTCCACCTGTGGCTCCATGATAACTGAGGGACCTCTGGTTGGAGGCTGGACGATGATGTTTGGACTGGAAGGAAAACTCCTTGTCCAAATTCCATTGTGTTCAAGTTTAAAGTCCCACAATCAGAAGTAGCTGAATCTGACAGGTGGAGGTTTGGAACTACAAGATGGTGATGTTTTCTTGACTTGATGCTCTGACTGTCAGGGTAGATGACAGCTTCTTCTGCTGCTGCATCTGAGTGGCTAGGATTGGAGGTTTTACCCTCCAAGTTTGTTTGGTTCCAGGGGACATTTTAGAATTCCAGTCCCCAACTTTGGCTGTTCTGAAACTCTTCTCCTGAATCACTCCTGAGCTGCAGCAAGAACAAATACCAGTGCCAACCAGATCAACTTCATGGCTGCTAACAGCCTCAGACACTTGATTTCCATCAATCTGGAGCCAAGAAGGCCCTCACCTGTGGTTCTCCTCCAGGAGGGTCCAGGTTCTGCCATTGTGGCTCCTGGTGCCACTGCCAGAGAGCCTCAGCTGCACACTGCAACATTTCAACAGGAGATTGACATTCCTTCAAATGTCCTGACATCTGATTCCAATGGTTCTGTTCCATATTTATATTTTAAAATGAATCACACAATGAAAGCTGCCTCAGCTGCTTTAAGAGAGAGAACAAGCTAAGAGATCTGAAACCAGTAAAATATGCTTTTCTGTGTGCAAACTAGTGAGGGGCATGGAAGGATATTTTACCACCACTACAGAACCCAGACTTTAGTCATGTGATGAGATGGAGACTCTGATTATGAAGTTAATGGACAAAATGTGAATTGAAAGAAAACACATTCCTTCAGTAGACTTTGATCCAACATTGAAGTTAGAGTTTGGTGGCTGCTCCATGTTGGAGGAAACCAGGCGATGTTGGACCATCACAGGGAAGCTCCTTTGCCTCCTCTGCTGCCAGTTCAACCACTCACTCCCATCAGTGGAGAGCAGCTTCAACTGGGTTTGGAATGTACCACTGTGGATGCATAGGAATGTGGAGAAAATGTCCTTTGTCAGAAGTGGGATTCGAACCCACGCCTCCAGGAGAGACTGCGATCTGAACGCAGCGCCTTAGACCGCTCGGCCATCCTGACAGACACTGACAGTTGCAGACTTCAATATCAAATGAATTCATTCACTGACAAAGTAGAATTTTTTCCACAGGAGCTACTGGCTCCTTAGTTGTTACATTTATTGTTAACATTAAACACACAGTCTGAGTTCATGGCAGTAAGAAATGAACCAGAACATTTGTACCACGTAACATCTCTTGATCAGTTTGTTACATGGGACACATTCCAGACAGGAAGGTCCTTCTGAGACTTGAACTGGGATCACTGGACCCAGAGTCCAGAGGGCTCACCATTCCACCATGGAACCAAACACAAGGAGGACGTTCCTCTAAATACCACTTGACATCACCTGCAATCAACCTGTTGATATTTGGAGGTTCATCTTGCTCTTGTTCCAGACTACATTGGCAAAAGGATCATGAACCACAAGGAAATCATGGAACTCCAGATTTATTCAGGACTTTCTAACTCCATCGTATGACCTGGGAGCAAAGACTGGCCAGGCCTTCCTTAATTTATCAGTTAATTACTGCTTCAACAAACATGCCACTTAATTAAGTTACCAGAATTTCTCTCATTGAAAAACCCACCAGCCTGATTTCTTGACATGACATGAAAAATTCTCCAAGAACCCACAGTTGGGTGGAAAGATACCAGGTTAACCAGGAGGAGTCCTGTTCCTGAACCATGGATGGAACAAAGTCCACTGGAAAACTCAGCAGTTCCTGAGTGCCAGATCCATCCGGGAGCTTGGGTCTCCCCTTGACTGTGGTGATCCATGAGATCAAGGAAGACAGAGGAAAGAAGGATCCTGTTGGAGATCTCCTCCCTTCTTCCTCCACTTCACTACTACTTGGATGTCAGGAATATGAGGTACTTTACTCAAATGACGTATTAGGAGTTTCCTGTTTGACAAGAAGGAAGTCAGAGGTTCATCCCTCACTTGTTGGTGGTGCCCTCAACCTGCTGAGAGCATCACTTAGTTCTCTACAGAGAAACATGGCAGCTCTGCTGAAGGCTGCAGGAAACCTGCTGGAACTGAGACTTGGACTCAGGTCACTGGATTCAAAGTCCAGGGTGCCAACAGGTCCACCAGGGCATCTATGCTTTACTTACCGTGTAAAAAAGGACCACAGTGGTCGTCTGGTTTTAATTTAACAAACAAATACGGTTGAAAACTTTGAGACAGTGACACAGGGCTCTTATTTGAAGGGCCATGGGATGGGAAATATCCCAGACCTCTGAGATCAGAGCGCTCACTTTGATCTCAGGGTCCTGACTTTGGGGGTTCTTCCTTTGGTCTTCAAATACTCGTGGTTTTTATTGGCAGAACTTTCAACTTGCATGCAAAAAGAGAATCACAGTCAATGGAAACCCAGCAGACAGTGTTTATTTCTAATAAATCAGACAATCGCACAAATGAGAATGAAAGGAAAAAACAATAAAATGTTTTAAAATCCTTCTCCACTCTAAAGCTTTTTAAAGTTCATTTGAAGGTTCAAAGGTGGAGGTGAGGAGGTCACCCTGATCCTCCCTGTCGTCACTGCCAGGATTCTTTCTTCTGGTGCTGTGGTTCTTCTGATGAAGGGGGCGTGATGTTTGCTGTCTCAGGCTCCACCAAATGTCCTCTTTAGGACGCCACAATGTGGCCTCTTCACTGCTCCATCTTCCCTACATCGGAGACACCAGGGTTCCTCCTGGTGCCGACCCCCTCGTCCTTCTACCCAATGGTGTGGCCATGGATCCTCAGAAGAGGCTGGGATCCTTCTTCTCATCAGAGCCACAGTTTTTCCTGGAGGGAACAACAGGAGCTTTGTTGTAATGTTTTGCTCGGTGTTTCCTGCTCAGAGCGTCAGGATCTGTGACGCCATCTTGTGGTAGGGTGTCATCATCTTGTTGTGTGGTAGTGGATTCATTGATCTGCTGTTTCAACACATTCAAGTTCATTATCCTACAAGTCAAAGTACATTTGGTGTGGAGTTTTAGTTTCTGGCCTCAATCATAACGTGTGCCTTTCTTCTTCATGAACATTTCTCAGCTTTGTAAGTTTATTCTAGTTTTTCTTCCTCTCTTTTCTATTCCATTGTTGAAGATTCTACTGCAGGTTGGAGTTCCCTGTTGACTGAAGCAGAAACAGGAACAACAAGCTGGAGGCTGTCAGAGCTCCAAGTTGGGGGCTGATATGAAAGTAGGAGATTAACACATCCAGGTTAGCATCCCTCTCAGAAGCTGCTACTTTAGCTCTTCAGAATACAGCAGCCTAGCATAGCTTCATCTGGCCAGTTAGTGGCCCACTTTGATGTCTGGGATATCAGGTTCAAGGTTCTTCACAGCTCTGAATGAAGGCTTTCTAAAGTGTTAACCAGTACTCCAGTTGTAAAAAACAATCAGGGGGATGGTAGATTTTGATGTTTAGGAACAGATCATTTGTGCTGATGACAGCGCATCAGGTGAGAGACCAACAGTGTACCCTTACTCCTCTAAAACAACATGCATGCTATGGATATTACCTGTCTGCTACTCCCGTCATTGATCTTGACCAAGCCCCCAGGCTGACACTGCTACCACTGCTCCTCCATAGTTAGAGTCAAATGCAGAGGACATTTTCCCACTGGGTGCAAGTGCAACTTCATACTCATGCTACCTATAAATCTGGGAATTCTTCTATATTTTGAAAATAAACGTTCTCAAGTCAAGTCCATTTTAATGAAAGTGCAAGAGCAAAAGAATGAAACAAATGTACTGTGGCAGGATGGCGCTACACTCCCCACCATGAGGGGCAGTGTGGAAGACGATAGTGAGTGGTCACCTAGAAATAGACCTGGTCCGACCCTTCTCCGTCCTTTCCACTTTCTCTCCCTCCTTTACGGAGCCGACAGCCGTGCGTGGTGGCGTCTCGCTGGTCAGCAGATCGGTTACAAACAAAGGTACCTCAAAACCTCAAAATAATGCTACAGTGATGTCGGAAGAATTGCTAATGAACTCAAAATGATGCTAACAGTAATGGAGGAAGAGTTGCTAATAACCTCAAAATAATGCTACAATGATGTTGTAAAAATTACTAATGATCTCAAAATGATGCGACAGTGATGTCGTAAGAATTGCTAATGAACTCAAAATGATGCGAACAGAAATGTAGTGAAAGTTTCGAATAACATCAAAGTGATGCTGACAGTCTTGTACTAAGAGTTGCTACGAACCTCAAAATAATGCTACAGTGATGTCGGAAGAATTCCTAATGATCTCAAAATGATGCGAAAGTGATGTCATAAGAATTGCTAATGAACTCAAAATTATGCTAACAGTAATGTAGTGATAGTTGCTAATAAACTCAGTGATGCTAACAGTAATGTAGTAAGAGTTGCTACAAACCACAAAATAATGCTACAGTGATGTCGGAAGAATTGCTAATGAACTCAAAATGATGCTAACAGTAATGGAGTGAAAGTTTCGAATAACCTCAAAGTAATGCTGAAAGTGATGTAGTAAGAGTTGCTTCGAACCTCAAAATAATGCGACAGTGATGTTGGAAACATTGCCAATGATCTCAAAATGATGCGACAGTGATGGAGTGATAGTTGCTATAAACTCAGTGATGCTTTCAGTAATGAAGTGAAAGTTTAGAACAACCTCAAAGTCATGCTGACAGTCATGTACTAAGAGTTGCTACGAACCTCCAAATAATGCGACAGTGATGTCGGAAGAATTGCTAATGATCTCAAAATGATGTGACAGTAATGTAGTGATAGTTGCTATAAACTCAGTGATGCTTTCAGTAATGAAGTGAAAGTTTAGAACAACCTCAAAGTCATGCTGACAGTCATGTACTAAGAGTTGCTACGAACCTCCAAATAATGCGACAGTGATGTCGGAAGAATTGCTAATGATCTCAAAATGATGTGACAGTGATGTAGTGATAGTTGCTAATAAACTCAGTGATGCTTACAGTAATGTAGTAAGTGTTTCGAACAATTTCAAATGATGCTGAAAGTCATGTAGTAAGAGTTGCTACTACCCTCAAAATAATGCTACAGTGATGTCGTAGGAATTGCTAATGAACTACAAATAATGCGAAAGTAATGTCGGAAGAATTACTAATGAACACAAAATAATGCTAAAAGTAATGTAGTGATAGTTGCTAATAAACTCAGTGAGGCTTACAGTAATGTAGTAAGTGTTTCGAACAATTTCAAATGATGCTGAAAGTCATGTAGTAAGAGTTGCTACTACCCTCAAAATAATGCTACAGTGATGTCGGAAGAATTGCTAAAGATCTCAAAATGATGCGAGAGTGATGTTGTAAAAATTGCTAATGAACTCAAAATGATACTAACAGTAATGTAGTGATAGTTGCTAATGATCTCAAAGTGATGCTGACAGTAATGTATTAAGTGTTTCGAACAACCTCAAAGTGATGCTAACAGTCGTGTAGTAAGAGTTGCTACTTACCACAAAACAATACTACAGTGATGTCGGAAGAATTGCAAATGAACTCAAAATGATGCTAACAGTAATGTAGTGAAAGTTTCGAATGACCTCAAAGTGATGCTGACAGTCATGTAGTAAGAGTTGCTACGAACCTCAAAATAATGCAACAGTGATTTCAGAAGAATTGCTAATAATCTCAAACTGATGCGACAGTGATGGAGTAAGAATTGCTAATGAACTCAAAATAATGCTAACAGTAATGTAGTGATAGTTGCTAATAAACTCAGTGATGCTTACAGTAATGTAGTCAGAGTTTCGAACAACCTCAAAGTGATGCTGACAGTCATGTAGCAAGAGTTGCTACGAACCTCAATTTAATGCTACAGTGATGTCGTAAAAATTGCGAATAAACTCAAAATGATGCTAGCAGTAATGAAGTGATAGTTGCTAATAAACTCAAAGTGATGCTGACAGTCATGTAGTAAGAGTTGCTACAAACATTTAAATAATGCAACAGTAATGTAGTAAGAGTTGCTCCGAACGTCAAAATAATGCGACAGTGATGTCAGAAGAATTGCTAATGATCTCAAAATGATGCGACAGTGATGTCGGAAGAATTGCTAATGAACTGAAAATGATGCTAACAGTAATGTAGTGATAGTTGCTAATAAACTCAAAATGATGCGACAGTGATGTCGGAAGAATTGCTAATGAACTGAAAATGATGCTTACAGCAATGTAGTGATAGTTGCTAATAAACTCAGTGATGCTTACAGTAATGTAGTAAGAGTTGCTACGAACCTCAAAATAATGCGACAGTGATGTCGGAAGAATTGCTAATGATCTCAAAATGATGCGACAGTGATGTAGTTAGAATTGCTAATGGAGTCAAAATGACGCTAACAGTGATGTACTTAAAGTTGCTAATCAACTCAGTGATGCCTACAGTAATGCAGTACGTGTTTCGAACAACCTCAAAGTGATGCTGACAGTCATGTAGTAAGAGTTGCTACGAACCTCAAATAATGCGACAGTGATGTCAGAAGAATTTCTAAAGATCTCAAAATGATGCGACAGTGATGTAGTAAGAATTGCTAATGAACTCAAAATGATGCTAACTGTAATGGAGTGAACGTTTCGAATAACCTCAAAGTGATGCTGACAATCATGTAGTAAGAGTTGCTACGAACCTCAAAATAATGCGACAGTGATGTCGGAAGAATTGCTAATGATCTCAAAATGATGCGACAGTGATGTAGTAAGAATTGCTAATGAACTCAAAAGGGTGCTAACAGTAATGGAGTGATAGTTTCGAATAACCTCAAAGTGATGCTGACAGTCATGTAGTAAGTGTTGCTACGAACCTCAAAATAATGCAACAGTAATGTAGTCAAAGTTGCTACGAACCTCAAAATATTGCGACAGTGATGTCCGAAGAATTGCCAATGAACTCAAATTGATGCTAACAGTAATGTAGTGATAGTTGCTAATAAACTCAGTGATGCTTACAGTAATGTAGTAAGAGTTTCGAACAACCTCAAAGTGATGCTGACAGTCATGAAGTAAGAGTTGCTACGAACCTCAATTTAATGCTACAGTGATGTAAGAATTACGAATAAACTCAAAATGATGCTAACAGTAATGTAGTGATAGTTGAGAATGAACTCAAAGTGATGGTAACAGTAATGTAGTAAGAGTTGCAACGAACCTTAAAAAAATGCAACAGTAATGTCGTAAGAGTTTCTACGAACCTCAAAATAATGCGACAGTGATGTCGGAACAATTGCTAATGATCTCAAAATGATGCGACAGTGATGTAGTAAGAATTGCTAATGAAGTCAAAATGACGCAAACTGTGATGTACTTAAAGTTGCTAATCAACTCAGTGATGCTTAAAGTAATGCAGTACGTGTTTCGAACAACCTCAAAGTGATGCTGACAATCATGTAGTAAGTGTTGCTACGAACCTCAAAATATTGCGACAGTGATGTCGGAAGAATTGCTCATGAACTCAAAATGATGCTAACAGTAATGTAGTCATAGTTGCTAATTAACTCAGTGATGCTGACGGTAATGTAGTAAGTGTTTGGAACAACCTCAAAGTGATGCTGACAGTCATGTGGTAAGAGTTGCTACTAACCTCATAATGATGCTAACAGTAATGTAGTGATAGTGGCTAATAAACTCAGTGATGCTTACAGTAATGTAGTAAGAGTTGCTACAAACATTTAAATAATGCAACAGTAATGTAGTAAGAGTTGCTACGAACCTCAAAATATTGCGACAGTGATGTCGGAAGAATTGCTAATGAACTGAAAATGATGCTAACAGCAATGTAGTGATAGTTGCTAATAAACTCAGTGATGCTTACAGTAATGTAGTAAGAGTTTCGAACAACCTCAAAGTGATGCTGACAGTCATGTAGTAAGAGTTGCTACGAACCTCAAAATATTGCGACAGTGATGTCGGAAGAATTGCTAATGAACTGAAAATGATGCTAACAGCAATGTAGTGATAGTTGCTAATAAACTTAGTGATGCTTACAGTAATGTAGTAAGAGTTTCGAACAACCTCAAAGTGATGCTGACAGTCATGTAGTAAGAGTTGCTACGAACCTCAAATAATGCGACAGTGATGTCAGAAGAATTTCTAAAGATCTCAAAATGATGCGTAAGTGATTTACTAAGAACTGCTAATGAACTCAAAATGATGCTAACCGTAATGGAGTGAAGTTTTCGAAAAACCTCAAAGTGATGCTGACAATCATGTAGTAAGAGTTGCTCCGAACGTCAAATTAATGCGACAGTCATGTCAGAAGAATTGCGAATGATCTCAAAATGATGCGACAGTAATGTCGGAAGAATTGCTAATGAACGCAAAATGATGCTAACAGTAATGTAGTGATAGTTGCTAATAAACTCAGTGATGCTTACAGTAATGTAGTAAGAGTTTCGAACAACCTCAAAGTGATGCTGACAGTCATGTGGTAAGAGTTGCTACTAACCTCATAATGATGCTAACAGTAATGTAGCGATAATTGCTAATGAACTCAAAGTGATGCTGACAGTAATGTAGTAAGTGTTTTGAACAACTTCAAAGTGATCCTGACAGTCATGTAGTAAGAGTTGCTACGAACCTTTAAATAATGCAACTGTAATGTAATAAGAGTTGCTACGAACATCAAAATAATGCGACAGTGATGTCAGAAGAATTGCTACTGATATAAAAATGATGCAACAGTGATGTAGTAAGAATTGCTAATGAACCAAAAATGATGCAAACAGTAATGGAGTGAAAGTTTCGAATCACCTCAAAGTGATGCTGAAAGTCATGTAGTAAGTGTTGCTACGAACCTCTAAATAATGCAACAGTAATGTAGTAAAAGTTGCTACGAACCTCAAAATATTGCGACAGTGATGTTGGAAGAATTGCTAATGAACTGAAAATGATGCTAACAGCAATGTAGTGATAGTTGCTAATAAACTTAGTGATGCTTACAGTAATGTAGTAAGAGTTTCGAACAACCTCAAAGTGATGCTGACAGTCATGTGGTAAGAGTTGCGACTAACCTCATAATGATGCTAACAGTAATGTAGTGATAGTTGCTCATGAACTCAAAGTGATGCTGACAGTCATGTAGTAAGTGTTGCTACGAACCTCAAAATAATGCGACAGTGATGTAGTAAAAGTTGCTACGAACCTCAAAATATTGCTACAGTGATGTCGGAAGAATTGCTAATGAACTCAAAATGATGCTAACAGTAATGTAGTGATAGTTGCTAATTAACTCAGTGATGCTTACAGTAATGTAGTAAGTGTTTCGAACAACTTCAAAGTGATGCTGAAAGTCATGTAGTAAGTGTTGCTACGAACCTCTAAATATTGCAACAGTAATGTAGTAAAAGTTGCTACGAACCTCAAAATATTGCGACAGTGATGTTGGAAGAATTGCTAATGATCTCAAAATGATGCGACAGTGCTGTAGTAAGAATTGCGAATGAAGTCAAAATGACGCTAACAGTGATGTACTTGAAGTTGCTAATCAACTCAGTGATGCTTACAGTAATGCAGTACGTGTTTCAAACAACCTCAAAGTGATACTGACAGTCATGTAGTAAGAGTTGCTACGAACCTCAAATAATGCGACAGTGATGTCAGAAGAATTTCTAAAGATCTCAAAATGATGCGACAGTGATTTAGTAAGAATTGCTAATGAACTCAAAATGATGCTAACAGTAATGGAGTGAACGTTTCGAATAACCTCAAAGTGATGCTGACAATCATGTAGTAAGAGTTGCTACGAACCTAAAAATAATGCGACAGTGATGTCGGAAGAATTGCTAATGAACTCAAAATGATGCTACAGTCATGGAGTGATAGTTGCTAATTAACTCAGTGATGCTTACGGTAATGTAGTAAGTGTTTGGAACAACCTCAAAGTGATGCTGACAGTCAAGTGGTGAGAGTTGCTACTAACCTCATAATGATGCTAACAGTAATGTGGTGATAGTTTCTAATGAACTCAAAGTGATGCTGACTGTAATGTAGTCAGTTTTTCGAACAACTTCAAAGTGATCCTGACAGTCATGTAGGAAGAGTTGCTTCTAACCTCAATTTAATGCTACAGTGATGTCGTGAGAATTGGTAATAAACTCAAAATGATGCTAACAGTAATGTAGTGATAGTTGCTAATAAACTCAAAGTGATGCTGACAGTAATGTAGTAAGAGTTGCTACGAACCTCAAAATAATGCAACAGTAATGTAGTAATAGTTGCTACGAAACTCAAAATAATGCGACAGTGATGTCAGAAGAATTGCGAATGATCTGAAAATGATGCGACAGTGATGTAGTAAGAATTGCTAATGAACTCAAAATGATGCTAACAGTAATGTAGTAATAGTTGCTAATAAACTCAAAGTGATGCTGACAGTAATGTAGTAAGAGTTGCTACGAACCTTTAAATAATGCAACAGTAATGTAGTAAGAGTTGCTACGAACCTCAAAATAGTGCGACAGTGATGTCAGAAGAATTGCTAAAGATCTCAAAATGATGCTAAAAGTAATGGAGTGAAAGTTTCGAATGACCTCAAAGTGATGCTGACAGTCATGTGGTTTGAGTTGCGAGTAAATTAAAAATGATGCTGACAGTAATGTCGTAAGAATTGCTATTGAACTCAAAACGATGCGAACAGTAACGTAGTGATAGTTGCTAATAAACTCAGTGATGCTTACAGTAATGTAGTAAGAGTTGCTACGAACCTTTAAATAATGCAACAGTAATGTAGTAAGAGTTGCTACGAACCTCAAAATAGTGCGACAGTGATGTAGTAAAAGTTGCTACGAACCTCAAAATATTGCTACAGTGATGTCGGAAGAATTGCTAATGAACTCAAAATGATGCTAACAGTAATGTAGTGATAGTTGCTAATTAACTCAGTGATGCTTACAGTAATGTAGTAAGTGTTTCGAACAACCTCAAAGTGATGCTGACAGTCATGTAGTAAGAGTTGCTACGAACCTTAAAATAATGCAACAATAATGTAGTAAGAGTTACTACGAACCTCAAAATAATGTGACAGTGATGTCAGAAGAATTGATGCGACAAAATGATGTGACAGTGATGTAGTAAGAATTGCTATTGAATTGCTAATGAACTCAAAATTATGCTAACAGTAATGGAGAGAAAGTTTCGAATAACCTCAAAGTGATGCTGACAGTCATGTACTAAGAGTTGCTACGAACCTAGAAATAATGTGACAGTAATGTAATAAAAGTTGCTACGGACCTCAAAATGTTGCGACAGTGATGTAGTAAGAATTGCGAATGAACTCAAGATGATGCTAACAGTAATGTAGTGATAGTTGCGAAGAAACTCAGTGATGCTGACAGGAATGTAGGAAGAGTTGCTACGAACCTTAAAATAATGCAACAATAATGTAGTAAGAGTTGCCACGAAACTCAATATAAGGCGACAGTGATGTCGGAAGAATTGCTAATGAACTTAAAATGATGCGACAGTGATGTAGTAAGAATTGCTAATGAACTCAAAATGATGCTAACAGTAATGTAGTGATAATTGCTAATCAACTCAGTGATGCTTACAGTAATGTAGTAAGTGTTTCGAACAACCTCAAAGTGATGCTGACTGTCATACAGTAAGAGTTGCTACGAACTTCAAAATAATGCGACAGTGATGTCAGAAGAATTGCGAAAGATCTCAAAATGATGCAACAGTGATTTAGTAAGAATTGCTAATGAACTCAAAATGATGCTAACAGTAATCCAGTGAACGTTTCGAATAACCTCAAAGTGATGCTGACAGTCATGTACTAAGAGTTGCTACAAACCTCAAATTAATGCGACAGTCATGTCGGAAGAATTGCTAATGATCTCAAAATGATGCGACAGTGATGTCGTAAGAATTGCTAATGAACTCAAAATGATGCTCACAGTAATGGAGTGAAACTTTCTAATAACCTCAAAGTGATGCTGACAGTCATGTAGTAAGTGTTGCTACGAACCTCAAAATAATGCGACACTAATGTAGTAAAAGTTGCTACGAACCTCAAAATATTGCGACAGTGATGTCGGAAGAATTGCTAATGAACTCAAGATGATGCTAACAGTAATGTAGTGATAGTTGCTAATCAAGTCAGTGATGCTAACAGTAATGTAGTAAGAGGTTCGAACAACCTCAAAGTGATGCTGACAGTCATTTAGTAAGAGTTGCGAATGAACTCAATTTAATGCTACAGTGATGTCGTGAGAATTGCTCAACAACTCAAAATGATGCTAACAGTAATGTAGTGATAGTTGCTCATAAACTCAAAGTGATGCTGACAGTCATGTAGTAAGAGTTGCTATGAACCTTAAAATAATGCAACAATAATGTAGTAAGAGTTGCTACGAACCTCAAAATAATGTGACAGTGATGTCAGAAGAATTGCTAATGATCTGAAAATGATGCGACAGTGATGTAGTAAGAATTGCTAATGAACTCAAAATGATGCTAACAGTAATGGAGTGAAAGTTTCGAATAACCTCAAAGTGATGCTGACAGTCATGTACTAAGAGTTGCTACAAACCTCAAAATAATGCGACAGTGATGTCGGAAGAATTGCGAATGAACTCAAGATGATGCTAACAGTAATGTAGTGATAGTTACGAAGAAACTCAGTGATGCTGACAGTAATGTAGTACGAGTTGCGACGAACCTTAAAATAATGCAGCAATAATGTAGTAAGAGTTGCCACGAAACTCGATATAATGCGACAATAATAAAGTACAAGTTGCTACAAACCTTAAAATATTGCGACAGTGATGTCGGAAGAATTGCAAATGAACTTAAAATGATGCTAACAGTAATGTAGTGATAGTTGCTAATCAACTCAGTGATGCTTACAGTAATGTAGTAAGTGTTTCGAAAAACCTCAAAGTGATGCTGACACTCATGTAGTAAGAGTTGCTACGAACGTCAAAATAATGCGACAGTGATGTCAGAAGAATTGCTAAAGATCTCAAAATGATGCGACAGTGATGTCAGAAGAATTGGTAATGATTTCAAAATGATGCTAACACTAACGGAGTGATAGATGCAAAAAACTCAGTGATGCTTACAGTAATGTAGTAAGAGTTGCTACGAACCTCAAAACAATGCGACAGTGATGTCAGAAGAATTGCTAAAGATCTCAAAATGATGCGACACTGATGTCAGAAGAATTGGTAATGATCTCAAAATGATGCTAACAGTAACGTAGTGATAGATGCTAATAAACTCAGTGATGCTTACAGTAATGTAGTAAGAGTTGCTTTGAACCTCAAAATAATTCGACAGTGATGTCAGAAGAACTGGTAATGATCTCAAACTTATGGGACAGTGATGTCGTAAGAATTGCTAATGAACTCAACATGATGCTAACAGTAATGGAGTAAGTGTTTCGAACAACCTTAAAGTGATGCTGACAGTCATGTACTAAGAGTTGCTACGAACCTCAAAATAATGCGACAGTAATGTAGTAAAAGTTGCTACGAACCTCAAAATATTGCGACAGTGATGTCGGAAGAATTGCGAATGAACTCAAAATGATGCGAACAGTAATGTAGTGATAGTTGCTAATTATTCAGTGATGCTTACAGTAATGTAGTAAGAGTTTCGAACAACCTCAAAGTGATGCTGACAGTCATTTAGTAAGAGTTGCTACGAACCTCAAAATAATGCGACAGTGATGTCAGAAGAATTGGTAATGATCTCAAACTGATGGGAAAGTGATGTCGTAAGAATTGCTAATAATCTCAAAATGATGCTAACAGTAATGTAGTGATAGTTGCCAATAAACTCAAAGTGATGCTGACAGTAATGTAGTAAGAGTTGCTACGAACCTTAAAATAATGCAACAATAATGTAGTAAGAGTTGCTACGAACCTCAAAATAATGTGACAGTGATGTCAGAAGAATTGCTAATGATCTCAAAATGATTCGAAAGTGATTTAGTAAGAATTGCTAATGAACTCAAAATGATGCTAACAGTAATGGAGTGAACGTTTCGAATAACCTCAAAGTGATGCTGACAGTCATGTACTAAGAGTTGCTACAAACCTCAAAATAATGCGACAGTAATGGAGTAAAAGATGCTACGAACCTCAAAATATTGCGACAGTGATGTCGGAAGAATTGCTAATGAACTCAAGATGATGCTACCATTAATTGAGTGATAGTTGCTAAGAAACTCAGTGATGCTAACAGTAATGTAATAAGAGTTTCGAACAACCTCAAAGTGATGCTGACAGTCATTTAGTAAGAGTTGCTAATGAACTCAATTTAATGCTACAGTGATGTCGTGAGAATTGCTCATTAACTCAAAATGATGCTAACAGTAATGTAGTGATAGTTGCTAATAAAGTCAAAGTGATGCTGACAGTAATGTAGTAAGAGTTGCTACGAACCTTAAAATAATGCGACAGTGATGTCGGAGGAATTGTGAATGAACTCAAAATGATGCTAACAGTAATGTAGTGATAGTTGCTAATAAACTCAAAGTGATGCTGACAGTCATGTATTAAGAGTTGCTACGAACCTCAAAATAATGCGACAGTAATGTAGTAAAAGTTGCTACGAACCTCAAAATATTGCGACAGTGATGTCAGAAGAATTGCTAATGAACTCAAAATGATGCTAACAGTTATGTAGTGATAGTTTCTAATCAAGTCAGTGATGCTTACAGTAATGTAGTAAGTGTTCCGAAGAACCTCAAAGTGATGCTCACAGTCATGTGGTAAGAGTTGCTACGAACCTCAATATAATGCGACAGTAATATAGTAAAAGTTGCTTCGAACCTCAAAATATTGCAACAGTGATGTCGGAAGAATTGCTACTGAACTCAAGATGATGCTAACAGTAATGTAGCGATAGTTGCTAATAAACTCAAAGTGATGATGACAGTAATGTAGTAAGAGTTGCTAGGAACTTTAAAATAATGCAACAATAATGTAGTAAGAGTTGCTACGAACCTCAAAATGATGTGACAGTGATGTCAGAAGAATTGCTAATGATCTCAAAATGATGCGACAGTGATGTAGTAAGAATTGCTAATGAACTCAAAATGATGCTAGGAGTAATGGAGTGAAACTTTCAAAATAACCTCAAAGTGATGCTGACAGTCATGTCGTAAGAGTTGCTACGAACCTCAAAATAATGCGACAGTGATGTCAGAAGAATTGCTAAAGATGTCAAAATGATGCGACAGTGATGTCAGAAGAATTGGTAATGATCTCAAAATGATGCTAACAGTAATGGAGTGAACGTTTCGAATAACCTCAAAGTGATGCTGACAGTCATATACTAAGAGTTGCTACGAACCTCAAAATAATGCGACAGTAATGTAGTAAAATTTGCTACGAACCTCAAAATATTTCAACAGTGATGTCGGAAGAATTGCTAATGAACTCAAGATGATGCTAACAATAATGTAGTGATAGTTTCTAAGAAACTCAGTGATGCTTACAGTAATGTAGTCAGAGTTTCAAACAACCTCAAAGTGATGCTGACAGTCATTTAGTAAGAGTTGCTACGAACCTCAAAATATTGCGACAGTGATGTCAGAAGAATTGCTAATGAACTTAAAATGATGCTAACAGTAATGCAGTGATAGTTGCAAAGAAACTCAGTGATGCTTACAGTAATGTAGTCAGAGTTTCGAACAACCTCAAATTGATGCTGACAGTCATTTAGTAAGAGTTGCTAATGAACTCAATTTAATGCTACAGTGATGTCGTGAGAATTGCTCAACAATGCAAAATGATGCTAACAGTAATGTAGTGAGAGTTGCTAATAAACTCAAAGTGATGCTGACAGCAATGTAGTAAGAGTTGCTACGAACCTTAAAATATTGCAACAGTGATGTCGGAAGAATTGCAAATGATCTCAAACTGACGCGACAGTGATTTAGTAAGAATTGCTAATGAACTCAAAATGATGCTAACAGTAATGGAGTGAAACTTTGAATAACTTCAAAGTGATGCTGACAGTCATGTACTAAGAGTTGCTACGAACCTCAAAATAATGCGACAGTAATGTAGTAAAAGTTGCTACGAACCTCAAAATATTGTGACAGTGATGTCGGAAGAATTCCTAATGAACTCAAAATGATGCTAACAGTAATGTAGTGATAGTTGCTAATAAACTCAGTGATGCTTACAGTAATGTAGTAAGAGTTTCGAACAACCTCAAAATGATGCTAACAGTCTTGTGAGCTTCATAAAGACCCAGGCCACTATTTGTGGTCATGCATCATTGTGGCTGAACAATGGTCCAACTTCATCAGTCAGTCAGTCAGAGACATTAGCATTTGTCGGCCTGGCCTGCTGCCAAAGACTAACACTGCTTTAGTTGATTTACCTGTGCAGCCATGTCACGCTCCTCTCGGCCACCTCCACGGTCAGACGCCAGGTTAAACCAGCCAATGGCGTAAGAATCACTCTCAGAATCTGAAGCGCTCGTAGCTGCAGGGTTTTTCCACACAGCTTTTGTTGAGAGACAAAGTCCATCACTTGATTAACTCTCACCAACAGAAATGTGCAGTTTTCCACTCAGGAAAGCTGCTGCATGCTGCTGTTTGTAAAAAGAAGGTCCAGTGGATCCGTTCAGTTCTACATTATTCAGCAGAGAGATGTCACCATTGAATAATGACCATATTTCCTAAAATTATAGCTCAACCACAGAGGGACCAGGCTACTAGAATGACCTCTGTTTGCTAGAAGTGCTTCTCCTATGGTGGTGAACTCCTCAGCTGTCAGTGGAGTCAAATCTGTCTTAGAGAGGCCAGAGGTTCCCACACTGGTTCCCTCTCATCATGCAGCCCTGACAGCTGTGTGTGCTGTTCCAGCGTGTTGGCACCTCACTGATGAGTTTCAGGGTTGGCCCTCCCATCTGTTGCTGCACCTGAGCCAGCTTCTCCTTGGCTGTAGTGCTGATCTGAAGGATGTGACAGTGTTCCTGGCTTTGTGTCTGATGATGGAAGTGGGGATCTGATCACAGGATTTTCTGACTCCTAGATTCAGACGATGTGCAGTGCAGACTGAGTGGTGAATTTGGAGCTGTCTAGTGGATGCTGTCATGTTTGGTGCTGCGTCGCTCACAAGACACTTGACTTTGTTGGTGATGGCCCAGTCCTCCATCAGGCCTCTTTGGACTGGGGCCAAACTGTCAGCAGGGTGACTTTGTGGAAAGTCTTGCACTCCCAACACATTCATTCTCAGGAATGCAGTGACAGGTCAGAGCCAAGGGAGCCTCCATGTCCACAGATGTCCACATGGCAGCTGGACTTCCTTTTTCACTCCTTCCCGTTCCTCCTGGTACTTTTTGGCCACCGTTTGTTTGATGGTCTGAAAATGACACCCAGAGTAAATCAATACATTAAAATTAGAGATGAAATAAACTGGAGATATCAACGACTGCTTTAGATCATTTCCACACAAACCTTTCTGGTTGGCAAACATATGAGGCTCAAGGACCTGAACCAGTTCCCTGAACCCTTCCCTCTCAACAGTGCTGAGGGGCTGGCAGTCCTTCAGGATGAAATTCAGCAGAGCCTCATCCAGCATCTGCTTCCTGGAAGCTGGATGGTTAAAGATGAAGGAGAGAAGAAATGAAGAGGAATTAATGATCAATGAAGCAACTGTGAGTCAGTTGGAGAGTGGCTGTATACCTGAGTTCATCCTGGTGGATCTGGGACTTCATTCTCATGCCTGGCCCCATCATGCCTCAGCACTGAAGAGGTGCTTTTGTTGAGATGAGACGCTTCTGTCCAACAAATGCCACATTCAACCTGCAGAAAAGAACATGAGTAGTCAGCTAAAAGTTCCTTTCTTCATGGTGACTGGTGTTTCTTAGTCTTAGACCACCAGGTTTCCAATGAGGTGTATCGGATACGTTGTTGTGTGCCGCTGAAATCCGTCCAATTCCGGCGTTGTTTCCTCATGAAATGTGTTTGCCTTAAAGCTCATTAAAGTGTTGAACCACAATATCGTTCACCATAACTGAGTCAACTTCAAGATAACCTCCTTCTACATTCCAGTCCCGGCTGCTCCTGTTCTGCTGCAGTCCAGAAAACAACAACCCGATACAATTGGCGCTCCTTCCCACAGCTCCGGCCCGGATCCGCATGGTTCCGCTGACTGACTGTGAGACGCGCTCCCTCCAGAGTGGCACAGCCCGATGGGGGTCCTTATCTGGCACGGGGGCGTAAAACAGGTGCGACTGGAAAGCCTGGTTTATTCTGCGTCGTTGCTCTGCAATTCACATCCAAGCCGCTAGGGGGTGTGGCTTTGTCTTTGTATTGTTTACGGGGCTCTTGTCGGATTCCTTGGTTTTCTTCCGGTCACAGACAACAATTGTTGGCCATTTGTCAGTCTTTGTAGTGCCGCGAAGAGGCGTTGTAGAGGTGGTCGTACTTGAGCACCTCCTCGATAATCCTTTCTTCAGCTTGGTCCATTTTTTCTTGGAGCTTTCACCACAGAAACTTTGAAAATGGCGGTGTTGCTGTGCTGCGACTGAACCGGAAATAACGTTCTGAGCGGACCAATCACAGTCCTCGACGTTGACGTCACCACGCGTCGACGCGATGCGTAAGTAGGATTTTTTGGAGAGGCGTTTCAGGCTACGGCGTACGGTCTGCGACGACGGCGTAGGTACGAATACTACTCGACACAGAAGCATAAATCAGGCTTAAATCAGGCTTTATAGTCCAACAGGAAGTTAGCATGTCAGGGATGAGACACCCTCATAGTCCAAAAGGAAGTTAGCATGTCAGGGATGAGACACCCTCATAGTCCAACAGGAAGTTAGCATGTCAGGGATGAGACACACTTATTGTCCAACAGGAAGTTAGCATGTCAGGGATGAGACACGCTTATCGTCCAACAGGAAGTTAGCATGTGAGGGATGAGACACGCTTATCGTCCAACAGGAAGTTAGCATGTGAGGGATGAGACACGCTTATCGTCCAACAGGAAGTTAGCATGTGAGGGATGAGACACGCTTATCGTCCAACAGGAAGTTAGCATGTCAGGGATGAGACACGCTTATCATCCAACAGGAAGTTAGCATGTCAGGGATGAGACACGCTTATCGTCCAACAGGAAGTTAGCATGTCAGGGATGAGACACGCTTATCGTCCAACAGGAAGTTAGCATGTCAGGGATGAGACACGCTTATCGTCCAACAGGAAGTTAGCATGTCGGGGATGAGACACGCTTATCGTCCAACAGGAAGTTAGCATGTCGGGGATGAGACACGCTTATCGTCCAACAGGAAGTTAGCATGTCAGGGATGAGACACGCTTATCGTCCAACAGGAAGTTAGCATGTCAGGGATGAGACACCCTGATTGTCCAACAGGAAGTTAGCATCTCCATGGTTCCCTTGACCAGAAGCCAGTGGGATCGTTCCATTCTGACATCTTGATTGACATTTGTCCTTCTCTTAGCTAAATAGCTGGCAATCATTTGAAAAAAACCTTGATTTACTTTTTGTATTTTGATCTTCAGCTCATTTGCATACTTTTGTTAAAATTCTCCCCTTTTTGTCTTTTTTTTCTGCTGTTTTTAGCACAAAGTCCGCATCATACATCTGCATCTGTTGAAGTCCTCAGTCTCCATGCAGGTGGTGTTGTTCCAGATAAAAGGTCTCAATAACAGCATCACTCCAGGTGAAACCATTCCAAAGAAGGCTAAGTGGAGCTGGCATATCAGCCCCCAATGGAAGCCTGCTGCTGCTGCCAAGCTCTCCATGTCATCATGGAAAAGTTGATTGTTCAACTCAATGTTTTTCCCATTGGGAGGAGATTTGTTGTTCCACCATGAAGTCTTTTCTTGTGATGAGTTTGTGTGTTGTAGTAGCATGAAGATATCTTGTTATCATGATCAACTCATCTGGCCTGGTGGAAGAACGCTGCTGTGTTTGGATTCAGAAGAGTCAAATCTGAACCAGGGACTTGTAGTTTTATCCTCGGTCTCCGGACTCATAAAATGGAGACCGGCCCAGTTTGACACTTTTGAACTCCTCCATGATGTTCAAATCTCATGACTGAGATTCGTGATTGGAAACATCGGCGGTTCAGGAAAGAAAACATGTACCATTGAACATCGCTCTCATCCTTCTACTCAGAACGCTGCGGTGGACTCCACCGTGTCCAGGCTTTGGGCAGATACGTCTTCATCCTCCACCACCACCAGCCGCTCCACCCCACCCACCCTGTGCAGGTCTACATTACCAGGGTCGGATCTGGCAGGGTGGAGGATCTTTGATTCATCTTAGCTTTCCTGCTCCGGCTGTTTGAGAAACATTCAAATGGAGATGGTTGTTTGTGTCTTTCAGGCCACGCCAACGCCTCCTTCTGTCCCCACGCTTACGGCTGCCGAAACGTGCCGGTGTCTGAAAACCAGATCATTCTGGATGTGCCGGACCACCAGGTCCTCCTCACCTGCAGGTTCCTGCAGGCAGAGCCCTGTGGTGGTAGGTTTCCTGCTCCTCTGCTGGACTGATACCCTCTCCCTTTCCCGACACGTATCTGCTGTTTCTACTCTGTGCCTCCTTCTCCTCTGTCAGGCCTGGACTTCTTCCTTCTGTCTCTCCAGGATCACGTCCTGGTGGTGCCTGAGAGCAGCTCCAGCTCCAGCTCCCTGAACCAAGAACCACTGGAGAAATCTGACCACTTCATCAGCAACTGTGGCCTCAACAGCTTTCATGTCAAGTCGGTGTCTCTCAGCCTGAGTTGGTCCCTGTTCTTTATCCCTGAATGTTCTAGAGGAACTAAACTGGGCCTGACTGGGACGCTTCTGTCTGCTCAGATTTGGGTTGTGAATGCATTCAAATGTCATTTACAAGCATTGGAACTAAAGACCTGAGCCTCAAGAATATTTAGTTCTTGATTTACTTTCTCTTGCAGGGTTTCATTTTGTGCTAATTTTCTTTTGAAGATCTTTGTTTTTTTGTTGTCCTTCCATTTAGCAAGTTTGGCTAAGAACCTTTTCCCCACTAAACTAATTTTCCTAAAATGTCTCGCTAACGTTTCCTTTTTCTCTGTCGTCCCTCCTGTCCTTCGTCTCCATTCTGTCTCAGCTCAGCTGTGTCTCTTGGGCTCTCTTCACCAACAGCGCCCTGCCTTGTGCCTGCCATGAGGTTGGAGCTGAGAGTGACACCTGCGAGCCATTTGGTGGTCGGTGCCGCTGCAGGCCCCACGTGATTGGCCGAGACTGCTCCATGTGGGCCGCGGGTTGCTGGGGATTCCCCACTGCAGACGTGAGTGTCAGATTGGATGAATGATGAGTAATAAGGGCTTTTAATGATGAGTGAGGGGACGGACCAAACCAACCTGTCCAACCATCAAAGGACAGTTTGTTGTTCTCGTTTCAACACTTACTACATTACTGTAAGCATCACTGAGTTGATTAGCAACTATCACTACATTACTGTGAGCATCATTTTGAGTTCATTAGCAATTCTTCCTAAATCACTGTAGCATTATTTTGAGGTTATTAGCAACTCTTACTACATGACCGTCAGCATCACTTTGAGGTTATTCAAAACTTTCACTCCATTACTGTTAGCATCATTTTGAGTTCATTAGCAATTATTACAACATCACTGTCGCATCATTTTGAGATCATTAGCAATTCTTCCGACATCACTGTCGCATTATTTGGAGGTTCGTAGCAACTCTTACTACATTATTGTTGCATTTTTTAAGGTTCGTAGCAACTCTTACTACATTACTGTTGCATTAGTTTGAGGTTCGTAGCAACTCTTACTACATGACTCTCAGCATCACTTTGAGGTTATTCGAAACGTTCACTCCATTACTGTTAGCATCACTGAGTTGATTAGCAACAATCACTCCATTACTGTTAGCATCATTTTGAGTTCATTAGCAATTCTTCCGACATCACTGTCAGCATCATTTTTAGGTTACTCGCAACTCAAACCACATGACTGTCAGCATCACTTTGAGGTTATTCAAAACTTTCACTACATTACTGTTCACATCATTTTGAGTTTATTTGCAATTCTTCCGACATCACTGTGCCATCATTTCAGATCATAAGCAATTCTTACTACATCACTGTCACATCATTTTGAAGTTCGTAGTAACTCTTACTACATTACTGTTGCATTATTTTAAGGTTTGTAGCAACTCTTCCTACATGACTGTCAGTACATTTTGAGTTTATTGGCAACTTTCACTACATTACTGTTAGCATTATTTTGAGTTCATTAGCAATTCTTACTCCATCACTGTCGCATCATTTTGGGGTTCGTTGCAACTCTTACAACATGACTGTCAGCATCACTTTGAGGTTGTTCGAAACTTTCACTTCATTACTGTTAGCATCATTTTGAGTTCATTAGCAATTCTTACTCAATCACTGTCGCATCATTTTGAGGCTCGTAGCAACTCTGACTACATGACTGTCACCATCACTTTGAGGTTATTCGAAACTTTCACTACATTACTGTCAGCATCATTTTGAGTTCATTACAATTCTTACTACGTCACTGTCGCATCATTTTGAGTTCATTAGCAATTCTTACGACATCACTGTCGCATCATGTTGACATCATTACCGAGTCTTCTGACATCACTCTCGCACTATTTTGAGGTTCATAGAAACTCTTACCACATTACTGTTGCATTATTTTTAGGTTCATAGCAACTCCTACTACATTACTGTCAGCATCACTTTGAGGTTATTCGAAACTTTCACTTCCATACTGTTCGCATCATTTTGAGTTCATTAGCAATTCTTACTACATCACTGTCGCATAATTTTGAGATCATTAGCAATTCTTCCAAAAATCACTGTTGCATTATTTTGAGGTTCGTAGCAACTCTTACTACATTACTGTTGCATTATTTTAAGGTTCGTAGCAACTCTTACTACATTACTGTCAGCATCACTTTGAGGTTGTTCGAAACACTTACGACATCACTGTCGCATCATTTTTAGATGATTAGCAATTCTTACGACATCACTGTAGCATTATTTTGAGGTTCGTAGCAACTCTTACTACATTACTGTCAGCATCAATTTTAGGTTACTCGCAACTCTGACCACATGACTGTCAGCATCACTTTGAGGTTGTTCAAAACACTGACTACATTACTGTTAGCATCATTTAGAGTTTATTAGCAATTCTTACGAAATAACTGGCGCATTATTTTGAGGTTCGTAGCAACTCTTAGTACATGACTGTCAGCATCACTCTGAGGTTATTCGAAACTTTCACTCCATTACTGTTAGCATCATTTTGAGTTCATTAGCAATTCTTACTACATCACTGTCTCATCATTTTGAGATCATTAGCAATTCTTCCGACATCACTGTCGCATTATTTTGAGGTTCGTAGCAACTCTTTGTACAAGACTATCAGCATCACTTTGAGGTTATTCGAAACGTTCACTCCATTACTGTTAGCATCATTTTGAGTTCATGAGCAATTCTTTCTAAATCACTGTCGCATCATTTTGAGATCATTAGCAATTCTTTCGACATCACTGTCGCATTAGTTTGAGGTTCGTAGCAACTGTTACTACATGACTGTCACCATCACTTTGAGGTTGTTCGAAACTCTAACTACATTACTGGAAGCATCACTGAGTTGATTAGCAACTATCACTACATTACTTTTAGCATCATTTTGAGTTCATTAGCAACTCTTCTGACATCACTGTCGCAATATTTTGAGGTTCGTAGCAACTTTTACTACATTACTGTCGCATTATTTTGAGGTATGTAGCAACTGTTACTACATGACTGTCACCATCACTTTGAGGTTGTTCGAAACTCTAACTACATTACTGTAAGCATCACTGAGTTGATTAGCAACTATCACTACATTACTTTTAGCATCATTTTGAGTTCATGAGCAATTCTTCCGACATCACTGTCGCAATATTTTGAGGTTCGTAGCAACTTTTACTACATTACTGTCGCATTATATTGAGGTTCGTAGCAACACTTACTACATGACTGTCAGCATCACTTTGAGGTTATTCGAAACTTTCACTCCATTACTGTTAGCATCATTTTGAGTTCATTAGCAATTCTTACTACATCACTTTCACATCATTTTGAGATCATTAGCAGTTCTTCCGACATCACTGTCGCAATATTTTGGGTTTCGTAGCAACTCTTACTACATTATTGTTGCATTATTTTGAGGTTATTCGAAACACTCACTACATTAGTGTAAGCATCACTGAGTTGATTAGCAACTATCACTACATTACTTTTAGCATCATTTTGAGTTCATTAGCAATTCTTCCGACATCACTGTCGTAATATTTTGAGGTTCGTAGCAACTTTTACTACATTACTGTCGCATTATTTTGAGGTTCGTAGCAACTCTTACTACATGACTGTCAGCATCACTTTGAGGTTATTTGATGCTTTCACTCCATTACTGTCAGCATCATTTTGAGTTCATTAGCAATTCTTACTACATCACTGTCGCATCATTTTGAGATCATTTGCAATTCTTCTGACATCACTGTCACATTATTTTGAGGTTCGTAGCAACTCTTACTACATAGCATCACTTTGAGTTTATTAGCAACTATCACTACATTACTGTTAGCATCATTTTGAGTTCATTAGCATTTCTTCAGACATCACTGTCGCAATATTTTGAGGTTCGTAACAACTTTTACTACATTACTGTCGCATTATTTTGAGGTTCGTAGCAACTCTTACTACATGACTGTCAGCATCACTTTGAGGTTATTCGAAACTTTCACTCCATTACTGTTAGCATCATTTTGAGTTCATTAGCAATTCTTACTACATCACTGTCGCATCAGTTTGAGATCATTAACAATATTTTTGACATCACTGTCGCATTACTTTGAGGTTCGAAGCAACTCTTACTACATTACTGCTAGCATCACTTTGAGTTCATTCGTAACTATCACTACATTACTTTTAGCATCATTTTGAGGTTAGAAGCAACTCTTACTACATGACTGTCAGCGTCACTTTGAGGTTGTTCGAAACACTTACTACATTACTGTAAGCATCACTGAGTTGTTTAGCAACTATCACTACATTACTTTTAGCATCATTTTGAGTTCATTAGCAACTATCACTACATTACTGTTAGCGTCATTTTGAGTTTATTAGCAATTCATAGACATCACTGTCGCAATATTTTGAGGTTCGTAGCAACTTTTACTACATTACTGTCGCATTATTTTGAGGTTCGTAGCAACTCTTAGTACATGACTGTCAGCATCACTTTGAGGTTATTCGAAACGTTCACTCCATTACTTTTAGCATCATTTTGATTTCATTAGCAATTCTTACTAAATCACTGTCGCATCATTTTGAGATCATTAGCAATTCTTCTGACATCACCGTCACATTATTTTAAGGTTCATAGCAACTCTTACTACATTACTGTCAGCATCACTTTGAGTTCATTAGCAACTATCACTACATTACTTTTAGCATCATGTTGAGGTTAGAAGCAACTCTTACTACATGACTGTCGGCGTCACTTTGAGGTTGTTCGAAACACTTACTACATTACTGTAAGCATCACTGAGTTTCTTCGCAACTTTCACAACATTACTGTTAGCATCATCTTGAGTTCATTAGCGATTCTTCCGACATCACTGTCGCAATATTTTGAGGTTCGTAGCAACTTTTACTACATTACTTTCGCATTATTTTGAGGTTTGTAGCAACACTTACTACATGACTGTCAGCATCACTTTGAGGTTTTTCGAAAATTTCACTCCATTACTGTTAGCATCATTTTGAGTTCATTAGCAATTCTTACTACATAACTGTCGCATCATTTTGAGATCATTAGCAATTCTTCTGACATCACTGTCGCATTATTTTGAGGTATGTAGCAACTGTTACTACATGACTGTCACCATCACTTTGAGGTTGTTCGAAACTCTAACTACATTACTGTAAGCATCACTGAGTTGATTAGCAACTATCACTACATTACTTTTAGCATCATTTTGAGTTCATGAGCAATTCTTCCGACATCACTGTCGCAATATTTTGAGGTTCGTAGCAACTTTTACTACATTACTGTCGCATTATATTGAGGTTCGTAGCAACTCTTAGTACATGACTGTCAGCATCACTTTGAGGTTATTCGAAACGTTCACTCCATTACTGTTAGCATCATTTTGAGTTCATTAGCAATTCTTACTACATCACTGTTGCATCATTTATAGATCATTAGCAATTCTTCCGACATCACTGTCGCATTATTTTGAGGTTTGTAGCAACACTTACTACATGACTGTCAGCATCACTTTGAGGTTATTCGAAAGTTTCACTCCATTACTGTTAGCATCATCTTGAGTTCATTTGCAATTCTTCCGACATCACTGTCGCAATATTTTGAGGTTCGTAGCAACTCTTAGTACATGACTGTCAGCATCACTTTGAGGTTATTCGAAACATTCACTCCATTACTGTTAGCATCATTTTGAGTTCATTAGCAATTCTTCCGACATCACTGTCGCATTATTTTGAAGTTCGTAGCAACTGTTACTACATGACTGTCAGCATCACTTTGAGTTTATTGGCAACTATCACTACATTACTGTGAGCATCATTTTGAGTTAATGAGCAATTCTCACGACATCACTGTAGCATTGAATTGAGTTCATTAGCAACTCTTACTAAATGACTGTCAGCATCACTTTGAGGTTGTTCGAAACTCTTACTACATTACTTGAAGCATCACTGAGTTTCTTAGCAACTATCGCTACATTACTGTTAGCATCATCTTGAGTTCATTAGCAATTCTTCCGACATCACTGTCGCAATATTTTGAGGTTCGTAGCAACTTAAATACATGACTGTCGCATTATTTTGAGGTTTGTAGCAACACTTACGACATGACTTTCAGCATCACTTTGAGGTTATTCGAAAGTTTCACTCCATTACTGTTAGCATCATTTTGAGTTCATTAGCGATTCTAACTACATCACTGTCGCATCATTTTGAGATCATTGGCAATTCTTCTGACATCACTGTCGCATTATTTTGAGGTTCATAGCAACTCTTGCTACATGACTGTCAGCATCACTTTGAGGTTATTCGAAACATTCACTCCATTACTGTTAGTATCATTTTGAGTTCATTACCAATTCTTCCGACATCACTGTCGCATTATTTTGAGGTTCGTAGCAACTCTTACTACATGACTGTCAGCATCACTTTAGGTTGTTCGAAACACTTACGACATTACTGTAAGCATCACTGACTTGATTAGCAACTACCACTACATTACTGTTAGCATCATTTTAAGTTCATTAGCAATTCTTCCGACATCACTGTCGCAATATTTTGAGGTTTGTAGCAACTTTTACTACATTACTGTCGCATTATTTTGAGGTTCGTAGCAACTCTTAGTACATGACTGTCAGCATCACTTTGAGTTTGTTTGAAACACTGACTACATTACTGTAAGCATCACTGAGTTGATTTGCAACTATCACTACATTACTGTTTGCATCATTTTTAGTTCATTAGCAATTCTTCCGACATCACTGTCGCAATATTTTGAGGTTCGTAGCGACTTTTACTACATTACTGTCGCATTATATTGAGGTCCGTAGCAACTTTTACTACATTACTGTCACATTATTTTGAGGTTCGTAGCAACTCTTACTACATGACTGTCAGCATCACTTTGAGGTTATTCGAAAGTTTCACTCCATTACTGTTAGCATCATTTTGAGTTGTTGAGCAATTCTCACGACATCACTGTAGCATTAAATTGAGTTCATTAGCAACTCTGACTAAATGACTGTCAGCATCACTTTGAGGTTATTGGAAAGTTTCACTCCATTACAGTTAGCATCATTTTGAGTTCATTAGCAATTCTTACTAAATCACTGTCGCATCATTTTGACATCATTAGCAATTCTTCTGACATCACTGTCGCAATATTTTGAGGTTCGTAGCAACACTTACTACATGACTGTTAGCATCACTTTGAGGTTATTCGAAAGTTTCACTCCATTACTGTTAGCATCATTTTGAGTTCATTAGCAATTCTTACTACATCACTGTCGCATCTATTTGAGATCATTAGCAATTCTTCCGACATCACACTCACATTATTTTGAGGTTCGTAGCAACTCTTACTACATTATTGTTGCATTATTTTAAGGTTCCTAGCAACTCTTACTACATTACTGTCAGCATCACTTTGAGTTTATTAGCAACTATCACTACATTACTGTTAGCATCATTTTGAGTTGTTGAGCAATTCTCACAAAATCACTGTAGCACTGAACTGAGTTCATTAGCAACTCTTACTAAATGACTGTCAGCATCACTTTGAGGTTGTTCGAAATTCTTACTACATTACTGTAAGCATCACTGAGTTTCTTAGCAACTATCACTACATTACTGTTAGCATCATCTTGAGTTCATTAGCAATTCTTCTGACATCACTGTCGCAATATTTTGAGGTTCGTAGCAACACTTACTACATGACTGTAAGCATCACTTTAAGGTTATTCGAAACACTTACTACATTGCTGTAAGCATCACTGAGTTGATTAGCAACTATCACTACATTACTGTTAGCATCATTTTGAGTTCATTAGCATTTCTTCCGACATCACTGTCGCAATATTTTGAGGTTCGTAGCAACTTTTACTACATTACTGTCGCATTATTTTGAGGTTCGTAGCAACTTTTACTCCATTACTGTCACATTATTTTGAGGTTCGTAGCAACTCTTACTACATGACTGTCAGCATCACTTTGAGGTTATTCGAAAGTTTCACTCCATTACTGTTAGCATCATTTTGAGTTCATTAGCAATTCTTACTACATCACTGTCGCATCATTTTGAGATCATTAGCAATTCTTCCGACATCACTGTCGCAATATTTTGAGGTTCGTAGCAACTCTTACTACATTATTGTTGCATTGTTTTAAGGTTCGTAGCAACTCTTACTCCATTACTGTCAGCATCACTTTGAGTTTATTAGCAACTATCACTACATTACTGTTAGCATCATTTTGAGTTGTTGAGCAATTCTCACGACATCACTGTTGCACTGAATTGAGTTCATTAGCAACTCTTACTAAATGACTGTCAGCATCACTTTGAGGTTGTTCGAAACTCTTCCTACATTACTGTAAGCATCACTGAGTTTCTTAGCAACTATCACTACATTACTGTTAGCATCATCTTGAGTTCATTAGCAATTCTTCCGACATCACTGTCGCAATATTTTGAGGTTCGTAGCAACTTTTACTACATCACTGTCGCATCATTTTGACATCATTAGCAATTCTTCCGACATCACTGTCGCAATATTTTGAGGTTCGTAGCAACTCTTACTACATTATTGTTGCATTATTTTAAGGTTCGTAGCAACTCTTACTACATTACTGTAAGCATCACTGAGTTTCTTAGCAACTATCACTACATGACTGTTAGCATCATTTTAAGTTCATTAGCAATTCTTACTACATCACTGTCACATCATTTTGAGATCATTAGCAGTTCTTCCGACATCACTGTCGCAATATTTTGAGGTTCGTAGCAACTCTTACTACATTACTGTCAGCATCACTTTGAGTTCATTAGCAATTCTTCCGATATCACTGTCGCAATATTTTGAGGTTAGTAGCAACTTTTACTACATCACTGTCGCATCATTTTGACATCATTAGCAATTCTTCCGACATCACTGTCACATTATTTTGAGGTTCGTAGCAACTCTTACTACATGACTGTCAGCATCACTTTGAGGTTATTCGAAAGTTTCACTCCATTACTTTTAGCATCATTTTGAGTTCATTAGCAATTCTTACTACATCACTGTCGCATCATTTTGAGATCATTAGCAATTCTTCCGACATCACTGTCGCAATATTTTGAGGTTCGTAGCAACTCTTACTACATTATTGTTGCATCATTTTAAGTTCATTAGCAACTCTTACTACATTACTGTCAGCATCACTTTGAGTTTATTAGCAACTATCACTACATTACTGTTAGCATCATTTTGAGTTGTTAAGCAATTCTCACGAAATCACTGTAGCATTGAACTGAGTTCATTAGCAACTCTTACTAAATGACTGTCAGCATCACTTTGAGGTTGTTCAAAACTCTTACGACATCACTGTCGCATCATTTTGAGATCATTAGCAATTCTTCCGACATCACTGTTGCAATATTTTGAGGTTCGTAGCAACACTTACTACATGACTGTAAGCATCACTTTGAGGTTATTCGAAACACTTACTACATTGCTGTAAGCATCACTGAGTTGATTAGCAACTATCACTACATTACTGTTAGCATCATTTTGAGTTCATTAGCATTTCTTCCGACATCACTGTCGCAATATTTTGAGGTTCGTAGCAACTTCTACTACATTACTGTCACATTATTTTGAGGTTCGTAGCAACTCTTACTACATGACTGTCAGCATCACTTTGAGGTTATTCGAAAGTTTCACTCCATTACTGTTAGCATCATTTTGAGTTCATTAGCAATTCTTACGACATCACTGTCGCATCATTTTGAGATCATTAGCAATTCTTCCGACATCACACTCACATTATTTTGAGGTTCGTAGCAACTCTTACTACATTATTGTTGCATTATTTTAAGGTTCCTAGCAACTCTTACTACATTACTGTCAGCATCACTTTGAGTTGATTAGCAACTATCACTACATTACTGTTAGCATCATTTTGAGTTCATTAGCATTTCTTCCGACATCACTGTCGCAATATTTTGAGGTTCGTAGCAACTTTTACTACATTACTGTCGCATTATTTTGAGGTTCGTAGCAACTTTTACTACATTACTGTCACATTATTTTGAGGTTCATAGCAACTCTTACTACATGACTGTCAGCATCACTTTGAGGTTATTCGAAAGTTTCACTCCATTACTGTTAGCATCATTTTGAGTTCATTAGCAATTCTTACTACATCACTGTCGCATCATTTTGAGATCATTAGCAATTCTTCCGACATCACTGTCGCAATATTTTGAGGTTCGTAGCAACTCTTACTACATTATTGTTGCATTATTTTAAGGTTCGTAGCAACTCTTACTCCATTACTGTCAGCATCACTTTGAATTTCTTAGCAACTATCACTACATTACTGTTAGCATCATCTTGAGTTCATTAGCAATTCTTCCGACATCACTGTCGCAATATTTTGAGGTTCGTAGCAACTTTTACTACATCACTGTCGCATCATTTTGACATCATTAGCAATTCTTCCGACATCACTGTCGCAATATTTTGAGGTTCGTAGCAACTCTTACTACATTATTGTTGCATTATTCTAAGGTTCGTAGCAACTCTTACTACATTACTGTAAGCATCACTGAGTTTCTTAGCAACTATCACTACATGACTGTTAGCATCATTTTAAGTTCATTAGCAATTCTTACTACATCACTGTCACATCATTTTGAGATCATTAGCAGTTCTTCCGACATCACTGTCGCAATATTTTGAGGTTCGTAGCAACTCTTACTACATCACTGTCGCATCATTTTGACATCATTAGCAATTCTTCTGACATCACTGTCACATTATTTTGAGGTTCGTAGCAACTCTTACTACATTATTGTTGCATTATTTTAAGGTTCGTAGCAACTCTTACTAAATGACTGTCAGCATCACTTTGAGGTTGTTCGAAACTCTTACTACATTACTGTAAGCATCACTGAGTTTCTTAGCAACTATCACTACATTACTGTTAGCATCATCTTGAGTTCATTAGCAATTCTTCCGACATCACTGTCGCAATATTTTGAGGTTCGTAGCAACAGTTACTACATGACTGTTAGCATCACTTTGAGGTTATTCTAAAGTTTCACTCCATTACTGTTATCATCATTTTGAGTTCATTAGCAATTCTTACTACATCACTGTCGCATCATTTTGAGATCATTAGCAATTCTTCCGACATCACACTCATATTATTTTGAGGTTCGTAGCAACTCTTACTACATTATTGTTGCATTATTTTCAGGTTCCTAGCAACTCTTACTACATTACTGTCAGCATCACTTTGAGTTGATTAGCAACTATCACTACATTACTGTAAGCATCATTTTGAGTTGTTGAGCAATTCTCACAAAATCACTGTAGCACTGAACTGAGTTCATTAGCAACTCTTACTAAATGACTGTCAGCATCACTTTGAGGTTGTTCGAAACTCTTACTACATTACTGTAAGCATCACTGAGTTTCTTAGCAACTATCACTACATTACTGTTAGCATCATCTTGAGTTCATTAGCAATTCTTCCAACATCACTGTTGCAATATTTTGAGGTTCGTAGCAACACTTACTACATGACTGTAAGCATCACCTTAAGGTTATTCGAAACACTTACTACATTGCTGTAAGCATCACTGAGTTTATTAGCAACTATCACTACATTACTGTTAGCATCATTTTGAGTTCATTAGCATTTCTTCCGACATCACTGTCGCAATATTTTGAGGTTCATAGCAACTTTTACTACATTACTGTCGCTTTATATTGAGGTCCGTAGCAACTTTTACTACATTACTGTCACATTATTTTGAGGTTCGTTGCAACTCTTACTACATGACTGTCAGCATCACTTTGAGGTTATTCGAAAGTTTCACTCCATTACTGTTAGCATCATTTTGAGTTCATTAGCAATTCTTCCGACATCACTGTCGCAATATTTTGAGGTTCGTAGCGACTTTTACTACATTACTGTCGCTTTATATTGAGGTCCGTAGCAACTCTTAGTACATGACTGTCAGCATCACTTTGAGGTTATTCGAAAGTTTTACTCCATTACAGTTAGCATCATTTTGAGTTCATTAGCAATTCTTACTAAATCACTGTCGCATCATTTTGACATCATTAGCAATTCTTCTGACATCACTGTCACATTATTTTGAGGTTCGTAGCAACTCTTACTACATTACTGTATGCATCACTGAGTTTCTTAGCAACTATCACTACATTACTGTTAGCATCATCTTGAGTTCATTAGCAATTCTTCCGACATCACTGTCGCAATATTTTGAGGTTCGTAGCAACTTTTACTACATCACTGTCGCATCATTTTGACATCATTAGCAATTCTTCCGACATCACTGTCGCAATATTTTGAGGTTCGTAGCAACTCTTACTACATTATTTTTGCATTATTTTAAGGTTCGTAGCAACTCTTACTACATTACTGTAAGCATCACTGTGTTTCTTAGCAACTATCACTACATGACTGTTAGCATCATTTTAAGTTCATTAGCAATTCTTACTACATCACTGTCACATCATTTTGAGATCATTAGCAGTTCTTCCGACATCACTGTCGCAATATTTTGAGGTTCGTAGCAACTCTTACTACATCACTGTCGCATCATTTTGACATCATTCGCAATTCTTCTGACATCACTGTCACATTATTTTGAGGTTCGTAGCAACTCTTACTACATTATTGTTGCATTATTTTAAGGTTCGTAGCAACTCTTACTAAATGATTGTCAGCATCACTTTGAGGTTGTTCGAAACTCTTACTACATTACTGTAAGCATCACTGAGTTTCTTAGCAACTATCACTACATTACTGTTAGCATCATCTTGAGTTCATTAGCAATTCTTCCGACATCACTGTCGCAATATTTTGAGGTTCGTAGCAACACTTACTACATGACTGTTAGCATCACTTTGAGGTTATTCGAAAGTTTCATTCCATTACTGTTATCATCATTTTGAGTTCATTAGCAATTCTTACTACATCACTGTCGCATCATTTTGAGATCATTAGCAATTCTTCCGACATCACACTCACACTATTTTGAGGTTCGTAGCAACTCTTACTACATTATTGTTGCATTATTTTAAGGTTCCTAGCAACTCTTACTACATTACTGTCAGCATCACTTTGAGTTTATTAGCATCTATCACTACATTACTGTTAGCATCATTTTGAGTTGTTGAGCAATTCTCACAAAATCACTGTAGCACTGAACTGAGTTCATTAGCAACTCTTACTAAATGACTGTCAGCATCACTTTGAGGTTATTCGAAAGTTTCACTCCATTACTGTTAGCATCAATTTGAGTTCATTAGCAATTCTTACTACATCACTGTCGCATCATTTTGAGATCATTAGCAATTCTTCCGACATCACTGTCGCAATATTTTGAGGTTCGTAGCAACTCTTACTACATTATTGTTGCATTGTTTTAAGGTTCGTAGCAACTCTTACTCCATTACTGTCAGCATCACTTTGAGTTTATTAGCAACTATCACTACATTACTGTTAGCATCATTTTGAGTTGTTGAGCAATTCTTCCGACATCACTGTCGCAATATTTTGAGGTTCGTAGCAACACTTACTACATGACTGTTAGCATCACTTTGAGGTTATTCGAAAGTTTCACTCCATTACTGTTATCATCATTTTGAGTTCATTAGCAATTCTTACTACATCACTGTCACACATTTTGAGATCATTAGCAATTCTTCCGACATCACACTCACATTATTTTGAGGTTCGTAGCAACTCTTACTACATTATTGTTGCATTATTTTAAGGTTCCTAGCAACTCTTACTACATTACTGTCAGCATCACTTTGAGTTTATTAGCAACTATCACTACATTACTGTTAGCATCATTTTGCGTTGTTGAGCAATTCTCACGACATCACTGTAACATTAAATTGAGTTCATTAGCAACACTTACTAAATGACTGTCAGCATCACTTTGAGGTTGTTCGAAACTCTTACTACATTACTGTAAGCATCACTGAGTTTCTTAGCAACTATCACTACATTACTGTTAGCATCATCTTGAGTTCATTAGCAATTCTTCCGACATCACTGTTGCAATATTTTGAGGTTCGTAGCAACACTTACTACATGACTGTAAGCATCACTTTGAGGTTATTCGAAACACTTACTACATTGCTGTAAGCATCACTGAGTTTATTAGCAACTATCACTACATTACTGTTAGCATCATTTTGAGTTTATGAGCAATTCTCACGACATCACTGTAGCATTAAATTGAGTTCATTAGCAACTCTTACTAAATGACTGTCAGCATCACTTTGAGGTTGTTCGAAACTCTTACTACATTACTGTAAGCATCACTGAGTTTCTTAGCAACTATCACTACATTACTGTTAGCATCATCTTGAGTTCATTAGCAATTCTTCCGACATCACTGTCGCAATATTTTGAGGTTCGTAGCAACTTTTACTACATCACTGTCGCATCATTTTGACATCATTAGCAATTCTTCCGACATCACTGTCACATTATTTTGAGGTTCGTAGCAACTCTTACTACATGACTGTCAGCATCACTTTGAGGTTATTCGAAAGTTTCACTCCATTACTGTTAGCATCATTTTGAGTTCATTAGCAATTCTTACTACATCACTGTCGCATCATTTTGAGATCATTAGCAATTCTTCCGACATCACTGTCGCAATATTTTGAGGTTCGTAGCAACTCTTACTACATTATTGTTGCATTGTTTTAAGGTTCCTAGCAACTCTTACTACATTACTGTCAGCATCACTTTGAGTTTATTAGCAACTATCACTACATTACTGTTAGCATCATTTTGAGTTGTTAAGCAATTCTCACGAAATCACTGTAGCATTGAACTGAGTTCATTAGCAACTCTTACTAAATGACTGTCAGCATCACTTTGAGGTTGTTCGAAACTCTTCCTACATTACTGTAAGCATCACTGAGTTTCTTAGCAACTATCACTACATTTTTGTTAGCATCATCTTGAGTTCATTAGCAATTCTTCCGACATCACTGTCGCAATATTTTGAGGTTCGTAGCAAGTTTTACTACATTACTTTCGCATTATTTTGAGGTTTGTAGCAACTCTTACGACATGACTGTAAGCATCACTTTGAGGTTATTCGAAACACTTACTACATTACTGTAAGCATCACTGAGTTGATTAGCAACTATCACTACATTACTGTTAGCATCATCTTGAGTTCATTAGCAATTCCTCCGACATCACTGTCGCAATATTTTGAGGTTCCTAGCAACTCTTACTACATGACTGTCAGCATCACTTTGAGGTTATTCGAAAGTTTCACTCCATTACTGTTCGCATCATTTTGAGTTCATTAGCAATTCTTACTACATCACTGTCGCATCATTTTGAGATCATTAGCAATTCTTCCGACATCACTGTCGCAATATTTTGATGTTCGTAGCAACTCTTACTACATTATTGTTGCATTATTTTAAGGTTTGTAGCAACTCTTACTACATTACTGTAAGCATCACTGAGTTTCTTAGCAACTATCACTACATTACTGTTAGCATCATCTTGAGTTCATTAGCAATTCTTCCGACATCACTGTCGCAATATTTTGAGTTTCGTAGCAACTTGTACTACATTACTGTCGCATTATTTTGAGGTTTATAGCAACTCTTACTACATGACTGTAAGCATCACTTTGAGGTTGTTCGAAACACTTACTACATTACGGTAAGCATCACTGAGTTGATTAGCAACTATCACTACATTACTGTTAGCATCATTTTGAGTTCATTAGCATTTCTTCCGACATCACTGTCGCAATATTTTGAGGTTCGTAGCAACTTTTACTACATTACTGTCAGCATCACTTTGAGGTTTTTCGAAAGTTAGGTTAACCTCTGGGTTATGGGCCCAGCACGCTTCCTCTGCTCCACTCTGCTCTACCACTGACTGAACAGGCCTTGTTTTAGGAGAGCCTTATCTGTCTTTGTCTCTGCCCTGCTCTCCTGCTCTCTTTCCCCCCAACCGGTCAAAGCAGAAGGCCGTCCCCACTGATCCTGGATCTGCTCCACGTTCCTGCCTGTTAAAAGGAAGGTTTTCATCACCACTGTTGCAGGATGTGCTGCTGGTGGAGAATTGTTGGGTGTAGATTCATTGAAGCAGTTTGGTGCTGGACCTGCTCTACTAGTAAAGTGTCATGAGAGAACTTTTGTTGTGACTTCACACACACACACACACACACACACACACACACACACACATTCATTTCTTCCTGCCATGAACACAGACTGTGTGTTTAATGTTAACAAAAATTCTACTTTGTCAGTGAAGTAATTCAGTCTCCAACTTTCAGTGTCTGTCAGGATGGTTGAGCGGTCTAAGGCGCTGCGTTCAGGTCGCAGTCTCTCCTGGAGGCGTGGGTTCAAATCCCAATTCTGACAAAGGACATTTTCTCCACATTCCTATGCATCCACAGTGGTACATTCCAAACCCAGTTGAAGCTGCTCTCCACTGATGGGAGTGAGTGGTTGAACTGGCAGCAGAGGAGGCAAAGGAGCTTCCCTGTGACAGTCCAACATCGCCTGGTTTCCTCCAACATGGAGCAGCCTCCAAACTCTAACTTCAATGTTGGATCAAAGTCTGCTGAAGAAATGTGTTTGGTTCAAAAACCCATTTGTGTTCATCCTTCAATTCACATTTTGTCCATTAACTTCATCATCAGAGTCTCCAACTCATCACATGACTAAAGTCTGGGTTCTGTGTTGGTGGTAAACATCCTTCCACTCACCCAGGCTCCCCACTGGTCTGCACACAGAAATGCATATTTTACTGGTTTAACCAGTTCCTCAAGTAGTTTAGGAAAAAAGACACTTTGTTAGTTCCTGTAAAGGACCCTCTTTGGGTCGTAACACTTTTTTCCTGACTGCTTGACGTCTCAGTCAGAACAGCTGAGATGAGAACTGAATGTCTGGATTTCTTCCTGACATCATCAGGGTCTGAGGAGTTCATTAAAAAAAGGATTCAGTAAGATGGGAGTTAGAACTTGGAGACCAAAGGAAGAACCTCCAAATTCAGGACCCTGAGATCAAAGTGAACACTCTGATCTCAGACGTCTGGGATATTTCACATCCTGATGGCCCTCCAAAATAAGAGCCCTGTGTCACTGTCTAAAAATCATCATTTGTTTGTGAAAAAATCAGGGTAGGTTTGTCAGACTTTGTCAGACCTTTCCCTAAATCATCATTTGTTTGTGAAAAAATCAGGGTATGTTTGTCAGACTTTGTCAGACCTTTCCCCAAATCATCATTTGTTTGTGGAAATTAGATCCAGAAAACCACTGCAGTCCCTCCTACATGATTAGTGCCATAGTTTGTCTCACTTGTTTCATCTTTGATGGTTCCATGGTGGAATGGTGAGCACTCTGGACTCTGAATCCAGTGATCCCAGTTCAAACCTCAGTGGGGCCTCCAGCAGGTCTCTGACAGGTGTTGATAGAGGAGTTGAGGCTGCTGACTACAGTGGAAGACACCATCAACAATGATGTGTAGAAGCTCTCAGCTCCTTCAGTCACATGACTGGGTCATCCTGTCATGTCAGTGATGTCACTTGGCAGGACTGCCATTGCATTCTTAATTCTATAACATCTGAGATTAAAATCTATGGAATTACAACCAACAAGCAGCCAAACACCTGATCAGATGCTCCTTCATCAGGCTGAGAAGAATCAATCTAAACTGGGATGAAGAAAATTAACTGAGAGGAGAAACCTCCTGATTGGATGACATGGACCCACCTGATCCATGTCAGCCTTGTTGGAGCAGAAAGAGGTGGATCAGAGGAATCAGTGGATCAAGACTCAGGTGGCAGATGAAGAATCTCTGTATTCACAATGGAGTCAGAGAAATCTTCCAACATGAGAGAACGTGACAGACCATTTTATACTGAAGACAGGCTGTGTGTGTGTGTGTGTGTGCGTGTGTGTGTGTGTGTGTGTGTGTGTGTGTGTGTGTGTGTCCCTACTGACTGGAAACTGAATAATAACCAGACTAACTTTTATCTTTGACCAAGTCTGGTTGACTCACTAAATTCATAACTAAAGTGATTATTTAATTAATAAACAGAACATTTGTCTGAAGTCATGATCAAATTAATGTAAAATCTGAGCAACGAGGGTTTGAAAATGTTCCAATGAGCCAAAACAATGTCCTGGGATCAACAGGGACCTTTAGATCCACACCAATCTTCCCTGACCTCATAGAAACTGGAACCTTTTAACAAATAAATTCAAATTCAACTCAGCAGCAACTCTGGAACAGTTGCTAACTTGCTAATTCCTGTTAGCTCCAGATCAGACAATGCAGGCTCACCTTCACGCTTGGTTGTACGACCGTCACCAGTTGAAGCTTCTCTGGTTCAACAAACTCTGGGGACTCAAGACACAAGTCAGCACCGGTGCAGGTCCAGATCCAGATGTTAGCTGAGGGGGACAATGGCTTAAGGGAGCTCCAGGGAGCTGGTTTGAACTGGTCCCTCATCTCTGTGAGTAGAAACCATCTGAGGTGGAGGGGGAAGATCTGCTTTGACCTCCTGACCTCCCAGTAAAGCCAGTATAGATGTTGAGCTTGGAGGAGTTGATGGCCTCCTTCATCTTCTTGTTGGAGGTGTTTGCTAAACTCAGCACCACCACAGATCAGAGGAACGTCCACTTGTCAGCTGGACACTGGAGTTTCTAGTGACCTGCAGGATCTTAGTTGTGGTGGCAGCAGGCCTGTTCCAAGAGCTTTGCTCACATTCCTGATCAGGCTCCATAATGGTTCTGGACCACTGAGTGATAGAAGCTGATCCTGGGGGTGGACTGTCTTTAGGGGGCTGAGGTGTCTGGTGGTCTTGGTGGACCCTCTGCATCTCAAGCTGAGACCACAGAGTCCTGTGTTCTTGAGTCATTGTCTATAGTCTCTGTTGTTGGAGAGCTCAGTGTGGTCCCTGATGGTCTAGTGGCTAGGATTTGGCGCTCTCACCGCCATGGCCTGAGTTCGATTCCCGGTCAGGGAATGAGTTAATTAGAGGTTGAGGGAGAGGTGATCAGGTGGTCCACATGATGGTGGAGGTGATGAAGTGTGAATCTATCATGGCTCCACTCTCACCCCCATTGTAGTGTTCTTGGTTCACTCTGCCATGACCCCATGTTGAAGGGTGACTGTCTCATTCAGGTCCAACCCTTTGTTAGACTCTATTAAGTCACTGACTCCAGCAAGGACAAACTCTGTAATCCTCCTTTGTAGCTTTGGCTCCTTGCAGCACAGAAAGTCCATTCACTGATGTAGGAACTGGAAAACTTAGAGCTCCGGTCCTTGGTTCCTTCCTCCATTGAGCAGAACAAACACAGAACAGAGAGCAGTTCCTCCTACAGTTCTCAGAAAGTCTGAGGGCACCAAAGAAAGGAGAGAAATGCAATCAATGTTGAATTCATTTACATTTCTTATATTTGATCAAAGATAGAACTTAATAAGCTGCCATCAACCTTGATGATCAACTCCTTCACTGTGTAGTTTAAAGTCCCTGGTTTGATTTGTGTCAGGACTTCAGAAGCTCCAATCCTCTCTAAGGTCCAGTGAGAGTGGAAGAGATTATAAATGAGAGAAGCAGGGCCCTCACTCAGAACTGAACCAGCTCAGTTGGGAGAGCCTTAGACTGAAGATCTAAAGGTCCCTGGTCCGATCCCAGGTTTCAGCAGAGGAGCAGCATTGACTTTACTTTCCAGTGGAGGAACTGCAGACATGAAGGAAACTAACATCTTGTCCTGTGCATTCTTGTGACATTCAGGACATTTTTGGAGCCTCTTGTTGGATTTTGCCACAGAGAATCAGAGCCAATCAAAAGCATGGTGGACTTCAACATGGAGGACTGAACAAGTCAAGAAAGCATCAGTTTGACCTTCACAGGTGTTTCTGTTCCTGTCTCAATGCTGTAGAAAGAGCCTGAGGAGCTCAGATGGTAGAGCATCAGACTTTTAATGTGAGGGTCCAGGGTTCAAGTCCCTGTTCAGGTGCTGTGGAGGTTTCAGTGTTTGACAACATGGTACTGGATGAAGTTTAGTGTTGAACAAACTGTCATCATCAAAAGTAGAAGTGTTCTTGTCTTGCCACTGTGAGACTGTTGCTAGGAAAGTGACCAATAATAATTTCATGTGGCATGCAATTAACAAAAGACCACAAATAACACTGGTCAAGTCATTTTATTTGTATTGCGCCAAATCACAACAAAAGTTCTCTCATGACTCTTTACTAGTAGAGCAGGTCTAGAACCAAACTCCTTCAATGAACCTCCACCCAACAGTTCTCCACCAGCAGCACATCCTGCAACAGCGGCGACAAAAAACTTCCTTTTAACAGACAGGAACGTCGAGCAGATCCAGGATCAGTGGGGACGGCCTTCTGCTTTGACCGGTTGGAGGGAAAGAGAGCAGGAGAGCGGGGCAGAGACAAAGACAGATAATGGAGGAAGACAGATATGCAGAAGGAAAGAGTGGGACAGAGATAAAGAGAGAGAGAAGTGAAGAGACTGATGAACAGACGGTGAGCAGGTGGAGCTACGGGTGGCAGCTTGAGCCTCTTCAGGTCTGCAGCCTCCTCCAGCAGCACCCACATCTGGGATGAGGGGAGCCTGAAGGCTCTGGAGAAGGAGACGAGTTAGTAATACATATGAGTATGATTTATGTATGACAAATATAGGAGGACAGAGAGGAGGAGAGAGAAGCCCAGTGCACCATGGGAGATCCCCCAGCAGTCTAAGCCTTTAGCAGCATATCTAAGGGCCAGCCTAAGCAGCCCAACTATAAGCCTGATCAAAAAGGAAGGTCTTTCGTCTGCTCTTATAGGTCAAGAGGGTGTCTGCATCCTGGACTGAAACTGTGAGACGGTTCCACAGGAGGGGAGCCTGATAGCTGAAGGCTCTGGCTCCATTCTACTTTTAGAACTCTAGGAACCACCAGTAACCCCGCATCCTGGGAGTGAAGGGTTCTAGCTGGATAATAGGGGACTAGGAGCTCTGTCAGGTATGAAGGAGCCTGACTGTTGAGGACTTGGATGGTAGAAGGAGAATTTTGAATTCTCTTCTAAATTTGACAGGGAGCCATGCAGAGAGGCCAGTACAGGAGAGACATGGTCTCTTCTACTAGTTCTAGTCAGGCAGCAGCATTTTGGACCAGCTGGAGAGTCTTTAGGGACCTCCTGGTGCAGCCTGATAGGAGGGAATTGCAGTAATCCAGCCTGGAAGTGACAAAGGCATGGACTAGTTCTTCTGCATCTTTTTGAGACAGGATGTGTCTGATCTCAGCAATGTTTCACAAATGAAAGAAAGCAGTCCTAGAAATTTGCTGAATGTGGGCATGAAAGGACAGATCCTGATCAAAGAGACCTCCTCGGTTCCTTCGGGTGGTGCTGGGGGCCAAGGTGATACCTTCCAGGGTACCTGTCTCATTAGATAAACTTGTAAAGTGTCATGAGATAACTTCTGTTGGGATTTGGCACAAAATAAATAAAATTGACTTGACGACTTTGAAGTTAGAATTAAATTTAAAGTAGAAAACTCTTCCCTCTTCAAACCTGTCACTCAGTGTTGTAAACTGTTTCAAACAAATTCTACTGTTCAACAGTTCAAGTGTTTCTAATGAAGCTGAATGTTCTCCTCTGCTTTCCTCAATTGGGTTTCTTTTATGTCCTCCTTAGATCAAAGACAGAATTCTAGCTACTGTCAAAGCCCTGATGACATCATCAGGAATTCTGACTTTGATCTGGAGACTCTTGCTTTAATCTGAATTTGATCTGACTAATGTTTTAGTTTAGGTTGCATGATACCGACCACCTCATTTCTCCTGATGGACTGGTGACCTGTCCAGGGTGAACCCTGCCTCTTGAACAATGTCACCTGGGATCACCCCCCCCCCCATGACCCTTAAAGGATAAGAATAGAAAGTGGATGGATGACTTCTCCAGTAACGTCCTGCTCTCATTGGTCTGTCTTCATTTTGACTCCTCCCACTGCCACAATGTCCAGCCTTTATACTCTTGGTGACTGGGGCCCTGGTTGCTGCAGGCCTCAACACCAGCCTGTGGTTGTGAGCAGGGCAGAACAGAACTGACAGTATCTCCCATGCAGGACCTGGGTCAGCGCCTGGTGCCAGCTGGGGCACCGCTTTAACCTGGACGCCCTGGAAGATCTTCTCCAGGAACTCGCCTTTTTCAATCGAAACAGCATGAAACTTCAAGTAAAGAATTAAAATTATTTAATTCACAATGAGGCCTCTGTCATAAAACAAAATGAACAACTGACCACCTCACCATGACTTCACTCTGATAACCAGGAAGTAACCTGGTAGTCAGAGCAGCAGTGCTCAGGTCTGTGGACTCACAGGAGGATTCTTCTTCTGGTCACAGGTTTGAAGACATCAGTGGAAGAGAGAGGAGAGGCTGTGAGAAACCTGCCACACCTCTCCAGTGACCTGGGACATGATGGCAGTGGTGGGATTTGAACCCACGCCTCCTCAGAGACTGGAGCCTAAATCCAGCGCCTTAGACCGCTCGGCCACACTACCTCACTGAGCTGTTCTCTGAGTTGGTCTGCTAAAGGCATGTTGAAGAGGAAGTAACATCATGATATCAAACTTATTCTGAAGGGGGACCCCTTCCCTCCACGGTCACAGGAAGTGACAACAGCGCTGCTAGAAGCAGGAAAGAAATGGTAAAAGGACTCAGTTTGTACAGAGCCTTTCTACCTCAGCAGCACTCAAGGAGCTGAACAATGTCCTCTCATTCACACACACTCACACACTGATGCTGAAGGCTGCCATGCAAGGAGCCAATCTACTCATCAGAAGTATTTGGGGGTTCAGTATCTCACTCAAGGACACTTTGACATGGTCACCAGGGGTAGTGAGGATGGAACTGGACCCTGGTATCTGCAACGACTCCATCAACTCCTAATCTAGCAGCTCTGCTGGGTCCAACTATTTTACAGAACATTTGACAGACCTGTGGAGCAGTGAGGACACACATGAGTTGATCACATGATCCACTGAAGCACCATTTTACCTGCCACTGAGGTCACCAACATGAGCTGGAGTTGGGACTCTTGAACTGAACCTGGTATCACAGCGACACCTACTGCTGCAAAATGGAACAGCAACATTGAACCAAGTACAGGATTGGAGGGAGACTGATGGTCGCTGTTTGGGTTTTTGAAGGACAAGGAGGGCGTGGGTTCAAGCTGGATTCTCAGAGACGATTTCCCCAACCTCTTTATTGGCATCTACACTGTCATCCAGTCATGTGACTGAAGTCATCCAGTCATGTGACTGAAGTCATCCATTCATGTCAGTGATGTCACTCTGCAGGACTGTCATTGCCGTCTCATTCCAGAAAAGAATCCAGACTCCACCTGTGGCTCCATGATAACTGAGGGACCTCTGGTTGGAGGCTGGACGATGATGCAGCAAGAACAAATACCAGTGCCAACCAGATCAACTTAATGGCAGTTTTTGTAGTGATTTGATGCCTCATGAGGAGAAAATTTGGGCACAAATGTTGGACAAGAGTGTTTGTGGAGGGGTGTTTTTGTTGTTGTTGCAGTGTTGTAAGTCACTGTACCTGCAGCTAAAAGATTGAACTTTCTCCAAATGTCCTCAAGATGGTTTCCAATGACATCAGTTGTCACAAGAGGAAGCCTGCATGTAAACACACTCATGAGGAGAACACACACTTGAGAGACATTTGTCTTGCAAAAACTTCCCAGATCAGGAAAACATGAAACAACACAACAGAAAAATGTCCTTTGTCCATTCTGTGTTGGTGTGACTCAAACTGAGTAGATAGTGCAATTTATCATGGTCGTTCAGACCCAACTTGGAGGTTCTGGTTTAAGAAAGCGTTTTTCAGATAATGCAGCAGGAAATGAACTCAGTTAACCTGACATAATGGAGCCATCATTGGATATGACGGTGAGAGGGCTGATCTTATTTTCTCTGAGGTCACCATGGAAAGATCCACCTGGTACCACTTACTGATCTTTATATTGACGTATTGATCACTGATCAAACACTGAATTATCTTTGAGTGTCTTCAGACTATCTTACATGAGTGTATGTTATTGTTCCGATGGTTTCTCTTCCTGGTTCCTGTCAATACATGTGCAGCTGTCAAGTCTTTAATCACTTGTTGGTGCAGCCTGATAATAAAGAATTACAAATGTCCAGCCTAGATGGAACTCATACATGGAGTTTTAGACAACTGCTGGCCTTCATCCAGCTTTATTGATAAATATAATTGAGTATCATCTGTGTAACAATGGAAATTTATGGACTGTTTCCCAATAATATGACCTAAAGGAAGCATACATAAAGTGAAGAGTATTGGCCCCAGCACTGAACCTTGAGGAACACCGTGTTTAACTTTGGTTTGTATAGAAGATTTATCATGAACGTCTACAAACTGAAATCAACCTGATGAATACGATTGAAACCACTTTAATGTTCCCTGAATGCACAGTTTAATCGTAATAATGGTACACTTCAGAATTAACGACAGCACATATACATTTGTTGTGTATGTACGCTGAACTTGAACAGTCCGTTGTCCCAATGGAGGCAAGTGAGAGTGAGGCCTGCAGCCAGACTACAAAGTCTGCGCTGCCACCCCAAGGGAGGTGGAGAGGGCAGAGGCAGGGGTCAGGAACACACGGGGGAAGGGGAGGGGAGGATAGTACGCGCCATTTACGTCACCAAGGCAGAAGGAGTTCTCCTGGAGGATAAACAATGGGGCAGCCGATAAGGAAGCTGTGGGTTTGGGCGGAGGAGCACACATTCCAATCTGTCTTCTCTTTCAGTCCAATCCAAAATGTAAAGTTAAATTTCTGGTCTTCAACATCACTCTCCTCTTTGCAGAGAGGCCAACTGCTCCGAGATGGTTTCCATCTTGGGTTTCAGTTCAAGAGTCTGTTGTTGCCCCGCTCTGCCAACCTCAGTCATTGCGTTGTCAATGACTGAGGTTGTGTGAGCTGCACATCACATCAAGTGTTGATGCCCACCAAGGGGTGTCTTTTTAAAAAGAGGAATATTACGCCTCCATTTCACACAGACGAGACGGCAAATTTGGCACATTTTCTGTCTAAAAAGGGCTGGAGAGAGATGGAGGTGAGGGAGGAGAGGAGACAGAGAGGTGGGGAAGAGAAGAGAGAGAGACCAGACATTATGTTTGCTGCTCCATTTTGATTGTTGCTCTCCAGCTTCAGCTCAATAAAAACCTCTTCATCACATCAGTCCCATGTGGAGCTGCGTTGTTCCAACAACACTGAGCTCTCAGCTCATAGCAGTTCTACAATAAAGGTTCCAACACAACGTTCCATTGATCCATGAACAAAGCAGGCAGTGAGACCATGATGATGTCACATCTGTCCACTGTCCAGATGTCAGAGCTGAAAATGATAGGATGCCATGTTCCCTTCAACAACAGTCCAGCAGAAAGCCACCATGAAGACCTGAGGAGGAGCAAGGCAGCTCACCACAGTCAGGAACTCCCAGTCACCTCAACAAGGTTTCTGTCCACTCACGTTCAACCAGACCAGCAGATCACCTGCATCCCCACTGCCTCACCACCAGAGGGCAGTAGAACATCAACCATAGAGGCTCCCACTGAGGAATGAACACCACCAGCAGCAGACAGCTCTCCCTCCCTGACAGCATTTAAAGGAGATGAATGATGGATCATCAAACTCCACCATTCACTGTGACTCAGGGCCGCTCCCTCTGCTTTGACTCTCTTTGATTGTTTGTCTTTGTTTTATTCAATCAAGTTGTTCCTCCTCTCTCTCTTCTTGCTGCTCTACCCCCCCCCCCATGTGATGTCTACTACCTCCTCCTCCTTGATGACACTCATTGTGAGGTCTCTTCATCAGCCCTCCTCTGCTTTCTGAGCCACAAACAGTTTTTCTGAGTCGCTAAAACCCCGAACTCCATCTTGAACCCAGACTCTCAGAAGCCTGACCACATTTACTGAACTGGTCCCTCTTTGGTGAAACCATCACCACGTTTCTGAAGGCTCTGAATGTCCTGATGCTGATGTCATTCTGCTTCCTCTGACACAGGCAGGTTTGGTCCGTTCTGGCACTGTGACATCAAAGACTAAATTCTGAGATCAAGAAGAACATTTACAAAACATGAACAAAACTTGATGACAGAATTCTTTGTCCTCCTCCATCACAGCGATGCCATCGATGGTCCGTTACTGTTGCAGTGCAGTAACATCATGAGTTGTGTCAAACCATCTCTGTCAGCTCTGCGAGTGTCTGGAGTGACGTCTCCAAGGACACTTGCTGCCAGGACTACAGAGTAAACATCAACATCTGTTTGCATCTGGCTTCAACTGTACTTTTCCTCTAGGTTCAACTTTGCTAGGTTACAGTGACTTGTGTACAGAGTAGTGACTTGATCAGCTGGTGGTGATGATGTAGCTTTAGGATGCTAACACAGTTGTTACTCAGGGCACTGCTGGTTGTGATTTAGAGTCCAATGAGAAACGCTCAGTCTCAGGTTCCAGCTTATCAGTGGGTTCTTTGAGGGTCAGAGACTTACATACAAATATAAAAACCAGTTGAAACACTTCCTGGAATTTTAAGAGGATTGAATACAAACAAGGAAGCGCGTAAGACAGAGTAATAATACCAGTAAAGCAATGAAGGCACATGGAGGATCAGACATGAATCATAAGATTTATCTGAGACTCAAGTGGACGGCAAAGGTAGCAGGTGAGAAGGTGTTCAGGATGAAGGGTCAGTGACCTCCAAACAAAGAAAACTCCTGAATGGAGGTTGAGCAGAGTCTGAGGAGTCAGGTGGAGCTGGCAGTGAGACAGGAGTTGAGGCCTGAACAGATGCAGCACTGGTCTTTGTTACTGTGACAGCACGACAACCAACAGGACCTGCTTACGTTCTCAGCTGGATTGTTCTCATCAATGTACGGAACCTCTCCAACGAACTGGTGGGGGGACGGCCTACCAAGCCTCCATCTCAACGACCGTGGCTCCCACTGGGATCCGCGATGCTCTTCTCAGGCACAAGGGGGCTTCTCTCTGCTGGTCAGGATGGAGATTCAAGGCTCACGGGAGGTCAACAGTATTGTGACCGTGAAAAGGGGGAGAGGAGAAGTTCTGTTTAAAGTTAAAGAACAAAGAAACAAAAAAGTAAGCAGAAGAGAAAGAAAAGAGGAGAGACGGACCAGCAGCTGGAGGAGCTCACGGAAAAATAAGAAGCGCTGAAGAGCCTGAACCCAACCCAACTGTAACGGATGGTGTCGTGACTATTATAATAAACTGGTCCGCCGTGAGGGTGACCTTTGACCTGTGTGGGGCTGCTGGCCAATCAGCACCCTTTGCCGTCCTCAGTACTTCTCAGATATTCCTGTATTAAACGGGTCAACAGAGGGCAGTCATGCATCCCTCAGATCCTCCAGAGCAGGGGTTTTCAGTTAAAATTCTCCTGGGTCCAGTTTTCAAACCTCTTCAAGCTTGGGTCTGGAGGCCTAGCACAGTTTTTCATGACTGCTGATTTCAGTGATGGGCCCACGCCTGCATGTTAGCCAGCAGTCGAGCTGTGCTTTATGATCCAGGGGCATCTTTAGCCGATGGAGGTAGACTTTAAGCCTGTTGTATCAGTGTCTGTTTGGTCAACAATGAACTTTCAGATCGAATGAAGTCGCCGGCATTTCAATAATAGTTCAGTCGTATTTATTGTCTGCTTTTTTTCCACATTAACCTTAAACCTATTGTCCAGCAGGGGGCAACATAAAGAGAAGAGTGAAATGAAAATGGATTCAAAAATACTCAGAATTTACTGGCATTTGACTGCACGTATATGACTATGTGAGTGTGTGTGTGTGTGTGTGTGTGTGTGTGTGTGTTTTGAAGACGACTTCTTGACTCCATTTTTGTTGTCACTCTTCTCTTAATGTTCAGTTTCACTCATTAAAATGAAGCAGCTTTGACGTGTTTACTTCTCTTGTACGTCAACAACTTTGGTCTTTAAGCTCCTGACAAACACACCACACGTCACTCACTCTATAGATTAAATCTGCTGATAACACAAAACACGTGACCTTGTGACCCTGCATGACGTTTTGCTCCAACTTTCCAGAACTAATAGGAGGAACAGCATGGATCGTTCTGAGCAAGAACTCTGACATCACCATCGTCATGAACAAGAAGGCAGTCGGACTCAACTTCAACAAATCTGAAATGTCCCCTTAAGCTCCTGCTACTTTGAACTGATGCCTAAACCTTCAGTTTCCATTCATCACTCAGAACCTCTCACAACCCCAGAAGAACAAGCAAAGGTTTGGAGCAGTAAAGCCTTCAATAATGACATCATCATGTTTGAGGGTTTCCTTCCCTCAAACTGTTTCTACCAACAAGACAGAATCCTGGAAATATTTCAGGTGTTGACCTCCCAGCAGCCTGAAGGTCAACCTGCATTATCTGTTATGTTGCTGAGCAGAGGAAGGAGCTCAATGGTAGAGCGCTAGCTTAGCATGTGAGAGGTGGTGGGATCGGTGCCCTCGTTCTCCAGAAGACTTCAGCTTGTTCTGTTGTTGAGCTCTGATGAAACCACTGACTTTGAACCACACACAAAGTGAAGGAGTGACTTAAGATTGATGGCACCTGAGGAACTTCTAGGTTTCCTAAAATCAACTGGAAATTCATTCACCAGTTAAACAGTGACTCTACCAGAGGGGGTGTAGCTCAGTGGTAGAGCGCATGCTGAGCATGTGTGAGGCCCTGGGTTCAATCCCCGGCATCTCCAGCTGGTCCTTTGGAGCCTTCATCTTGTCAGCTAAAGTGATCCTTAAATGTGACAACAGTCGATTCACTATCAGAAGACATCTTCTCCATGTTCAAGGTGGGTGAACTTTCCACAAATATTCAAAATTACTTTTGAAAATGAAAACATAGATCAAACCTGCCCTGTCAATCACCCACAATGGGCGGATCGTCCCACTCCCTATCAGGTTCCCCACTCCGCGACCCAGGAGGCTCCCTCTCCCTATCAGGACTAGAAATCCATTGGGGTCTCCCTGCTCAGGTAGGAGTCCTGCCCACAACGTTAAGCTGTTGATGTTCTAGAGGAGACAACATCTGATCTTTGTTAGATCCACCAGTCAAAGGTTTTCTTTAAAGGCTGTAGCAGCTGAGAATGAGGGATTAATAACCATCTTAGTGAGGACATTTTGAAACATGATGACATTTTATTGACTTGTAGCACTGCAAAAATCATCCCCCCTCCAAAAACCCTCTTCTCCAACTCTGTACTCAAGTTGTCTCCTCATCAGGCACCACAGGATCCAGGACGTTCAGTCAAAAAAATCATAAGTGATTTCAAAAATGGCCATCAGACACAAAATAAGACTTCAAACAGGTTTACAACTTTATTTGATGTTGACACATTTTGTCCATTTTGCCTCCACACTGTCCTTCATCACAGCATTTAACATCAGGACTGCTCCCAGATCAGCTCCATGACCTCATCCCTGCACCAGAGTACCGCCCAAGTTCATCAAGGACAGCAAACATGAGAGGGTCTAGATTCACCTCCATCTTTGGAGGCTGTTGAATTTCCTCCTGAGGACCGTCAGGCTGTTTCCTTACTTTGCTGTGACCCAACAGCAGACAGCAACAAGGACTATGGTGCACTTGGTAAAACCACCATCTGGAGTCTGGACCAAGATGCTGATGTGATCCTTTGATGAGTTTAGAATCAGTCAGAGATCAAAGACTGAAGCAGGAGATCAATGCTCAGAACCCAGAGATCAAACACAGAATTCCGACATCAAACACAGAATTCAGAGATCAAAGACAGAATTCAACGATCAATCAATGTGAGGAACCAGCGTCTCATGTGAAGATGCTTCTGAACTCATGAAGTGAAATCCTACCATTTAGAGATGAATGAGTCCAACTGGGACTGGCGACCTGTCCAGGGTGTACCCCGCCTCTTGCCCGTAGATGCTGGGATAGGCTCCAGCCCCCCCGCGACCCTTAATAGTAAGGAATAAGCGGAAGATGACGATGGACGATGGATGGAGTCCAACTGGACCTGAACAGGAGAGAAATAAAGGAGTTGTTATGTAATTGTTATTTATTTCCAGGCCAGGTGAGGGTTGGATTTTGTTCGTTCATGTTGAAGTGAACTGACAGTGGGACTGTGGACCTGGGCTGAAGTCCAGCTCACTGCTGGTTTAATAAAACCACCTGATTGTTTTTCCTATCAGCTCTGATCTGATGGAAGAAACAAAAAGCCAAACTTCATTCGTCCGTGTCCAAACACCAAGTCTGTTGATGTGCAGCACTCCAGTTATTTGTTTCTTTCCAGACAGAAGCAGGTTGGTGGAGGAATAAAACCTCAACAGTGAACAAACAGCAATGAGAGAAGTGAATCCTGCACTCAGAGAAGTTGTGTCTGCACTCGCCAACCAGGAAACGCGTCTATCTTCTGTGTGACTGAGGCAGCTGCTCAGAGCTGCGTTTCTCAGCTGTGTGGGGGCGGGACTCTGTGTGTGATTGACAGGTCAACTGTCTGCCAGACAATGTTGTGGGGCACAAACACAAAATGCGAGGTGCCATTTCCATTCTGGGTCAATCAGCTCTGGGACCGTTTTGTCTTTTGAATGCGGGTAGCAGCTTGTAAAAATGCCCCGGCTCAACCACCAGACCTCTGTGTACACTGTCAAGAAAAAAAACTAGAAAAAAAACAGTAAAAAGTCAGTCAGCAGAGTTTCCAGACGAATACCGTCAAATTACAGTAATGAACTGTTCCACAAAATTACATGGAAGAAACTGTAAAAATACACAGCAGGTTTCACAGTCCCAACTAATTAAATTACAGTGCATTTAGTGTTGATAAATGTGCATTCAACTGCAGGAAAACAGGCCCATCATGGAAAAACACATGAAGAACAAGGACCTTTCAGGTTCTTCTCTAAGTTCAGGGCTCTTACTGGTTCATTTATGAAACAAACCAGTCTATGAGCAGGAATTTCCCATTAAAAAGTTCATTTGACAGTGGAAAAGCAAGCATAGTGCATCAAAATAGCCAAGTTTAAGGTCAATCACTGTCAATTGAAGCTATTTAGTTGTTACTTTATGAAACTGAGCCAACTTTCTACAGTGATTTCCTGTTAGATTCTGGTTTCTCCAAGTATAAAAACTACAACCATGTATAAACACAGAATCTGTACTTGGAACAATAGAGAATTTCTACATATTTACAGTATCAGTCCATCACTTTAGAGGATTGGAATGGTAAAAAAATCATTGGACAATGGAAATCATTTATCCTTTAACGAAACAACTTCAGTGCAGAGTTGATAACTGCACTTCAAACTTTGAACTGGTGTCCACATCAATGTGGAATTTGAGGAGGCCACAGCCACCAAATTTCCCAGAGTTCTTGACTATTTGCAGTCTCTTCCCTTGGAGAAGTCAAGTGGAACTACAAGACAAGGAGCAGAAATCCAAGCTGCTGGTGGACCACGTGGTGCTGTGTTGATGCTACTTTCCCACTCAAAGGGGATCGTGCAGGAATGTTCCACACGGTTGACCAAACTTCCATTGCAGAAGAGATTCAGGCAGTTCCACCCACGCCATGCATCCTTGTATGCTGTAAGTGTGAGGCAATACAATACAGTATGTTTCAGTGACATACATTTAGACAGAAGACCTGGTTTATTGGGTGATGCTTATTGACATGCCAATTGGATTGTGGTGCCAATATGGCTGACTTGGTCGGTGTAAATCTTATCATCAATAAACAAAGTACACACAAATGTTCAAATTACTTTTCTAGACTTTAGTCCCCAAAGGAATTTCAGGCACCTGAAAGTGACTTTCATAAATCTGTGTGTGTGTGTACAGTACATGTCCCCAAAATGGACATTAAAATTATTGGTCCCCAATCTCAAGGATAAAATGATGCTCCAGTGATGTAGTGAGAGTTGCTACAAACCTCAAAATGATGCTGTCAATAATACAGTAAGACTTGCGACTAAGATCAAAATAATGCTAAAGTGATGTAATGAGAGTTTCTTCTCAACTAAGAAATGATGCTCCAGTGATGTAGTGAGAGTTGCTACTAACCTAAGAAATGATACAACAGTAATGTGGTGAGAGTTGCTACGAACCTCAAAATGATGCTGACTATGATGTAATTACAGTTGCTACTAACCTCAAAATGATGCTTAGAGTGATGTAATGACAGTTGCTAAAAACCTAAGAAATGATGCTAACAGTGATGTAGTGAGAGTTGCGACTAACCTCAAAATGATGCTTATAGTGATGTCGTGAGAGTTGCTATTAAACTCAAAATGATGCTAAAGTGATGTAATGAGAGTTGCTAAAAACCTCAAAATGATGCTCCAGTGATGTAGTGAGTTGCTTAAAACCTCAAAATGATGATACAGTGATGGAGTGAGAGTTGCTAAAAATCTCAAAATGATGCTGACAGTAATGTAGCGAGAGTTGCGACTAACCTCAAAATGATGCTTATAGTGATGTCGTGAGAGTTGCTATTAAACTAAAAATGATGCTAAAGTGATGTAATGAGAGCTGCTAGAAACCTCTAAATGATGCTACAGTGATGTAGTGAGAGTTGCTACTAATCTCAAAATGATGCTTCAGTGATGTCATGAGAGTTGCTACATATTTCAAAATGATGCTAAAGTGATGTAATGACAGTTGCTAAAAACCTAAGAAATTATGCTACAGTGATGTAGTGAGAGTTGCTACTATGCTAAAAATGATGCTGACAGTGATGTAGTGAGAGTTGCTTCGAACCTCAAAATGATGCTCCAGTGATGCAGTAAGAGTTGCTTAAAATCTCAAAATGATGCGACAGTGATGTGGTGAGAGTTTCTTAAAAAACTCAAAATGATGCTACAGTGATGTAGTGAGAGTTGCTAAGATCCTCAAAATGATGCTACAGTAATGTATTAGGTTTCTAAAAACATCAAAATGATGCTGACAGTAATGTAGTGAGAGTTGCTACGAATCACAAAATGATGCTGCAGTGATATAATGAGAGTTGCTACAAACCTAAGAAATGATGCTACAGTATTGTAGTGAGAGTTTCTACGAACCTCAAAATGATGCTACCGTAATGTAGTGAGAGTTGCTACGAACCTCAAAATGATGCTACAGTGATGTAGTGAGAGTTGCTACGATCCTCAAAATGATGCTACAGTAATTTATTAGGTTTCTAAAAACCTCAAAATGATGCTACAGTAATGAAGTGAGAGTTGCTACGAACCTAAAAATGATGCTGACAGTCATGAAGTGAGATTTGCTACTATCCTCAAAATGATGCTACAGTGATGTAGGAAGAGTTGCTAAAAATCTCAAAATGATGCTTCAAGTGATGTGGTGAGAGTTGCTAAAAACCTCAAAATGATGCGAAAGTGATGAATTGAGAGTTGCTACGAACCTAAAAATGATGCTGACAGTCATGAAGTGAGAATTGCTACTATCCTCAAAATGATGCTACAGTAATGTAGTAAAAGTTGCTAAAAATCTCAAAATGATGCTGACAGTAATGTAGTTAGAGTTGTTACGAACCTCAAAATGATGCTACAGTAATGTAGTGAGAGTTGCTACGATCCTCAAAATGATGCTACAGTAATGAAGTAGGAGTTGCTAAAAATCTAAAAATGATGCTGTAAGTAATGTAGTGAGACTTGCTACGAACCTCAATAATGCTACAGTAATGTTGTAAGTGTTGCTAAAAATCTCAAAATGATGCTAAAGTGATGTGGTGAGAGGTGCTAAAATCTTCAAAATGATGCTACAGTGATGTAGTGAGAGTTGCCACGAACCTCAAAATGATGTGACAGAAATGTGGTGAGAGTGACTAAGAACCTCAAAATGATGCTACAGTAATGTAGTGAGACTTGCTACGATCCTCAAAATGATGCTACAGTTATGTAGTGAGAGTTGCTATGAACCTCAAAATGATGCTACAGTAATGTAAAAAGAGTTGCTAAAAATCTCAAAATGATGCTAAAGTGATGTGGTGAGAGTTGCAAAAAAATTAAAAATGATGCTGCAGTGATGTATTTAGTGTTGGTAAAAAACTCAAAATGATGCTCCAGTGATGTAGTGAGAGTTTCTACTAATCTAAGAAATTATGCTAAAGTGATGTAGTAAGAGTTGCTAAAAATCTCAAAATGATGCTATAGTGATGTGGTGAGACTTGCTAAAAACCTCAAAATGATGCTACAGTAATGTATTAAGTTGCTAAAAACCTCAAAATGTTGCTACAGTGATGTGGTGAGACTTTCTTAAAATCTTAAAAAGATGCGACAGTGATGTGGTGAGAGTTGCTACTATCCTCCAAATGATGCTACAGTGAAGTAGTGAAAGTTGCTAAAAACCTCAAAATGCTGCTACAGTGATGTCAGAAGAGTTGCTAAAAATCTCAAAATGATGGAAAAGTGATGTGGCGAGAGTTGCTAAAATCCTCACAATGATGCTGTCAGTAATGTAGTGACAGTTGCTACGAACCTAAAAATGATGCTCCAGTGATGTAGTGAGAGTTGCTACTAATCTAAGAAATGATTCTACAGTGATGTGGTGAGAGTTGCTAAAAATCTCAAAATGATGCTTCAGTGATGTGGTGAGAGTTGCTAAAAATCTCAAAATGATGCTAAAGTGATGTGATGAGAGTTGCTAAAAATCTCAAAATGATGCTGTCAGTCATGTAGTGAGAGTTGCTACGAACCTCAAAATGATGCTCCAGTGATGTCGTGAGAGTTGCTACGAACCTCAAAATGATGCTAAAGTAATGTGATGAGAGTTGCTAAAAATCTAAAAATGATGCTGTAAGTAATGTAGTGAGACTTGCTACGAACCTCAATAATGCTACAGTAATGTTGTAAGTGTTGCTAAAAATCTCAAAATGTTGCTAAAGTGATGTGGTGAGAGTTGCTAAAATCCTCAAAATGATGCTACAGTAATGTATTAAGTTGCTAAAAACCTCAAAATGATGCTACAGTGATGAAGTGAGAGTTGCTACGAACCTCAAAATGATGCTACAGTTATGTAGTGAGAGTTGCTACGAACCTCAAAATGATGCTACAGTAATGTAGTAAGAGTTGCTAAAAATCTCAAAATGATGCTCAAGTGATGTGGTGAAAGTTGCAAAAAAATTAAAAATGATGCTGTCAGTAATGTAGTGAGAGTTGCTACAACCTCCAAATGATGCTGCAGTGATGTAGTGAGAGTTGCTACTATCCTCCAAATGATGCTAAAGTGATGTAGGAAGAGTTGCTAAAAATCTCAAAATGATTCTCCAGTGATATCGTGAGAGTTGCTACGAACCTCAAAATGAAGCTCCAGTGATGCAGTAAGAGTTGCTTAAAACCTTTAAAAATGATGCTCCAGTGATGTAGTGAGAGTTGCTACTATCCTCCAAATGATGCTACAGTGATGTAGTGAGAGTTGCTTAAAATCTCAAAATGATGTGACAGTGATGTGGTGAGAGTTGCTAAAAACCTCAAAATGATGCAAAAGTGATGAATTGACAGTTGCTACGAACCTAAAAATGATGCTCCAGTAATGAAGTGATAGTTGCTACGAACCTATAAATGATGCTAGAGTGATGTGGTAAGAGTTGCTTTAAACCTCAAAATGATTCCACAGTCATGTAGTGAGAGTTGCTTAAAACGTTAAAATGATGCTGACAGTTATGAAGTGAGAGTTGCGACTAACCTCAAAATGATGCTCTTTTGATGGAATTAGAGTTGCTAGAAACCTAAAAAATGATGCTACAGTAATGTATTAAGTTGCTAAAAACCTCAAAATGATGCTACAGTGATGTAGTGAGAGTTGCTAAAAACCTCAAAATGATGCTACAGTGATGTAGTGAGAGTTGCTACGAACCTCAAAATGATGCTACAGTTATGTAGTGAGAGTTGCTACTAACCTCAATAATGCTACAGTAAGGTTGTAAGTGTTGCTAAAAATCTCAAAATGATGCTAAAGTGATGTGGTGAGAGTTGCTAAAATCTTCAAAATGATGCTACAGTGATGTAGTGAGAGTTGCCACGAACCTCAAAATGATGTGACAGAAATGTGGTGAGAGTGACTAAGAACCTCAAAATGATGCTACAGTAATGTCGTGAGAGTTGCTACGATCCTCAAAATGATGCTACAGTTATGTAGTGAGAGTTGCTATGAACCTCAAAATGATGCTACAGTAATGTAGTAAGAGTTGCTAAAAATCTCAAAATGATGCTAAAGTGATGTGGTGAGAGTTTCTACTAATCTAAGAAATGATGCTAAAGTGATGTAGTAAAAGTTGCTAAAAATCTCAAAATCATGCTATAGTGATGTGGTGAGACTTGCTAAAAACCTCAAAATGATGCAACAGTGATGTGGTGAGAGTTTCTTAAAATCTTAAAAAGATGCGACAGTGATGTGGTGAGAGTTGCTACTATCCTCCAAATGATGCTACAGTGAAGTAGTGAAAGTTGCTAAAAACCTCAAAATGCTGCTACAGTGATGTCAGAAGAGTTGCTAAAAATCTCAAAATGATGGTAAAGTGATGTGGCGAGAGTTGCTAAAATCCTCACAATGATGCTGTCAGTAATGTAGTGAGAGTTGCAACGAACCTAAAAATGATGCTCCAGTGATGTAATGAGAGTTGCTACTAATCTAAGAAATGATGCTACAGTGATGTAGGGAGAGTTGCTAAAAACCTCAAAATGATGCTCCAGTGATGTAGTGAGAGTTGCTAAAAATCTCAAAATGATGCTAAAGTGATGTGATGAGAGTTGCTAAAAATCTCAAAATGATGCTGTCAGTCATGTAGTTAGAGTTGCTAAAAACCTCAAAATGATGCTCCAGTGATGTAGTTAGAGTTGCTACGAACCTCAAAATGATGCTAAAGTAATGTGATGAGAGTTGCTAAAAATCTAAAAATGATGCTGTAAGTAATGTAGTGAGACTTGCTACGAACCTCAATAATGCTACAGTAATGTTGTAAGTGTTGCTAAAAATCTCAAAATGTTGCTAAAGTGATGTGGTGAGAGTTGCCACAAACCTCAAAATGATGCTACAGTAATGTGGTGAGAGTTTCTGTGATCCTAAAAATGATGCTCCAGTAATGTATTAAGTTGCTAAAAACCTCAAAATGATGCTACAGTGATGTAGTGAGAGTTGCTACGAACCTCAAAATGATGCTACAGTTATGTAGTGAGAGTTGCTACGAACCTCAAAATGATGCTACAGTAATGTAGTAAGAATTGCTAAAAATCTCAAAATGATGCTCAAGTGATGTGGTGAAAGTTGCAAAAAAATTAAAAATGATGCTGTCAGTAATGTAGTGAGAGTTGCTACAACCTCAAAATGATGCTGCAGTAATGTAGTGAGAGTTGCTACTATTCTCCAAATGATGCTAAAGTGATGCAGTAAGAGTTGCTAAAAATCTCAAAATGATTCTCCAGTGATATCGTGAGAGTTGCTCCGAACCTCAAAATGAAGCTCCAGTGATGCAGTAAGAGTTGCTTAAAACCTTTAAAAATGATGCAACAGTGATGTAGTGAGAGTTGCTACTATCCTCCAAATGATGCTACAGTGATGTAGTGAGAGTTGCTTAAAATCTCAAAATGATGTGACAGTGATGTGGTAATAGTTGCTACGAACCTCAAAATGATGCTGTCAGTGATGTGGTGAGAGTTGCTAAAAACCTCAAAATGATGCAAAAGTGATGAATTGAGAGTTGCTACGAACCTAAAAATGATGCTCCAGTAATGAAGTGAGAGTTGCTACGAACCTATAAATGATGCTAGAGTGATGTGGTAAGAGTTGCTTTAAACCTCAAAATGATTCCACAGTCATGTAGTGAGAGTTGCTTAGAACGTTAAAATGATGCTGACAGTTATGAAGTGAGAATTGCTACTAACCTCAAAATGATGCTCTTGTGATGGATTTAGAGTTGCTCGAAACCTAAAAAATGATGCTACAGTAATATTGTAAGAGTTGCTACGAACCTCAAAATGATGCTACAATGATGTGGTGAGAGTTTCTTAAAATCTCAAAATGATGCTGCAGTGATGTGGTGAGAGTTTCTTAAAATCTTAAAATGATGCTACAGTAATGTAGTGAGAGTTGCTCAAAACCTCAAAATGATGCTCCAGTAATGTAGTGAGAGTTGCTATGAACCTCAAAATGATGCCCCAGTGATGTTGTGAGAGTTGCTAGGAACCTCAAAATGATGCTACAGTAATGTAGTGAGAGTTGCTGAAAACCTCAAAATGATGCTCCAGTAATGTAGTGAGAGTTGCTATGAACCTCAAAATGATGCCCCAGTGATGTTGTGAGAGTTGCTAGGAACCTCAAAATGATGCGACAGTGATGTAGTGAGAGTTGCTACGAAGCTCAAAATGATGCTCCAGTGATGCAGTAAGAGTTGCTTAAAACCTCAAAATGATGCTGACAGTAATGTAGTGAGAGTTGTTAAGATCCTCAAAATGATTCTACAGTGATGCAGTGAGAGTTGCTACGAAGCTCAAAATGATGCGACAGTAATGTGGCGTGAGTTGCTAGGAACCTCAAAATGATGCTACAGTAATGTAGTGAGAGTTGCTACGATCCTAAAAATGATGCTCCAGTAATGTATTAAGTTGCTAAAAACCTCAAAATGATGCTACAGTGACGTAGTGAGAGTTGCTACGATCCTAAAAATTATGCTCCAGTAATGTATTAAGTTGCTAAAAACCTCAAAATGATGCTACAGTGATGTAGTGAGAGTTGCTACGAACCTCAAAATGATGCTCCAGTGATGTAATGAGGGTTGCTACTAATCTAAGAAATGATGCTAAAGTGATGTAGTGAGAGTTGCTTCAAATATCAAAATGATGCTACAGTGATGCGGTGAGAGTTTCTTAAAATCTTAAAATGATGCGACAGTGATGTGGTGAGAGTTGCTGCTATCCTCCAAATGATGCTACAGTAATGTAGTAAGAGTTGGTAAAAATCTCAAAATGATGCTAAAGTGATATAGTGAGAGTTGCTACGAACCTCAAAATGAAGCTCCAGTGATGCAGTAAGAGTTGCTTAAAACCTTTAAAAATGATGCTACAGTGATGTAGTGAGAGTTGCTACTATCCTCCAAATGATGCTACAGTGATGTAGTGAGAGTTGCTTAAAATCTCAAAATGATGTGACAGTCATGAAGTGAGATTTGCTACTATCCTAAAAATGATGCTACAGTGATGGAGGAAGAGTTGCTAAAAATCTCAAAATGATGCTGTCAGTGATGTGGTGAGAGTTGCTAAAAACCTCAAAATGATGCAAAAGTGATGAATTGAGAGTTGCTACGAACCTAAAAATGATGCTCCAGTAATGAAGTGAGAGTTGCTACGAACCTATAAATGATGCTAGAGTGATGTGGTAAGAGTTGCTTTAAACCTCAAAATGATTCCACAGTCATGTAGTGAGAGTTGCTTAAAACGTTAAAATGATGCTGACAGTTATGAAGTGAGAATTGCTACTAACCTCAAAATGATGCTCTTGTGATGGATTTAGAGTTGCTCGAAACCTAAAAAATGATGCTACAGTAATATTGTAAGAGTTGCTACGAACCTCAAAATGATGCTACAATGATGTGGTGAGAGTTTCTTAAAATCTCAAAATGATGCTGCAGTGATGTGGTGAGAGTTTCTTAAAATCTTAAAATGATGCTACAGTAATGTAGTGAGAGTTGCTCAAAACCTCAAAATGATGCTCCAGTAATGTAGTGAGAGTTGCTATGAACCTCAAAATGATGCCCCAGTGATGTTGTGAGAGTTGCTAGGAACCTCAAAATGATGCTACAGTAATGTAGTGAGAGTTGCTGAAAACCTCAAAATGATGCTCCAGTAATGTAGTGAGAGTTGCTATGAACCTCAAAATGATGCCCCAGTGATGTTGTGAGAGTTGCTAGGAACCTCAAAATGATGCGACAGTGATGTAGTGAGAGTTGCTACGAAGCTCAAAATGATGCTCCAGTGATGCAGTAAGAGTTGCTTAAAACCTCAAAATGATGCTGACAGTAATGTAGTGAGAGTTGTTAAGATCCTCAAAATGATTCTACAGTGATGCAGTGAGAGTTGCTACGAAGCTCAAAATGATGCGACAGTAATGTGGCGTGAGTTGCTAGGAACCTCAAAATGATGCTACAGTAATGTAGTGAGAGTTGCTACGATCCTAAAAATGATGCTCCAGTAATGTATTAAGTTGCTAAAAACCTCAAAATGATGCTACAGTGATGTAGTGAGAGTTGCTACGATCCTAAAAATTATGCTCCAGTAATGTATTAAGTTGCTAAAAACCTCAAAATGATGCTACAGTGATGTAGTGAGAGTTGCTACGAACCTCAAAATGATGCTCCAGTGATGTAGTGAGAGTTGCTACTAATCTAAGAAATGATGCTAAAGTGATGTAGTGAGAGTTGCTTCAAATATCAAAATGATGCTACAGTGATGCGGTGAGAGTTTCTTAAAATCTTAAAATGATGCGACAGTGATGTGGTGAGAGTTGCTGCTATCCTCCAAATGATGCTACAGTAATGTAGTAAGAGTTGGTAAAAATCTCAAAATGATGCTAAAGTGATATAGTGAGAGTTGCTACGAACCTCAAAATGATGCTACAGTAATGTAGTAGGAGTTGCTAAAAATCTAAAAATGATGCTGTAAGTAATGTAGTGAGACTTGCTACGAACCTCAATAATGCTACAGTAATGTTGTAAGTGTTGCTAAAAATCTCAAAATGATGCTACAGTGATGTAGTGAGAGTTGCTACTCATCTAAGAAATGATGCTACAGTGATGTAGTGAGAGTTGCTTCAAATTTCAAAATGATGCGACAGTCATGTGGTGAGAGTTGCTACTATCCTCCAAATGATGCTACAGTGATGTTGTGAGAGTGGCTTAAAATCTCCAAATGATGCTACAGTCATGTAGTGAGAGTTGCTACGGACCTCAAAATGATGCTCCAGTGATGCAGTCAGAGTTGCTTAAAACCTCAAAATGATGCTGACAGTAATGTAGTGAGAGTTGTTAAGAACCTCAAAATGATGCTACAGTGATGTAGTGAGAGTTGCTAAAAACCTCAAAATGATGCTGACAGTAATGTTGTGAGAGTTGCTACGAACCTCAAAATGATGCTACAGTGATGTTGTGAGAGTTGCTTAAAATCTCAAAATGATGCAACAGTGATGTGGTGAGAGTTTCTACAAAAAACTCAAAATGATGCGACAGTGATATGGTGAGAGTTTCTCAAAAAACTCAAAATGATGCGACAGTGATGTGGTGAGAGTTGCTACTATCCTCCAAATGATGCTGACAGTAATGTAGTTAGGGTTGCTTAATATCTCCAAATGATGCGACAGTGATGTAGTGAGAGTTGCTACGGACCTCAAAATGATGCTCCAGTGATGCAGTAAGAGTTGCTTAAAACCTCAAAATGATGCTGACAGTAATGTAGTGAGAGTTGTTAAGATCCTCAAAATGATTCTACAGTGATGTAGTGAGAGTTGCTATGAAGCTCAAAATGATGCGACAGTAATGTGGCGTGAGTTGCTAGGAACCTCAAAATGATGCTACAGTAATGTAGTGAGAGTTGCTACGATCCTAAAAATGATGCTCCAGTAATGTATTAAGTTGCTAAAAACCTCAAAATGATGCTACAGTGATGTAGTGAGAGTTGCTATGAAGCTCAAAATGATGCGACAGTAATGTGGCGTGAGTTGCTAGGAACCTCAAAATGATGCTACAGTAATGTAGTGAGAGTTGCTACGATCCTAAAAATGATGCTCCAGTAATGTATTAAGTTGCTAAAAACCTCAAAATGATGCTACAGTGATGTAGTGAGAGTTGCTACGATCCTAAAAATTATGCTCCAGTAATGTATTAAGTTGCTAAAAACCTCAAAATGATGCTACAGTGATGTAGTGAGAGTTGCTACGAACCTCAAAATGATGCTACAGTAATGTAGTAAGAGTTGCTAAAAATCTCAAAATGATGCTAAAGTGATGTATTTAGTGTTGGTAAAAACCTCAAAATGATGCTCCAGTGATGTAGTGAGAGTTGCTACTATCCTCCAAATGATGCTAAAGTGATGTAGTAAGAGTTGCTAAAAATCTCAAAATGATGCTCCAGTGATATCGTGAGAGTTGCTACGAACCTCAAAATGAAGCTCCAGTGATGCAGTAAGAGTTGCTTAAAACCTTAAAATGATGCTGACATTCATGTAGTGAGAGTTGCTAAAAATCTAAAAATGATGCTACAGTAATGTAGTGAGAGTTGCTACGAACATCAAAATGATGCGACAGTAATGGGGTGAGAGTTGCTAAGAACCTCAAAATTATGCTACAGTAATGTAGTAAGAGTTGCTCCGATCCTAAAAATGATGCTCCAGTAATGTATTAAGTTGCTAAAAACCTCAAAATGATGCTACAGTGATGTAGTGAGAGTTGCTACGAACCTCAAAATGAAGCTCCAGTGATGCAGTAAGAGTTGCTTAAAACCTTAAAATGATGCTGACATTCATGTAGTGAGAGTTGCTAAAAATCTAAAAATGATGCTACAGTAATGTAGTGAGAGTTGCTACGAACATCAAAATGATGCGACAGTAATGGGGTGAGAGTTGCTAAGAACCTCAAAATTATGCTACAGTAATGTAGTAAGAGTTGCTCCGATCCTAAAAATGATGCTCCAGTAATGTATTAAGTTGCTAAAAACCTCAAAATGATGCTACAGTGATGTAGTGAGAGTGGCTTAAAATCTCCAAATGATGCTACAGTCATGTCGTGAGAGTTGCTTCAAATATCAAAATGATGCTACAGTGATGCGGTGAGAGTTTCTTAAAATCTTAAAATGATGCGACAGTGATGTGGTGAGAGTTGCTATTATCCTCCAAATGATGCTACAGTGATGTAGTGAGAGTTGCTTAAAATCTCAAAATGATGCGACAGTGATGTGGTGAGAGTTGCTAAAAACCTCAAAATGATAGTGTCAGTAATGTAGTAAGAGTTGGTAAAAATCTCAAAATGATGCTAAAGTGATATAGTGAGAGTTGCTACGAACCTCAAAATGATGCTACAGTAATGTAGTAGGAGTTGCTAAAAATCTAAAAATGATGCTGTAAGTAATGTAGTGAGACTTGCTACGAACCTCAATAATGCTACAGTAATGTTGTAAGTGTTGCTAAAAATCTCAAAATGATGCTACAGTGATGTAGTGAGAGTTGCTACTCATCTAAGAAATGATGCGACAGTGATGTAGTGAGAGTTGCTTCAAATTTCAAAATGATGCGACAGTGATGTAGTGAGAGTTGCTACTCATCTAAGAAATGATGCGACAGTGATGTAGTGAGAGTTGCTTCAAATTTCAAAATGATGCTGACAGTAATGTAGTGAGAGTTGTTAAGAACCTCAAAATGATGCTACAGCGATGTAGTGAGAGTTGCTAAAAACCTAAAAATGATGCTGACAGTAATGTTGTGAGAGTTGCTACGAACCTCAAAATGATGCTGCAGTGATGTAGTGAGAGTTGCTACTAATCTAAGAAATGATGCTAAAGTGATGGAGTGAGAGTTGCTTCAAATGTCAAAATGATGCTACAGTGATGTGGTGAGAGTTTCTTAAAATCTTAAAATGATGCGACAGTGATGTGGTGAGAGTTGCTACTATCCTCCAAATGATGCTACAGTGATGTAGTGAGAGTTGCTTAAAATCTCAAAATGATGCGGCAGTGATGTGGTGACAGTTGCTAAAAACCTCAAAATGATGCAAAAGTGATGAATTGACAGTTGCTACGAACCTAAAAATGATGCTCCAGTAATGAAGTGATAGTTGCTACGAACCTATAAATGATGCTGCAGTGATGGAGTGAGAGTTGCTACTAATCTAAGAAATGATGCTAAAGTGATGGAGTGAGAGTTGCTTCAAATGTCAAAATGATGCTACAGTGATGTGGTGAGAGTTTCTTAAAATCTTAAAATGATGCGACAGTGATGTGGTGAGAGTTGCTACTATCCTCCAAATGATGCTACAGTGATGTAGTGAGAGTTGCTTTCAACCTCAAAATGATTCCACAGTAATGTAGTAAGAGTTGGTAAAAATCTCAAAATGATGCTAAAGTGATAAAGTGAGAGTTGCTACGAACCTCAAAATGATGCTACAGTAATGTAGTACGAGTTGCTAAAAATCTAAAAATGATGCTGTAAGTAATGTAGTGAGACTTGCTACGAACCTCAATAATGCTACAGTAATGTTGTAAGTGTTGCTAAAAATCTCAAAATGATGCTACAGTGATGGAGTGAGAGTTGCCACGAACCTCAAAATGATGCTAAAGTAATGTGGTGAGAGTTGCTACGAACCTCAAAATGATGCTACAGTCATGTAGTAAGAGTTGCTACGAACCACAAAATGATGCTACAGTGATGTAGTAAGTGTTGGTAAAAACCTCAAAATGATGGTCCAGTGATATAGTGAGAGTTGCTACTCATCTAAGAAGTGATGCTACAGTGATGTAGTGAGAGTTGCTTCAAATTTCCAAATGATGCGACAGTGATGTGGTGAGAGTTGCTACTATCCTCCAAATGATGCTACAGTGATGTTGTGAGAGTTGCTAAAAACCTAAAAATGATGCTACAGTGATGTTGTGAGAGTTGCTTAAAATCTCAAAATGATGCAACAGTGATGTGGTGAGAGTTTCTACAAAAAACTCAAAATGATGCGACAGTGATATGGTGAGAGTTTCTCAAAAAACTCAAAATGATGCGACAGTGATGTGGTGAGAGTTGCTACTATCCTCCAAATGATGCTACAGTGATGTAGTTAGGGTTGCTTAATATCTCCAAATGATGCGACAGTGATGTAGTGAGAGTTGCTACGGACCTCAAAATGATGCTCCAGTGATGCAGTAAGAGTTGCTTAAAACCTCAAAATGATGCTGACAGTAATGTAGTGAGAGTTGTTAAGATCCTAAAAATGATTCTAAAGTGATGTAGTGAGAGTTGCTACGATACTCATAATGATGCTACAGAAATGTAGTGAGTGTTGTTACTATCCTCAAAATGATGCGACAGTAATGTGGTGAGAGTTGCTACGAACCTCAAAATGATGCTACAGTGATGTAGTGAGAGTTGCTACGATCCTCAAAATGATGCTACAGTAATGTATTAGGTTGCTAAAAACCTCAAAATGATGCTACAGTGATGTAGTGAGAGTTGCTACGATCCTGAAAATGATGCTACAGTAAAGTATTTGGTTGCTAAAAACCTCAAAATGATGCTACAGTGATGTAGTGAGAGTTGCTACTAACCTCAAAATGATGCTCTTGTGATGTATGTAGAGTTGCTAGAAACCTCAAAATGATGCTACAGTAATGTATTAAGTTGCGAAAAACCTCAAAATGATGCGACAGTGATGTGGTGAGAGTTGCTACTATCCTCCAAATGATGCTACAGTAATGTAGTGAGAGTTGCTAAAAACCTCAAAATGCTGCTACAGTGATGTCGGAAGAGTTGCTAAAAATCTCAAAATGATGCTAAAGTGATGTGGTGAGAGTTGCTAAAAATCTCACAATGTTGCTAAAGTGATGTGATGAGAGTTGCTCAAAACCTCAAAATGATGCTGTCTGTAATGTAGTGAGACTTGCTACGAACCTCAAAATGATGCCACAGTAATGTAGTAAGAGTTGCTATTAAACTCAAAATGATGCTAACAGTAAAGTAGTGATAGTTGCTAATAAACTCAGTGATGCTTACAGTAATGTAGTAAGAGTTGCTATTAAACTCAAAATGATGCTAACAGTAATGTAGTGATAGTTGCAAATAAACTCAGTGATGCTTACAGTAATGTAGTAAGTTTTTCGAACAACCTCAAAATAATGCAACAGTAGTGTAGTAAGAGTTGCTACGAACCTCAAAATAATGCGACAGTGATGTCGGAAGAATTGCTAATGATCTCAAAATGATGCGACAGTGATGGAGTAAGAATTGCTAATGAACTCAAAATGATGCTAACAGTAATGTAGTGAAAGTTTCAATAACCTCAAAGTGATGCTGACAGTCATGTAGTAAGAATTGCTAATGAACTCAAAATGATGCTTACAGTAACGTAGTGATAGTTGCTAATAAACTCAGTGATGCTTACAGTAATTTAGTAAGTGTTTCGAACAACTTTAAAAGTGATGCTGACAGTCATGTAGTAAGAGTTGGTAATGAACTCAAAATGATGCTAACAGTAATGGAGTGAACGTTTCGAATAACCTCAAAGTGATGCTGACAGTGATGTACTAAGAGTTGCTACGAACCTCAAAATATTGCGACAGTGATGTCGGAAGAATTGCGAATGAACTCAAGATGATGCAAACAGTAACGTAGTGATAGTTGCTAAGAAACTCAGTGATGCTTACAGTAATGTAGTAAGTGTTTCGAATAACCTCAAAGTGATGCTGACAGTCATGTAGTAAGAGTTGAAACGAACCTTAAAATAATGTGACAGGGATGTCAGAAGAATTGCTAATGATCTCAAAATGATGCGACAGTGGTTTAGTAAGAATTGCTAATGAACTCAAAATGATGCTAACAGTAATGGTGTGATAGTTGCTAATCAACTCAGTGATGCTTACAGTAATGTAGTAAGTGTTTCGAATAACCTCAAAGTGATGCTGACAGTCATGTAGTAAGTGTTGCTACGAACCTCAAAATAATGCGACAGTAATGTAGTAAAAGTTGCTCCGAACCTCAAAATATTGCGACAGTGATGTCAGAAGAATTGCTAATGATCTCAAAATGATGCGACAGTGATTTAGTAAGAATTGCTAATGAACTCAAAATGATGCTAACAGTAATGGAGTGATAGTTGCTGATCAACTCAGTGATGCTTACAGTAATGTAGTAAGTGTTTCGAATATCCTCAAAGTGATGCTGACAGTCATGTAGTAAGAGTTGCTACGGACCTCAATATAATGCGACAGTAATGTAGTAAAAGTCGCTACGAACCTCAAAATATTTCGACAGTGATGTCGGAAGAATTGCAAATGAACTAAAAATGATGCTAACAGTAATGTAGTGATTGTTGCTAATCAACTCAGTGATGCTTACAGTAATGTAGTAGGTGTTTTGAATAACCTCAAAGTGATGGTGACAGTCATTAGGAAGAGTTGCTACGAACCTCAAAATAATACGACAGTGATGTCAGAAGAATTGCTAAAGATCTCAAAATGATGCGACAGTGATTTAGTTAGCATCATTTTGAGATCATTACCAATTCTAACAGTAATGGAGTTAACGTTTCAAATAACCTCAAAGTGATGCTGACAGTCATGTACTAAGAGTTGCTACGAATCTCAAAAAAATGCCACACTAATGTACTAAAAGTTGCTACGAACCTCATAATATTGCGACAGTGATGTCGGAAGAATTGCTAATGAACTCAAGATGATGCTAACAGTAATGGAGTGAAACTTTCGAATAACCTCAAAGTGATGCTGACAGTCATGTAGTAAGTGTTGCTACGAACCTCAAAATAATGCGACAGTAATGTAGTAAAAGTTGCTACGAACCTCAAAATATTGCGACGATGATGTCAGAATATCTAATGAACTCAAAATGATGCCAACAGTCATGTAGTGATAGTTGCTCATCAAGTCAGTGATGCTTACAGTAATGTAGTAAGTGTTTCGAATAACCTCAAAGTGATGCTGAAAGTCATGTAGTAAGAGTTGCTACGGACCTCAATATAATGCGACAGTAATGTAGTAAAAGTCGCTACGAACCTCAAAATATTTCGACAGTGATGTCAGAAGAATTGCTAAAGATCTCAAAATGATGCGACAGTGATTTAGTAAGAATTGCTCATGAACTAAAATGATGCTGACAGTAATGGAGTGATAGTTGCTAAGAAACTCAGTGATGCTTTCAGTAATGTAGTAAGAGTTTCGAACAACCTCAAAGTGATGCTGACAGTCATTTAGTAAGAGTTGCTAATGAACTCAATTCAATGCTACAGTGATGTCGTGAGAATTGCTCATGAACTCAAAATGATGCTAACAGTAATGTAGTGACAGTTGCGAATAACCTCAAAGTGATGCTGACAGTCATGTAGTAAGAGTTGTTACGAACCTTAAAATAATGCAACAATAATGTAGTAAGAGTCGCTACAAACCTCAAAATAATGTTATAGTGATGTCAGAAAAATTGCTAATGATCTCAAAATGATGCGACAGTGATTTAGTAAGAATTGCTCATGAACTCAAAATGATGCTAAAAGTAATGGTGTGAAACTTTTGAATAACCTCAAAGTGATGCTGACAGTCATGTAGTAAGAGTTGCTACGAACCTCAAAATAATGCGACAGTAATGTAGTAAAAGTTGCTACGAACCTCAAAATATTTCGACAGTGATGTCGGAAGAATTGCTAATGAACTCAAAATGATGCTAACAGTAATGTAGTGATAGTTGCTAATCAACTCAGTGATGCTTACAGTAATATAGTAAGTGTTTCGAATAACCTCAAAGTGATGCTGACAGTCATGTAGAAAGAGTTGCTACGAACCTCAATATAATGCGACAGTGACGTCAGAAGAATTGCTAATGATCTCAAAATGATGCGACAGTGATTTAGGAAGAATTGCTAATGAACTCAAAATGATGCTAACAGTAATGGAGTGAACGTTTCGAATAACCTCAAAGTGATGCTGACAGTGATGTACTAAGAGTTGCTACGAACCTCAAAATAATGCGACAGTAATGTAGTAAAAGTTGCTACGAACCTCAAAATAATGTGACAGTTACGTAAGAAGAATTGCGAATGATCTCAAAATGATGCGACAGTGATGTAGTAAGAATTGCTAATAAACTCAAAATGATGCTAACAGTAATGGAGTGAAAGTTTCGAATAACCTCAAAGTGATGCTGACAGTCATGTAGTAAGAGTTGCTACGAACCTCAAAATAATGCGACAGTGATATCAGAAGAATTGCTAAAGATCTCAAAATGATGCGACAGTGATGTAGTGAAAGTTGCTAATGAACTCAAAATGATGCTAACAGTAATGGAATGAACGTTTCGAATAACCTCAAAGTGATGCTGACAGTCTTGTACTAAGAGTTGCTACGAACCTCAAGATATTGCTACAGTGATGTCGGAAGAATTGCTCATGAACTCAAAATGATGCTAACAGTAATGGAATGAACGTTTCGAATAACCTCAAAGTGATGCTGACAGTCTTGTACTAAGAGTTGCTACGAACCTAAAAATAATGCGAAAGTGATGTCGGAAGAAGTGCTAATGATCTCAAAATGATGCGACAGTGATGTAGTTAAAGTTGCTAATGAACTCAAAATGATGCTAACAGTAATGGAGTTAAACTTTCGAATAACCTCAAAGTGATTCTGACAGTCATGTAGTAAGTGTTGCTACAAACCTCAAAATAATGCGAAAGTAATGTAGTAAAAGTTGCTACGAACCTCAAAATATTGCGACAGTGATGTCGGAAGAATTGCTAATGAACTCAAAATGATGCTAACAGTAATGGAGTGATACTTGCTAATCAACTCAGTGATGCTAACAGTAATGTTGTAAGTGTTTCGAATAACCTCAAAGTGCTGCTGACAGTCATGTAGTAAGAGTTGCTACGGACCTCAATATAATGCGACAGTAATGTAGTAAAAGTCGCTACGAACCTCAAAATATTTCGACAGTGATGTCAGAAGAATTGCTAAAGATCTCAAAATGATGCGACAGTGATTTAGTAAGAATTGCTCATGAACTCAAAATGATGCTAACAGTAATGGAGTTGTAGTTGCTAATCAAGTCAGTGATGCTTACAGTAATGCAGTAAGTGTTTCGAACAACCTCAAAGTGATGCTGACAGTCATGTAGTAAGAGTTGCTGCGAACCTTAAAATAATGCAACAATAATGTAGTAAGAGTCGCTACAAACCTCAAAATAATGTTATAGTGATGTCAGAAAAATTGCTAATGATCTCAAAATGATGCGACAGTGATTTAGTAAGAATTGCTCATGAACTCAAAATGATGCTAACAGTAATGGAGTGAACGTTTCGAATAACCTCAAAGTGATGCTGACAGTCATGTACAAAGAGTTGCTACGGACCTCAAAATAATGTTACAGTAATGTAGTAAAAGTTGCTACGAACCTCAAAATATTGCGACAGTGATGTCGGAAGAATTGCTAATGAACTCAAGATGATGCTAACAGTAATGGTGTGAAACTTTTGAATAACCTCAAAGTGATGCTGACAGTCATGTAGTAAGAGTTGCTACGAACCTCAAAATAATGCGACAGTAATGTAGTAAAAGTTGCTACGAACCTCAAAATATTGCGACAGTGATGTCGGAAGAATTGCTAATGAACTCAAAATGATGCTAACAGTAATGTAGTGATAGTTGCGAATCAACTCAGTGATGCTTACAGTAATATAGTAAGTGTTTCGAATAACCTCAAAGTGATGCTGACAGTCATGTAGTAAGAGTTGCTACGAACCTCAAAATAATGCGACAGTGATGTAGTAAAAGTTGCTACGAACCTCAAAATAATGTGACAGTTACGTAAGAAGAATTGCGAATGATCTCAAAATGATGCGACAGTGATGTAGTAAGAATTGTTAATGAACTCAAAATGATGCTAACAGTAATGGAGTGAAAGTTTCGAATAACCTCAAAGTGATGCTGACAGTCATGTAGTAAGAGTTGCTACGAACCTCAAAATAATGCGAAAGTAATGTAGTAAAAGTTGCTACGAACCTCAAGATATTGCGACAGTGATGTCGGAAGAATTGCTCATGAACTCAAAATGATGCTAACAGTAATGGAATGAACGTTTCGAATAACCTCAAAGTGATGCTGACAGTCTTGTACTAAGAGTTGCTACGAACCTCAAAATAATGCGAAAGTGATGTCGGAAGAAGTGCTAATGATCTCAAAATGATGCGACAGTGATGTAGTGAAAGTTGCTAATGAACTCAAAATGATGCTAACAGTAATGGAGTTAAACTTTCGAATAACCTCAAAGTGATTCTGACAGTCATGTAGTAAGTGTTGCTACGAACCTCAAAATATTTCGACAGTGATGTCAGAAGAATTGCTAAAGATCTCAAAATGATGCGACAGTGATTTTTGTAAGAATTGCTCATGAACTCAAAATGATGCTAACAGTAATGGAGTTGTAGTTGCTAATCAAGTCAGTGATGCTTACAGTAATGCAGTAAGTGTTTCGAACAACCTCAAAGTGATGCTGACAGTCATGTAGTAAGAGTTGCTGCGAACCTTAAAATAATGCGACAGTGATGTTGGAAGAATTGCTAAAGATCTCAAAATGATGCGACAGTGATGTCAGAAAAATTGGTAATGATCTCAAAATGATGCTAACAGTAATGGAGTGAAGGTTTCCAATAACCTCAAAGTGATGCTGACAGTCATGTACTAAGAGTTGCTACGAATCTCAAAATAATGCGACAGTAATGTAGTAAAAGTTGCTACGAACCTCAAAATATTGCGACAGTGATGTCGGAAGAATTGCTAATGAACTCAAAATGATGCGAACAGTAATGTAGTGATAGTTGCTAATAAACTCAGTGATGCTTACAGTAATATAGTAAGTGTTTCGAATAACCTCAAAGTGATGCTGACAGTCATGTTGTAAGAGTTGCTACGAACCTCAAAATAATGCGACAGTAATGTAGTAAAAGTTGCTACGAACCTCAAAATATTGCGACAGTGATGTCGGAAGAATTGCTAATGAACTCAAAATGTTGCTAACAGTCATGTAGTGATAGTTGCTAATCAAGTCAGTGATGCTTACAGTAATGTAGTAAGTGTTTCGAATAACCTCAAAGTAATGCTGACAGTCATGTAGTAAGAGTTGCTACGAACCTCAATATAATGCGACAGTAATGTCAGAAGAATTGCTAATGATCTCAAAATGATGCTAACAGTAATGGAGTGAACGTTTCGAATAACCTCAAAGTGATGCTGACAGTCATGTAGGAAGAGTTGCTACGAACCTCAAAATAATGCGACAGTGATGTCAGAAGAATTGCGAAAGATCTCAAAATGATGCGACAGTGATGTAGTGAAAGTTGCTAATGAACTCAAAATGATGCTAACAGTAATGGAGTGAAACTTTCGAACAACCTATAAGTGTTGCTGAGAGTCATGTAGTAAGTGTTGCTACAAACCTCAAAATAATGCGAAGGTAATGTAGTAAAACTTGCTACGAACCTCAAAATATTGCGACAGTGATGTCGGAAGAATTGCTAATGAACTCAAGATGATGCTAACAGTAATAGAGTGAAACTTTCGAATAACCTCAAAGTGATGCTGACAGTCATGTAGGAAGTGTTGCTACGAACCTCAAAATAATGCGACAGTAATGTAGTAAAAGTTGCTACGAACCTCAAAATATTGCGACAGTGATGTCGGAAGAATTGCTAATGAACTCAAAATGATGCTAACAGTCATGTAGTGATAGTTGCTAATCAAGTCAGTGATGCTTACAGTAATGTAGTAAGTGTTTCGAATAACCTCAAAGTGATGCTGACAGTCATGTAGTAAGACTTGCTACGAACCTCAACATAATGCGACAGTAATGTCAGAAGAATTGCTAATGATCTCAAAATGATGCTAACAGTAATGGAGTGAACGTTTCGAATAACCTCAAAGTGATGCTGACAGTCATGTCGGAAGAGTTGCTACGAACCTCAAAATAATGCGACAGTGATGTCAGAAGAATTGCGAAAGATCTCAAAATGATGCGACAGTGATGTCGTGAAAGTTGCTAATGAACTCAAAATGATGCTAACAGTAATGGAGTGAAACTTTCGAACAACCTCAAAGTGATGCTGACAGTCATGTAGTAAGAGTTGCTACGAACCTCAAAATAATGTGACAGTGATGTCAGAAGAATTGCTAATGATCTCAAAATGATGCGACAGTGATTTAGTAAGAATTGCTAATGAACTCAAAATGATGCTAACAGTAATGGAGTGATAGTTGCTAATCAACTCAGTGATGCTTACAGTAATGTAGTAAGTGTTTCGAAAAACCTCAAAGTGATGCTGACAGTCATTTAGTAAGAGTTGCTAATGAACTCAATTCAATGTTACAGTGATGTCGTGAGAATTGCTCATGAACTCAAAATGATGCTAACAGTAATGTAGTGACAGTTGCTAATAAACTCAAAGTGATGCTGACAGTAATGTAGTAAGAGTTGCTACGAACCTTAAAATAATGCAACAATAATGTAGCAAGAGTTGCTACGAACCTCAAAATAATGTTACAGTGATGTCAGAAGAATTGCTAACGATCTCAAAATGATGCGACAGTGATTTAGTAAGAATTGCTAATGAACTCAACATGATGCTAACAGTAATGGAGTGAACGTTTCGAATAACCTCAAAGTGATGCTGACAGTCATGTAGTAAGAGTTGCTACGAACCTCAAAATAATGCGACAGTAATGTAGTAAAAGTTGCTACGAACCTCAAAATATTGCGACAGTGATGTCGGAAGAATTGCTAATGAACTCAAAATGATGCTAACAGTCATGTAGTGATAGTTGCTAATCAAGTCAGTGATGCTTACAGTAATGTAGTAAGTGTTTCGAATAACCTCAAAGTGATGCTGACAGTCATGTAGTAAAAGTTGCTACGAACCTCAAAATAATGTGACAGTTACATAAGAAGAATTGCTAATGATCTCAAAATGATGCGACAGTGATGTAGTAAGAATTGCTAATGAAATCAAAATGATGCTAACAGTAATGGAGTGAAAGTTTCGAATAACCTCAAAGTGATGCTGACAGTCATGTAGGAAGAGTTGCTACGAACCTCAAAATAATGCGACAGTGATGTCAGAAGAATTGCTAAAGATCTCAAAATGATGCGACAGTGATGTCGTCAGAATTGCTCATGAACTCAAAATGATGCTAACAGTAATGGAATGAACGTTTCGAATAACCTCAAAGTGATGCTTACAGTCTTGTACTAAGAGATGCTACGAACCTCAAAAAAATGCGAAAGTGATGTCGGAAGAAGTGCTAATGATCTCAAAATGATGCGACAGTGATGTAGTGAAAGTTGCTAATGAACTCAAAATGATGCTCACAGTAATGGAGTGAAACTTTCGAATAAACTCAAAGTGATGCTGACAGTCATGTAGTAAGAGTTGCTGCGAACCTCAAAATATTGCGACAGTGATGTCGGAAGAATTGCTAATGAACTCAAAATGATGCTAACAGTAATGTAGTGATAGTTGCTAATCAACTCAGTGATGCTTACAGTAATATAGTAAGTGTTTCGAATAACCTCAAAGTGATGCTGACAGTCATGAAGTAAGAGTTGCTACGAACCTCAAAATAATGCGACAGTAATGTAGTAAAAGTTGCTACGAAACTCAAAATATTGCGACGATGATGTCAGAATATCTAATGAACTCAAAATGATGCCAACAGTCATGTAGTTATAGTTGCTAATCAAGTCAGTGATGCTTACAGTAATGTAGTAAGTGTTTCGAATAACCTCAAAGTGATGCTGACAGTCATGTATTAAGAGTTTCTACAGACCTCAATATAATGCGACAGTAATGTAGTAAAAGTCGCTACGAACCTCAAAATATTTCGACAGTGATGTCGGAAGAATTGCTAATGAACTAAAAATGATGCCAACAGTAATGTAGTGATAGTTGCTAATCAACTCAGTGATGCTTACAGTAATGTAGTAGATGTTTCGAATAACCTCAAAGTGATGGTGACAGTCATTCGTAACAGTTGCTACGAACCTCAAAATAATACGACAGTGATGTCAGAAGAATTGCTAAAGATCTCAAAATGATGCGACAGTGATTTAGTAAGAATTGCTCATGAACTAAAATGATGCTGACAGTAATGGAGTGATAGTTGCTAAGAAACTCAGTGATGCTTACAGTAATGTAGTAAGAGTTTCGAACAACCTCAAAGTGATGCTGACAGTCATTTAGTAAGAGTTGCTAATGAACTCAATTCAATGCTACAGTGATGTCGTGAGAATTGCTCATGAACTCAAAATGATGCGACAGTGATTTAGCAAGAATTGCTAATGAACTCAAAATGATGCTCACAGTAATGGAGTGAAAGTTTCGAATAACCTCAAAGTGATGCTGACAGTCATGTAGTAAGAGTTGCTACGAACCTCAATATAATGCGACAGTGATGTCAGAAGAATTGCTAATGATCTCAAAATGATGCGACAGTGATTTCATAAGAATTGCTAATGAACTCAAAATGATGCTAACAGTAATGGAGTGATAGTTGCTAATCAACTCAGTGATGCTTACAGTAATGTAGTAAGTGTTTCGAATAACCTCAAAGTGATGCTGACAGTCATGTAGTAAGAGTTGCTACGAACCTCAAAATAATGCGACAGTAATGTAGTAAAAGTTGCTACGAACCTCAAAATATTGCGACAGTGATGTCGGAAGAATTGCTCATGAACTTAAAATGATGCTAACAGTAATGTAGTTGTAGTTGCTAATCAAGTCAGTGATGCTTACAGTAATGTAGTAAGTGTTTCGAACAACCTCAAAGTGGTGTAGTGATGTAGTAAGAATTGCTAATGAACTCAAAATGATGCTAACAGTAATGGAGTGAAAGTTTCGAAAAACCTCAAAGTGATGCTGACAGTCATGTAGTAAGAGTTGCTGCGAACCTTAATGCGACAGTGATGTTGGAAGAATTGGTAATGATCTCAAAATGATGTTAACAGTAATGGAGTGAATGTTTCCAATAACCTCAAAGTGATGCTGACAGTCATGTAGTAAGAGTTGCTATGAATCTCAAAAAAATGCAACAGTAATGTAGTAAAAGTTGCTACGAACCTCAAAATATTGCGACAGTGATGTCGGAAGAATTGCTAATGAACTCAAGATGATGCTAACAGTAATGGAGTGAAACTTTCGAATAACCTCAAAGTGATGCTGACAGTCATGTAGTAAGTGTTGCTACGAACCTCAAAATAATGCAACAGTAATGTAGTAAAAGTTGCTACGAACCTCAAAATATTGCGACAGTGATGTCGGAAGAATTGCTAATGAACTCAAAATGAAGCTAACAGTAATGGAGTGAACGTTTCGAATAACCTCAATGTGATGCTGACAGTCATTTAGTCAGAGTTGCTAATGAACTAATGAATGAATTTAATGCTACAGTGATGTCGGAAGAATTGCTCAACGACTCAAAATGATGCTAACAGTCATGGAGTGATAGTTGCTAATAAACTCAAAGTGATGCTCACAGTAATGTAGTAAGAGTTGCTACGAACTTTAACATAATGCAACAATAATGTAGTAAGAGTTGCTACGAACCTCAAAATAATGTGACAGTGATGTCGGAAGAATTGCTAATGATCTCAAAATGATGCGACAGTGATGTAGTAAGAATTGCTAATGAACTCAAAATGATGCTAACAGTAATGTACTGATAGTTGCTATTCAACTCAGTGATGCTAACAGCAATGGAGTGAACGTTTCGAATAACCTCAAAGTGATGCTGAAAGTCATGTAGTAAGAGTTGCTACGAACCTCAAAGTAATGCGACAGTGATGTCGTAAGAATTGCTAATGAACTCAAAATGATGCTAACCGTAATGGAGTGAAAGTTTCGAAAAACCTCAAAGTGATGCTGACAGTCATGTGGTTTGAGTTGCGAGTAAATTAAAAATGATCCTGACAGTGATGTCGTAAGAATTGCCATTGACCTCAAAACGATGCTAACAGTAACGTAATGATAGTTACTAATAAACTCAGTGATGCTTACAGTAATGTAGTAAGAGTTGCTACTAACCTCAAAATAATGCGGCAGTGATGTCGTAAGAATTGCTAAAAAACTCAAAATGATGCTAACAGTAATGTAGTGATAGTTGCTAATAAACTCAAAGTGATGCTGACAGTAATGTAGTAAGAGTTGCGACGAACCTTTAATTAATGCAACAATAATGTAGTAAGAGTTGCTATGAACCTCAAAATAATGCGACAGTAATGTAGTAAAAGTTACTACGAACCTAAAAATATTGAGACAGTGATGTCAGAAGAATTGCTAAAGATCTCAAAATGATGCGACAGTGATTTAGGAAGAATTGCTAATAAACTCAAAATGATGCTAACAGTAATGTAGTGAGAGTTGCTACGAACCTTTAAATAATGCAAAAATAATGTAGTAAGAGTTGCTACGAACATCAAAATAATGCGAAAGTGATGTCGGAAGAATTGCTAATGATCTCAAAATGATGCGACACTGATGTAGTAAGAATTGCTAATGAACTCAAAATGATGCTAACAACAAAGGAGTGAAAGTTTCGAATAACCTCAAAGTGATGCTGACAGTCATGTAGTTAGAGTTGCTACTAACCTCAATTTAATGCTACAGTGATGTGGTGAGAGTTGATAGTAATTTCAAAATCACGCTAAAGTGATGTCATGAGAGTTGCTACATACCTAAGAAATGATGCTAAAGTGATGTGGTGAGAGTCGCTACTTACCTAATAAATGATGCTACAGTGATGTGGTGAGAGTTGCTACGAACCTCAAAATGATGCTACAGTAATGTCGTGAGAGTTGCTACGATCCTCAAAATGATGCTAAAGTGATGTAATGAGAGTTGCGCCAAACCTAAGAAGTGATGCTACAGTGATGTCGTGAGAGTTGCTACTTACCTAAGAAATGATGCTACAGTGATGTGGTGAGAGTTGCTACGAACCTAAAAATGATGCTACAGTGATGTAATGAGAGTTGCTAGGAATCTCAAAATGATGCTCCAGTAATGTCGTGAGAGTTGCGACTATCCTCAAAATTATGCTACAGTGATGTAATGAGAGTTGCGACAAATGTCCAAATGATGCTAGAGTGATGTAATGAGAGTTGCTACTTACCTAAGAAATGATGCTACAGTGATGTGGTGAGAGTTGCTACGAATCTCATAATGATGCTACAGTAATGTCGTGAGAGTTGTGACTATCCTCAAAATGATGCGACAATGATGTAGTGAGAGTTGCTACGATCCTCAAAATGATTCTACAGTGATGTTATGACAGTTGCTACTAACCTAAGAAATTATGCTGACAGTGTTGTGGTGACAGTTGATAGTAATTTCAAAATCATGCTAAAGCGATGTCATGAGAGTTGCTTCTAACCAAACAAATGATGCTACAGTGATGTGGTGAGAGTTGCTACGAACCTCAAACTGATACTTCCAGTAATGTCGTGAGAGTTGCTACAAACCTCAAAATGATGCTGCAGTGATGTCATGGGAGTTGCTACTAACCTAAGAAATGATGCTACAGTGATGTGGTGAGAGTTGCTACGAACCTCAAAATGATGGTACAGTGATGTAATGACAGTTGCTAGGAATCTCAAAAAAATGATGCTCCAGTAATGTCGTGAGAGTTGCAACTGTCCTCAAAATGATGCGACAGTGATGTAATGAGAGTTGCTACAAATGTCCAAATGATGCTTAAGTGATGTAATGAGAGTGGCTACAAACCTAAGAAATGATGCTACAGTGATGTAATGAGAGTTGCTACGATCCTCAAAATGATGCTCCAGCGATGTGGTGAGAGTTGATAGTAATTTCAAAATCACGCTAAAGTGATGTCTTGAGAGTTGCTACGATCCTCAAAATGATGCTAAAGTGATGTAATGAGAGTTGCTACTTACCTAAGAAATGATGTTACAGTGATGTGGTGAGAGTTGCTACGAACCTCAAAATGATGCTAAAGTGATGTAATGAGAGTTGCTCCGAATCTCAAAATGATTCTAGAGTGATGTATTGAGAGTTGCTACTTACCTAAGAAATGATGCTGCAGTGATGTGGTGAGAGTTGCCACGAATCTTAAAATGATGCCACAGTAATGTCGTGAGAGTTGCGACTATCCTCAAAATGTTGCGACAGTGATGTAGTGAGAGTTGCTACGATCCTCAAAATGATGCTACAGTGATGTTATGACAGTTGCTACTAACCTAAGAAATTATACTGACAGTGTTGTGGTGAGAGTTGATAGTAATTTCAAAATCATGCAAAAGTGATGTCATGAGAGTTGCTTCTAACCGAAGAAATGATGCTACAGTGATGTAGGCAGAGTTGGTACGATGCTCAAACTGATGCTTCCAGTAATGTAGTGAGAGTTGCTACAAACCTCAAAATGATGCTACAGTGATGTCATGGGAGATGCTACTAACCTAAGAAATGATGCTACAGTGATGTAGTGAGAGTTGCTACAAATGTCAAAATGATGCAACAGTGATGTGGTGAGAGTTGCTACCAACCTAAGAAATGATGCGACAGTGATGTAATGAGAGTTGCGACAAACCTAAGAAGTGATGCTACAGTGATGTGGTGAGAGTTGATACTAATTTCAAAATAATGCTAAAGTGGTGTCGTCAGAGTTGCTACAAACCGCAAAATGATGCTACAGTGATGTAATGAGAGCTGCTACTTACCTAAGAAATGATGCTACAGTGATGTGGTGAGAGTTGCTACGAACCTCAAAATGATGGTACAGTGATGTAATGACAGTTGCTAGGAATCTCAAAAAAATGATGCTCCAGTAATGTCGTGAGAGTTGCGACTATCCTCAAAATGATGCGACAGTGATGTAATGAGAGTTGCTACAAATGTCCAAATGATGCTGAAGTGATGTAATGAGAGTGGCTACCAACCTAAGAAATGATGCTACAGTGATGTAATGAGAGTTGCTACAAATGACCAAATGATGCTAGAGTGATGTAATGAGATTTGCTACAAACCGAAGAAATTATGCTACAGACATGTGCTGAGAGTTGATAGTAATTTCAAAATCATGCTAAAGTGATGTAATGAGAGTTGCTACTTACCTGAGAAATGATGCGACAGTGATGTGGTGAGAGCTGCTACGAACCTCAAAATGATGCTACAGTGATGTAATGAGAGTTGCTACTTACCTAAGAAATGATGCTACAGTGATGTGGTGAGAGTTGCTACGAACCTCAAAATGATGCTACAGTGATGTAATGAGAGTTCCTACGAATATCAAAATGATGCTGCAGTAATGTCGCGAGAGTTGCGACTATCCTCAAAATGATGCGACAGTGATGTAGTGAGAGTTGCTACGATCCTCAAAATGAGGTGGCAATGATGTAGTGAGAGTTGACACAAATCTCAAAATGATGCTGACAGTGATGTAGTGAGAGTTGCTACTAACCTCAAAATGATGTTGAAAGTGATGTTGTGAGAGCGGCTAAAAACCTCAAAAACGATGCTATAGTGATGTCTTAAGAATTGGTACTAACCAAAGAAATGATGCTCCAATGATGTGGTGAGAGTTGTTAATTACCTGAAAATGATGCTGACAGTGATGTACTAAGAGTTGCTACGAACCTCAAAATAATGCGACAGTAATGTAGTAAAAGTTGCTACGAACCTCAAAATAATGTGACAGTTATGTAAGAAGAATTGCTAAAGATCTCAAAATGATGCGACAGTGATTTAGTAAGAATGGAGTGAATGTTTCGAATAACGTCAAAGTGATGCTGACAGTCATGTAGTAAGTGTTGCTACGAACCTCAAAATAATGCGACAGTCATGTAGTAGAAGTTGCTACGAACCTCAAAATATTGCGACAGTGATGTCGGAAGAATTGCTAATGAACTCAAAATGATGCGAACAGTAATGTAGTGATAGTTGCTAAGAAACTCAGTGATGCTTACAGTAATGTAGTAAGTGTTTCGAATAACCTCAAAGTGATGCTGACAGTCATGTACTAAGAGTTGCTACGGACCTCAATATAATGCGACAGTAATGTAGTAAAAGTCGCTACGAACCTCAAAATATTTCGACAGTGATGTCGGAAGAATTGCTAATGAACTAAAAATGATGCTAACAGTAATGTAGTGATAGTTGCTAATCAACTCAGTGATGCTGACAGTAATGTAGTTGGTGTTTCGAATAACCTCAAAGTGATGCTTACAGTCTTGTACTAAGAGTTGCTAAGAACCTCAAAATAATGTGACAGTGATGTCGGAAGAATTGCTAATGATCTCAAAATGATGCGACAGTGAGGTAGTATGAATTGCTAATGAACTCAAGATGATGCTAACAGTAATGGAGTGAAACTTTCGAATAACCTCAAAGTGATGCTGACAGTCATGTAGTAAGTGTTGCGACGAACCTCAAAATAATTCAACAATAATGTAGTAAGAGTTGCTACGAACCTCAAAATATTGCGACAGTGATGTCGGAAGAATTGTTAATTAACTCAAGATTATGCTAAGAGTAATGTAGTGATAGTTGCAAAGAAACTCAGTGATGCTTTGAGTAATGTAGTAAGAGTTTCGAACAACCTCAAAGTGATGCTGACAGTCATTTAGTAAGAGTTGCTAATGAACTCAATTTAATGCTACAGTGATGTCGGAAGAATTGCTCAACAACTCAAAATGATGCTAACAGTAATGGAGTGATAGTTGCTAAGAAACTCAGTGATGCTTACAGTAATGTAGTAAGTGTTTCGAATAACCTCAAAGTGATGCTGACAGTCATGTAGTAAGAGTTGCTACGGACCTCAATATAATGCGACAGTAATGTAGTAAAAGTCGCTACGAACCTCAAAATATTTCAACAGTGATGTCGGAAGAATTGCTAATGAACTAAAAATGATGCTAACAGTAATGTAGTTATAGTTGCTAATCAACTCAGTGATGCTGACAGTAATGTAGTTGGTGTTTCGAATAACCTCAAAGTGATGCTGACAGTCATTTAGTAAGAGTTGCTAATGAACTCAATTCAATGCTACAGTGATGTCGTGAGAATTGCTCATGAACTCAAAATGATGCTAACAGTAATGTAGTGACAGTTGCTAATAAACTCAAAGTGATGCTGAAAGTAATGTAGTAAGAGTAGCTACGAACCTCAAAATAATGTTACAGTGATGTCAGAAGAATTGCCAATGATCTCAAAATGATGCGACAGTGATTTAGTAAGAATTGCTAATGAACTCAAAATGATGCTAACAGTAATGGATTTAACGTTTCGAAAAACCTCAAAGTGATGCTGACAGTCATGTAGTAAGAGTTGCTACGAACCTCAAAATAATGCGACAGTAATGTAGTAAAAGTTGCTACGAACCTCAAAATAATGTGACAGTGATGTCAGAAGAATTGCTAATGAACTCAAAATGATGCTAACAGTAATGGAATGAACGTTTCGAATAACCTCAAAGTGATGCTCACAGTCATGTCGTAAGTGTTGCTACGAACCTCAAAATAATGCGACAGTGATGTCGGAAGAATTGCTAATGATCTCAAAATGATGTGACAGTGATGTAGTAAGAATTGCTAATGAACTCAAAATGATGCTAACAGTAATGGAGTGAAAGTTTCGAAAAACCTCAAAGTGATGCTGACAGTCATGTGGTTTGAGTTGCGAGTAAATTAAAAATGATCCTGACAGTGATGTCGTAAGAATTGCTATTGACCTCAAAACGATGCTAACAGTAACGTAATGATAGTTACTAATAAACTCAGTGATGCTTACAGTAATGTAGTAAGTGTTTTGAACAACCTCAAAGTGATGCTGACAGTCATGTAGTAGGAGTTCCTACTAACCTCAAAATAATGCGACAGTGATGTCGTAAGAATTGCGAAAAAAACTCAAAATGATGCTAACAGTAATGTCGTGATAGTTGCTAATCAACTCAAAGTGATGCTGACAGTAATGTAGTAAGAGTTGCTACGAACCTTTAAATAATGCAACAATAATGTAGTAAGAGTTGCTATGAACCTCAAAATAATGCGACAGTAATGTAGTAAAAGTTGCTACGAACCTAAAAATATTGAGACAGTGATGTCAGAAGAATTGCTAAAGATTTCAAAATGATGCGACAGTGATTTAGGAAGAATTGCTAATAAACTCAAAATGATGCTAACAGTAATGTAGTGAGAGTTGCTACGAACCTTTAAATAATGCAAAAATAATGTAGTAAGAGTTGCTACGAACATCAAAATAATGCAAAAGTGATGTCGGAAGAATTGCTAATGAACTCAAAATGATGCTAACAAAAAAAGGAGTGAAAGTTTCGAATAACCTCAAAGTGATGCTGACAGTCATGTAGTTAGAGTTGCTACTAACCTCAATTTAATGCTACAGTGATGTGGTGAGAGTTGATAGTAATTTCAAAATCACGCTAAATTGATGTAATGAGAGTTGCTACATACCTAAGAAATGATGCTAAAGTGATGTGGTGAGAGTTGCTACTTACCTAATAAATGATGCTACAGTGATGTGGTGAGAGTTGCGACGAACCTCAAAATGATGCTACAGTAATGTCGTGAGAGTTGCTACGATCCTCAAAATGATGCTAAAGTGATGTAATGAGAGTTGCGACAAACCTAAGAAGTGATGCTACAGTGATGTCCTGAGAGTTGCTACTTACCTAAGAAATGATGCTACAGTGATGTGGTGAGAGTTGCTACGAACCTAAAAATTATGCTACAGTGATGTAATGAGAGTTGCTAGGAATCTCAAAATAATGCTCCAGTAATGTCGTGAGAGTTGCGACTATCCTCAAAATTATGCTACAGTGATGTAATGAGAGTGGCTACAAATGTCCAAATGATGCTAGAGTGATGTAATGAGAGTTGCTACAAACCTAAGAAATGATGCTACAGTGATGTGGTGAGAGTTGATAGTAATTTCAAAATCACGCTGAAGTGATGTAATGAGAGTTGCTACTTACCTAAGAAATGATGCTACAGTGATGTGGTGAGAGTTGCTACGAATCTCAAAATGATGCTACAGTAATGTCGTGAGAGTTGCGATTAGCCTCAAAATGATGCGACAATGATGTAGTGAGAGTTGCTACGATCCTCAAAATGATTCTACAGTGATGTTATGACAGTTGCTACTAACCTAAGAAATTATGCTGACAGTGATGTGGTGAGAGTTGATAGTAATTTCAAAATCATGCTAAAGCGATGTCATGAGAGTTGCTTCTAACCAAACAAATGATGCTACAGTGATGTGGTGAGAGTTGCTACGAACCTCAAACTGATACTTCCAGTAATGTCGTGAGAGTTGCTACAAACCTCAAAATGATGCTGCAGTGATGTCATGGGAGTTGCTACTAACCTAAGAAATGATGCTACAGTTATATAATGAGAGTTGCTACAAATGTCAAAATGATGCAACAGTGATGTAGTGAGAGTTGATAGTAATTTCAAAATCACGCTAAAGTGATGTCGTGAGAGTTGCTACGATCCTCAAAATGATGCTCCAGCGATGTGGTGAGAGTTGATAGTAATTTCAAAATCACGCTAAAGTGATGTCTTGAGAGTTGCTACGATCCTCAAAATGATGCTAAAGTGATGTAATGAGAGTTGCTACTTACCTAAGAAATGATGTTACAGTGATGTGGTGAGAGTTGCTACGAACCTCAAAATGATGCTAAAGTGATGTAATGAGAGTTGCTCCGAATCTCAAAATGATTCTAGAGTGATGTATTGAGAGTTGCTACTTACCTAAGAAATGATGCTGCAGTGATGTGGTGAGAGTTGCCACGAATCTTAAAATGATGCCACAGTAATGTCGTGAGAGTTGCGACTATCCTCAAAATGATGCGACAGTGATGTAGTGAGAGTTGCTACGATCCTCAAAATGATGCTACAGTGATGTTATGACAGTTGCTACTAACCTAAAAAATTATACTGACAGTGTTGTGGTGAGAGTTGATAGTAATTTCAAAATCATGCTAAAGTGATGTCATGAGAGTTGCTTCTAACCGAAGAAATGATGCTACAGTGATGTAGGCAGAGTTGGTACGATGCTCAAACTGATGCTTCCAGTAATGTAGTGAGAGTTGCTACAAACCTCAAAATGATGCTACAGTGATGTCATGGGAGATGCTACTAACCTAAGAAATGATGCTACAGTGATGTAGTGAGAGTTGCTACAAACCTCAAAATGATGCTACAGTGATGTGGTGAGAGTTGCTACAAACCTCAAAATGATGCTACAGTGATGTGGTGAGAGTTGCTACCAACCTAAGAAATGATGCTACAGTGATGTAGTGAGAGTTGCTACAAACCTCAAAATGATGCCACAGTGATGTGGTGAGAGTTGCTACCAACCTAAGAAATGATGCTACAGTGATGTGGTGAGAGTTGATACTAATTTCAAAATAATGCCAAAGTGGTGTCGTGAGAGTTGCTACGAACCGCAAAATGATGCTACAGTGATGTAATGAGAGTTGCTACTTACCTAAGAAATGATGCTACAGTGATGTGGTGAGAGTTGCTACGAACCTCAAAATGATGGTACAGTGATGTAATGACAGTTGCTAGGAATCTCAAAATGATGCTCCAGTAATGTTGTGAGAGTTGCGACTATCCTCAAAATGATGCGACAGTGATGTAATGAGAGTTGCTACAAATGTCCAAATGATGCTAGAGTGATGTAATGAGATTTGCTACAAACCTAAGAAATTATGCGACAGACATGTGCTGAGAGTTGATAGTAATTTCAAAATCATGCTACAGTGATGTAATGAGTTGCTACTTACCTGAGAAATGATGCGACAGTGATGTGGTGAGAGTTGCTACGAACCTCAAAATGATGCTACAGTAATGCAATGAGAGTTCCTACGAATATTAAAATGATGCTGCAGTAATGTCGCGAGAGTTGCGACTATCCTCAAAATGATGCGACAGTGATGTAGTGAGAGTTGCTACGATCCTCAAAATGAGGTGGCAATGATGTAGTGAGAGTTGACACAAATCTCAAAATGATGCTGACAGTGATGTAGTGAGAGTTGATACTAATCTCAAAATGATGCTAAAGTGATGTAATGAGAGTTGCTACAAATCTAAGAAGTGATGCGACAGTGATGTGGTGAGAGTTGATAGTAATTTCAAAATAACGCTAAAGCGGTGTAATGAGAGTTGCTACTTCCCTAAGAAATGATGCTAGAGTGATGTAATGAGAGTTGCTACTCATCTCAAAATGATGCCAGAGTGATGTAATGAGATTTGCTCCAAACCTAAGAAATGATGCTAAAGTGATGTAATGAGAGTTGCTACTTACCTAAGAAATGATGCTAAAGTGATGTCATGGGAGTTGCTACTGACCTAAGAAATGATGCTACAGTGATGAATTGAGAGTTGCTACAAATGTCAAAATGATGCGACTGATGTAGTGAATGAATGTATGAGAGGCTAAAAACCTCAAAAACGATGCTATAGTGATGTCTTAAGAATTGCTACTAACCAAGGAAATGATGCTCCAATGATGTGGTGAGAGTTGTTAATTACCTGAAAATGATGCGACAGTGATGTAATGAGAGCTGCTACGATCCTCAAAATGATGCAGGGTGACTTTGTGGAAAGTCTTGCACTCCCAACACATTCATTCTCACTAATGCAGTGACAGGTCAGAGCCAAGGGAGCCTCCATGTCCACAGATGTCCACATGGCAGCTGGACTTCCTTTTTCACTCCTTCCCGTTCCTCCTGGTACTTTTTAGCCACCGTTTGTTTGATGGTCTGAAAATGACACCCAGAGTAAATCAATACATTGAAATTAGAGATGAAATAAACTGGAGATATCAACGACTGCTTTAGATCATTTCCACACAAACCTTTCTGGTTGGCAAACATATGAGGCTCAAGGACCTGAACCAGTTCCCTGAACCCTTCCCTCTCAACAGTGCTGAGGGGCTGGCAGTCCTTCAGGATCAAATTCAGCAGAGCCTCATCCAGCATCTGCTTCCTGGAAGCTGGATGGTTAAAGATGAAGGAGAGAAGAAATGAATAGGAATTAATGATCAATGAAGCAACTGTGAGTCAGTTGGAGAGTGGCTGTATACCTGAGTTCATCCTGGTGGATCTGGGACTTCATTCTCATGCCTGGCCCCATCATGCCTCAGCACTGAAGAGGTGCTTTTGTTGAGATGAGACGCTTCTGTCCAACAAATGCCACATTCAACCTGCAGAAAAGAACATGAGTACTCAGCTAAAAGTTCCTTTCTTCATGGTGACTGGTGTTTCTTAGTCTTAGACCACCAGGTTTCCAATGAGGTGTATCGGATACGTTGTTGTGTGCCGCTGAAATCCGTCCAATTCCGGCGTTGTTTCCTCATGAAATGTGTTTGCCTTAAAGCTCATTAAAGTGTTGAACCACAATATCGTTCACCATAACTTAGTCAACTTCAAGATAACCTACTTCTACATTCCAGTCCCGGCTGCTCCTGTTCTGCTGCAGTCCAGAAAACAACAACCCGATACAATTGGCGCTCCTTCCCACAGCTCCGGCCCGGATCCGCATGGTTCCGCTGACTGACTGTGAGACGCGCTCCCTCCAGAGTGGCACAGCCCGATGGGGGTCCTTATCTGGCACGGGGGCGTAAAACAGGTGCGACTGAAAAGCCTGGTTTATTCTGCGTCGAGGGAACGCGTTGCTCTGCAATTCACCGCCAAGCCGCTAGGGGGTGTGGCTTTGTCTTTGTATTGTTTACGGGCTCTTTTCGGATTCCTTGGTTTTCTTCCGGTCACAGACAAAAATTGTTGGCCATTTGTCAGTCTTTGTAGTGCCGCGAAGAGGAGTTGTAGAGGTGGTTGTACTTGCGCATGTCCTCGATAATCCTTTCTTCAGCTTGGTCCATTTTTTCTTGGAGCCTTCACCACAGAAACTTTGAAAATGGCGGTGTTGCTGTGCTGCGACTGAACCGGAAATAACGTTCTGAGCGGACCAATCACAGTCCTCGACGTTGACGTCACCACGAGTCGACGCGAAGCGTAAGTAGGATTTTTTGGAGGTGCGTTTCAGGCTACGGCGTACGGTCTGCGACGACGGCGTAGGTATGAATACTACTCGACAAAGAAGCATAAATCGGGCTTAAATCAGGCTTTATAGTCCAACAGGAAGTTAGCATGTCAGGGATGAGACACCCTGATAGTCCAAAAGGAAGTTAGCATGTCAGGGATGAGACACCCTGATCGTCCAAAAGGAAGTTAGCATGTCAGGGATGAGACACCCTCATCGTCCAACTGGAAGTTAGCATGTCAGGGATGAGACACACTTATTGTCCAACAGGAAGTTAGCATGTCAGGGATGAGACACGCTTATCGTCCAACAGGAAGTTAGCATGTAAGGGATTAGACACGCTTATCGTCCAACAGGAAGTTAGCATGTCAGGGATGAGACAGAGACAGGTACGGAGGCTGACGGCTGCTGAGGGCAAGCTCTCCATGTCATCATGGAAAAGTTGATTGTTCAACTCAATGTTTTTCCCATTGGGAGGAGATTTGTTGTTCCACCATGAAGTCTTTTCTGGTGATGAGTTTGTGTGTTGTAGTAGCATGAAGACATCTTGTTGTCATGATCAACTCATCTGGCCTGGTGGAAGAACGCTGCTGTGTTTGGATTCAGACGAGTCAAATCTGAACCAGGGACTTGTAGTTTTATCCTCGGTCTCCGGACTCATAAAATGGAGACCGGCCCAGTTTGACACTTTTGAACTCCTCCATGATGTTCAAATCTCATGACTGAGATTCGTGACTGGAAACATCGGCGGTTCAGCAAAGAAAACATGTACCATTGAACATCGCTCTCATCCTTCTACTCAGAACGCTGCGGTGGACTCCACCGTGTCCAGGCTTTGGGCAGATACGTCTTCATCCTCCACCACCACCAGCCGCTCCACCCCACCCACCCTGTGCAGGTCTACATTACCAGGGTCGGATCTGGCAGGGTGGAGGATCTTTGATTCATCTTAGCTTTCCTGCTCCGGCTGTTTGAGAAACATTCAAATGGAGATGGTTGTTTGTGTCTTTCAGGCCACGCCAACGCCTCCTTCTGTCCCCACGCTTACGGCTGCCGAAACGTGCCGGTGTCTGAAAACCAGATCATTCTGGATGTGCCGGACCACCAGGTCCTCCTCACCTGCAGGTTCCTGCAGGCAGAGCCCTGTGGTGGTAGGTTTCCTGCTCCTCTGCTGGACTGATACCCTCTCCCTTTCCCGACACGTATCTGCTGTTTCTACTCTGTGCCTCCTTCTCCTCTGTCAGGCCTGGACTTCTTCCTTCTGTCTCTCCAGGATCACGTCCTGGTGGTGCCTGAGAGCAGCTCCAGCTCCAGCTCCCTGAACCAAGAACCACTGGAGAAATCTGACCACTTCATCAGCAACTGTGGCCTCAACAGCTTTCATGTCAAGTCGGTGTCTCCAAGCCTGAGTTGGTCCCTGTTCTGTATCCCTGAATGTTCTAGAGGAACTAAACTGGGCCTGACTGGGACGCTTCTGTCTGCTCAGATTTGGGTTGTGAATGCATTCAGATGTCATTTACAAGCATTGGAACTAAAGACCTGAGCCTCAAGAATATTTAGTTCTTGATTTACTTTCTCTTGCAGGGTTTCATTTTGTGCAAATTTTCTTTTGAAGATCTTTGTTTTTTTTGTTGTCCTTCCATTTAGCAAGTTTGGCTAAGAACCTTTTCCCCACGAAACTAATTTTCCTAAAATGTCTTGCTAACGTTTCCTTTTTCTCTGTTGTCCCTCCTGTCCTTCGTCTCCGTTCTGTCTCAGCTCAGCTGTGTCTCTTGGGCTCTCTTCACCAACAGCGCCCTGCCTTGTGCCTGCCATGAGGTTGGAGCTGAGAGTGACACCTGCGAGTCATTTGCTGGTCGGTGCCGCTGCAGGCCCCACGTGATTGGCCGAGACTGCTCCATGTGGGCCGCGGGCTGCTGGGGATTCCCCACTGCAGACGTGAGTGTCAGATTGGATGAATGATGAGTAATAAGGGCTTTTAATGATGAGTGAGAGGACGGACCAAACCAACCTGTCCAACCATCAGAGGACAGTTTGTTGTTCTAGTTTCAACTCTTACTACATTTCTGTAAGCATCATTTTGAGTTTATTAGCAACTATCACTACATTACTGTCAGCATCATTTTGGGATCTTCAGCAATTCTTACTACATCACTGTCAGCATCATTTTGAGTTTATTATCAATTCTTACTACATCACTGTCAGCATCATTTTTGAATTCATTAACAATTCTTCCTACATAACTGTAGCATTATTTTGAGGTTTTTAGCAGCTCTTACTAGATTACTGTTAGATTCATTTTGAGGTTATTTGAAAATTTCACTCCATTACTGTTAGCATCATTTTGAGTTCATTAGCAATTCTTACTACATCACTGTAGCATTATTTTGAGGTTATTAGCAACTCTTACTACATGACTCTCAGCATCATTTTTAGGTTACTCGCAACTTTCACTACATTACTGTTCGCATCATTTTGAGTTCATTTGCAATTATTACTACATCACTGTCATATCATTTTAGATCATAACCAATTCTTCTGACATCACTATTGCATTATTTTGAGGTTCGTAGCAACTCTTACGACATGACTGTCAGCATCACTTTGAGGTTGTTCGAAACACTTACTACATCACTGTCGCATCATTTTGAGATCATTAGCAATTCTTCTGACATCACTGTCCCATCAGTTTGAGATCATTACCAATTCTTCCGACATCACTGTCGCAATATTTTGAGGTTCGTAGCAAATTTTACTACATTAATGTCGCATTATTTTTAGGTTCGTAGCAACACTTAGTACATGACTGTCAGCATCACTTTGAGGTTATTCGAAACATTCACTCCATTACTGCTAGCATCATTTTGTGTTCATTAGCAATTCTTACTAAATCACTGTCGCATCATTTTGAGATCTTTAGCAATTCTTCCGACATCACTGTCGCAATATTTTCAGGTTCGTAGCAACTCTTACTACATTATTGTTGCATTATTTTAAGGTTCGTAGCAACTCTTAATACATTACTGTCATCATCACTTTGAGTTGATTAGCAACTATCACTACATTACTGTTAGCATCATTTTAAGTTCATTAGCAATTCTTCCGACATCACTGTCCCAATATTTTGAGGTACGTAGCAACTTTTACTACATTACTGTCGCATTATTATGAGGTTCGTAGCAACACTTACTACATTACTGTCATCATCACTTTGAGTTGATTAGCAACTATCACTACATTACTGTTAGCATCATTTTAAGTTCATTAGCAATTCTTCCGACATCACTGTCGCAATATTTTCAGGTTCGTAGCAACTCTTACTACATTATTGTTGCATTATTTTAAGGTTCGTAGCAACTTTTAATTCATTACTGTCGCATTATTTTGAGGTTCGTAGCAACTGTTTGTACATGACTGTCAGCATCACTTTGAGGTTATTCGAAACGTTCACTCCATTACTGTTAGCATCATTTTGAGTTCATTAGCAATTCTTACTTAATCACTGTCGCATCTTTTTGAGATCTTTAGCTATTCTACTGACATCACTGTCGCATTATTTTGAGGTTCGTAGCAACTCTTACTACATGACCATCAGCATCATTATGAGGTTATTCGAAACTTTCACTCCATTACTGTTAGCATCATTTTGAGTTCATTAGCAATTCTTACTACATCACTGTCGCATCATTTTGATATCATTAGCAAGTCTTCCGAAATCCCTTACGCATTATTTTTAGGTTCGTAGCAACTTTTACTACATTACTGTTGCATTATTTAAAGGTTCGTAGCAACTCTTACTACATGACTGTCAGCATCACTTTGAGGTTATTCGAAACATTCACTCCATTACTTTTAGCATCATTTTTTTTCATCAGCAATTCTTACTACATCACTGTCACATCATTTTGAGGTTCGTAGCAACTCTTTCTACATTACTGTGGCATTATTTTGAGGTTCGTAGCAACACTTACTACATGACTGTCAGCATCACTTTGAGGTTATTCGAAAGTTTCACTACATTACTGTTAGCATCATTTTGAGTTCATTAGCAATTCTTCCGACATCACTGTCGCAATATTTTCAGGTTCGTAGCAACTCTTACTACATTATTGTTGCATTATTTTAAGGTTCGTAGCAACTTTTAATTCATTACTGTCATCATCACTTTGAGTTGATTAGCAACTATCACTACATTACTGTTAGCATCATTTTAAGTTCATTAGCAATTCTTCGGACATCACTGTCCCAATATTTTGAGGTACGTAGCAACTTTTACTACATTACTGTCGCATTATTTAAAGGTTCGTAGCAACTCTTAGGACATGACTGTCAGCATCACTTTGAGGTTATTCGAAACGTTCACTCCATTACTGTTAGCATCATCTTGAGTTCATTAGCAATTCTTCTGACATCACTGTCGCAATATTTTGAGGTTCGTAGCAACTTTTACTACATTACTGTCGCATTATTTTGAGGTTCGTAGCAACTGTTTGTACATGACTGTCAGCATCACTTTGAGGTTATTCGAAACGTTCACTCCATTACTGTTAGCATCATTTTCAGTTCATTAGCAATTCTTACTAAATCACTGTCGCATCTTTTTGAGATCTTTAGCTATTCTACTGACATCACTGTCGCATTATTTTGAGGTTCGTAGCAACTCTTACTACATGACCATCAGCATCACTTTGAGGTTATTCGAAACTTTCACTCCATTACTGTTAGCATCATTTTTTGTTCATCAGCAATTCTTACTACATCACTGTCGCATCATTTTGAGATCATTAGCAATTCTTCTGACATGACTGTCGCATTATTTTGAGGTTCGTAGCAACTCTAACTACTTGACTGTGAGCATCACTTTGAGGTTATTCGAAACGTTCACTCCATTACTGTTAGCATCATTTTGAGATCATTACCAATTCTTCTGACATCACTGTCGCATCATTTTGAGATCTTTAGCAATTCTTCTGACATCACTGTCGCATTATTTTGAGGTTCGTAGCAACTCCTACGACATGACTGTCAGCATCACTCTGAGTTTATGAGCAACTATCACTACATTACTGTTAGCATCATTTTGAATTAATTAGCAATTCTCATGACATCACTGTAGCTTTGAATTGAGTTCATTAGCAACTCTTACTAAATGACTGTCAGCATCACTTTGAGGTTGTTCGAAAGTTTCACTCCATTACTGTTAGCATCATTTTGAGTTCATTAGCAATTCTTCCGACATCACTTTCGCAATATTTTGAGGTTCGTAGCAACTTTTACTACATTACTGTCACATTATTTTGAGGTTATTCGAAAGTTTCACTCCATTACTGTTAGCATCATTTTGAGTTCATTAGCAATTATTACTACATCAATGTCGCAATATTTTAAGGTTCGTAGCAACTCTTACTACATTCCTGTCATCATCACTTTGAGTTTATTAGCACCTATCACTACATTACTGTTAGCATCATTTTGAGTTAATTAGCAATTCTCACGACATCACTGTAGCATTGAATTGAGTTCATTAGCAACTCTTACTAAATGACTGTCAGCATCACTTTGAGGTTGTTCGAAAGTTTCACTCCATTACTGTTAGCATCATTTTGAGTTCATTAGCAATTCTTCCGACATCACTTTCGCAATATTTTGAGGTTCGTAGCAACTTTTACTACATTACTGTCGCATTATTTTGAGGTTATTCGAAAGTTTCACTCCATTACTGTTAGCATCATTTTGAGTTCATTAGCAATTCTTACTACATCAATGTCGCAATATTTTGAGGTTCGTTGCAACTCTTACTACATTATTGTTGCATTATTTTAAGGTTCGTAGGAACTCTTACTACATTCCTGTCATCATCACTTTGAGTTTATTAGCAACTATCACTACATTACTGTTAGCATCATTTTGAGTTGTTGAGCAATTCTCACGACATCACTGTGGCATTAAATTGAGTTCATTCGCAACTCTTACTAAATGACTGTCAGCATCACTTTTAGGTTGTTCGAAACACTTACTACATTACTGTAAGCATCACTGAGTTAATTAGCAACTATCACTACATTACTGTTAGCATCATTTTAAGTTCATTAGCAATTCTTCCGACATCACTGTCGCAATATTTTGAGGTTCGTAGCAACTTTTACGACATTACTGTCGCATTATTTTGAGGTTTGTAGCAACTCTTAGTACATGACTGTCAGCATCACTTTGAGGTCATTCGAAACGTTCACTCCATTACTGTTAGCATCATTTTGAGATCATTACCAATTCTTCTGACATCACTGTTGCATCATTTTGAGACCTTAACAATTCTTCTGACATCACTGTCGAATTATTTTGAGGTTCGTAGCAACTCCTACTACATGACTGTCAGCATCACTTTGAGGTTGTTCGAAACTTTCACTCCATTACTGTTAGCATCATTTTGAGATCATTAGCAATTCTTCCGACATCACTGTCGCATTATATTGAGGTTCGTAGCAACTCTTACTACATGACTGTCAGCATCACTTTGAGGTTATTCGAAACACTTACTACATTACTGTAAGCATCACTGACTTGATTAGCAACTATCACTACATTACTGTTAGCATCATTTTGAGTTCATTAGCAATTCTTACTACATTACTGTTAGCATCATTTTGAGATCATAGCAATTCTTCTGACATCACTGTCACATCATTTTGAGGTTCGTAGCAACTCTTTCTACATTACTGTGGCATTATTTTGAGGTTCGTAGCAACACTTACTACATGACTGTCAGCATCACTTTGAGGTTATTCGAAAGTTTCACTACATTACTGTTAGCATCATTTTGAGTTCATGAGCAATTCTTCCGACATCACTGTCGCAATATTTTCAGGTTCGTAGCAACTCTTACTACATTATTGTTGCATTATTTTAAGGTTCGTAGCAACTCTTAATACATTACTGTCAGTATCACTTTGAGTTCATTAGCAACTATCACTACATTACTGTTAGCATCATTTTGAGTTTATTAGCAATTCATAGACATCACTGTAGCATTAAATTGAGGTGAGTAGCAACTCTTACTACATGACTGTCAGCATCACTTTGAGTTAATTAGCAACTATCACTACATTACTGTTAGCATCATTTTGAGTTCATTAGCAATTCTTCCGACATCACTGTCGCAATATTTTGAGGTTCGTAGCAACACTTACTACATGACTGTCAGCATCACTTTGAGGTTATTCGAAACTTTCACTCCATTACTGTTAGCATCATTTTTTGTTCATCAGCAATTCTTACTACATCACTGTAGCATCATTTTGAGATCATTAGCAATTCTTCTGACATGACTGTCGCATTATTTTGAGGTTCGTAGCAACTCTAACTACTTGACTGTGAGCATCACTTTGAGGTTATTCGAAACGTTCACTCCATTACTGTTAGCATCATTTTGAGATCATTACCAATTCTTCTGACATCACTGTCGCATCATTTTGAGATCTTTAGCAATTCTTCTGACATCACTGTCGCATTATTTTGAGGTTCGTAGCAACTCCTACGACATGACTGTCAGCATCACTTTGAGTTTATTCGCAACTATCACTACATTACTGTTAGCATCATTTTGAGTTAATTAGCAATTCTCACGACATCACTGTAGCATTGAATTGAGTTCATTAGCAACTCTTACTAAATGACTGTCAGCATCACTTTGAGGTTGTTCGAAAGTTTCACTCCATTACTGTTAGCATCATTTTGAGTTCATTAGCAATTCTTCCGACATCACTTTCGCAATATTTTGAGGTTCGTAGCAACTTTTACTACATTACTGTCGCATTATTTTGAGGTTATTCGAAAGTTTCACTCCATTACTGTTAGCATCATTTTGAGTTCATTAGCAATTATTACTACATCAATGTCGCAATATTTTGAGGTTCGTTGCAACTCTTACTACATTATTGTTGCATTATTTTAAGGTTCGTAGCAACTCTTACTACATTCCTGTCATCATCACTTTGAGTTTATTCGCAACTATCACTACATTACTGTTAGCATCATTTTGAGTTCATTAGCAATTCTTCCGACATCACTGTCGCATCATTTTGAGATCTTTAGCAATTCTTCCGACATCACTGTAACATTATTTTGAGGTTCGTAGCAACTCTTACTGCATGACTGTCAGCATCACTTTGAGGTTGTTGGAACACTTAGTACATTACTGTAAGCATCACTGAGTTGATTAGCAACTATCACTACATTACTGTTAGCATCATTTTGAGTTCATTAGCAATTCTTACTAAATCACTGTAGCATCATTTTGAGATCATTAGCAATTCTTACTAAATCACTGTAGCATCATTTTGACATCATTAGCAATTCTTCTGACATCACTGTCGCATTATTTTTTTAGGTTCGTAGCAACTCTTACTACATGACTGTCAGCATCACTTTGAGGTTGTTCGAAATGTTCACTCCATTACTGTTAGCATCATTTTGAGATCATTAGCAATTCTTACTAAATCACCGTCGCATCATTTTGAGATCTTTTGCAATTCTTCCGACATCACTGTTGCAATATTTTGAGGTTTTTATTAAGTCTTCTACATGACTGTCAGCATCACTTTGAGGTTATTCGAAACTTTCACTCCATTAATTTTAGCATCATTTTGAGTTCATTAGCAATTCTTACTAAATCACTGTCGCATCATTTTGAGATCTTTTGCAATTCTTCTGACATCACTGTCGCATTATTTTGAGTTTCGTAGCAACTCTTACTACATGACTGTCAGATTCACTTTGAGGTTGTTCGAAACTCTTACTGCATTACTGTAAGCATTACTGAGTTGATTAGCAACTATCACTACATTACTGTTAGCATCGTTTTGAGTTCAATAGCAATTTTTACGACATCACTGTCAGCATCATTTTTTATTTACTCGCAACTCAAACCACATGACTGTCAGAATCACTTTGAGGTTATTCGAAACTTTCACTCCATTACTGTTAGCACCTTTTTGAGTTCATTAGCAATTCTTACTAAATCACTGTCGCATCATTTTGAGATCATTAGCAATTCTTCTGACATCACTGTCGCAACATTTTGAGGTTCGTATTAACTCTTACTACATTAATGTAAGCATCACTTTGAGGTTGTTCGAAACGTTCACTCCATTGCTGTTAGCATCATTTTGAGTTCATGAGCAATTCTTACTTCATCACTGTCGCATCATTTTGAGATCATTAGCAATTCTTCCGACATCACTGTAACATTATTTTGAGGTTCGTTGCAACTTTTACTACATTACTGTCGCATTATTTTGAGGTTCGTAGAAACTCTTACTACATGACTGTCAGCATCACTTTGAAGTTATTCGAAACGTTCACTCCATTAATGTTAGCATCATTTTGAGTTCATTAGCAATTCTTACGAAATCACTGTCGCATCATTTTGAGATCTTTTGCAATTCTTCTGACATCACTGTCGCATTATTTTGAGGTTCGTAGCAACTCTTACTACATGACTGTCAGCATCACTTTGAGGTTGTTCGAAACTCTTACTACATTACTGTAAGCATCACTGAGTTTATTAGCAACTATCACTACATTACTATTAGCATCGTTTTGAGTTCAATAGCAATTCTTACGACATCACTGTCAGCATCATTTTTTATTTACTCGCAACTCAAACCACATGACTGTCAGCATCACTTTGAGGTTATTCGAAACTTTCACTCCATTATTGTTTGCACCCTTTTTAGTTAATTAGCAATTCTTACTACATCACTGTCGCATCATTTTGAGTTCATTAGCAATTCTTCTGACATCACTGTCGCATTATTTTGAGTTTCGTAGCAACTTTTACTACATTACTGTCGCATTATTTTGAGGTTCGTAGCAACTCTTACTACATTACTGTCGCATTATTTTGAGGTTCGTAGCAACTCTTACTACATTACTGTCAGCATCACTTTGAGGTTGTTCGAAACGTTCACTCCATTACTGTTAGCATCATTTTGAGTTTATTAGCAATTCTTACTTAATCACTGTTGCATCATTTTGAGATCTTCAGAAATTTTCCCGACATCACTGTCGCATTATTTTGAGGTTCGTAGCAACTTTTTCGACATTACTGTCGCATTTTTTTGCGGTTAGTTGCAACACTTACTACATGACTGTCAGCATCACTTTGAGGTTATTCAAAACTTTCACTCCATTACTGTTAGCATCATTTTGAGTTCATTAGCAATTATTACTACATCACTGTCGCATCATTTTGAGATCATTAGTAATTCTTCCGACATCACTGTCACATTATTTTGAGGTTCGTAGAAACTCTTACTACATGACTGTCAGCATCACTTTGAGGTTGTTCGAAACACTTAGTACATTACTGTAAGCATCACTGAGTTGATTAGCAACTATCACTACATTACTGTTAGCATCATTTTGAGTTCATTAGCAATTCTTCTGACATCACTTTCGAAATATTTTGAGGTTCGTAGCAACTTTTACTACATTACTGTCGCATTATTTTGAGGTTCGTAGCAACTCTTACTACATGACTGTCAGCATCACTTTGAGGTTATTCGAAACTTTCACTCCATTACTGTTAGCATCATTTTGAGTTCATTAGCAATTCTTACGACATCACAGTAGCATTAAATTGAGTTCATTAGCAACTTTTACTACATGACTGTCAGCATCACTTTGAAGTTGTTCGAAACTCTTATTACATGACTGTCAGCATCACTTTGAGGTTGTTCGAAACTCTTACTACATTACTTTAAGCATCACTGAGTTTATTTGCAACTATCACTACATTACTTTTCGTATCATCTTGAGTTCATTCGCAATTCTTACGACATCACTGTCGCATCATTTTGAGATCATTAGCAATTCTTCTGACATCACTGTCGCATGTTTTTGAGGTTCGTAGCAACTCTTACTACATTACTTTCAGCATCACTTTGCGTTTGTTCGAAACGTTCACTCCATTACTGTTAGCATCATTTTGAGTTCATTAGCATTTCTTACTACATCACTGTCGCATTATTTTGAGGTTCGTAGCAACTCTTACTACATTACTGTCAGAATCACTTTGAGTTTGTTCGAAACGTTCACTCCATTACTGTTAGCATCATTTTGAGTTTATTAGCAATTCTAACTAAATCACTGTCGCATCATTTTGAGATCTTTAGAAATTCTTCCGACATCACTGTCGCAATATTTTGAGGTTCCTAGCAACTTTTACGACATTACTGTCGCATTATTTTGAGGTTCGTTGCAACAATAAATACATGACTGCTAGCATCACTTTGAGGTTATTCGAAACTTTCACTCCATTACTGTTAGCATCATTTTGATTTCAATAGCAATTCTTACGACATCACTGTCAGCATCATTTTTATTTACTCGCAACTCAAACCACATGTCTGTCAGAATAACTTTGAGGTTATTCGAAACTTTCACTCCATTACTGTTAGCACCCTTTTGAGTTCATTAGCAATTCTTCCTACATCACTGTCGCATCATTTTGAGATCATTAGCAATTCTTCCAAAAATCACTGTCGCATTATTTTAAGGTTCGTAGCAACACTTACTCCATGACTGTCAGCATCATTATTAGATCATTAGCAATTCTTCTGACGTCACTGTCACATTATTTTGAGGTTCGTAGCAACTCTTACTACATTACTGTCAGCATCACTTTAAGGTTATTCGAAACGTTCACTCCGTTACTGTTAGCATCATTTTGAGTTCATTAGCAATTCTTACTAAATCACTGTAGCATCATTTTGAGATCATTACCAATTCTTCTGACATCACTGTCGCATTATTTTGAGGTTCGTAGCAACTCTTACTGCATGACTGTCAGCATCACTTTGAGGTTGTTCGAAACTCTTAGTACATTACTGTTAGCATCATTTTGAGTTCATTAGCAATTCTTACTACATCACTGTTGCAATATTTTGAGGTTCGTAGCAACTTTTACGACACTACTGTCGCATTATTTTGAGGTTCGTAGCAGCTCTTACTACATGACTGTCAGCATCATTTTGAGGTTGTTCGAAACACTTACTAAATTACTGTAAGCATCACTGAGTTGATTAGCCACTATCACTACATTACTGTTAGCATCGTTTTGAGTTCAATAGCAATTCTTACGACATCACTTTCAGCATCATTTTTTATTTACTCGCAACTCAAACCACATGTCTGTCAGAATCACTTTGAGGTTATTCGAAACTTTCACTCCATTACTGTTAGCACCCTTTTGAGTTCATTAGCAATTCTGACTACATCACTGTCGCATCATTTTGAGATCATTAGCAATTCTTCCAAAAATCACTGTCGCATTATTTTAAGGTTCGTAGCAACACTTACTACATGACTGTCAGCATCATTATTAGATCATTAGCAATTCCTCTGACGTCACTGTCACATTATTTTGAGGTTCGTAGCAACTCTTACTACATTATTGTTGCATTATTTTAAGGTTCGTAGCAACTCAAAATACATTACTGTCAGCATCACTTTGAGTTTATTAGCAACTATCACTACATTACTGTTAGCATCATTTTGAGTTCATTAGCAATTCTTACGACATCACTGTAGCATTAAATTCAGTTCATTTGCAACTCTTACTAAATGACAGCATCACTTTGAGGTTGTTCGAAACTCTTACTACATTACTGTAAGTATCACTGAGATTATAGCAACTATCGCTACATTACTTTTAGCATCATTTTGAGTTCATTAGCAGTTCTTACAACATCACTGTCCCATCAGTTTGAGATCATTACCAATTCTTCTGACATCACTGTCGGATTATTTTGAGGTTCGTAGCAACTATTACTACATGACTGTCAGAATCACTTTGAGGTTGTTCGAAACTCTTACTACATTACTGTAAGTATCACTGAGATTATAGCAACTATCACTACATTACTGTTTGCATCATTTTGAGTTCATTAGCAATTCTTACTACATCACTGTCGCATCATTTTTAGTTAATTAGCAATTCTTCTGACATCACTGTCGCATTATTTTGAGGTTCGTAGCAACTTTTACTACATTACTGTTGCATTATTTAAAGGTTCGTAGCAACTCTTACTACAATACATTCAGCATCACTTTGAGTTTTTTAGCAACTATCAATACATTACTGTTAGCATCATTTTGAGTTTATTAGCTATTTAAAGACATCACTGTAGCATTAAATTGAGGTTAGTAGCAACTCTTACTGCATGACTTTCAGCATCACTTTGAGGTTGTTCGAAACACTTATTACATTACTGTAAGCATCACTTGAGTTTATAGCAACTATCACTACATTACTGTTAGCATCGTTTTGAGTTCAATAGCAATTCTTACGACATCACTGTCAGCATCATTTTTAATTTACTCGCAACTCAAACCACATGACTGTCAGCATCACTTTGAGGTTATTCGAAACGTTCAATCCATTACTGTAAGCATCATTTTGAGTTCATTAGCAATTCTTACTAAATCACTGTCGCATCATTTTGAGATCTTTAGCAATTCTTCCGACATCACTGTCGCATTATTTTGAGGTTCGTAGCAACTCTTACTACATGACCATCAGCATCACTTTGACGTTGTTCGAAACTTTCACTCCATTACTGTTAGCATCATTTTGAGTTCATGAGCAATTCTTACTAAATCAGTGTCGCATCATTTTGAGATCTTTAGCAATTCTTCTGACATCACTGTCGCATTATTTTGAGGTTCGTAGCAACTCTTACTACATGACTGTCAGCATCACTTTGAGGTTATTCGAAATGTTCACTCCATTACTGTTAGCATCATTTTGAGTACATGAGCAATTCTTACTACATCACTGTTGCATCATTTTGAGATCATTAGCAATTCTTCCGACATCACTTTCGCATTATTTTGAGGTTCGTAGCAACTCTTACTACATGACCGTCAGCATGACTTTGAGGTTATTCGAAACTTTAACTCCATTACTGTTAGCATAATTTTGAGTTCATTAGCAATTCTTACTACATGACTGTCGCATCATTTTGACATCATTAGCAATTCTTCTGACATCACTGTCGCATTATTTTGAGGTTCATAGCAACTTTTACTACATCACTGTCGCATCATTTTGAGATCATTAGCAATTCTTCCGACATCACTGTCGCATTATTTTGAGGTTCGTAGCAAATCTTACTACATGACCGTCAGCATTACTTTGAGGTAATTTGAAACTTTCACTCCATTACTGTTAGCATCATTTTGAGTTCATTAGCAATTCTTACTACATGACTGTCGCATCATTTTGACATCATTAGCAATTCTTCTGACATCACTGTCGCATTATTTTGAGGTTCGTCGCAACTTTTACTACATTACTGTTGCATTATTTAAAGGTTCGTAGCAACTCTTCCTACATGACTTTCAGCATCACTTTTAGGTTGTTCGAAACACTTACTACATTACTTTCAGCATCACTTTGACTTTATTAGCAACTATCACTACATTACTGTTAGCATTATTTTGAGGTTAGTAGCAACTCTTACTACATGACTTTCAGCATCACTTTGAGGTTGTTTTAAACACTTACTACATTACTGTAAGCATCACTGAGTTTATTAGCAACTATCACTACGTTACTGTTAGCATCTTTTTGAGTTCAATAGCAATTCTTACGACATCACTGTCAGCATCACTGAGTTTATTAGCAACTATCACTACGTTACTGTTAGCATCTTTTTGAGTTCAATAGCAATTCTTACGACATCACTGTCAGCATCATTTTTAATTTACTCGCAACTCAAACCACATGACTGTCAGCATCACTTTGAGGTTATTCGAAAGTTTCACTCCATTACTGTTAGCATCATTTTGAGTTCATTAGCAATTCTTACTACATCACTGTCGCATCATTTTGAGGTCATTAGCAGTTCTTCCGACATCACCACGCATTATTTTGAGGTTTATAGCAACTCTTACTACTTAACTGTCAGCATCACTTTGAGGTTATTCGAAACTTTCACTCCATTACTGTTAGCATCATTTTGAGTTCATTAGCAATTCTTACTACATTACTGTAGCATTATTTTGAGGTTCGTAGTAACTCTTACTACATGACCGTCAGCATCATTTTGAGGTTATTCGAAACTTTCACTCCATTACTGTTCGCATTATTTTGAGTTCATTAGCAATTCTTACTACATCACTGTCGCATCATTTTGAGATCATTAGCAATTCTTCTGACATCACTGTCGCACTATTTTGAGGTTCGGAGCAACTTTTACTACATCACTGTCGCATTATTTTGAGGTTCGTAGCAACTCTTACTACATGACCGTCAGCATTACTTTGAGGTTATTCGAAACACTTACTACATGACTGTAAGCAACACTGAGTTTATTAGCAACTATCACTACGTTACTGTTAGCATCGTTTTGAGTTCAATAGCAGTTCTTACTACATCACTGTCACATCATTTTGAGATCATTAGCAATTCTTCCGACATCACTGTCGCATTATTTTGAGGTTCGTAGCAACTCTTACTACATGACTGTCAGCATCACTTTGAGGTTCTTCGAAACGTTCAATCCATTACTGTTAGCATCATTTTGAGTTCATTAGCAATTCTTACTACATGACTGTCGCATCATTTTGACATCATTAGCAATTCTTCTGACATCACTGTCGCATTATTTTGAGGTTCGTCGCAACTTTTACTGCATTACTGTTTCATTATTTAAAGGTTCGTAGCAACTCTTCCTACATGACTTTCAGCATCACTTTTAGGTTGTTCGAAACAGTTACTACATTACTGTAAGCGTCACTGAGTTGATTAGCAACTATCACTGCATTACTTTTAGCATCATTTTGAGTTCATTAGCAATTCTTACTACATCACTGTCGCATCATTTTGAGTTAATTAGCAATTCTTCTGACATCACTGTCGCATTATGTTGAGGTTCGTAGCAACTTTTACTACATTACTGTTGCATTATTTAAACGTTCGTAGCAACTCTTACTACATTACTGTCAGCATCACTTTGAGTTCATTAGCAACTATCAATACATTACTTTTAGCATCATTTTGAGTTTATTTGCAATATATAGACATCACTGTAGCATTAAATTGAGGTTAGTAGCAACTCTTACTACATGACTGTCAGCATCACTTTGAGGTTGTTCCAAACACTTACTACATTACTTTACGCATCACTGAGTTGATTAGCAATTATCACTACATTACTTTTAGCATAATTTTGAGTTCATTAGAAATTCTTCCGACATCACTGTCGCAAAATTTTGAGGTTCGTAGCAACTTTTACTACATCACTGTCGCATTATTTTGAGGTTCGTAGCAACTCTTACTACATGACCGTCAGCATCACTTTGAGGTTATTAGCAACTATCACTACATTACTGTTAGCATCATTTTGAGTTTATTAGCAATTCATAGACATCACTGTAGCATTAAATTGAGGTTAGTAGCAACCCTTACTACATGACTGTCATAATCACTTTGAGGTTGTTCGAAACACTTCCTACACTACTGTAAGCATCACTGAGTTGATGAGCAACTATCACTAAATTACTTTTAGCATCATTTTGAGTTCATTAGCAATTCTTACTACATCACTGTCGCATCATTTTGAGTTCATTAGCAATTCTTATGACATCACTGTCACATTATGTTGAGGTTCGTAGCAACTTTTACTACATTACTGTTGCATTATTTAAAGGTTTGTAGCAACTCTTACTACATTACTGTCACCATCACTTTGAGGTTGTTCGAAATACTTACTACATTACTGTAAGCATCACTGAGTATATTAGCAACTATCACTACGTGACTGTTAGCATCGTTTTAAATTCAATAGCAGTTCTTACGACATCACTGTCAGCATCATTTTTAATTTACTCGCAACTCAAACCACATGACTGTCAGCATCACTTTGAGGTTATTCGAAACTTTCACTCCATTACTGTTAGCATCATTTTGAGTTCATTAGCAATTCTTACTACATCACTGTAGCATTATTTTGAGGTTCGTAGTAACTCTTACTACATGACCGTTAGCATCATTTTGAGGTTATTCGAAACTTTCACTCCATTACTGTTCGCATTATTTTGAGTTCATTAGCAATTCTTACTACATGACTGTCGCATCATTTTGAGATCATTAGCAATTCTTCTGACATCACTGTCGCACTATTTTGAGGTTCGGAGCAACTTTTACTACATCACTGTCGCATTATTTTGAGGTTCGTAGCAACTCTTACTACATGACCGTCAGCATTACTTTGAGGTTCTTCGAAACACTTACTACATGACTGTAAGCAACACTGAGTTTATTAGCAACTATCACTACGTTACTGTTAGCATCGTTTTGAGTTCAATAGCAGTTCTTACTACATCACTGTCACATCATTTTGAGATCATTAGCAATTCTTCCGACATCACTGTCGCATTATTTTGAGGTTCGTAGCAACTCTTACTACATGACTGTCAGCATCACTTTGAGGTTCTTCGAAACGTTCAATCCATTACTGTTAGCATCATTTTGAGTTCATCAGCAATTCTTACTAAATCACTGTCGCATCATTTTGAGATCTTTAGCAATTCTTCTGACATCACTGTCGCATTATTTTGAGGTTCGTAGCAACTCTTACTACATGACTGTCAGCATCACTTTGAGGTTATTCGAAATGTTCACTCCATTACTGTTAGCATCATTTTGAGTTCATGTGCAATTCTTACTACATCACTGTTGCATCATTTTGAGATAATTAGCAATTCTTCCGACATCACTTTCGCATTATTTTGAGGTTCGTAGCAACTCTTACTACATGACCGTCAGCATTACTTTGAGGTTCTTCGAAACTTTCACTCCATTACTGTTAGCATCATTTTGAGTTCATTAGCAATTCTTACTACATGACTGTCGCATCATTTTGACATCATTAGCAATTCTTCTGACATCACTGTGGCATTATTTTGAGGTTCGTAGCAACTTTTACTACATCACTGTCGCATCATTTTGAGATCATTAGCAATTCTTCCGACATCACTGTCGCATTATTTTGAGGTTCGTAGCAACTCTTACTACATGACCGTCAGCATTACTTTGAGGTTATTCGAAACTTTCACTCCATTACTGTTAGCATCATTTTGAATTCATGAGCAATTCTTACTACATGACTGTCGCATCATTTTGACATCATTAGCAATTCTTCTGACATCACTGTCGCATTATTTTGAGGTTCGTCGCAACTTTTACTACATTACTGTTTCATTATTTAAAGGTTCGTAGCAACTCTTCCTACATGACTTTCAGCATCACTTTTAGGTTGTTCGAAACACTTACTACATTACTTTCAGCATCACTTTGACTTTATTAGCAACTATCACTACATTACTGTTAGCATTATTTTGAGGTTAGTAGCAACTCTTACTACATGACTTTCAGCATCACTTTGAGGTTGTTTGAAACACTTACTACATTACTGTAAGCATCACTGAGTTTATTAGCAACTATCACTACGTTACTGTTAGCATCTTTTTGAGTTCAATAGCAATTCTTATGACATCACTGTCAGCATCATTTTTAATTTACTCGCAACTCAAACCACATGACTGTCAGCATCACTTTGAGGTTATTCGAAAGTTTCACTCCATTACTGTTAGCATCATTTTGAGTTCATTAGCAATTCTTACTACGTCACTGTCGCATCATTTTGAGGTCATTAGCAGTTCTTCCGACATCACTGTCGCATTATTTTGAGGTTTATAGCAACTCTTACTACATGACTGTCAGCATCACTTTGAGGTTATTCGAAACGTTCACTCCGTTACTGTTAGCATCATTTTGAGTTCATTAGCAATTCTTACTAAATCACTGTAGCATCATTTTGAGATCATTAGCAATTCTTCTGACATCACTGTCGCATCATTTTTAGTTCATTAGCAATTCTTCTGACATCACTGTCGCATTATTTTGAGGTTCGTATCAACTTTTACTACATTACTGTTGCATTATTTAAAGGTTCGTAGCAACTCTTACTACATTACTGTCAGCATCACTTTCAGTTTATTAGCTATTTGTAGACATCACTGTCGCATTAAATTGAGGTTAGTAGCAACTCTTACTGCATGACTTTCAGCATCACTTTGAGGTTGTTCGAAACACTTATTACATTACTGTAAGCATCACTTGAGTTTATAGCAACTATCACTACATTACTATTAGCATTGTTTTGAGTTCAATAGCAATTCTTACGACATCACTGTCAGCATCATTTTTTATTGACTCGCAACTCAAACCACATGACTGTCAGCATCACTTTGAGGTTATTCGAAACTTTCACTCCATTATTGTTTGCACCCTTTTTAGTTAATTAGCAATTCTTACTACATCACTGTTGCATCATTTTGAGATCATTAGCAATTCTTCCGACATCACTTTCGCATTATTTTGAGGTTCGTAGCAACTCTTACTACATGACCGTCAGCATTACTTTGAGGTTATTCGAAACTTTCACTCCATTACTGTTAGCATCATTTTGAGTTCATTAGCAATTCTTACTACATGACTGTCGCATCATTTTGACATCATTAGCAATTCTTCTGACATCACTGTGGCATTATTTTGAGGTTCGTAGCAACTTTTACTACATCACTGTCGCATCATTTTGAGATCATTAGCAATTCTTCCGACATCACTGTCGCATTATTTTGAGGTTCGTAGCAACTCTTACTACATGACCGTCAGCATTACTTTGAGGTTATTCGAAACTTTCACTCCATTACTGTTAGCATCATTTTGAATTCATGAGCAATTCTTAGTACATGACTGTCGCATCATTTTGACATCATTAGCAATTCTTCTGACATCACTGTCGCATTATTTTGAGGTTCGTCGCAACTTTTACTACATTACTGTTTCATTATTTAAAGGTTCGTAGCAACTCTTCCTACATGACTTTCAGCATCACTTTTAGGTTGTTCGAAACAGTTACTACATTACTGTAAGCGTCACTGAGTTGATTAGCAACTATCACTACATTACTTTTAGCATCATTTTGAGTTCATTAGCAATTCTTACTACATCACTGTCGCATCATTTTGAGTTAATTAGCAATTCTTCTGACATCACTGTCGCATTATGTTGAGGTTCGTAGCAACTTTTACTACATTACTGTTGCATTATTTATGGGTTTGTAGCAACTCTTACTACATGACTGTCACCATCACTTTGAGGTTGTTCGAAATACTTACTACATTACTGTAAGCATCACTGAGTATATTAGCAACTATCACTACGTGACTGTTAGCATCGTTTTAAATTCAATAGCAATTCTTACGACATCACTGTCAGCATCATTTTTAATTTACTCGCAACTCAAACCACATGACTGTCAGCATCACTTTGAGGTTATTCGAAACTTTCACTCCATTACTGTTAGCATCATTTTGAGTTCATTAGCAATTCTTACTACATCACTGTAGCATTATTTTGAGGTTCGTAGTAACTCTTACTACATGACCGTCAGCATCATTTTGAGGTTATTCGAAACTTTCACTCCATTACTGTTCGCATTATTTTGAGTTCATTAGCAATTCTTACTACATCACTGTCGCATCATTTTGAGATCATTAGCAATTCTTCTGACATCACTGTCGCACTATTTTGAGGTTCGGAGCAACTTTTACTACATCACTGTCGCATTATTTTGAGGTTCGTAGCAACTCTTACTACATGACCGTCAGCATTACTTTGAGGTTATTCGAAACACTTACTACATGACTGTAAGCAACACTGAGTTTATTAGCAACTATCACTACGTTACTGTTAGCATCGTTTTGAGTTCAATAGCAGTTCTTACTACATCACTGTCACATCATTTTGAGATCATTAGCAATTCTTCCGACATCACTGTCGCATTATTTTGAGGTTCGTAGCAACTCTTACGACATAACTGTCAGCATCACTTTGAGGTTCTTCGAAACGTTCAATCCATTACTGTTAGCATCATTTTGAGTTCATCAGCAATTCTTACTAAATCACTGTCGCATCATTTTGAGATCTTTAGCAATTCTTCTGACATCACTGTCGCATTATTTTGAGGTTCGTAGCAACTCTTACTACATGACTGTCAGCATCACTTTGAGGTTATTCGAAATGTTCACTCCGTTACTGTTAGCATCATTTTGAGTTCATTAGCAATTCTTACTAAATCACTGTAGCATCATTTTGAGATCATTAGCAATTCTTCTGACATCACTGTCGCATCATTTTTAGTTCATTAGCAATTCTTCTGACATCACTGTCGCATTATTTTGAGGTTCGTATCAACTTTTACTACATTACTGTTGCATTATTTAAAGGTTCGTAGCAACTCTTACTACATCACTGTCAGCATCACTTTCAGTTTATTCGCTATTTGTAGACATCACTGTCGCATTAAATTGAGGTTAGTAGCAACTCTTACTGCATGACTTTCAGCATCACTTTGAGGTTGTTCGAAACACTTATTACATTACTGTAAGCATCACTTGAGTTTATAGCAAATATCACTACATTACTGTTAGCATCGTTCTGAGTTCGATAGCAATTCTTACGACATCACTGTCACATCATTTTGAGATCATTAGCAATTCTTCCGACATCACTGTCGCATTATTTTGAGGTTCGTAGCAACTCTTACTACATGACTGTCAGCATCACTTTGAGGTTCTTCGAAACGTTCAATCCATTACTGTTAGCATCATTTTGAGTTCATTAGCAATTCTTACTACATGACTGTCGCATCATTTTGACATCATTAGCAATTCTTCTGACATCACTGTCGCATTATTTTGAGGTTCGTCGCAACTTTTACTGCATTACTGTTTCATTATTTAAAGGTTCGTAGCAACTCTTCCTACATGACTTTCAGCATCACTTTTAGGTTGTTCGAAACAGTTACTACATTACTGTCAGCGTCACTGAGTTGATTAGCAACTATCACTACATTACTTTTAGCATCATTTTGAGTTCATTAGCAATTCTTACTACATCACTGTCGCATCATTTTGAGTTAATTAGCAATTCTTCTGACATCACTGTCGCATTATGTTGAGGTTCGTAGCAACTTTTACTACATTACTGTTGCATTATTTAAACGTTCGTAGCAACTCTTACTACATTACTGTCAGCATCACTTTGAGTTCATTAGCAACTATCAATACATTACTTTTAGCATCATTTTGAGTTTATTAGCAATATATAGACATCACTGTAGCATTAAATTGAGGTTAGTAGCAACTCTTACTACATGACTGTCAGCATCACTTTGAGGTTGTTCCAAACACTTACTACATTACTTTACGCATCACTGAGTTGATTAGCAATTATCACTACATTACTTTTAGCATAATTTTGAGTTCATTAGAAATTCTTCCGACATCACTGTCGCAAAATTTTGAGGTTCGTAGCAACTTTTACTACATCACTGTCGCATTATTTTGAGGTTCATAGCAACTCTTACAACATGACTGTCAGCATCATTTTGAGGTTATTCGAAACTTTCACTCTATTACTGTTAGCATCATTTTGAGTTCATTAGCAATTCTTATGACATCACTGTCACGTTATGTTGAGGTTCGTAGCAACTTTTACTACATTACTGTTGCATTATTTAAAGGTTTGTAGCAACTCTTACTACATTACTGTCACCATCACTTTGAGGTTGTTCGAAATACTTACTACATTACTGTAAGCATCACTTAGTATATTAGCAACTATCACTACGTGACTGTTAGCATCGTTTTAAATTCAATAGCAATTCTAACAACATCACTGTCAGCATCATTTTTAATTTACTCGCAACTCAAACCACATGACTGTCAGCATCACTTTGAGGTTATTCGAAACTTTCACTCCATTACTGTTAGCATCATTTTGAGTTCATTAGCAATTCTTACTACATCACTGTCACATCATTATGAGATCATTAGCAATTCTTCCGACATCACTGTCGCATAATTTTGAGGTTCATAGCAACTCTTACAACATGACTGTCAGCATCATTTTGAGGTTATTCGAAACTTTCACTCCATGACTGTTAGCATCATTTTGAGTTCATTAGCAATTCTTCCGACATCACTGTCGCATAATTTTGAGGTTCGTAGCAACTCTTACTACATGACTGTCAGCATCACTTTGAGGTTATTCGAAACGTTCACTCTATTACTGTTAGCATCATTTTGAGTTCATTAGCAATTCTTCCTACATCACTGTCGCATCATTTTGAGATCATTAGCAATTCTTCTGACATCACTGTCGCATTATTTTGAGGTTCGGAGCAACTCTTCCTACATGACTGTCAGCATCACTTTGAGGTTCTTCGAAACGTTCAATCCATTACTGTTAGCATCATTTTGAGTTCATCAGCAATTCTTACTAAATCACTGTCGCATCATTTTGAGATCTTTAGCAATTCTTCTGACATCACTGTCGCATTATTTTGAGGTTCGTAGCAACTCTTACTACATGACTGTCAGCATCACTTTGAGGTTATTCGAAATGTTCACTCCGTTACTGTTAGCATCATTTTGAGTTCATTAGCAATTCTTACTAAATCACTGTAGCATCATTTTGAGATCATTAGCAATTCTTCTGACATCACTGTCGCATCATTTTTAGTTCATTAGCAATTCTTCTGACATCACTGTCGCATTATTTTGAGGTTCGTATCAACTTTTACTACATTACTGTTGCATTATTTAAAGGTTCGTAGCAACTCTTACTACATCACTGTCAGCATCACTTTCAGTTTATTCGCTATTTGTAGACATCACTGTCGCATTAAATTGAGGTTAGTAGCAACTCTTACTGCATGACTTTCAGCATCACTTTGAGGTTGTTCGAAACACTTATTACATTACTGTAAGCATCACTTGAGTTTATAGCAAATATCACTACATTACTGTTAGCATCGTTCTGAGTTCGATAGCAATTCTTACGACATCACTGTCACATCATTTTGAGATCATTAGCAATTCTTCCGACATCACTGTCGCATTATTTTGAGGTTCGTAGCAACTCTTACTACATGACTGTCAGCATCACTTTGAGGTTCTTCGAAACGTTCAATCCATTACTGTTAGCATCATTTTGAGTTCATTAGCAATTCTTACTACATGACTGTCGCATCATTTTGACATCATTAGCAATTCTTCTGACATCACTGTCGCATTATTTTGAGGTTCGTCGCAACTTTTACTGCATTACTGTTTCATTATTTAAAGGTTCGTAGCAACTCTTCCTACATGACTTTCAGCATCACTTTTAGGTTGTTCGAAACAGTTACTACATTACTGTCAGCGTCACTGAGTTGATTAGCAACTATCACTACATTACTTTTAGCATCATTTTGAGTTCATTAGCAATTCTTACTACATCACTGTCGCATCATTTTGAGTTAATTAGCAATTCTTCTGACATCACTGTCGCATTATGTTGAGGTTCGTAGCAACTTTTACTACATTACTGTTGCATTATTTAAACGTTCGTAGCAACTCTTACTACATTACTGTCAGCATCACTTTGAGTTCATTAGCAACTATCAATACATTACTTTTAGCATCATTTTGAGTTTATTAGCAATATATAGACATCACTGTAGCATTAAATTGAGGTTAGTAGCAACTCTTACTACATGACTGTCAGCATCACTTTGAGGTTGTTCCAAACACTTACTACATTACTTTACGCATCACTGAGTTGATTAGCAATTATCACTACATTACTTTTAGCATAATTTTGAGTTCATTAGAAATTCTTCCGACATCACTGTCGCAAAATTTTGAGGTTCGTAGCAACTTTTACTACATCACTGTCGCATTATTTTGAGGTTCATAGCAACTCTTACAACATGACTGTCAGCATCATTTTGAGGTTATTCGAAACTTTCACTCTATTACTGTTAGCATCATTTTGAGTTCATTAGCAATTCTTATGACATCACTGTCACGTTATGTTGAGGTTCGTAGCAACTTTTACTACATTACTGTTGCATTATTTAAAGGTTTGTAGCAACTCTTACTACATTACTGTCACCATCACTTTGAGGTTGTTCGAAATACTTACTACATTACTGTAAGCATCACTTAGTATATTAGCAACTATCACTACGTGACTGTTAGCATCGTTTTAAATTCAATAGCAATTCTAACAACATCACTGTCAGCATCATTTTTAATTTACTCGCAACTCAAACCACATGACTGTCAGCATCACTTTGAGGTTATTCGAAACTTTCACTCCATTACTGTTAGCATCATTTTGAGTTCATTAGCAATTCTTACTACATCACTGTCACATCATTATGAGATCATTAGCAATTCTTCCGACATCACTGTCGCATAATTTTGAGGTTCATAGCAACTCTTACAACATGACTGTCAGCATCATTTTGAGGTTATTCGAAACTTTCACTCCATGACTGTTAGCATCATTTTGAGTTCATTAGCAATTCTTCCGACATCACTGTCGCATAATTTTGAGGTTCGTAGCAACTCTTACTACATGACTGTCAGCATCACTTTGAGGTTATTCGAAACGTTCACTCTATTACTGTTAGCATCATTTTGAGTTCATTAGCAATTCTTCCTACATCACTGTCGCATCATTTTGAGATCATTAGCAATTCTTCTGACATCACTGTCGCATTATTTTGAGGTTCGGAGCAACTCTTCCTACATGACTGTCAGCATCACTTTTAGGTTGTTCGAAACAGTTACTACATTACTGTAAGCATCATTGAGTTGATTAGCAACTATCACTACATTACTTTTAGCATCATTTTGAGTTCATTAGCAATTCTTACTACATCACTGTCGCATCATGACCGTCAGCATCATTTTGAGGTTATTCGAAACTTTCACTCCATTACTGTTAGCATCATTTTGAGTTCATTAGCAATTCTTACTAAATCACTGTCGCATCTTTTTCAGATCTTTAGCAATTCTACTGACATCACTGTCGCATTATTTTGAGGTTCGTAGCAACTCTTACTACATGACTGTCAGCATCACTTTGAGGTTGTTCGAAACACTTACTACATTACTGGAAGCATCACTGAGTTGATGAGCAACTATCACTACATTACTGTTAGCATCATTTTGAGTTCATTAGCAGTTCTTCCGAAATCACTGTCACAATATTTTGAGGTTCGTAGCAACTTTTACTACATTACTGTTGCATTATTTTGAGGTTCATCGCAACTCTTACTACATGACAGTCAGCATTACTTTGAGGTTATACGAAACTTTCACTCCATTACTGTTAGCATCATTTTGAGTTCATTAGCAATTCTTACTACATGACTGTCTCATCATTTTGACATCATTAGCAATTCTTCTGACATCACTGTCGCATTATTTTGAGGTTCGTAGCAACTTTTACCACATTACTGTTGCATTATTTTCAGGTTCGTAGCAACCCTTGCTACAAGACTGTCATAATCACTTTGAGGTTGTTCGAAACACTTACTACATTACTGTCAGCATCACTTTGACTTCATCAGCAACTATCACGACATTACTGTTAGCATCATTTTGAGGTGAGTAGCAACTCTTATTACATGACTGTCAGCATCATTTTGAGATCATTAGCAATTCTTCCGACATCACTGTCGCATTATTTTGAGGTTCGTAGCAACTGTTACTACATGACTGTCAGCATCACTTTGAGGTTATTCGAAACGTTCACTCCATTACTGTTAGCATCATTTTGAGTTCATTAGCAATTCTTACTAAATCACTGTCGCATCATTTTGAGATCTTTTGCAATTCTTCTGACATCACTGTCGCATTATTTTGAGGTTCGTAGCAACTCTTACTACATGACCGTCAGCATCATTTTGAGGTTATTCGAAACTTTCACTCTATTACTGTTAGCATCATTTTGAGTTCATGAGCAATTCTTACTAAATCACTTTCGAATCATTTTGAGAGCTTTAGCAATTTTTCTGACATCACTGTCGCATTATTTTGAGGTTCGTAGCAACTCTTACTACATTATTGTTGCATTATTTTAAGGTTCTTAGCAACTCTTAATACATTACTGTCAGCATCACTTTGAGTTCATTAGCAGCTATCACTACATTACTTTTAGCATCATTTTGAGTTTATTTGCAATATATAGACATCACTGTAGCATTAAATTGAGGTTAGTAGCAACTCTTACTACATGACTGTCAGCATCACTTTGAGGTTGTTCCAAACACTTACTACATTACTTTACGCATCACTGAGTTGATTAGCAATTATCACTACATTACTTTTAGCATAATTTTGAGTTCATTAGAAATTCTTCCGACATCACTGTCGCAAAATTTTGAGGTTCGTAGCAACTTTTACTACATCACTGTCGCATTATTTTGAGGTTCGTAGCAACTCTTACTACATGACCGTCAGCATCACTTTGAGGTTATTAGCAACTATCACTACATTACTGTTAGCATCATTTTGAGTTTATTAGCAATTCATAGACATCACTGTAGCATTAAATTGAGGTTAGTAGCAACCCTTACTACATGACTGTCATAATCACTTTGAGGTTGTTCGAAACACTTCCTACACTACTGTAAGCATCACTGAGTTGATGAGCAACTATCACTAAATTACTTTTAGCATCATTTTGAGTTCATTAGCAATTCTTACTACATCACTGTCGCATCATTTTGAGTTCATTAGCAATTCTTATGACATCACTGTCACATTATGTTGAGGTTCGTTGCAACTTTTACTACATTACTGTTGCATTATTTAAAGGTTTGTAGCAACTCTTACTACATTACTGTCACCATCACTTTGAGGTTGTTCGAAATACTTACTACATTACTGTAAGCATCACTGAGTATATTAGCAACTATCACTACGTGACTGTTAGCATCGTTTTAAATTCAATAGCAGTTCTTACGACATCACTGTCAGCATCATTTTTAATTTACTCGCAACTCAAACCACATGACTGTCAGCATCACTTTGAGGTTATTCGAAACTTTCACTCCATTACTGTTAGCATCATTTTGAGTTCATTAGCAATTCTTACTACATCACTGTAGCATTATTTTGAGGTTCGTAGTAACTCTTACTACATGACCGTTAGCATCATTTTGAGGTTATTCGAAACTTTCACTCCATTACTGTTCGCATTATTTTGAGTTCATTAGCAATTCTTACTACATCACTGTCGCATCATTTTGAGATCATTAGCAATTCTTCTGACATCACTGTCGCACTATTTTGAGGTTCGGAGCAACTTTTACTACATCACTGTCGCATTATTTTGAGGTTCGTAGCAACTCTTACTACATGACCGTCAGCATTACTTTGAGGTTCTTCGAAACACTTACTACATGACTGTAAGCAACACTGAGTTTATTAGCAACTATCACTACGTTACTGTTAGCATCGTTTTGAGTTCAATAGCAGTTCTTACTACATCACTGTCACATCATTTTGAGATCATTAGCAATTCTTCCGACATCACTGTCGCATTATTTTGAGGTTCGTAGCAACTCTTACTACATGACTGTCAGCATCACTTTGAGGTTCTTCGAAACGTTCAATCCATTACTGTTAGCATCATTTTGAGTTCATCAGCAATTCTTACTAAATCACTGTCGCATCATTTTGAGATCTTTAGCAATTCTTCTGACATCACTGTCGCATTATTTTGAGGTTCGTAGCAACTCTTACTACATGACTGTCAGCATCACTTTGAGGTTATTCGAAATGTTCACTCCATTACTGTTAGCATCATTTTGAGTTCATGTGCAATTCTTACTACATCACTGTTGCATCATTTTGACATCATTAGCAATTCTTCTGACATCACTGTGGCATTATTTTGAGGTTCGTAGCAACTTTTACTACATCACTGTCGCATCATTTTGAGATCATTAGCAATTCTTCCGACATCACTGTCGCATTATTTTGAGGTTCGTAGCAACTCTTACTACATGACCGTCAGCATTACTTTGAGGTTATTCGAAACTTTCACTCCATTACTGTTAGCATCATTTTGAATTCATGAGCAATTCTTACTACATGACTGTCGCATCATTTTGACATCATTAGCAATTCTTCTGACATCACTGTCGCATTATTTTGAGGTTCGTCGCAACTTTTACTACATTACTGTTTCATTATTTAAAGGTTCGTAGCAACTCTTCCTACATGACTGTCAGCATCACTTTGAGGTTATTCGAAACTTTCACTCCATTACTGTTAGCATCATTTTGAGTTCATTAGCAATTCTTACTACATCACTGTAGCATTATTTTGAGGTTCGTAGTAACTCTTACTACATGACCGTCAGCATCATTTTGAGGTTATTCGAAACTTTCACTCCATTACTGTTCGCATTATTTTGAGTTCATTAGCAATTCTTACTACATCACTGTCGCATCATTTTGAGATCATTAGCAATTCTTCTGACATCACTGTCGCACTATTTTGAGGTTCGGAGCAACTTTTACTACATCACTGTCGCATTATTTTGAGGTTCTTCGAAACGTTCAATCCATTACTGTTAGCATCATTTTGAGTTCATCAGCAATTCTTACTAAATCACTGTCGCATCATTTTGAGATCTTTAGCAATTCTTCTGACATCACTGTCGCATTATTTTGAGGTTCGTAGCAACTCTTACTACATGACTGTCAGCATCACTTTGAGGTTATTCGAAATGTTCACTCCATTACTGTTAGCATCATTTTGAGTTCATGTGCAATTCTTACTACATCACTGTTGCATCATTTTGAGATCATTAGCAATTCTTCCGACATCACTTTCGCATTATTTTGAGGTTCGTAGCAACTCTTACTACATGACCGTCAGCATTACTTTGAGGTTATTCGAAACTTTCACTCCATTACTGTTAGCATCATTTTGAGTTCATTAGCAATTCTTACTACATGACTGTCGCATCATTTTGACATCATTAGCAATTCTTCTGACATCACTGTGGCATTATTTTGAGGTTCGTAGCAACTTTTACTACATCACTGTCGCATCATTTTGAGATCATTAGCAATTCTTCCGACATCACTGTCGCATTATTTTGAGGTTCGTAGCAACTCTTACTACATGACCGTCAGCATTACTTTGAGGTTATTCGAAACTTTCACTCCATTACTGTTAGCATCATTTTGAATTCGTGAGCAATTCTTACTACATGACTGTCGCATCATTTTGACATCATTAGCAATTCTTCTGACATCACTGTCGCATTATTTTGAGGTTCGTCGCAACTTTTACTACATTACTGTTTCATTATTTAAAGGTTCGTAGCAACTCTTCCTACATGACTTTCAGCATCACTTTTAGGTTGTTCGAAACAGTTACTACATTACTGTCAGCGTCACTGAGTTGATTAGCAACTATCACTACATTACTTTTAGCATCATTTTGAGTTCATTAGCAATTCTTACTACATCACTGTCGCATCATTTTGAGTTAATTAGCAATTCTTCTGACATCACTGTCGCATTATGTTGAGGTTCGTAGCAACTTTTACTACATTACTGTTGCATTATTTAAACGTTCGTAGCAACTCTTACTACATTACTGTCAGCATCACTTTGAGTTCATTAGCAACTATCAATACATTACTTTTAGCATCATTTTGAGTTTATTAGCAATATATAGACATCACTGTAGCATTAAATTGAGGTTAGTAGCAACTCTTACTACATGACTGTCAGCATCACTTTGAGGTTGTTCCAAACACTTACTACATTACTTTACGCATCACTGAGTTGATTAGCAATTATCACTACATTACTTTTAGCATAATTTTGAGTTCATTAGAAATTCTTCCGACATCACTGTCGCAAAATTTTGAGGTTCGTAGCAACTTTTACTACATCACTGTCGCATTATTTTGAGGTTCATAGCAACTCTTACAACATGACTGTCAGCATCATTTTGAGGTTATTCGAAACTTTCACTCTATTACTGTTAGCATCATTTTGAGTTCATTAGCAATTCTTATGACATCACTGTCACGTTATGTTGAGGTTCGTAGCAACTTTTACTACATTACTGTTGCATTATTTAAAGGTTTGTAGCAACTCTTACTACATTACTGTCACCATCACTTTGAGGTTGTTCGAAATACTTACTACATTACTGTAAGCATCACTTAGTATATTAGCAACTATCACTACGTGACTGTTAGCATCGTTTTAAATTCAATAGCAATTCTAACAACATCACTGTCAGCATCATTTTTAATTTACTCGCAACTCAAACCACATGACTGTCAGCATCACTTTGAGGTTATTCGAAACTTTCACTCCATTACTGTTAGCATCATTTTGAGTTCATTAGCAATTCTTACTACATCACTGTCACATCATTATGAGATCATTAGCAATTCTTCCGACATCACTGTCGCATAATTTTGAGGTTCATAGCAACTCTTACAACATGACTGTCAGCATCATTTTGAGGTTATTCGAAACTTTCACTCCATGACTGTTAGCATCATTTTGAGTTCATTAGCAATTCTTCCGACATCACTGTCGCATAATTTTGAGGTTCGTAGCAACTCTTACTACATGACTGTCAGCATCACTTTGAGGTTATTCGAAACGTTCACTCTATTACTGTTAGCATCATTTTGAGTTCATTAGCAATTCTTCCTACATCACTGTCGCATCATTTTGAGATCATTAGCAATTCTTCTGACATCACTGTCGCATTATTTTGAGGTTCGGAGCAACTCTTCCTACATGACTGTCAGCATCACTTTTAGGTTGTTCGAAACAGTTACTACATTACTGTAAGCATCATTGAGTTGATTAGCAACTATCACTACATTACTTTTAGCATCATTTTGAGTTCATTAGCAATTCTTACTACATCACTGTCGCATCATGACCGTCAGCATCATTTTGAGGTTATTCGAAACTTTCACTCCATTACTGTTAGCATCATTTTGAGTTCATTAGCAATTCTTACTAAATCACTGTCGCATCTTTTTCAGATCTTTAGCAATTCTACTGACATCACTGTCGCATTATTTTGAGGTTCGTAGCAACTCTTACTACATGACTGTCAGCATCACTTTGAGGTTGTTCGAAACACTTACTACATTACTGGAAGCATCACTGAGTTGATGAGCAACTATCACTACATTACTGTTAGCATCATTTTGAGTTCATTAGCAGTTCTTCCGAAATCACTGTCGCAATATTTTGAGGTTCGTAGCAACTTTTACTACATTACTGTTGCATTATTTTGAGGTTCATCGCAACTCTTACTACATGACAGTCAGCATTACTTTGAGGTTATACGAAACTTTCACTCCATTACTGTTAGCATCATTTTGAGTTCATTAGCAATTCTTACTACATGACTGTCTCATCATTTTGACATCATTAGCAATTCTTCTGACATCACTGTCGCATTATTTTGAGGTTCGTAGCAACTTTTACCACATTACTGTTGCATTATTTTCAGGTTCGTAGCAACCCTTGCTACAAGACTGTCATAATCACTTTGAGGTTGTTCGAAACACTTACTACATTACTGTCAGCATCACTTTGACTTCATCAGCAACTATCACGACATTACTGTTAGCATCATTTTGAGGTGAGTAGCAACTCTTATTACATGACTGTCAGCATCATTTTGAGATCATTAGCAATTCTTCCGACATCACTGTCGCATTATTTTGAGGTTCGTAGCAACTGTTACTACATGACTGTCAGCATCACTTTGAGGTTATTCGAAACGTTCACTCCATTACTGTTAGCATCATTTTGAGTTCATTAGCAATTCTTACTAAATCACTGTCGCATCATTTTGAGATCTTTTGCAATTCTTCTGACATCACTGTCGCATTATTTTGAGGTTCGTAGCAACTCTTACTACATGACCATCAGCATCATTTTGAGGTTATTCGAAACTTTCACTCTATTACTGTTAGCATCATTTTGAGTTCATGAGCAATTCTTACTAAATCACTTTCGAATCATTTTGAGAGCTTTAGCAATTTTTCTGACATCACTGTCGCATTATTTTGAGGTTCGTAGCAACTCTTACTACATTATTGTTGCATTATTTTAAGGTTCTTAGCAACTCTTAATACATTACTGTCAGCATCACTTTGAGTTCATTAGCAGCTATCACTACATTACTGTTAGCATCATCTTGAGTTCATTAGCAATTCCTCCGACATCACTGTCGCAATATTTTGAGGTTCGTAGCAACTTTTACCACATTACTGTCGCATTATTTTGAGGTTCGTAGCAACACTTACTACATTATTGTTGCATTATTTTAAGGTACGTAGCAACTCTTCCTACATGACTGTCAGCATCACTTTGAGGTTATTCGAAACACTTACTACATTACTTTAAGCATCACTGAGTTGATTAGCAACTATCACTACATTACTGTTAGCATCATTTTGAGTTCATTAGCAATTCTTCCGACATCACTGTCGCAATATTTTGAGGTTCGTCGCAACTTTTACTACATTACTGTCGCATTATTTTGAGGTTCGTAGCAACACTTACTACATGACTGTCAGCATCACTTTGAGGTTATTCGAAACGTTCACTCCATTACTGTTAGCATCATTTTGAGTTCATGAGCAATTCTTACTAAATCACTTTCGAATCATTTTGAGAGCTTTAGCAATTCTTCTGACATCACTGTCGCATTATTTTGAGGTTCGTAGCAACTCTTACTACATGACTGGTTCATTAGCAATTTTTACTAAATCACTGTCGCATCATTTTGAGATCATTAGCAATACTTCTGACATCACTGTCACATTATTTTGAGGTTTGTAGCAACTCTTACTACATTATTGTTGCATTATTTTAAGGTACGTAGCAACTCTTACTACATGACTGTCAGCATCACTTTGAGGTTATTCGAAACACTTACTACATTACTTTAAGCATCACTGAGTTGATTAGCAACTATCACTACATTTCTGTTAGCATCATTTTGAGTTCATTAGCAATTCTTCCGACATCACTGTCGCAATATTTTGAGGTTCGTAGCAACTTTTACTACATTACTGTCGCATTATTTTGAGGTTCGTAGCAACACTTACTACATGACTGTAAGCATCACTTTGAGGTTATTTGAAAGTTTCACTCCATTACTGTTAGCATCATTTTGAGTTCATGAGCAATTCTTACTCCATCACTGTCGCATCATTTTGAGATCATTAGCAGTTCTTCCGACATCACTGTCACATTATTTTGAGGTTCGTAGCAACTCTTACTACATTATTTTTGCATGAGTTTAAGGTTCGTAGCAACTCTTACTACATGACTGTCAGCATCACTTTGAGGTTGTTCGAAACACTTACTACATCACTGTCAGCATCACTGAGTTCATTAGCAACTATCACTCCATTACTGTTAGCATCATTTTGAGTTCATGAACAATTCTTACTAAATCACTGTCGCATCATTTTGAGATCTTTAGCAATTCTTCTGACATCACTGTCGCATTATTTTGAGGTTCATAGCAACTCTTACTACATGACTGTCAGCATCACTTTGAGGTTATTCGAAACACTTACTACATCACTGTCAGCATCACTGAGTTGATTAGCAACTATCACTACATTACTGTTAGCATCATTTTAAGTTCATTAGCAATTCTTCCGACATCACTGTCGCAATATTTTGATGTTCGTAGCAACTTTTACTTCATTACTGTTGCATTATATTCAGGTTCGTCGCAAGTCTTAGTACATGACTGTCAGCATCACTTTGAGGTTATTCGAAACGTTCACTCCATTACTGTTAGCATCATTTTGAGTTCATGTGCAATTCTTACTAAATCACTGTCGCATCATTTTTAGATCTTTAGCAATTCTTCTGACATCACGGACGCATTATTTTGAGATTCGTAGCAACTCTTCCTACATGACTTTCACCATCACTATGAGGTTATTCGAAACACTTACTACATCACTGTCAGCATCACTGAGTTGATTAGCAACTATCACTACATTACTGTTAGCATCATTTTGAGTTAATGAGCAATTCTTCTGACATCACTGTCGCATTATTTTGAGATTCGTAGCAACTTTTCCTACATGACTTTCACCATCACTTTGAGGTTATTCCAAACACTTCCTACATTACTGTAAGCATCACTGTATTGATTAGCAACTATCACTACATTACCGTTAGCATCATTTTGAGTTCATTAGCAATTCTTCCGACATCAATGTCGCAATATTTTGAGGTTCGTAGCAACTTTTACTACATTACTGTCGCATTATTTTGAGGTTCGTAGCAACACTTACTTCATGACTGTAAGCATCACTTTGAGGTTATTCGAAAGTTTCACTCCATTACTGTTAGCATCATTTTGAGTTCATTAGCAATTCTTACTACATCACTGTCGCATCATTTTGAGGTCATTAGCATTTCTTCTGACATCACTGTCACATTATTTTGAGGTTCGTAGCAACTCTTACTACATTATCTTTGCATTATTTTAAGGTTCGTAGAAACTCTTACTACATGACTGTCAGCATCACTTTGAGGTTATTCGAAAGTTTCACTCCATTACTTTTAGCATCATCTTGAGTTCATTAGCAATTCTTCCGACATCACTTTCGCAATATTTTGAGGTTCGTAGCAACTTTTACGACATTTCTGTCGCATTATTTTGAGGTTCGTAGCAACTCTTAGTACATGACTATCAGCATCACTTTGAGGTTTTTCGAAAGTTTCACTCCATTACTGTTAGCATCATCTTGAGTTCATTAGCAATTCTTCCGACATCACTGTCGCAATATTTTGAGGTTCGTAGCAACTTTTACTACATTACTGTCGCATTATTTTGAGGTTCGTAGCAACACTTACTCCATGACTGTAAGCATCACTTTGAGGTTATTCGAAAGTTTCACTCCATTGCTGTTAGCATCATTTTGAGTTCATTAGCAATTCTTACTACATCACTGTCGCATCATTTTGAGGTCATTAGCATTTCTTCTGACATCACTGTCACATTATTTTGAGGTTCGTAGCAACTCTTCTTACATGACTGTCAGCATCACTTTGAGGTTGTTCAAAACACTTACTACATCACTGTCAGCATCACTGAGTTGATTAGCAACTATCACTACATTACTGTTAGCATCATCTTGAGTTCATGAGCAATTCTTCTGACATCACTGTCGCATTATTTTGAGATTCGTAGCAACTCTTACTACATTATCTTTGCATTATTTTAAGGTTCGTAGAAACTCTTACTACATTACTGTCAGCATCACTTTGAGTTTATTAGCAACTATCACTAAATTACTGTTAGCATCATTTTGAGTGTATGAGCAATTCTCACGACATCACTTTAGCATTAAATTGAGTTCATTAGCAACTCTTACTAAATGACTGTCAGCATCACTTTGAGGTTTTTCGAAACTCTTACTACATTACTGTAAGCATCACTGAGTTTCTTAGCAACTATCACTACATTACTGTTAGCATAATCTTGAGTTCATTAGCAATTCTTCCGACATCACTGTCGCATTATTTTGAGGTTCGTAGCAATTCTTACTACATGACTGTCAGCATCACTTTGAGGTTATTCTAAACGTTCACTCCATTACTGTTTGCATCATTTTGAGTTCATTAGCAATTCTTACTAAATCACTGTCGCATCATTTTGAGATCATCAGCAATTCTTCTGACATCTGTGCCGCAATATTTTGAGTTTCGTAGCAACTCTTACTACATTATTTTTGCATTATTTTAAGGTTCCTAGCAACTCTTACTACATTACTGTCAGCATCACTTTGAGTTTATTAGCAACTATCACTACATTACTGTTAGCATCATTTTGAGTTTATGACCAATTCCCACGACATCACTGTAGCATTGAATTGAGTTCAATAGCAACTCTTACTAAATGACTGTCAGCATCACCTTTAGGTTTTTCGAAGCAACACTTACTACAGGACTGTCAGCATCACTTTGAGGTTACTCGAAACTTTCACTCCATATCTGTTAGCATCATTTTGAGTTCATTAGCAATTCTTACTACATCACTGTCGCATCATTTTGAGTTCATTAGCTATTCTTACGACTTCACTGTAGCATTATTTTGAGGTTTGTAGCAACTCTTACTACATGACTGTCAGCATCACTCTGAGGTAGTTCAAAACACTTACTACATTACTGTAAGCATCACTGAGTTTATTATCAACTATCACTACGTTACTGTTCGCATCATTTTGAGTTTAATAGTATTTCTTACGACATCACTATCAGCTTCATTTTTAGGTTATTAGAAACTTTCACTCCATTATTGTTAGCATCATTTTGAGTTCATTAGAAATTCATGCGACATCACTGTCACATTATTTTGCGGTTCGTAGCAACTCTTACTACATTATTGTTGCATTATTTTAAGGTTCGTACCAACTCTTACTACATTACTGTCATCATCACTGTTCGCATCATTTTGAGTTTAATCGCAGTTCTTATGACATCACTGTCAGCATCATTTTTAGGTTACTTGCAACTCCAACAGCATGACTGTCAGCATCACTTTGAGGTTATTCGAAACTTTCACTCCATTACTATTCGCATCATTTTGAGTACATTGGCAATTCTTACTACATCACTGTCGCATCATTTTGAGATCATTAGCAATTCTTCCGACATCACTGTCGCATTATTTTGAGGTTCGTAGCAACTCTTACTACATCACTGTAGCATTATTTTGAGGTTATTAATAACTCTAACTACATTACTTTCAGCATCATTTTTAGGTTACTCGCAACTCAAACCACATGACTGTCAGCATCACTTTGAGGTTATTCGAAACTTTCACTACATTACAGTTAGCATCATTTTGAGATCATTATCAATTCTTCTGACATCACTGTCGCATTATTTTGATATTCGTAGCAACTCTTACTACATTACTGTCAGCATCACTTTGAGGTTGTTCGAAACATTTACTACATTACTGTCAGCATCACTGAGTTTATTAGCAACTATCACTACATTACTGTTAGCATCATTTTGAGGTTAATGGCAATTCTTCCGACATCACTGTCGCATTATTTTGAGGTTTGTAGCAACTCTTACTACATGACTGTCAGCATCACTTTGAGGTTGTTCGAAACAGTACATTACTGCAAGCATCACTGAGTTTATTAGTAACCATCACTACATGACTGTTAGCATCATTTTGAGTTCATTAGCAACACTTACTACATGACTGTCAGCATCACTCTGAGGTTTTTCGAAACACTTACTACATAACTGTAAGCTTCACTGAATTTATCAACTATCACTACGTCATTTTTAACATCATTTTGAGTTCATTAGCAATTCTTACTACATGACTGTCAGCATCATTTTGAGGTTCGTAGCAACTCTTACTGCATGACTGTCAGCATCACTTTGAGTTTATTAGCAACTATCACTACATTACTGTTAGCATCCTTTTGAGATGATAAGCAATTCTTACGACATCACTGTCGCATCATTTTGAGATCATTACCAATTCTTCTGACATCACTGTCACATTATTTTGATATTCGTAGCAACTCTTAATACGTTACTGTTGCATTATTTTATGGTTCGTAGCAACTCTAACCACATGACTGTCAGCATCACTTTGAGGTTGTTCGAAACACTTACTACATTACTTTCAGCATCACTGAGTTTATTAGCAACTCTCACTACATTACTGTTAGCATCATTTTGAGTTCATAAGCAATTCTTACGACTTCACTGTAGCATTATTTTGAGGTTTGTAGCAACTCTTACTACATCACTGTAGCATTATTTTGAGGTTTGTAGCAACTCTTACTACATGACTGTCAGCATCAGTTTGAGGTTGTTTGAAACACTTACTACATTACTGTAAGCATCACTGAGTTTTTTAGCAACTATCACTACGTTACTGTTAGCATCTTTTTGAGTTTAATAGCAGTTCTTAAGACATCACTGTCAGCATCATTTTTAGGTTACTTGCAACTCCAACAGCATGACTGTCAGCATCACTTTGAGGTTATTCGAAACTTTCACTCCATTATTATTCGCATCATTTTGAGTACATTAGCAATTCTTACTACATCACCGTCGCATCATTTTGAGATCATTAGCAATTCTTCCGACATCACTGTCGCATTATTTTGAGGTTCGTAGCAACTCTTACTACATCACTGTAGCATTATTTTGAGGTTATTAGCAACTCTTACTACATCACTGTCAGCATCATTTTTAGGTTACTCGCAACTCAAACCACATGACTGTCAGCATCACTTTGAGGTTATTCGAAACTTTCACTACATTACAGTTAGCATCATTTTCAGATAATTATCAATTCTTCTGACATCACTGTCGCAATATTTTGAGGTTCGTAGCAACTCTTACTACATCACTGTAGCATTATTTTGAGGTTTGTAGCAACTCTTACTACATGACTGTCAGCATCACTTTGAGGTTATTCGAAACTTTACTCCATTACTGTTGGCATCATTTTGAGTTAATTAGCAATATTTACTACATCACTGTCGCATCATTTTGGGATCATTAGCAATTCTTCCGACATCACTGTCGCATTATTTTAAGGTTCGTAGCAACTCTAACCACATGACTGTCAGCATCACTTTGAGGTTGTTTGAAACACTTACTGCATTACTGTAAGCATCACTGAGTTTATTCGCAACTCTCACTACATTACTGTTAGCATCATTTTGAGTTCATGAGCAATTCTTACGACATCACTGTAGCATTATTTTGAGGTTAGTAGCAACTCTTACTACATGACTGTCAGCATCACTTTGAGGTTGTTCGAAACACTGACTACATTACTGTAAGCATCACTGAGTTTTTTAGCAACTATCACTTCGTTACTGTTAGCATCGTTTTGAGTTTAATAGCAATTCTTACGACATCACTGTCAGCATCATTTTTAGGTTACTCGCAACTATAACCACATGACTGTCAGCATCACTTTGAGGTTATTCGAAACTTTCACTACATTAATGTTAGCATCATTTTGAGTTCATTAACAATTCTTACTACATCACTGTCGCATCATTTTGAGATCTTGAGCAATTCTTCTGACATCACTTTCGCATTTTTTGAGGTTCGTAGCAACTCTTACTACATTACTATTGCATTATTTTGAGTTTAGTAGCAACTCTTACTACATCACTGTCAGCATCACTTTGAGGTTGTTAGAAACACTTTCTACATTATTGTAAGCATCACTGAGTTCATTAGCAATTCTTACGACATCACTGTCGCATCATTTTGAGGTCATTCGCAATTCTTATGACATCACTGTAGCATCATTTTGAGATCATTACCAATTCTTCCGATGTCACTTTCGCATTATTTTGAGGTTCGTAGCAACCCTTACTACATGACTTTCAGCATCACTTTGAGGTTATTCGAAACTTTCACTCCATTACTGTTGGCATCATTTTGAGTTCATTAGCAATTTTTACTTGATCACTGTCGCATCATTTTGAGATCATTAGCAATTCTTAAGACATCACTGTCGCATTATTTTGAGGTTATTAGCAACTCTTACTATATTACTGTCAGCATCATTTTTAGGTTACTCGCAACTCTAACCGCATGAGTGTCAACATCACTTTTAGGTTATTCAAAACTTTCACTACATTACTGTTACCATCATTTTGAGTTCATTAGCAATTCTTCTGACATCACTGTCGCATTATTTTGATATTCGTAGCAACTCTTACTACATTATTGTTGCATTATTTTAAGGTTCGTACCAACTCTTACTACGTGACTGTCAGCATCACTTTGAGGTTGTTGTAAACACTTTCTACATTACTGTAAGCATCCCTGAGTTTATTAGCAACTCTCACTACATTACTTTTAGCCTCATTTTTAGTTCATTAGCTATTCTTACGACATCACTGTCGCATTATTTTGAGATTGGTATCAATTCTTACTACATCACTGTCGCATCATTTTGAGAGCTTTAGCAATTCTTCCGACATCACTGTCACATTATTTTGAGGTTCGTAGCAACTCTTACTACATGACTGTCAGCATCACTTTGAGGTTGTTCGAAACACTTACTACATTACTGTAAGCATCACTGAGTTTATTAGCAACTATCACTACATTACCGTCAGTACCATTTTGAGTTTATTCGCAAGTCTTAAGAATATCACTGTCACCTCATTTTGAGATCATTAGCAATTCTTCTGACATCACTGTCGCATTATTTTTAGGTTCGTAGCAACTCTTACCACATTACTGTGTCATTATTTTAAGGTTTGTTGCAACCCTCACTACATTACTATCAGCATCACTGAGTTTATTAGCAACTATCACTCCATTACTGTTAGCATCATTTTGAGTTTATTAGTAATTCTTACTACAGCACTGTCGCATCATTTTGAGATCATTAGCAATTCTTCCCACATCACTGTCGCATTTTTAGGTTTGTATCAACTCTTACTACATTACATTCAGCATCACTGAGTTTATTCGCAACTATTACTACATTACTGTGAGCATCATTTTGAGTTCATTAGCAATTCTTACTACATCACTGTAGCATCATTTGGAGATCATTAGCAATTCTTCCGACATCACTGTCGCATTATTTTGAGGTTAGTAGCAACTCTCACTACATGACTGTCGCATTATTTTGAGGTTCGTAGCAACTCTTACTACAATACTGTTGCATTATTTTAAGTTTAGTAGAAACTCTCACTACATCACTGTAGCATCATTTTGAGGTTTGTAGCAACTCTCACTACATCACTGTAGCGTAATTTTATCCTTGAGATTGGGGACCAATAATTTTATTTTCCATTTTTGGGACATGTACTGTACACAGACACACAGATTTATGAAAGTCACTTTCAGGTGCCTGAAATTCCTTTGGGGACTAAAGTCTAGAAAAGTAATTTGAACATTTGTGTGTACTTTGTTTTGTGATGATAAGATTTACACCGACCAAGTCAGCCATATTGGCACCACAATCCAATTGGCATGTCAATAAACATCACCCAATAAACCAAGGTCTTCTGTCTAAATGTATGTCACTGAAACATACTGTATTGTATTGCCTCACACTTACAGCATACAAGGATGCATGGCGTGGGTGGAACTGCCTGAATCTCTTCTGCAATGGAAGTTTGGTCAACCGTGTGGAACATTCCTGCACGATCCCCTTTGAGTGTGAAAGTAGCATCAACACAGCACCACGTGGTCCACCAGCAGCTTGGATTTCTGCTCCTTGTCTTGTAGTTCCACTTGACTTCTCCAAGGGAAGAGACTGCAAATAGTCAAGAACTCTGGGAAATTTGGTGGCTGTGGCCTCCTCAAATTCCACATTGATGTGGACACCAGTTCAAATTTTGAAGTGCAGTTATCAACTCTGCACTGAAGTTGTTTCGTTAAAGGATAAATGATTTCCATTGTCCAATGATTATTTTACATTCCAATCCTCTAAAGTGATGGAGTAATACTGTAAATATGTAGAAATTCTCTATTGTTCAAAGTACAGATTCTGTGTTTATACATTGTTGTAGTTTTTATACTTGGAGAAACCAGAATCTAACAGGAAATCACTGTAGAAAGTTGGCTCAGTTTCATAAAGTAACAACTAAATAGCTTCAATTGACAGTGATTGACCTTAAACTTGGCAATTTTAATCACTATGCTTGCTTTTCCACTGTCAAATGAACTTTTTAATGGGAAATTCCTGCTCATAGACTGGTTTGTTTCATACATGAACCAGTAAGAGCCCTGAACTTAGAGAAGAACCTGAAAGGTCCTTGTTCTTCATGTGTTTTTACGTGATGGGCCTTTTTTCCTGCAGTTTAATTCACATTTATCAACAATTAAAGGGCACCTAGAATGAAAATCATTGTTTTTGTGTTTTTGGTGTTTCTTCAACGTCCCCCAGCTGTGGGGAACACACACCAAGTGTGAGGCAGTGTCATAACCTCTGTTTGAAGGATCTCCCCTTTTTTGAATCGCCGTGGGAAAATGGACCAATGCGATTTTGGCTGAAGTGTTACGTCACAGTTCAGTCAGTGCCCCCCCCCCACTCACACACACCCCTTTGACATATTTCGGGGGGGGGGGGGGGGCGATTATGCGAGCGAGCCGAGTGAGTGCAGCGCTCTTGTGTCGCAACTGGAGCCTGCAGCAGCAGCACTGACTGAGCAGATTGATTGAAGGAATGGCCTCGATACAATTGACACCTTTGTTTTATCTGCGCTGTCTGTCGCTAGCTGGCCTGGCCTGGCTTGAGGGGGAAGGAATCTCGCCAGCCAGGCAGGCTACCAAGGGGCCAGGCCACCAGGAAAACTCCCAGTTGTCCCGACGGTCACCCCGCCGCTGCATATACGGCTGGATCTGCGAATGGGCCGTGGCTACTTGGTATCTTATCTTACGAATGTTGTTGTATGATATGGAATGTTGTCAATTGACAGTAGCCGTCACACTTAGCACTGGCGACAGTTAGCCGAGAAAGTGGGAGTACTTTCTTTTCAGTGACAGTGAGGGCAGCCAATCACCGAGTAGTAGTTAAATGAGGTTGCCAGATAAACAACTGCAACTGATCTCCGTCAACTCATGCACTTGCATAAATAATGAGGTTGAGGTTAATGAGGTTGAGGTTATTCCATGTAATTTTGTGGAACAGTTCATCACTGTAATTTGACGGTATTCGTCTGGAAACTCTGCTGCCAGACTTTTTACCGTTTTTTTATAGTTTTTTTTCTTGACAGTGTACACAGAGGTCTCGTGGTTGAGCCGGGGCACACAGAGTCCCGCCCCCACACAGCTGAGAAACGCAGCTCTGAGCAGCTGCCTCAGTCACACAGAAGATAGACGCGTTTCCTGGCTGGCGAGTGCAGACACAACTTCTCTGAGTGCAGGATTCACTTCTCTCATTGCTGTTTGTTCACTGTTGAGGTTTTATTCCTCCACCAACCTGCTTCTGTCTGGAAAGAAACAAATAACTGGAGTGCTGCACATCAACAGACGTGGAGTTTGGACACGGACGAATGAAGTTTGGCTTTTTGTTTCTTCCATCAGATCAGAGCTGATAGGAAAAACAATCAGGTGGTTTTATTAAACCAGCAGTGAGCTGGACTTCAGCCCAGGTCCTCAGTCCCACTGTCAGTTCACTTCAACATGGACGAACAAAATCCAACCCTCACCTGGCCTGGAAATCAATAACAATTACATAACAACTCCTTTATTTCTCTCCTGTTCAGGTCCAGTTGGACTCCATCCATCATCCATCGTCATCTTCCGCTTATTCCTTACTATTAAGGGTCGCGGGGGGGCTGGAGCCTATCCCAGCATCTACGGGCAAGAGGCGGGGTACACCCTGGACAGGTCGCCAGTCCCAGTTGGACTCATTCATCTCTATTTGTTAGGATTTCACTTCATGAGTTCAGAAGCATCTTCACATGAGATGCTGGTTCCTCAAATTGATTGATCGTTGAATTCTGTGTTTGATGTCTGAATTCTGTCTTTGATCTCTGGGTTCTGTGCATTGAATTCCTGCTCCAGTCTTTGATCTCTGACTGATTCTAAACTCATCAAAGGATCACATCAGCATCTTGGTCCAGACTCCAGATGGTGATTTTACCAAGTGCACCACAGTCCTTGTTGCTGTCTGCTGTTGGGTCACAGCAAAGTAAGGAAACAGCCTGACGGTCCTCAGGAGGAAATCCAACAACCTCCAAAGATGGAGGTGAATCTAGACCCTCTCATGTTGGCCATCCTTGATGAACTTGAGCGGTACTCTGGTGCAGGGATGAGGTCATGGAGCTGATCTGGGAGCAGTCCTGATGTTAAATGCTGTGATGAAGGACAGTGTGGAGGCAAAGTGGACAAAATGTGTCAACATCAAATAAAGTTGTAAACCTGTTTGAAGTCTTATTTTGTGTTTGATGGACATTTTTAAAATCACTAATGATTTTTTGACTGAACGTCCTGGATCCTGTGGTGCCTGATGAGGAGACAACTTGAGTACAGAGTTGGAGAAGAGGGTTTTTGGAGGGGAGATGATTTTTGCAGTGCTACAAGTCAATAAAATGTCATCATGTTTCAAAATGTCCTCACTAAGATGGTTATTAATTCCTCATTCTCAGCTGCTACAGCCTTTAAAGAAAACCTTTGACTGGTGGATCTAACAAAGATCAGATGTTGTCTCCTCTAGAACATCAACAGCTTCACGTCGTGGGCAGGACTCCTACCTGAGCAGGGAGACCCCAATGGATTTCTAGTCCTGATAGGGAGAGGGTCACGGAGTGGGGAACCTGATAGGGAGTGGGATGACCCGCCCATTGTGGGTGATTGACAGGGCAGGTTTGATCTATGTTTTCATTTTCAAAAGTAATTTTGAATATTTGTGGAAAGTTCGCCCAACTTGAACATGTAGAAGATGTCTTCTGATAGTGAATCGACTGTTGTCACATTTAAGGATCACTTTAGCTGACAAGATGAAGGCTACAAAGGACCAGCTGGAGATGCCAGGGATTGAACCCAGGGCCTCATACATGCTCAGCATGCGCTCTACCACTGAGCTACACCCCCTCTGGTAGAGTCACTGTTTAACTGATGCAGGAACACAAACACAGACACAACATTTATTTTCTTCATTTTAGGGATGTCTGTGTAGGTTCTCATTCATCCAGGTCATCGTAGATCGAAGCGAAGTAAAATCTGGTCAAGTGGACGTAAGTTTATCTTGAAGACGTTTCACCTCTCATCCGAGAAGCTTCTTCAGTTCTAGTGGAGAGTGTGGAAACTCCAGCTTATAAACCTATGTGGGAGTGGTCAGTGCTAATGTGGTGGAAACGACCCTCCCGAGACTCACCTGGCCTCCCCAAACGACAGACGTTGTGCGGTGTCAGGGAGTTTCAGGGGTGGTCGTTAGGGAGTTTCACCGACCACTCAGATGCTAATGGACTGTGCTGGCAGCAGCAACTCAGTCGCGTTTTAAGGTCTCATATGTGTGAATGTCACTGAGAAGAGAACTGATCTTGTCCTGGTAGTCAGTTGTGTCAAGGACCACCATGCATCTTCCTTTGTCAGCCGGAGGGATGGTGATGTTCTCATCTTTGCTCAGTGCATTCAAGGCCTTCCTTTCCTGGACCGAGAGGTTGGCAGAGGGGACCTTCGCTTCGGAGAGGGCCGCTGTGGCCTTGAGTCGTAGTTCATCTGCTTTTGTGGTGGAGAGGTTGTTCTTCTTGATGGCGGATTCTGTGGCAGTGATGAGGTCCACCGTCGGGAGATGTTTCGGGGTGACAGCAAAGTTCATTCCTTTGGCAAGGACGCGTTTCTCAGGACTGGTGAGCTCCCTGTTGGATAAGTTCCTTATCCACCTGTCCTGTGAGTCCGCTGGGGTTGGGCCTTCTGCTTCTCGTTCCCGGTCGAGGCGAGACTGGAGGCGAGCGAATGTCCTTTTCTGCCTCTCCTTGCTCTTCTGATGTTGAGATAGTTGGGCTGTCCCAACGAAGGAGGTGACCTTGTCCAAGATGGCGGGTGGCAAAAATGGCGATAACTCTTGATTAAGGTGATCTAGCTTGGTCTTTAGTCCCTCAATGGTGAAATGGACCTGTCTCACTCTCTCGTTGAGAAGCTGATTTTGTGCCCGTTCCAAAATCTTGCTGGCCCTGTGGCCCCTCACGGTGGATCCTAGTAGTAGGCTAGTGGGAATGAGGTTGTGTTGGCTGCATCGGAGGTTGGAACGTAGATGGTTCCTGTAGTCTGCGATTTTCCTTGCAGTCCTTTCGCATTCCCGCACCACACTAAGGATGTCCTTCCCATAGTGTTCGGCAAGATGTCTGTGTAGGTTCTCATTCATCCAGGTCATCGTAGATCGAAGCGAAGTAAAATCTGGTCAACTGGACGTAACTGAGCCTGTGATCTCAAAGGCTCTGTGATCTCTGTCATTTCACTGTGATGTCAGCCCTCACAGTCTGAAGGCGTGTTCACATCAATCGTGACACAAATTTTCGTGCAACAAGTTCACATGTAAAGTCCATGTAGAGAGCTGAACTGGTGTGTGTACTCGCCGGCAACGTGAGTGACGCGTATTCATGCATTTGAAAGTATTCAACTTTTGTGACAAATTCTCATGACAAGGAGTCCAGAGAGCCTGTCAGCGTTGAGATTCCCCTGGCGTCAGGGAAGTCATGTCAACGGTCCTGGAGCCTGGAGTTGGTGTTGGACCTTGATATCCTGGCACCGATCCTCACAAACAGGTCATCGAACAGGAACCTCGTCAGCCTGAAGTATCGCTGGAAACGGCCGTCGTCCAGGCGCAGTTCTTGGAGAAAGAGAGTTAAGAAGTTTAGAGGTCCAAGAAGCTTCTTCAGTTCAAAACTTGCCTTTAACCTTCAGTCTAACGCTGTTCCAGCATTGGATGAAAGAGACTGGTGCTCTCATCTTCTTCAACATTGACTTGTTCTACCAGGACAAGAGAATCTGAGCTTGGATGTCATTTAGCAGTCAAAGGCTTGTTAAACTGGTCAACATCAGCTGGTGTTCACTCTGATGATGTAGCGATGGTCTGGATTCTTCCTTCTGGAGCACCAAGCTGCTGGGAAGAAGCCTGATGATGTCAGAGTTGTGTTCAGTGGCTCCTGCTGGGTCCACCACCTACTGAATTGGATGATAAAATGCATTTGTTGGACTTTTGGTTTTTGGTGACAGCGCCACCTATCGAATTAGATTATAGCAAAATACTACTTTCTAACTGTAGTATTAAAGGTTTATTCCACCAAAATACTACTTCCTGTCCTTTAATTTCTAACTACTGTATAAAAGGTTTATTCCAATTCCTCCAAAATACTTTATAATTTATAGTTTTAAAGGTTCATTCCACCAAAATACTTTATAATTTATAGTTTTAAAGGTTCATTCTACCAAAATACTTTCTAATTTATAGTTTTAAAGGTTCATTCCACCAAAATACTTTCTAATTTATAGTTTTAAAGGTTCGTTCCACCAAAATACTTTCTAATTTATAGTTTTAAAGGTTCGTTCCACCAAAATACTGCTTTCTGTCCAACTTCTCAGTTTTAAAGGTTCCTTCAGTTGAGGGCTCCTGGTTCTGTGTGAGGGGTTGAGGGTCGATATGGGATGATGAGGAAGATTTCATGTCACGATGGTCCTGCTAAAGTAACTGTGAGTCATGACATCAAACAATGTCATCAAAATACGCTTGAACTCTTAAAATGGCAATAAAATCTACTGGAATCATTTTAGCACAAACACTTTTATTGTGTTTTTGTGAGCATCATTTTTCAAACATTATAACATAAACTTTAAAAAGGGTCCATTCACTAACACTCTTACTTGAAGGTAGTCACTGATGTCAGTAAATAGCTGATAAAGATTTGTGTTCATGTTTTAATTCTCTACTCTGACCTGTGCTGAGACACTGGACCAGAGAGGAAGACCTGCTCAGCCTCCTGCATGGACCAGTTCTGCAGCTCAGTGATGACGACGAGGGATTCAGCATTGAGTTCATTTTAAACTTTTTGGAGGAAACAACTGTAAATTAACCAGCAGTTACTGGTGATGCTTCACAGTTTCCAAGCTCAAACGGCCTCCTGCTTGTTGGACTCACAATTTCCAAAAAATGTAGACATCAAAAGTCAAATCATGTTTTTGTTTGGTTTTGTGTTGTTTTGTTTTTTACTGGAGGAAAACTTCAAATTGTGATGATGTGTCTGACTTAGAAACTGAACCCCCAAAAATCAAAAAGTCTCCTTCTTCTGTGCCGTGATCTCTGAGCTGATCATGATTGATCTCATCAATAATCCTTGGCAGCCGACCAGTCACACACAGCCCCCCCACACACACACACACACTGAGACATGCAGCAGCTCACAGTAACTGCCTCAGTCACACAGCAGATAGACTCCTTTCTATAACAAGATAAGCAGTAGAAATGGATGGAAGTGATGATGAACTGATGAACAGGTGATTTGTCCAAAAGTCAACATCAGATTCATTTCCAATCTGTGGAAGCAGTTTCATCTTGAGGTTCCAGGTAAGAACAGCCAGCTGTGGGCTGACACACATCTCTTCAGGAGCACTTCTATGCTCCAAACTTGCCAGGTTGAATTGTGTCTCTATTCTGAGGGCAGCAGGAGGACGGAGGAGTGAGGACACACACATTTGGAACTGAGAGCAGCTGTGTGTGGGATGTCCCCAGCAAAGATAAAACCAGCTCCTTCATGCTGGCTATGAAGGCTCACAGTCACACTGACGCAGCTACAAATACTTTGATATGCAACAGACTGGTTTCTCTTCTGGTAGTTTGTTATCAACTGTTGTCACATTTAAGGATCAATTTAGCTGATAAGATGAAGGCTACACAGGACCAGCTGGAGATGCCGGAGATTGAACCCGGGGCCTCACACATGCAAAGCATGCCCTCTACCACTGAGCTACACCCCCTCTGTCAGAGTCACTGTTTAACTGATGCAGCAACACAAATGTAGAAACAACATTTTTTAATTATTATTCTTAATTTTAGGGATAAAAAGGAAGTCAGCCTGTGATCTCAAAGGCTCTGTGATCTCAGTAGTTTCACTGTGATGTCAGCCCACACAACCTTAGACCACAGAGGCAAGTCAGGCTCCAGGAAGCTGAGGCTGCTCCGTTCTCAGTCCAGTCCAGAGTGAAGGTTTTCCTCTCAGAAGCTTTCCAATCCAGCCCAGATCCTCTCTGACTAGCAGGAGTCTTTGACCAGGAAATGAGAATTATATTGAACGTCTGCTCATCCTCAGAATGAAGTAAAAGTATTTGTGTTCCTAAAATAATCTCCAGATGCTAAGATCAATTATTAACATTGATTGACAGCTCTAAACTGAGCCATCATCACTATACAGTTGCAACTGAAATATTTAGAAATATTTCAAGGAAGCAGCAGGCCCTCATCCGCCCCGGTCCACCCGACTGTGTCCCCTGAGACAGATGACAGCTCACTTCTGGCAGAGGCAGTTAGGTTGAGGACCGTTGCTGATGTCATCAACTGATGTCTCCATCACAAAAGGTGACAGACAGGATGGTCATGGACATAAAACAGAGGCCGAAGAATGAGAAAGAATGGTTGTCCTGACTGAAGTTTAGCTTGAGCTTTTTAATTTGTTACTAAAGGAAGTATTGGTACAAGTAAAGGCAGGCGAACTTTCCACAAATATTCAGAATTAACTTTGACAACCAAAACATGAACCAAGACGACAAAATAGTGAACATGAAAAAGGAACCAGTCCCACCTTCTTGTGTGTTCCTGCTGAAGTAAATGTTTATGAAGATTTGTTGTGTTCTTTTTCCAAAGGTCCAGCCAGCATTGCAGGTCTCAGGAGGAGGAGCCACTTCAGCAGGATCTGTGGGACAAATCCCCCCATGGTGAGACCTGTCCAGCTCCCTGCAGCTCTGCAAGTGTTACCAACTCTTCATTCCAGCTGTTTGGTTGAATCCCATTTTTTCACCTTTGAACCTTTTGAACACTGATGAGGAGGTGAGGCTGGAGGCAAAACCACAACCTCACGTCATCTCACAGGATGAACCAAAATGCTAGACACTTCCTGTCACTGCTCCAGCACCACCTGTCTCCCCTCCATGTCTTTACCATCTGTGCAGCTTCCTGCTGTCCCTGGACCCTCACAGGTGATCGCTCCACCTGGAGCCTCACAGATGGGTTCTAACCTCCCAATACCTGCAGCCCAGCCTCGACCCACTCAGACACAGTCACCCGTTCAAGCTGGGCCTGGTACCACACTCCAGTACAGACAGAGAGAAAGAAGACACACGGGATCCTTTGAAGAAAATGTAATAAAGACAGGAAGCCCCATCACATTGTCAGTGTTTCAGTGACTAGTGACTTCAGTGTCTATACTATAGACAATGACTCAAGAACACATTGTCTATACTATAGACAATGTGTTCTTGAGTCATTGTCTATACTAATGACAATGACTCAAGAACACAGGACTCTGTGGTCTCAGCTTGAGATGCAGAGGGTCCACCAAGACCACCAGACACCTCAGCCTCCTAAAACCAGTGCACCCCCAGGATCCTGCCCCCCTCTGCTCCAACTCAGCCCTCCATTCATAACTGACTTTGTCTCAGTCTCTTCACAATGCCAGTCACTGAAACACTGACAATGTGATGGGGCTTCCTGTCTTTAATGCATTTTCTTCAAAGGATCCCGTGTGTCTTCTTTCTCTCTGTCTGTACAGCAGTGTGGTACCAGGCCCAGCTTGAATGGGTGACTGTGTCTGAGTGGGTCAAGGATGGGTTTGGGCGCTCTCACCGCCGCGGCCTGGGTTCGATTCCCGGTCAGGGAATGAGTTATTTAGAGGTTGAGGGAGAGGTGATCAGGTGGTCCACATGATGGTGGAGGTGATGAACTGTGAATCCATCATGGCTCCACTCTCACCCCCATTGTAGTGTTCTTGGTTCACTCTGCCATGGCCCCATGTTGAAGGGTGACTGTCTCATTCAGGTTCAACCCTTAGTTAGACTCTATTAAGTCACTGACTCCTGCAAGGACAAACTCTGTAATCCTCCTTAGTAGCTTTGGCTCCTTGCAGCACAGAAAGTCCATTCACTGATGTAGGAACTGGAAAACTTAGAGCTCCGTTCCTTCCTCCATTGAGCAGAACAAACACAGAAAAGAGAGCAGTTCCTCCTACAGTTCTCAGAAAGTCTGAGGGCACCAAAGAAAGGAGGGAAATGCAATCAATGTTGAATTATTTTACATTTCTTATATTTGATCAAAGATAGAACTTAATAAGCGTCCGTGGGAATTGTTGGGTGTAAATTCATTTAGGGAGTGTTGAACTGGACCTGTTCTTCTTGGAAAGTGTAACTTTTGTTGTTATTTGGTGCTTTACAGGGTGATGACTTGACTTCATTGCAGCTTTGACCTGAGCAGGTGTTCATCCACATCTCAGTAACAGGGGACACTTTATCACAGCAGTGGACAAACATCAGCATTCATCACCCAGCAGCTCCTCTGATCAACAGAACAAGCTGAAGTATTCTGAGAAGGAGGGCATGGATCCCTCTACCTCTCACATGCTAAGCTAGCGCTCTACCATTGGAGCTAAGTCCCCTTTTGAGCTTCCATTTGAGTTTTCTGTTCCCATCTCAATGGTAACGGTCAGTTTTACAGTCATGTAGTGAGTTGCTAAAAACCTCAAAATGATGCTTACATTTTTGTTGTGACAGTTGCTATGAAATTAAAAATGATACGACAGTGATGTAGTGAGAGTTGCTACTAACCTAAGAAATGATGCTACAGTGATGTAGTGAGAGTTGCTGCTAACCTGAAAATGATGCTAAAGTGATGTAATGAGAGTTGCTACGAAGCTAAGAAATGATGCTACAGTGATGAAGTGAGAGTTGCTACTAACCTCAAAATGATGCTAAAGTGATGTAATGAGAGTTGCTTCTAACCTAAGAAATGATGCTACAGTGATGTAATGAGAGTTGCTACTATGCTAAAAAAGGATGCTGACACGAATGTAGTGAGAGTTGCTTAAAACCTTAAAATAATGCTGACAGTCATGTAGTGAGAGTTGCTACTATCCTCAGAATGATGCTACAGTGATGTAGTAAGAGTTGCAAAAAATCTCAAAATGATGCTACAGTGATGTAGTAAGAGTTGCTACTAACCTGAAAATGATGCTGTCAGTAATGTAGTGAGAGTTGCTACGAACCTCAAAATTATGCTACAGTACTGTAGTAAGAGTTGCTAAAAATCTCAAATTGATGCTACAGTGATGTAGTAAGAGTTGCTACGAACCTCAAAATGATGCTCCAGTGATGTGGTGAGAGTTTCTTAAAATCTCAAAATGATGCGACAGTGATGTAGTGAGAGTTGATACTAATCTCAAAATGATGCTGACAGTAATGTGGTTAGAGTTGCGAGTAACCTTACAGTAATGTAGTAAGTGTTTCGAACAACCTCAAAGTGATGCTGACAGTCATGTATTAAGAGTTGCTCCGAACCTTAAAATAAGGCAACAGTAATGTAGTAAGAGTTGCTACGAATATAAAAATAATGCGACAGTGATGTCAGAAGAATTGCTAGTAAACTCAAAATGATGCTAACAGTAATGTCATGATAGTTGCTATAAACTCAGAGTGATGCTGACAGTAATGTAGTAAGAGTTGATACTTACCTCCAAATTATGCAATAGTAATGTAGTAAGAGTTGCTACGAACCTCCAAATAATGCAACAGTGATGTCGGAAGAATTGCTAATGATCTCAAAATGATGCGACAGTGACGTAGTAATAATTGAAATGAACTCAAAATGATGCTAACTGTAATGTAGTGAAAGTTTCGAATAACCTCAAAGTGATGCTTACAGTAATGTAGTAAGAGCTGCTACGAACCTAAAAATAAAGTGACAGTGATGTCAGAAGAATTGCTAATGAACTCAAAATGATGCTAACAGTAATGTAGTGATAGTTGCTAATAAACTTAAAGTGATGATGACAGTAATCTAGTAAGTGTTTCGAACAAACTCAAAGTGATGCTGACAGTAATGTAGTAAGAGTTGTTACGAACCTCAAAATAATGCGACAGTGATGTCGGAAGAATTGCTAATGATCTCAAAATGATGCGACAGTGATGTAGTAAGAATTGCTAATGAACTCAAAAAGATGCTAATAGTAATGTAGTGATAGTTGCTAATAAACTCAGTGATGCTTACAGCAATGTAGTAAGAGTTTCGAACAACCTCACAGTGATGCTGACATTCATGTAGTAAGAGTTCCTACTGACCTCAAAACAATGCAATAGTAATGTAGTAAGAGTTGCTACAAACCTCCAAATAATGCGACAGTGATGTCCGAAGAATTGCTAATTATCTCAAAACGATGCGACAGTGATGTAGTAAGAATTGGTAATGATCTCAAAATGATGCTACAGTGATGGAGTAAGAATTGCTAATGAACTCAAAATGATGCGACAGTGATGGAGTAAGAATTGCTAATGAACTCAAAATGATGCTAACAGTAATGGAGTGAAAGTTTCGAATAACCTCAAAATGATGCTGACAGTCATGCAGTAAGAGTTGCTACGAACCTCAAAATAATGCAACAGTAATGTAGTAAGAGTTGCTACGAATATCAAAATAATGCGACAGTGATGTCTGAAGAATTTGCTCATGAACTCAAAATGATGCCAAAAGTGATGTTGTGAAAGTTTCGAATAACCTCAAAGTGATGTTGACAGTCATGTGGTTCGAGTTGTGAGTAAGCTAAAAATGATGCTGACAGTAATGTAGTAAGAGTTGCTACGAACCTCAAAATAATGCGACAGTGATGTCGGAAGAATTGCTAATGATCTCAAAATGATGCTACAGTGATGGAGTAAGAATTGCTAATAAACTCAAAATGATGAGACAGTGATGGAGTAAGAATTGCTAATGAACTCAAAATGATGCTAACAGTAATGTAGTGAAAGTTTCGAATAACCTCAAAGTGATGCTGACAGTCATGTGATTAGAGTTGCGAGTAACCTTAAAATGATATTGACAGTAATGTAGTAAGAGTTATTAATCACCTCAAAATAATGCTACGGTGATGTCGTAAGAATTGCTAATGAACTCAAAATAATTCTACGGTGATGTCGTAAGAATTGCTAATGAACTCAAAATAATTCTACGGTGATGTCGTAAGAATTGCTAATGAACTCAAAATGATGCTGACAGTGATGTAATGAGAGTTTCTACTAACCTCAAAATGATGCTACAGTCATGTAGTGAGTTGCTAAAAACCTCAAAATGATGCTTACATTTTTGTTGTGACAGTTGCTATGAAATTAAAAATGATGCGACAGTGATGTAATGAGAGTTACTACTAACCTAAGAAATGATGCGACAGTGATGTAGTGAGAGTTGCTGCGAACCTGAAAATGATGCTAAAGTGATGTAATGAGAGTTGCTACGAAGCTAAGAAATGATGCTACAGTGATGTAGTGAGAGTTGCTTCTATGCTCAAAATGATGCTGACTGTGATGTAGTGAGAGTTGCTACTAACCTCAAAATGATGCGAAAGTGATGTAATGAGAGTTGCTACTAACCTAAGAAATGATGCTACAGTGATGTAATGAGAGTTGCTACTATGCTAAAAAAGGATGCTGACACTAATGTCGTGAGAGTTGCTTAAAACCTTAAAATAATGCTGACAGTCATGTAGTGAGAGTTGCTACTATCCTCAAAATGATGCTACAGTGATGTAGTAAGAGTTGCAAAAAATCTCAAAATGATGCTACAGTGATGTAGTAAGAGTTGCTACTAACCTCAAAATGATGCTGTCAGTAATGTAGTGAGAGTTGCTACGAACCTCAAAATGATGCTACAGTAATGTAGTAAGAGTTGCTAAAAATCTCAAATTGATGCTACAGTGATGTAGTAAGAGTTACTCCGAACCTTAAAATAAGGCAACAGTAATGTAGTATGAGTTGCTACGAATATCAAAATAATGCGAAAGTGATGTCAAAAGAATTGGTAATGATCTCAAAATGATGCGACAGTGATGTCGTAAGAATTGCTAATAAACTCAAAATGATGCTGACTGTCATGTAGTGATAGTTGCGAATAAACTTAAAGTGATGATGACAGTCATGTGGTAAGAGTTGCTATGAACCTTAAAAGAATGCAACAGTAATGTAGTAAGAGTTGCTACCAACCTAAAAATAATGCGACAGTGATGTCGGAAGAATTGCTAATGATCTCAAAATGATGCGACAGTGATGTAGTAAGAATTGCTAATGAACTCAAAATGATGCCAAAAGTGATGTTGTGAAAGTTTTGAATAACCTCAAAGTGATGTTGACAGTCATGTGGTTGGAGTTGTGAGTAACCTAAAAATGATGCTGACAGTAATGTAGGAAGAGTTCCTAATAACCTCAAAATAATGCTACAGTTATGTCGTAAGAATTGCTAATGAACTCAAAATGATGACAAAAGTGATGTTGTGAAAGTTTCGAATAACCTCAAAGTGATGCTGACAGTCATGTGGCTACAGTTGCGAGTAACCTAAAAATGATGCTGACAGTGATGTCGTAAGAATTGCTAATGAACTCAAAAAGATGCTAACAGTAACGTAGTGATAGTTGCTAATAAATTCAGTGATGCTTACAGTAATGTGGTAAGTGTTTCAAACAACCTCAAAGTGATGCTGACAGTCATGTACTAAGTGTTGCTACGAACCTCAAAATAACGCGACAGTAATGTAGTAAAAGTTGCTACGAACCTCAAAATATTGTGACAGTGATGTCGGAAGAATCGCTAATGAACTCAAGATGATGCTAACAGTAATGTAGTGATAGTTGCTAAGAAACTCAATGATGCTTACAGTAATGTAGTAAGAGTTTCTAACAAGCTCAAAGTGATGCTGACAGTCATTTAGTAAGAGTTGCTAATGAACTTAATTTAATGCTACAGTGATGTCGTGAGAATTGCTCAACAACTCAAAATGATGCTAACAGTAATGTAGTGATATTTGCTAATAAACTCAAAGTGATGCTGACAGTAATGTAGTAAGAGTTGCTACGAACCTTAAAATAATGCAACAATAATGTAGTAAGAGTTGCTACGAACCTCAAAATATTTCGACAGTGATGTCGGAAGAATTGCGAATGATCTCAAAATGATGCGCAGTGATGTAATAAGAATTGCTAATAAACTCAAAATGATGCTTACAGTAATGGAGTGAAACTTTCGAATAACCTCAAAGTGATGCTTACAGTCATGTAGTAAGTGTTGCTCCGAACCTCATAATAATGCGACAGTGATGTCGGAATAATTGCTAATGATCTGAAAATGATGCGACAGTGATGTAGTAAGAATTGCTAATGAACTCAAAAGGGTGCTAACAGTAATGGAGTGAAAGTTTCGAATAACGTCAAAGTGATGCTGAAAGTCATGTGGTTTGTGTTGCGAGGAAATAAAAAATGATGCTGACAGTGATGTCGTAAGAATTGCTATTGAACTCAAAACGATGCTAACAGTAATGTAGTGAAAGTTGCTAATCAACTCAGTGATGCTTACAGTAATGTAGTAAGAGTTTCGAACAACCTCAAAGTGATGCTGACAGTCATGTAGTAAGTGTTGCAACGAACCTTAAAATTATGCGACAGTAATATAGTAAAAGGTGCTACGAACCTCAAAATATTGCGACAGTGATGTCGGAAGAATTGCTAATGATCTCAAAATGATGCGACAGTGATTTAGTAAGAATTGCCAATGAACTCAAAATGATGCTAACATTAATGGAGTGAAAGTTTCGAATAACCTCAAAGTGATGCTTACAGTAATGTAGTAAGAGCTGCTACGAACCTAAAAATAAAGTGACAGTGATGTCAGAAGAATTGCTAATGAACTCAAAATGATGCTAACAGTAATGTAGTGATAGTTGCTAATAAACTTAAAGTGATGATGACAGTAATCTAGTAAGTGTTTCGAACAAACTCAAAGTGATGCTGACAGTAATGTAGTAAGAGTTGTTACGAACCTCAAAATAATGCGACAGTGATGTCGGAAGAATTGCTAATGATCTCAAAATGATGCGACAGTGATGTAGTAAGAATTGCTAATGAACTCAAAAAGATGCTAATAGTAATGTAGTGATAGTTGCTAATAAACTCAGTGATGCTTACAGCAATGTAGTAAGAGTTTCGAACAACCTCACAGTGATGCTGACATTCATGTAGTAAGAGTTCCTACTGACCTCAAAACAATGCAATAGTAATGTAGTAAGAGTTGCTACAAACCTCCAAATAATGCGACAGTGATGTCCGAAGAATTGCTAATTATCTCAAAACGATGCGACAGTGATGTAGTAAGAATTGGTAATGATCTCAAAATGATGCTACAGTGATGGAGTAAGAATTGCTAATGAACTCAAAATGATGCGACAGTGATGGAGTAAGAATTGCTAATGAACTCAAAATGATGCTAACAGTAATGGAGTGAAAGTTTCGAATAACCTCAAAATGATGCTGACAGTCATGCAGTAAGAGTTGCTACGAACCTCAAAATAATGCAACAGTAATGTAGTAAGAGTTGCTATGAATATCAAAATAATGCGACAGTGATGTCTGAAGAATTTGCTCATGAACTCAAAATGATGCCAAAAGTGATGTTGTGAAAGTTTCGAATAACCTCAAAGTGATGTTGACAGTCATGTGGTTCGAGTTGTGAGTAAGCTAAAAATGATGCTGACAGTAATGTAGTAAGAGTTGCTACGAACCTCAAAATAATGCGACAGTGATGTCGGAAGAATTGCTAATGATCTCAAAATGATGCTACAGTGATGGAGTAAGAATTGCTAATAAACTCAAAATGATGAGACAGTGATGGAGTAAGAATTGCTAATGAACTCAAAATGATGCTAACAGTAATGTAGTGAAAGTTTCGAATAACCTCAAAGTGATGCTGACAGTCATGTGATTAGAGTTGCGAGTAACCTTAAAATGATATTGACAGTAATGTAGTAAGAGTTATTAATCACCTCAAAATAATGCTACGGTGATGTCGTAAGAATTGCTAATGAACTCAAAATAATTCTACGGTGATGTCGTAAGAATTGCTAATGAACTCAAAATAATTCTACGGTGATGTCGTAAGAATTGCTAATGAACTCAAAATGATGCTGACAGTGATGTAATGAGAGTTTCTACTAACCTCAAAATGATGCTACAGTCATGTAGTGAGTTGCTAAAAACCTCAAAATGATGCTTACATTTTTGTTGTGACAGTTGCTATGAAATTAAAAATGATGCGACAGTGATGTAATGAGAGTTACTACTAACCTAAGAAATGATGCGACAGTGATGTAGTGAGAGTTGCTGCGAACCTGAAAATGATGCTAAAGTGATGTAATGAGAGTTGCTACGAAGCTAAGAAATGATGCTACAGTGATGTAGTGAGAGTTGCTTCTATGCTCAAAATGATGCTGACTGTGATGTAGTGAGAGTTGCTACTAACCTCAAAATGATGCGAAAGTGATGTAATGAGAGTTGCTACTAACCTAAGAAATGATGCTACAGTGATGTAATGAGAGTTGCTACTATGCTAAAAAAGGATGCTGACACTAATGTCGTGAGAGTTGCTTAAAACCTTAAAATAATGCTGACAGTCATGTAGTGAGAGTTGCTACTATCCTCAAAATGATGCTACAGTGATGTAGTAAGAGTTGCAAAAAATCTCAAAATGATGCTACAGTGATGTAGTAAGAGTTGCTACTAACCTCAAAATGATGCTGTCAGTAATGTAGTGAGAGTTGCTACGAACCTCAAAATGATGCTACAGTAATGTAGTAAGAGTTGCTAAAAATCTCAAATTGATGCTACAGTGATGTAGTAAGAGTTACTCCGAACCTTAAAATAAGGCAACAGTAATGTAGTATGAGTTGCTACGAATATCAAAATAATGCGAAAGTGATGTCAAAAGAATTGGTAATGATCTCAAAATGATGCGACAGTGATGTCGTAAGAATTGCTAATAAACTCAAAATGATGCTGACTGTCATGTAGTGATAGTTGCGAATAAACTTAAAGTGATGATGACAGTCATGTGGTAAGAGTTGCTATGAACCTTAAAAGAATGCAACAGTAATGTAGTAAGAGTTGCTACCAACCTAAAAATAATGCGACAGTGATGTCGGAAGAATTGCTAATGATCTCAAAATGATGCGACAGTGATGTAGTAAGAATTGCTAATGAACTCAAAATGATGCCAAAAGTGATGTTGTGAAAGTTTTGAATAACCTCAAAGTGATGTTGACAGTCATGTGGTTGGAGTTGTGAGTAACCTAAAAATGATGCTGACAGTAATGTAGGAAGAGTTCCTAATAACCTCAAAATAATGCTACAGTTATGTCGTAAGAATTGCTAATGAACTCAAAATGATGACAAAAGTGATGTTGTGAAAGTTTCGAATAACCTCAAAGTGATGCTGACAGTCATGTGGCTACAGTTGCGAGTAACCTAAAAATGATGCTGACAGTGATGTCGTAAGAATTGCTAATGAACTCAAAAAGATGCTAACAGTAACGTAGTGATAGTTGCTAATAAATTCAGTGATGCTTACAGTAATGTGGTAAGTGTTTCAAACAACCTCAAAGTGATGCTGACAGTCATGTACTAAGTGTTGCTACGAACCTCAAAATAACGCGACAGTAATGTAGTAAAAGTTGCTACGAACCTCAAAATATTGTGACAGTGATGTCGGAAGAATCGCTAATGAACTCAAGATGATGCTAACAGTAATGTAGTGATAGTTGCTAAGAAACTCAATGATGCTTACAGTAATGTAGTAAGAGTTTCTAACAAGCTCAAAGTGATGCTGACAGTCATTTAGTAAGAGTTGCTAATGAACTTAATTTAATGCTACAGTGATGTCGTGAGAATTGCTCAACAACTCAAAATGATGCTAACAGTAATGTAGTGATATTTGCTAATAAACTCAAAGTGATGCTGACAGTAATGTAGTAAGAGTTGCTACGAACCTTAAAATAATGCAACAATAATGTAGTAAGAGTTGCTACGAACCTCAAAATATTTCGACAGTGATGTCGGAAGAATTGCGAATGATCTCAAAATGATGCGCAGTGATGTAATAAGAATTGCTAATAAACTCAAAATGATGCTTACAGTAATGGAGTGAAACTTTCGAATAACCTCAAAGTGATGCTTACAGTCATGTAGTAAGTGTTGCTCCGAACCTCATAATAATGCGACAGTGATGTCGGAATAATTGCTAATGATCTGAAAATGATGCGACAGTGATGTAGTAAGAATTGCTAATGAACTCAAAAGGGTGCTAACAGTAATGGAGTGAAAGTTTCGAATAACGTCAAAGTGATGCTGAAAGTCATGTGGTTTGTGTTGCGAGGAAATAAAAAATGATGCTGACAGTGATGTCGTAAGAATTGCTATTGAACTCAAAACGATGCTAACAGTAATGTAGTGAAAGTTGCTAATCAACTCAGTGATGCTTACAGTAATGTAGTAAGAGTTTCGAACAACCTCAAAGTGATGCTGACAGTCATGTAGTAAGTGTTGCAACGAACCTTAAAATTATGCGACAGTAATATAGTAAAAGGTGCTACGAACCTCAAAATATTGCGACAGTGATGTCGGAAGAATTGCTAATGATCTCAAAATGATGCGACAGTGATTTAGTAAGAATTGCCAATGAACTCAAAATGATGCTAACATTAATGGAGTGAAAGTTTCGAATAACCTCAAAGAGATGCTGACGGTCATGTCGTAAGAGTTGCTACGGACCTCAAAATAATGCGACAGTAATGTAGAAAAAGTTGCTACGAGCCTCAAAAAAATGCGACAGTGATGTCAGAAGAATTGCTAATGATCTCAAAATGATGCTACTGTGATTTAGTAAGAATTGCTAATGAACTCAAAATGATGCTAACAGTAATGGAGTGAAAGTTTCGAGTAACCTCAAAGTGATGCTGAAAGTCATGTGGTTTGTGTTGCGAGGAAATAAAAAATGATGCTGACAGTGATGTCGTAAGAATTGCTATTGAACTCAAAACGATGCTAACAGTAATGTAGTGATAGTTGCTAATCAACTCAGTGATGCTTACAGTAATGTAGTAAGAGTTTCGAACAACCTCAAAGTGATGCTGACAGTCATGTAGTAAGAGTTGCTACGAACCTAAAAAATAATGCGACAGTGATGTCAGAAGAATTGCTACGAACATCAAAATAATGCGACAGTGATGTCAGAAGAATTGCTAATGATCTCAAAATGATGCGACAGTGATGTCGTAAGAATTGCTTATGAACTCAAAATGATGCTAACAGTAATGGAGTGAAAGTTTCGAAGAACCTCAAAGTGATGCTGACAGTCATGTAGTAAGAGTTGCTACGAACCTCAAAATAATGCGACAGTGATGTCGGAAGAATTGCTAATGAACTCAAGATGATGCTAACCGTAATGTAGTGATAGTTGCTAATCAACTCAGTGATGCATACAGTAATGTACTAAGTGTTTCGAACACCTCAAAGTGATGCTGACAGTCATGCAGTAAGAGTTGCTATGAACCTCAAAATAATGCGACAGTGATGTCAGAAGAATTGCTAAAGATCTCAAAATGATGCGACAGTGATTTAGTAAGAATTGCTATTAAACTCAAAATGATGCTAACAGTAATGGAGTGAATGTTTCGAATAACCTCAAAGTGATGCTGACAGTCATGTAGTAAGAGTTAATACGAAACTCAAATATTGCGACAGTGATGTCGGAAGAATTGCTCATGAACTCAAAATGATGCTAACAGTAATGGAGTGAAAGTTTCGAATAACCTCAAAGTGATGCTGACAGTCATGTAGTAAGAGTTGCTACGAACCTCAAAATAATGCGACAGTAATGTAGTAAAAGTTGCTACGAACCTAAAATTTTGCGACAGTGATGTCGGAAGAATTGCTAATGAACTCAAAATGATGCTAACAGTAATGTAGTGATAGTTGCTAATCAACTCAGTGATGCTGACAGTCATGTAGTACGTGTTGCAACGAACCTTAAAATAATGCGACAGTAATGTAGTAAAAGTTGCTACGAACCTCAAAATATTGCGACAGTGATGTCGGAAGAATTTCTAATGAACTCAAGATGATGCAAAAAGTAATGCAGTGATAGTTGCTAATAAACTCAGTGATGCTTACAGTAATGTAGTAAGAGTTTCGAACAACCTCAAAGTGATGCTGACAGTCATGTAGTAAAAGTTGGGAATAAACTCAGTGATGCTTACAGTAATGTAGTAAGTGTTTCGAACAACTTCAAAGTGATGCTGACAGTCATGTAGTAAGAGTTGCTAATGAACTCAATTTAATGCTACTGTGATGTCGTAAGAATTGCTAATGAACTCAAAATGATGCTAACAGTAATGGAGTGAAAGTTTCGAACAACCTCAAAGTGATGCTGACAGTAATGTAGTAAGAGTTGCTACGAACCTCAAAAAAATGCGACAGTGATGTCAGAAGAATTGCGAATGATCTCCCAATGATGGTACAGTGATTTAGTAAGAATTGCTAATGAACTCAAAATGATGCTAACATTAATGGAGTAAAAGTTTCGAATAACCTCAAAGTGATGTTGACAGTCATGTAGTAAGAGTTAATACGAACCTCAAAATATTGCGACAGTGATGTCGTACGAATTGCTAATGAACTCAAGATGATGCTAACAGTAATGTAGTGATAGTTGCTAATAAACTCAGTGATGCTTACAGTAATGTAGTAAGAGTTTCGAATAACCTCAAAGTGATGCTGACAGTCATGTAGTAAGAGTTGCTACAAACCTCAAAATAATGCGACAGTGATGTCAGAAGAATTGCTAATGATCTCACAATGATGCTACAGTAATTTAGTAAGAATTGCTAATGAACTCAAAATGATGCTGACATTAATGGAGTGAAAGTTTCGAATAACCTCAAAGTGATGCTGACAGTCATGTAGTAAGAATTGCTCCGAACCTAAAAAATAATGCGACAGTAATGCAGTAAAAGTTGCTACGAACCTCAAAATATTGCGACAGTGATGTCGGAAGAATTTCTAATGAACTCAAGATGATGCTAACAGTAATGTAGTGATAGTTGCTAATCAACTCAGTGATGCTTGCAGTAATGTACTAAGTGTTTCGAACAACCTCAAAGTGATGCTGACAGTCATGTAGTAAGAGTTGCTTCGAACCTCAAAATAATGCGACAGTAATGTCAGAAGAATTGCTAAAGATCTCAAAATGATGCGACAGTGATTTAGTAAGAATTGCTAATAAACTCAAAATGATGCTAACATTAATGGAGTGAAAGTTTCGAATTACCTCAAAGTGATGCTGACAGTCATGTAGTAAGAGTTAATACGAACCTCAAAATATTGCGACAGTGATGTCGTAAGAATTGCTAATGATCTCAAAATGATGCGACAGTGATGTCGTAAGAATTGCTAATGAACTCAAGATGATGCTAACAGTAATGTAGTGATAGTTGCTAATAAACTCATTGATGCTTACAGTAATGTAGAAAGAGTTTCGAACAACCTCAAAGTGATGCTGACAGTCATGAAGTAAAAGTTGCTAATAAACTCAATTTAATGCTACTGTGATGTCGTAAGAATTGCTAATGAACTCAAAATGATGCGACAGTGATGTAGTAAGAATTGCTAATGAACTCAAAATGATGCTAACAGTAATGGAGTGAAAGTTTCGAATAACCTCAAAGTGATGCTGACGGTCATGTGGTAAGAGTTGCTACGAACCTCAAAAAAATGCGACAGTGATGTCAGAAGAATTGCTAATGATCTCAAAATGATGCGACAGTGATGTCAGAAGAATTGCGAATGATCTCCAAATGATGGTACAGTGATTTAGTAAGAATTGCTAATGAACTCAAAATGATGTTAACATTAATGGAGTAAAAGTTTCGAATAACCTCAAAGTGATGTTGACAGTCATGTAGTAAGAGTTACTACGAACCTCAAAATATTGCGACACTGATGTCGGAAGAATGGCTAATGATCTCAAAATGATGCGACAGTGATGTCGTACGAATTGCTAATGAACTCAAGATGATGCTAACAGTAATGTAGTGATAGTTGCTAATAAACTCAGTGATGCTTACAGTAATGTAGTAAGAGTTTCGAATAACCTCAAAGTGATGCTGACAGTCATGTAGTAAGAGTTGCTAATGAACTCAATTTAATGCTACTGTGATGTCGTAAGAATTGCTAATGAACTCAAAATGATGCTAACAGTAATGGAGTGAAAGTTTTGAATAACCTCAAAGTGATGCTGACAGTCATGTGGTAAGAGTTGCTACGAACCTCAAAATAATGCGACAGTTATGTCAGAAGAATTTATAAAGATCTCAAAATGATGCGACAGTGATTTAATAAGAATTGCTAATGAACTCAAAATGATGCTAACAGTAATGGAGTGAACGTTTCGAATAAACTCAAAGTGATGCTGACAGTCATGTAGTAAGAGTTTCTACGAACCTCAAAATAATGCGACAGTGATGTCGGAAGAATTGCTAATGATCTGAAAATGATGCGACAGTGATGTCGTAAGAATTGCTAATGAACTCAAAATGATGCTAATAGTAATGGAGTGAAAGTTTCGAATAACCTCAAAGTGATGCTGACAGTCATGTAGTTTGAGTTGCGAGTAAATAAAAAATGATGCTGACAGTGATGTCGTAAGAATTGCTCTTGAACTCAAAACGATGCTAACAGTAATGTATTGATAGTTGCTAATCAACTCAGTGATGCTTACAGTAATGTAGTAAGAGTTTCGAACAACCTCAAAGTGATGCTGACAGTCATGTAGTAAGAGTTGCTACAAACCTCAAAATAATGCGACAGTGATGTCAGAAGAATTGCTAATGATCTCAAAATGATGCGACAGTGATTTAGTAAGAATTGCTAATGAACTCAAAATGATGCTAACATTAATGGAGTGAAAGTTTCGAATAAACTCAAAGCGATGCTGACAGTCATGTAGTAAGAGTTGCTACGAACCTAAAAAATAATGCGAAAGTGATGTCAGAAGAATTGCAAATGATCTCAAAATGATGCTACAGTGATTTAGTAAGAATTGCTAATGAACTCAAAATGATGCTAACAGTAATGGAGTGAAAGTTTCGAATAACCTCAAAGTGATGCAAACGGTCATGTGGTAGGAGTTGCTACGAACCTCAAAATAATGCGACAGTAATGTAGAAAAAGTTGCTAAGAAACCTAAAAATATTGCGACAGTGATGTCAGATGAATTGCTAAAGATCTCAAAATGATGCGACAGTGATTTAGTAAGAATTGCTAATAAACTCAAAATGATGCTAACAGTAATGGAGTGAACGTTTCGAACAACCTCAAAGTGATGCTGACAGTCATGTAGTAAGAGTTAATACGAACCTCAAAATATTGCGACAGTGATGTCGAAAGAATTGCTAATGATCTAAAAATGATGCGACAGTAATGTAGTAAGAGTTGCTACGAACCTCAAAAAAATGCGACAGTGATGTCAGAAGAATTGCTAATGATCTCAAAATGATGCTACAGTGATTAAGTAAGAATTGCTCATGAACTCAAAATGATGCTAACATTAATGGAGTGAAAGTTTCGAATAACCTCAAATTGATGCTGACAGTCATGTAGTAAGAGTTAATACGAACCTCAAAATATTGCGACAGTCATGTAGTAAGAATTGCTAATGAACTCAAGATGATGCTAACAGTAATGTAGTGATAGTTGCAAATAAACTCAGTGATGCTTACAGTAATGTAGTAAGAGTTTCGAACAACCTCAAAGTGATGCTGACAGTCATGTAGTAAAAGTTGCTAATAAACTCAGTGATGCTTACAGTAATGTAGTAAGTGTTTCGAACAACTTCAAAGTGATGCTGACAGTTATGTAGTAAGAGTTGCTAATGAACTCAATTTAATGCTACTGTGATGTCGTAAGAATTACGAATGAACTCAAAATGATGCTAACAGTTATGGAGTGAAAGTTTTGAATAACCTCAAAGTGATGCTGACAGTAGTGTTGTAAGAGTTGCTACGTAACTCAAAATAATGCGACAGTTATGTCAGAAGAATTGCTAAAGATCTCAAAATGATGCGACAGTGATTTAGTACGAAATGCAAATGAACTCAAAATGATACTAACAGTAATGGAGTGAACGTTTCGAATAAACTCAAAGTGATGCTGACAGTCATGTAGTAAGAGTTTCTACGAACCTCAAAATAATGTGACAGTGATGTCGGAAGAATTGCTAATGAACTCAAAATGATGCTAACAGTAATGGAGTGAAAGTTTCGAATAACCTCAAAGTGATGCTGACAGTCATGTGGTTTGAGTTGCGAGTAAATAAAAAAATGATGCTGACAGTGATGTCGTAAGAATTGCTATTGAACTCAAAATGATGCTAACAGTAATGTAGTGATAGTTGCTAATCAACTCAGTGATGCTTACAGTAATGTAGTAAGAGTTTCGAACAACGTCAAAGTGATGCTGACAGTCATGTAGAAAGAGTTGCTACAAACCTCAAAATAATGCGACAGTGATGTCAGAAGAATTGCTAAAGATCTCAAAATGATGCGACAGTGATTTAGTAAGAATTGCTAATGAACTCAAAATGATGCTAACAGTAATGGAGTGAACGTTTCGAATAAACTCAAAGTGATGCTGACAGTCATGTAGTAAGAGTTGCTTCGAACCTCAAAATAATGCGACAGTGATGTCAGAAGAATTGCGAATGATCTCCAAATGATGGTACAGTGATTTAGTAAGAATTGCTAATGAACTCAAAATGATGCTAACATTAATGGAGTAAAAGTTTCGAATAACCTCAAAGTGATGTTGACAGTCATGTAGTAAGAGTTAATACGAACCTCAAAATATTGCGACACTGATGTCGGAAGAATGGCTAATGATCTCAAAATGATGCGACAGTGATGTCGTACGAATTGCTAATGAACTCAAGATGATGCTAACAGTAATGTAGTGATAGTTGCTAATAAACTCAGTGATGCTTACAGTAATGTAGTAAGAGTTTTGAATAACCTCAAAGTGATGCTGACAGTCATGTAGTAAAAGTTGCTAATAAACTCAGTGATGCTTAGAGTAATGTAGTAAGAGTTGCTAATGAACTCAATTTAATGCTACTGTGATGTCGTAAGAATTGCTAATGAACTCAAAATGATGCTAAAAGTAATGGAGTGAAAGTTTCGAATAACCTCAAAGTGATGCTGACAGTCATTTGGTAAGAGTTGCTACGAACCTCAAAATAATGCGACAGTTATGTCAGAAGAATTTCTAAAGATCTCAAAATGATGCGACAGTGATTTAATAAGAATTGCTAATGAACTCAAAATGATGCTAACAGTAATGGAGTGAACGTTTCGAATAAACTCAAAGTGATGCTGACAGTCATGTAGTAAGAGTTTCTACGAACCTCAAAATAATGCGACAGTGATGTCGCAAGAATTGCTAATGATCTCAAAATGATGCGACAGTGATGTAGTCAGAATTGCTAATGAACTCAAAATGATGCTAACAGTCATGGAGTGAAAGTTTCGAATAACCTCAAAGTGATGTTGACAGTCATGTGGTTTGAGTTGCGAGTAAATAAAAAATTATGCTGACAGTGATGTCATAAGAATTGCTATTGAACTCAAAACGATGCTAACAGTAATGTAGTGATAGTTGCTAATCAACTCAGTGATGCTTGCAGTAATGTACTAAGTGTTTCGAAATACCTCAAAGTGATGCTGACAGTCATGTAGTAAGAGTTGCTTCGAACCTCAAAATAATGCGACAGTAATGTCAGAAGAATTGCTGAAGATCTCAAAATGATGCGACAGTGATTTAGTAAGAATTGCTAATAAACTCAAAATGATGCTAACATTAATGGAGTGAAAGTTTCGAATAACCTCAAAGTGATGTTGACAGTCATGTAGTAAGAGTTAATACGAACCTCAAAATATTGCGACAGTGATGTCGGAAGAATTGCTAATGATATCAAAATGATGCGACAGTGATGTCATAAGAATTGCTAATTAACTCAAGATGATGCTAACAGTAATGTAGTGATAGTTGCTAATAAACTCATTGATGCTTACAGTAATGTAGTAAGAGTTTCGAACAACCTCAAAGTGATGCTGACAGTCATGAAGTAAAAGTTGGGAATAAACTCAGTGATGCTTACAGTAATGTAGTAAGTGTTTCGAACAACTTCAAAGTGATGCTGACAGTCATGTAGTAAGAGTTGCTAATGAACTCAATTTAATGCTACTGTGATGTCGTAAGAATTGCAAATGAACTCAAAATGATGCTAACAGTTATGGAGTGAAAGTTTTGAATAACCTCAAAGTGATGCTGACAGTAGTGTAGTAAGAATTGCTACGTACCTCAAAATAATGCAACAGTTATGTCAGAAGAATTGCTAAAGACCTCAAAATGATGCGACAGTGATTTAGTAAGAATTGCGAATGAACTCAAAATGATGCTAACAGTAATGGAGTGAACGTTTCGAATAAACTCAAAGTGATGCTGACAGTCATGTAGTAAGAGTTTCTACGAACCTCAAAATAATGCGACAGTGATGTCGGAAGAATTGCTAATGATCTGAAAATGATGCGACAGTGATGTAGTAAGAATTGCTAATGAACTCAAAATGATGCTAAAAGTAATGGAGTGAAAGTTTCGAATAACCTCAAAGTGATGCTGACAGTCATGTGGTTTGAGTTGCGAGTAAATAAAAAATGATGCTGACAGTGATGTCGTAAGAATTGCTATTGAACTCAAAACGATGCTAATAGTAATGTATTGATAGTTGCTAATCAACTCAGTGATGCTTACAGTAATGTAGTAAGAGTTTCGAACAACCTCAAAGTGATGCTGACAGTCATGTAGTAAGAGTTGCTACAAACCTCAAAATAACGCGACAGTGATGTCAGAAGAATTGCTAATGATCTCAAAATGATGCGACAGTGATTTAGTAAGAATTGCTAATGAACTCAAAATGATCCCAACATTAATGGAGTGAAAGTTTCAAATAACCTCAAAGTGATGCTGACAGTCATGTGGTTTGAGTTGCGAATAAACTCAGTGATGCTTACAGTAATGTAGTAAGTGTTTCGAACAACTTCAAAGTGATGCTGACAGTCATGTAGTAAGAGTTGCTAATGAACTCAATTTAATGCTACTGTGATGTCGTAAGAATTGCTAATGAACTCAAAATGATGCGACAGTGACGTAGTAAGAACTGCTAATGAACTCAAAATGATGCTAACAGTAATGGAGTGAACGTTTCGAACAACCTCAATGTGATGCTGAACGTCATGTAGTAAGAGTTGCTACAAACCTCAAAATAATGCGACGGTTGTGTCAGAAGAATTGCTAAAGATCTCAAAATGATGCGACAGTGATTTAGTAAGAATTGCTAATGAATTCAAAATGATGCTAACAGTAATGGAGTGAACGTTTCGAATAACCTCAAAGTGATGCTAACAGTAATGTAGTGATAGTTGCTAATAAACTCAGTGATGCTTACAGTAATGTAGCAAGAGTTTCGAACAACCTCAAAGTGATGCTGACAGTCATGTAGTAAGAGTTGCTACGAACCTCAAAAAAATGCGACAGTGATGTCAGAAGAATTGCTAATGATCTCAAAATGATGCTACAGTGATTAAGTAAGAATTGCTAATGAACTCAAAATGATGCTGACATTAATGGAGTGAAAGTTTCGAATAACCTCAAAGTGATGCTGACAGTCATGTAGTAAGAGTTAATACGAACCTCAAAATATTGCGACAGTGATGTCGGAAGAATTGCTAATGATCTCAAAATGATGCGACAGTCATGTAGTAAGAATTGCTAATGAACTCAAGATGATGCTAACAGTAATGTAGTGATAGTTGCAAATAAACTCAGTGATGCTTACAGTAATGTAGTAAGTGTTTCGAACAACTTCAAAGTGATGCTGACAGTTATGTCGTAAGAATTACGAATGAACTCAAAATGATGCTAACAGTTATGGAGTGAAAGTTTTGAATAACCTCAAAGTGATGCTGACAGTAGTGTTGTAAGAGTTGCTACGTAACTCAAAATAATGCGACAGTTATGTCAGAAGAATTGCTAAAGATCTCAAAATGATGCGACAGTGATTTAGTACGAATTGCAAATGAACTAAAAATGATGCTAACAGTAATGGAGTGAACGTTTCGAATAAACTCAAAGTGATGCTGACAGTCATGTAGTAAGAGTTTCTACGAACCTCAAAATAATGCGACAGTGATGTCGGAAGAATTGCTAATGATCTGAAAATGATGCGACAGTGATGTAGTAAGAATTGCTAATGAACTCAAAATGATGCTAATAGTAATGGAGTGAAAGTTTCGAATAACCTCAAAGTGATGCTGACAGTCATGTAGTTTGAGTTGCGAGTAAATAAAAAATGATGCTGACAGTGATGTCGTAAGAATTGCTATTGAACTCAAAACGATGCTAACAGTAATGTATTGATAGTTGCTAATCAACTCAGTGATGCTTACAGTAATGTAGTAAGAGTTTCGAACAACCTCAAAGTGATGCTGAAAGTCATGTAGTAAGAGTTGCTACAAACCTCAAAATAATGCGACAGTGATGTCAGAAGAATTGCTAATGATCTCAAAATGATGCAACAGTGATTTAGTAAGAATTGCTAATGAACTCAAAATGATGCTAACATTAATGGAGTGAAAGTTTCGAATAACCTCAAAGTGATGCTGACAGTCATGTGGTTTGAGTTGCGAATAAACTCAGTGATGCTTACAGTAATGTAGTAAGTGTTTCGAACAACTTCAAAGTGATGCTGACAGTCATGTAGTAAGAGTTGCTAATGAACTCAATTTAATGCTACTGTGATGTCGTAAGAATTGCTAATGAACTCAAAATGATGCGACAGTGATGTAGTAAGAACTGCTAATGAACTCAAAATGATGCTAACAGTAATGGAGTGAACGTTTCGAACAACCTCAATGTGATGCTGACAGTCATGTAGTAAGAGTTGCTACAAACCTCAAAATAATGCGACGGTTATGTCAGAAGAATTGCTAAAGATCTCAAAATGATGCGACAGTGATTTAGTTAGAATTGCTAATGAATTCAAAATGATGCTAACAGTAATGGAGTGAACGTTTCGAATAAACTTAAAGTGATGCTGACAGTCATGTAGTAAGAGTTTCTACGAACCTCAAAATAATGCGACAGTGATGTCGGAAAAATTGCTAATGATCTAAAAATGATGCGACAGTGATGTAGTCAGATTTGCTAATGAACTCATAATGATGCTAAAATTAATGGAGTGAAAGTTTCGAACAACTTCAAAGTGATGCTGACAGTCATGTAGTAAGTGTTTCGAACAACTTACAAGTGATGCTGACAGTCATGTAGTAAGAGTTGTTAATGAACTCAATTCAATGCTACTGTGATGTCGTAAGAATTGCTAATGAACTCAAAATGATGCTAACAGTAATGGAGTGAAAGTTTCGAATCACCTCAAAGTGATGCTGACGGTCATGTAGTAAGAGTTACTATGAACCTCAAAAAAATGCGACAGTGATGTCAGAAGAATTGCTAATGATCTCAAAATGATGCTACAGTGATTTAGTAAGAATTGCTAATGAACTCAAGATGATGCGAACAGTCATGTAGTGATAGTTGCTAATAAACTCAGTAATGCTTACAGTAATGTTGTAAGAGTTTCGAACAACCTCAAAGTGACGCTGACAGTCATGTAGTAAGTGTTTCGAACAACTTCAAAGTGATGCTGACAGTAATGTAGTAAGAGTTGCTACGAATCTCAAAATAATTCGAAAGTGATGTCAGAAGAATTGCTAATGATCTCAAAATGATGCGACAGTGATGTAGTAAGAATTGCTAATGAACTCAAAATGATGCTAACAGTAATGGAGTGAACGTTTCGAATAAACTCAAAGTGATGCTGACAGTTATGTACTAAGAGTTGTTAATGAACTCAATTCAATGCTACTGTGATGTCGTAAGAATTGCTAATGAACTCAAAATGCTGCTAACAGTAATGGAGTGAAAGTTTCGAATAACCTCAAAGTGATGCTGACAGTCATGTAGTAAGTGTTGCAACGAACCTCAAAATAAAGCGACAGTAATGTAGTAAAAGATACTACGAACCTCAAAATATTGCGACAGTGATGTCGGAAGAATTGCTAAAGATCTCAAAATGATGCGACAGTGATTTAGTAAGAACTGCTAATGAACTCAAAATGATGCTAACAGTAATGGAGTGAACGTTTCGAACAACCTCAAAGTGATGCTGACAGTAATGTAGTAAGAGTTGCTACGAATCTCAAAATAATGCGAAAGTGATGTCAGAAGAATTGCTAATGATCTCAAAATGATGCGACAATGATGTAGTAAGAATTGCTAATGAACTCAAAATGATGCTAACAGTAATGGAGTGAAAGTTTCGAATAACCTCAAAGTGATGCTGACAGTAATGTAGTAAGAGTTGCTACGAACCTCAAAAAAATGCAACAGTGATGTCAGAAGAATTGCTTATGATCTCAAAATGATGCTACAGTGATTTAGTAAGAATTGCTAATGAACTCAAAATGATGCTAACATTAATGGAGTGAAAGTTTTGAATAACCTCAAAGTGATGCTGACAGTCATGTAGTAAGAGTTAATACGAACCTCAAATATTGCGACAGTGATGTCGGAAGAATTGCTAATGATCTCAAAATGATGCGACAGTGATTTAGTAAGAATTGCTAATGAACTCAAAATGATGCTAACATTAATGGAGTGAAAGTTGCTAATAAACTCGAAGTGATGCTGACAGGAATGCAGTCAGAGTTGCTACGAACCTTTAAATAATGCAACAGTAATGTAGTAAGAGTTGCTACGAACATCAAAATAATGCGACAGTGATGCCAGAAGAATTGCTAATGACCTCAAAATGATGCAACAGTGATGTAGTAAGAATTGCTTATGAACTCAAAATGATGCTAACAGTAATGGAGTGAAAGTTTCGAATGACCTCAAAGTGATGCTGACGGTCATGTACTAAGAGTTGCTACGAACCTAAAATAATGCGACAGTAATGTAGAAAAAGTTGCTACGAACCTCAAAAAAATGCGACAGTGATGTCAGAAGAATTGCTAATGAACTCAAGATGATGCTAACAGTAATGTAGTGAAAGTTGCTAATAAACTCAGTGATGCTTATAGTAATGTAGTAAGAGTTTCGAACAACCTCAAAGTGATGCTGACAGTCATGTAGTAAGTGTTTCGAACAACTTCAAAGTGATGCTGAAAGTCATGTCGTAAGAATTGCTAATGAACTCAATTTAATGCTACTGTGATGTCGTAAGAATATCTAATGAACTCAAAATAATGCTAACAGTAATGGAGTGAAAGTTTCGAATGACCTCAAAGTGATGCTGACAGTCATGAAGTAAGAGTTGCTTATGAACTCAAAATGATGCTAACAGTAATGGAGTGAAAGTTTCGAATGACCTCAAAGTGATGCTGACAGTCATGAAGTACGAGTTGCTACGAACCTCAAAATAATGCGACAGTAATGTAGTAAAAGTTGCTACGAACCTCAAAATATTGCGACAGTGATGTCGGAAGAATTGCTAATGAACTTAAAATGATGCTAACAGTAATGTAGTGACAGTTCCTAATCAACTCAGTGATGCTTACAGTAATGTAGTAAGTGTTTCAAACAACCTCAAAGTGATGCTGACAGTCATGCAGTAAGAGTTGCTACGAACCTCAATATAATGCGACAGTGATGTCGTAAGAATTGCTAATCATCTAAAAATGATGCGACAGTGATGTCGTAAGAATTATTAATGAACTCAAAATGATGGAAACAGTAATGGAGTGAAAGTTGCTAATAAACTCAAAGTGATGCTGACAGTAATGTAGTAAGTCGTGTAGTAAGAGTTTCTACAAACCTTAAAATAATGCGAGAGTGATGTCAGAAGAATCAGTAATGATCTCAAAATGATGCGACAGTGATGTCGTAAGAATTGCTAATATACTCAAAATGATGCGACAGTGACGTAGTAAGAATTGTAACGAATTCAAAATGATGCTAACTGTAATGTAGTGAAAGTTTCGAACAAACTCAAAGTGATGCTGACAGACATGTTGTAAGAGTTGCAACGAACCTCAAAATGATGCGACAGTGATGGAGTAAGAATTGCAAATAAACTCAAAATGATGCTAACAGTAATGTAGTGAAAGTTTCGAATAACCTCAAAGTGATGCTGACAGTCATGTGGTTTGAGTTGCGAGCAACCTAAAAATGATGCTGACCGTGATGTCGGAAGAATTGCTCATGATCTCAAAATGATGCGACAATGATGTCGTAAGAATTGCTAATGAACTCAAAATGATGGTAACAGTAATGTAGTGAAAGTTGCCAATAAACTCAAAGTGTACTGACAGTCATGTAGGAAGAGTTGCTACGAACCTTAAAACAATGCAACAGTAATGTAGTAAGAGTTACTACGAACTTCAAAATGATGTGACAGTGATGTAGTAAGAATTGCTTATGATCTGAAATGATGGGACAGTGATGTAGTAAGAATTGCTAATGAACTGGAAATGATGCTAACAGTAATGTAGTGAAAGTTGCAAGTAACCTAAAAATGATGCTGACAGTAATGTAGTAAGAGCTGCTGATAACCTCAAAATAATGCTACAGTGATGGAGGAAGAATTGCTAATGAACTCAAAATGATGCTAACAGTAATGTAGTGAAAGTTTCGAATAACCACAAGTGATGCTGACAGTCATGTAGTTAGAGTTGCAACGAACCTAAAAATGACGCAACAGTGATGGAGTAAGAATTGCTAATGAACTCAAAATGATGCTAACAGTAATGTAGTGAAAGGTTCGAATAAACTCAAAGTGATGCTGACAGTCATGTGGTTAGAGATGTGAGTAACCTAAAAATGGTGCTGACGGTAATGTAGTAAGAGTTGCTAATAACCTCAAAATAATGCTACAGTCATGTTGTAAGAATTGCTAATGATCTCAAATTGATGCGACAGTGATGGAGTAAGAATTGCTAATGAACTCAAAATGATGCCAAAAGTGATGTTGTGAAAGTTTCGAATAACCTCAAAGTGATGCTGACAGTCATGTAGAAAGAATTGCTATTAAACTCAAAATGATGCTAAAAGTAACGTAGTGATAATTGCTCATAAACTCAAAATGATGCTAACAGTAATTGAGTGAGTGTTTCGAACAACCTCAAAGTGATGCTGACAGTCATGTAGTAAGAGTTTCTACGAACCTCAAAATAATGCAACAGTGATGTCAGAAGAATTGCTAATCATCTAAAAATGATGCGACAGTGATGTAGTAAGAACTGTTAATGAACTCAAAATGATGGTAACAGTAATGGAGTGAAAGTTGCTAATAAACTCAACGTGATGCTGACAGTAATGTAGTAAGAGTTGCTACTAACCTCAAAATAATGCGAGAGTGATGTCAGAAGAATTGGTAAAGATCTCAAAATGATGCGACAGTGATGTCGTAAGAATTGTAACGAACTCAAAATGATGCTAACTGTAATGTAGTGAAAGTTTCGAACAAACTCAAAGTGATGCTGACAGTAATGTAGTAAGAGTTTCTACGAACCTCAAAATAATGCGACAGTGATGTCGGAAGAATTGCTCATGATCTCAAAATGATGTGACAGTCATGTAGTGATAGTTTCGAATAACCTCAAAGTGATGCTGACAGTAATGTAGTAAGAGTTGCTACTAACCTCAAAATAATGCAACAGTAATGTAGTAAGAGTTGCTACGAACCTCCGAATAATGCGACAGTGATGTCGGAAGAATTACTAATGATCTCAAAATGATGCGACAGTGATGTAGTAAGAATTGCTAATGAACTCAAAATGATGCTAACAGTAATGGAGTGAAAGTTTCGAATAACCTCAGAGTGATGCTGACAGTCATGTAGGAAGAGTTGCTACGAACCTCAAAATAATGCGACAGTTATTTCGGAAGAATTGCTAATAAACTCTAAATGATGCTGACGGTATTGGAGGAAGAGTTGAAACTAACCTCAAAATGATGCTAAAGTCATGTCGTAAGAATTGCTATTAAACTCAAAATGATGCGAACATTAATGGAGTCAAAGTTGCTAATAACCTCAAAGTGATGCTGACAGTCATGTGGTTAGAGATGCGAGTAACCTAAAAATGATGCTGACGGTAATGTAGTAAGAGTTGCTAATAACCTCAAAATAATGCTACAGTGATGTCGTAAGAATTGCTAATGATCTCAAAATGATGCGACAGTGATGGAGTAAGAATTGCTAATGAACTCAAAATGATGCCAAAAGTGATGTTGTGAAAGTTTCGAATAACCTCAAAGTGATGCTGACAGTCATGTGGTAAGAATTGCTATTAAACTCAAAATGATGCTAACAGTAATGTAGTGATAATTGCTCATAAACTCAGTGATGTTTACAGTAATGTAGTGAGTGTTTCGAACAACCTCAAAGTGATGCTGACAGTCATGTAGTAAGTGTAGCTACGAACCTCAAAATAATGCGACAGTGATGTCAGAAGAATTGCTGATGATCTCAAAATGATGCGACAGTGATGTAATAAGAATTGCTAATGATCTCAAAATGATGCTAACAATAATGTAGTGAAAGTTTCAAACAACCTCAAAGTGATGCCGACAGTCATGTAGTAAGAGTTGCTACGAACCTCCAAATAATGCGACAGTGATGTCGTAAGAATTGCTAATGATCCCAAAATGATGCTAACAGTAATGTAGTGATAGTTGCAAATAAACTAAAAGTGATGCTGACAGTCATGTAGTAAGAGTTGCTACGAACCTCCAAATAATGCGACAGTGATGTCGGAAGAATTTCTAATGAACTCAAAATGATGCTGACGGTGATGTAGTGATAATTGCGAGTAACCTAAAAATGATGCTAACAGTAATCTAGTAAGAGCTGCTAATAACCTCGAAATGATGCTTACAGAAATGTAGTACGAGTTGAAACTAGAACAACAAACTGTCCTCTGATGGTTGGACAGGTTGGTTTGGTCCGTCCTCTCACTCATCATTAAAAGCCCTTGTTACTCATCATTCATCCAATCTGACACTCACGTCTGCAGTGAGGAATCCCCAGCAACCCGCGGCCCACATGGAGCAATCTTGGCCAATCACGTGGGGCCTGCAGCGGCACCGACCACCAAATGACTCGCAGGTGTCACTCTCAGCTCCAACCTCATGGCAGGCACAAGGCAGGGCGCCGTTGTTGAAGAGAGCCCAAGAGACACAACTGAGCTGAGACAGAATGGAGACCAAGGACAGGAGGGACGACAGAGAAAAAGGAAACGTTAGCGAGACATTTTAGGAAAATTAGTTTAGTGGGGAAAAGGTTCTTAGCCAAACTTGCTAAATGGAAGGACAACAAAAAACAAAGATCTTAAAAAGAAAATTAGCACAAAATGAAACCCTGCAAGAGAAAGTAAATCAAGAACTAAATATTCTTGAGGCTCAGGTCTTTAGTTCCAATGCTTGTAAATGACATCTGAATGCATTCACAACCCAAATCTGAGCAGACAGAAGCGTCCCAGTCAGGCCCAGTTTAGTTCCTCTAGAACATTCAGGGATACAGAACAGGGACCAACTCAGGCTGAGAGACACCGACTTGACATGAAAGCTGTTGAGGCCACAGTTGCTGATGAAGTGGTCAGATTTCTCCAGTGGTTCTTGGTTCAGGGAGCTGGAGCTGGAGCTGCTCTCAGGCACCACCAGGACGTGATCCTGGAGAGACAGAAGGAAGAAGTCCAGGCCTGACAGAGGAGAAGGAGGCACAGAGTAGAAACAGCAGATACGTGTGGGGAAAGGGAGAGGGTATCAGTCCAGCAGAGGAGCAGGAAACCTACCACCACAGGGCTCTGCCTGCAGGAACCTGCAGGTGAGGAGGACCTGAGCCCCCTTAATTGTTAATGAACTCAAAATGATGCTAACAGTGATAATAGTGAAAGAATTGTCGGAAGAATTGTTAATGAATTCAAAAATGAATGAAGGATGAGAGCGATGTTCAATGGTACATGTTTTCTTTCCTGAACCGCCGATGTTTCCAATCACGAATCTCAGTCATGAGATTTGAACATCATGAAGGAGTTCAAAAGTGTCAAACTGGGCCGGTCTCCATTTTATGAGTCCAGAGACCGAGGATAAAACTACAAGTCCCTGGTTCAGATTTGACTCGTCTGAATCCAAACACAGCAGCGTTCTTCCACCAGGCCAGAGGAGTTGATCATGATAACAAGATATCTTCATGCTACTACAACACACAAACTCATCACCAGAAAAGACTTCATGGTGGAACAACAAATCTCCTCCCAATGGGAAAAACATTGAGTTGAACAATCAACTTTTCCATGATGACATGGAGAGCTTGGCAGCAGCAGCAGGCTTCCATTGGGGGCTGATATGCCAGCTCCACTTAGCCTTCTTTGGAATGGTTTCAGCTGGAGTGATGCTGTTATTGAGACCTTTTATCTGGAACAACACCACCTGCATGGAGACTGAGGACTTCAACAGATGCAGATGTTGACCCAGAATGAATCTAAATATTCCAGATGTGTTAAATCAATCCAGCAGCAGTGGTGGGAGCGTCGTAAACTCACTCACTCAGCAGCCGTCAGCCTCCGTACCTGCACGGAGTCCAGCCTGATGTGGTCTCTGTTGTCTGCTCCCAGAGGTGGTCTGTCACCTCTGAACCAGGGGGCTCATCTCTCTGGTGGGAGGTCAGTGGAGGAGCTGCAGCGGGGGAGGCTAGGATGGGCTCCTGTAGGAGGAGCTCTGGCCCTCCTTCAGCACCAGCCAGTGGGAGGGAGTTTGGAAACCTGAGGGGACACAGGAGGAGCTACAGGGGGAGGGAAGGTGGATCAGAACCATTCTCACAAGAGCGCTGAGGGGACACAGGAGGAGCTACAGGGGGAGGGAAGGTGGATCAGAACCCTTCTAACAAGAGCGCTGAGGGGACACAGGAGGAGCTACAGGGGGAGGGAAGGTGGATCAGAACCCTTCTAACAAGAGCGCTGAGGGGACACAGGAGGAGCTACAGGGGGAGGGAAGGTGGATCAGAACCGTTCTAACAAGAGCGCTGAGGGGACACAGGAGGAGCTACAGGGGGAGGGAAGGTGGATCAGAACCCTTGTAACAAGAGCGCTGAGGGGACACAGGAGGAGCTACAGGGGGAGGGAAGGTGGATCAGAACCCTTCTAACAAGAGCGCTGAGGGGACACAGGAGGAGCTACAGGGGGAGGGAAGGTGGATCAGAACCGTTCTAACAAGAGCCTGAGGGGACACAGGAGGAGCTACAGGGGGAGGGAAGGTGGATCAGAACCGTTCTAACAAGAGCGCTGAGGGGACACAGGAGGAGCTACAGGGGGAGGGAAGGTGGATCAGAACCGTTCTAACAAGAGCGCTGAGGGGACACAGGAGGAGCTACAGGGGGAGGGAAGGTGGATCAGAACCGTTCTAACAAGAGCGCTGAGGGGACACAGGAGGAGCTACAGGGGGAGGGAAGGTGGATCAGAACCGTTCTAACAAGAGCGCTGAGGGGACACAGGAGGAGCTACAGGGGGAGGGAAGGTGGATCAGAACCGTTCTTACAAGAGCGCTGTCCCACTAATGTTCCTCACCAGAATCCTCCTGTCAGGGGGGAACCGTCCATGGGTGCTGATGCAGCGGACTGAAGGTTCAACGTAGTCCATGCTGAACTGGTCTTTAGGCACCAGGTGGACTTTGTGCTAAAAACAGCAGAAAAAAAAGACAAAAAGGGGAGAATTTTAACAAAAGTATGCAAATGAGCTGAAGATCAAAATACAAAAAGTAAATCAAGGTTTTTTTCAAATGATTGCCAGCTATTTAGCTAAGAGAAGGACAAATGTCAATCAAGATGTCAGAATGGAACGATCCCACTGGCTTCTGGTCAAGGGAACCATGGAGATGCTAACTTCCTGTTGGACTATCAGGGTGTCTCATCCCTGACATGCTAACTTCCTGTTGGACGATAAGCGTGTCTCATCCCTGACATGCTAACTTCCTGTTGGACGATAAGCGTGTCTCATCCCTGACATGCTAACTTCCTGTTGGACGATAAGCGTGTCTCATCCCTGACATGCTAACTTCCTGTTGGACGATAAGGGTGTCTCATCCCTGACATGCTAACTTCCTTTTGGACTATGAGGGTGTCTCATCCCTGACATGCTAACTTCCTGTTGGACTATGAGGGTGTCTCATCCCTGACATGCTAACTTCCTGTTGGACTATAAAGCCTGATTTAAGCCTGATTTATGCTTCTGTGTCGAGTAGTATTCGTACCTACGCCGTCGACGCAGACCGTACGCCGTAGCCTGAAACGCGCCTCCAAAAAATCCTGCTTACTCATCGCGTCGACGCGTGGTGACGTCACCGTCGAGGACTGTGATTGGTCCGCTCAGAACGTTTTTTCCGGTTCAGTCGCAGCACAACACCGCCATTTTCAAAGTTTCTGTGGTAAAAGCTCCAAGAAAAAAAAGACCAAGCCGAAGAGAGGATTATCGAGGAGGTGCTCAAGTACGACCACCTCTACAACTCCTCTTCGCGGCACTACAAAGACTGACAAATGGCCAACAATTGTTGTCTGTGACCGGAAGAAAACCAAGGAATCCGACAAGAGCCCCGTAAACAATACAAAGACAAAGCCACACCCCCTAGCGGCTTGGCGGTGTATTGCAGAGCAACGCGTTCCCTCGACGCAGAATAAACCAGGCTTGTCAGTCGCACCTGTTTTACGCCCCCGTGCCAGATAAGGACCCCCATCGGGCTGTGCCACCCTGGAGGGAGCGCGTCTCACAGTCAGTCAGCGGAACCATGCGGATCCGGGCCGGAGCTGTGGGAAGGAGCGCCAATTGTATCGGGTTGTTGTTTTCTGGACTGCAGCAGAACAGGAGCAGCCGGGACTGGAATGTAGAAGTAGGTTATCTTGAAGTTGACTCAGTTATGGTGAACGATATTGTGGTTCAACACTTTAATGAGCTTTAAGGCAAACACATTTCATGAGGAAACAACGCCGGAATTGGACGGATTTCAGCGGCACACAACAACGTATCCGATACACCTCATTGGAAACCTGGTGGTCTAAGACTAAGAAACACCAGTCACCATGAAGAAAGGAACTTTTAGCTGAGCACTCATGTTCTTTTCTGCAGGTTGAATGTCGCATTTGTTGGACAGAAGCGTCTCATCTCAACAAAAGCACCTCTTCAGTGCTGAGGCATGATGGGGCCAGGCATGAGAATGAAGTCCCAGATCCACCAGGATGAACTCAGGTATACAGCCACTCTCCAACTGACTCACAGTTGCTTCATTGATCATTAATTCCTCTTCATTTCTTCTCTCCTTCATCTTTAACCATCCAGCTTCCAGGAAGCAGATGCTGGATGAGGCTCTGCTGAATTTCATCCTGAAGGACTGCCAGCCCCTCAGCACTGTTGAGAGGGAAGGGTTCAGGGAACTGGTTCAGGTCCTTGAGCCTCATATGTTTGCCAACCAGAAAGGTTTGTGTGGAAATGATCTAAAGCAGTCGTTGATATCTCCAGTTTATTTCATCTCTAATTTCAATGTATTGATTTACTCTGGGTGTCATTTTCAGACCATCAAACAAACGGTGGCCAAAAAGTACCAGGAGGAACGGGAAGGAGTGAAAAAGGAAGTCCAGCTGCCATGTGGACATCTGTGGACATGGAGGCTCCCTTGGCTCTGACCTGTCACTGCATTAGTGAGAATGAATGTGTTGGGAGTGCAAGACTTTCCACAAAGTCACCCTGCATCATTTTGAGGTTCGTAGCAACTCTTACTGCATCACTGTAGCTTCATTTTGAGGTCAACAGAAAGTCTACATTACTGTCAACATCATTTTTAGGTTAGTAGCAACTCTCATTACATCACTTTAGAATCATTTTGACATTAGTAGCAACTCTCATTACATCACTTTAGCATTTTTTGAAATTTATACCAACTCTCACCACATCACTTTAGCATCATTTCGTAGGTTACTAGAAACTCTCATTACATCATCTTAGCATCATTTTGAGATGATTAGCAACTCTCATCACATCACTGTAGCATCATTTCTTAGGTTAGTAGCAACTCTCACGACATCACTGTCAACATCATTTTGAGGTTCGTAGCAAACCTCACTACATCATTGTAGCATCATTTCTTAGGGAAGTAGCAACTCTCATTACACCGCTTTAGCATTATTTTGAAATTACTATCAACTCTCACCACATTACTTTCGCATTATTTTAAGGTTTTTAGAAACTCTCATTATATCACTTTTAGCATCATTTTGAGGTTTTTTAGCAACTCTCACCACATCACTGTAGCATCATTTTGTAATTAATAGCAACTCTCATTACATCACTGTAGCATCATTTCTTGGGTTAGGAGCAACTCTTATTAAGTCACTGTAGCATCATTTAAGATGATGAGCAACTCTCATCACATAAATGAAGAATAATTTCTTAGGTTAGTAGAAACTCTCATTGCATCACTTCAGCATTGTTTTGAGATGATTAGCAACTCATCACATCACTGCAGTACCCTTTCTTAGGTAAGTAGCAACTCTCACTACATCACTGTAGCATCATTTCTTAGGTTAGAAGAAACTCTCATTACATCACTGGCATCATTCTGAGATTGGATTGCAACTCTCATGACATCACTTTAGCATCATTTTGAGATTAGTAGCAAGTCTCACTACATCACTGTAGCATCATTTCTTAGGTTAGTAGCAACTGTCTTTACATCACTTTAGGATCATTTTTAGATTAGTAGCAACTCTCACCACATCACTGTAGCATCACTTCTTAGGTTTGTAGCAACTCTCATGAAGTCACTGTAGCATCATTTTGAGGTTCGTAGCAACTCTCACTACATCACTTTAGCATCATTTTTAGATTAGTAGCAACTCTCACGACATCACTGTAGCATCATTTCTTTGGTTAGTAGCAACTCTCATTACATCACTTTAGGATCATTTTTAGATAAGTAGCAACTCTCACTACATCACTGTAGTATCATTTCTTAGGTTAGTAGCAACTCTCATGAAGTCACTGTAGCATCATTTTGAGGTTCGTAGCAACTCCCACTACATAACTTTAGCATCATTTTTAGATTAGTAGCAACTCTCACTACATCACTGTAGCATCATTTCTTTGGTTAGTAGCAACTCTCATTACATCACTTTAGGATCATTTTTAGATTAGTAGCAACTCTCACCACATCACTGTAGTATCATTTCTTTGTTTAGTAGCAACTCTCACTGCATCACTGTAGCATCATTTCTTAGGTTCGTAGCAACTGTCATTACATTACTGTAGCATCATTTCTTAGGTTTGAAGCAACTCTCATTACATCACTTTAGCATAATTTTGAAATTCTTAACAACTCTCATTACATCACTTTAGCATCATTTTGAGATGATTAGCAACTCTCATTACATCACTTTAGCATAATTTTGAAATTCTTAACAACTCTCATTACATCACTTTAGCATCATTTTGAGATGATTAGCAACTCTCATCACATCACTGTCGCATCCTTTCTTAGGTTAGTAGCAACCCTCACTACATCACTGTCAACATCATTTTGAGGTCAGTAGCAACTCTCACTACATCACTGTAGCATCATTTCTTCGGTTCGTAGCAACTCTCATTACATCACTTCAGCATCATTATGAGGTTCGTAGCAACTCTCACTACATTACTGTAGCATCATTTCTTAGGTTCCTAGAAACTCTCACTACATCACTGTAGCATCATTTCTGAGGTTAGGAGCAACTCTCATGAAGTCACTGTAGCATCATTTTGAGGTTCGTAGCAACTCTCACTACATCACTGTAGCATCATTTCTTAGGTTAGTAGCAACTCTCATTACATCACTGTAGCATCATTTCTTTGTTTAGTAGCAACTCTCACTACATCACTGGAGCATCATTTCTTAGGTTCGTAGCAACTGTCATTACATTACTGTAGCATCATTTATTAGGTTCTTCGCAACTCTCACTCTGTCACTGTCGCATTATTTTGAGAGTTTTAGCAAATCTTACTACATTACTGTCAGCTTCATTTTCAGCATCATAGTAACTCTCACTACATTACTGTAGCATCATCTCTTAGGTTAGTAGCAACTCTCATTACATCACTTAAGCATCGTTTTGAGATGAGTAGCAACTCTCACTACATCACTGTAGCATCATTTCTTTGGTGAGTAGCAACTCTCACTACATGACTGTAGCATCATTTCTTAGGTTCGTAGCAACTGTCATTACATTACTTTAGCATCATTTCTTTGGTTAGTAGCAACTCTCACTACATCACTGTAGCATCATTTCTTAGGTTAGTAGCAACTCTCATTACATCACTTTAGCATCATTTTGAGATGAGTAGAACTCTCACTACATCACTGTCAGCATCATTTTGAGGTTAGTAGCAACTCTCACTACATCACTGTAGCATCATTTCTTAGGTTTGTAGCAACTCTCATTACATCACTTTAGCATAATTTTGAGATGATTAGCAACTCTCATTAAATCACTTTATCATAATTTTGAAATTCTTAACCACTCTCATTACATCACTTTAGCATCATTTTGAGATGATTAGCAACTCTCATCACATCACTGTAGCATCATTTCTTTGTTTCGTAGCAACTCTCACTACATCACTGTAGCATCATTTCTTAGGTTCGTAGCAACTCTCACTCCATTACTGTAGCATTATTTTGAGAGTTTTAGCAAATCTTACTGCATCACTGTCAGCATCATTTTGAGCATCATAGCAACTCTCACTACATCACTGTAGCATCATTTCTTAGGTTAGTAGCAACTGTCATTACATCTATTCAGCATCATTTTGAAATTAGTAGCAACTCTCATTACATCACTGTAGCATCATTTTGAGATGAGTAGCAACTCTCACTACATCACTGCAGCCTTATTTTGAGGTAAGCAGAACTTCTCAGTACATTACTGTCAGCATCATTTTGAGGTTAGTAGCAACTCTCACTACATGACTGTAGCATCATTTTTAGTTTAGTAGCAATTTATTACATCACTGTAGCATCATTTCTTAGGTTAGGAGCAACTCTCATTAAGTCACTGTGGCATCATTTTGAGGTTCGTAGCATCTCTCACCACATCACTGTAGCATCATTTCTTCGGTTTGTAGCAACTCTCATTACATCACTTTAGCATAATTTTGAAATTCTTAACAACTCTCATTACATCACTTTCGCATCATTTTGAGATGATTAGCAACTCTCATCACATCACTGTAGCATCCTTTCTTAGGTTAGTAGCAACCCTCACTACATCACTGTCAACATCATTTTGAGGTCAGTAGCAACTCTCACTACATCACTTTAGCATAATTTTGAGATGATTAGCAACTCTCATTAAATCACTTTAGCATAATTTTGAAATTCTTAACCACTCTCATTACATCACTTTAGCATCATTTTGAGATGATTAGCAACTCTCATCACATCACTGTAGCATCATTTCTTTGTTTCGTAGCAACTCTCACTACATCACTGTAGCATCATTTCTTAGGTTCGTAGCAACTCTCACTCCATTACTGTAGCATTATTTTGAGAGTTTTAGCAAATCTTACTACATCACTGTCAGCATCATTTTGAGCATCATAGCAACTCTCACTACATCGCTGTAGCATCATTTCTTAGGTTAGTAGCAACTGTCATTACATCTGTTCAGCATCATTTTGAAATTAGTAGCAACTCTCATTACATCACTGTAGCATCATTTTGAGATGAGTAGCAACTCTCACTACATCACTGCAGCCTTATATTGAGGTAAGCAGAAATTCTCAGTACATTACTGTCAGCATCATTTTGAGGTTAGGAGCAACTCTCACTACATGACTGTAGCATCATTTTTAGGTTAGTAGCAATTTATTACATCACTGTAGCATCATTTCTTAGGTTAGGAGCAACTCTCATTAAGTCACTGTGGCATCATTTTGAGGTTCGTAGCATCTCTCACCACATCACTGTAGCATCATTTCTTAGGTTTGTAGCAACTCTCATTACATCACTTTAGTATAATTTTGAAATTCTTAACAACTCTCATTACATCACTTTCGCATCATTTTGAGATGATTAGCAACTCTCATCACATCACTGTAGCATCCTTTCTTAGGTTAGTAGCAACCCTCACTACATCACTGTCAACATCATTTTGAGGTCAGTAGCAACTCTCACTACGTCACTGTAGCATCATTTCTTCGGTTCGTAGCAACTCTCATTACATCACTTCAGCATCATTATGAGGTTCGTAGCAACTCTCACTTCATTACTGTAGCATCATTTCTTAGGTTCGTAGCAACTCTCACTCCATCACTGTAGCATTATTTTGAGAGTTTTAGCAAATCTTACTACATTACTGTGAGCATCATTTTGAGCATCATAGTAACTCTCACTACATCACTGTAGCATAATTTCTTAATTTAGTAGCAACTCTCATGACATCACTTAAGCATCGTTTTGAGATGAGTAGCAACTCTCACTACATCACTGTAGCATCATTTCTTAGGTTAGGAGCAACTCTCATTAAGTCACTGTGGCATCATTTTGAGGTTCGTAGCATCTCTCACCACATCACTGTAGCATCATTTCTTAGGTTTGTAGCAACTCTCATTACATCACTTTAGCATAATTTTGAAATTCTTAACAACTCTCATTACATCACTTTCGCATCATTTTGAGATGATTAGCAACTCTCATCACATCACTGTAGCATCCTTTCTTAGGTTAGTAGCAACCCTCACTACATCACTGTCAACATCATTTTGAGGTCAGTAGCAACTCTCACTACGTCACTGTAGCATCATTTCTTCGGTTCGTAGCAACTCTCATTACATCACTTCAGCATCATTATGAGGTTCGTAGCAACTCTCACTACATTACTGTAGCATCATTTCTTAGGTTCGTAGCAACTCTCACTCCATCACTGTAGCATTATTTTGAGAGTTTTAGCAAATCTTACTACATTACTGTGAGCATCATTTTGAGCATCATAGTAACTCTCATTACATCACTTTCGCATCATTTTGAGATGATTAGCAACTCTCATCACATCACTGTAGCATCCTTTCTTAGGTTAGTAGCAACCCTCACTACATCACTGTCAACATCATTTTGAGGTCAGCAGCAACTCTCACTACGTCACTGTAGCATCATTTCTTCGGTTCGTAGCAACTCTCATTACATCACTTCAGCATCATTATGAGGTTCGTAGCAACTCTCACTACATTACTGTAGCATCATTTCTTAGGTTCGTAGCAACTCTCACTCCATCACTGTAGAATTATTTTGAGAGTTTTAGCAAATCTTACTACATTACTGTGAGCATCATTTTGAGCATCATAGTAACTCTCACTACATCACTGTAGCATAATTTCTTAATTTAGTAGCAACTCTCATGACATCACTTAAGCATCGTTTTGAGATGAGTAGCAACTCTCACTACATCACTGTAGCATCATTTCTTAGGTTAGGAGCAACTCTCATTAAGTCACTGTGGCATCATTTTGAGGTTCGTAGCATCTCTCACCACATCACTGTAGCATCATTTCTTCGGTTTGTAGCAACTCTCATTACATCACTTTAGCATAATTTTGAAATTCTTAACAACTCTCATTACATCACTTTCGCATCATTTTGAGATGATTAGCAACTCTCATCACATCACTGTAGCATCCTTTCTTAGGCTAGTAGCAACCCTCACTACATCACTGTCAACATCATTTTGAGGTCAGTAGCAACTCTCACTACATCACTTTAGCATAATTTTGAGATGATTAGCAACTCTCATTAAATCACTTTAGCATAATTTTGAAATTCTTAACCACTCTCATTACATCACTTTAGCATCATTTTGAGATGATTAGCAACTCTCATCACATCACTGTAGCATCATTTCTTTGTTTCGTAGCAACTCTCACTACATCACTGTAGCATCATTTCTTAGGTTCGTAGCAACTCTCACTCCATTACTGTAGCATTATTTTGAGAGTTTTAGCAAATCTTACTACATCACTGTCAGCATCATTTTGAGCATCATAGCAACTCTCACTACATCGCTGTAGCATCATTTCTTAGGTTAGTAGCAACTGTCATTACATCTATTCAGCATCATTTTGAAATTAGTAGCAACTCTCATTACATCACTGTAGCATCATTTTGAGATGAGTAGCAACTCTCACTACATCACTGCAGCCTTATTTTGAGGTAAGCAGAAATTCTCAGTACATTACTGTCAGCATCATTTTTAGGTTAGTAGCAATTTATTACATCACTGTCGCATCATTTCTTAGGTTAGGAGCAACTCTCATTAAGTCACTGTGGCATCATTTTGAGGTTCGTAGCATCTCTCACCACATCACTGTAGCATCATTTCTTAGGTTTGTAGCAACTCTCATTACATCACTTTAGCATAATTTTGAAATTCTTAACAACTCTCATTACATCACTTTCGCATCATTTTGAGATGATTAGCAACTCTCATCACATCACTGTAGCATCCTTTCTTAGGTTAGTAGCAACCCTCACTACATCACTGTCAACATCATTTTGAGGTAAGTAGCAACTCTCACTACGTCACTGTAGCATCATTTCTTCGGTTCGTAGCAACTCTCATTACATCACTTCAGCATCATTATGAGGTTCGTAGCAACTCTCACTACATTACTGTAGCATCATTTCTTAGGTTCGTAGCAACTCTCACTCCATCACTGTAGCATTATTTTGAGAGTTTTAGCAAATCTTACTACATTACTGTGAGCATCATTTTGAGCATCATAGTAACTCTCATTACATCACTTTCGCATCATTTTGAGATGATTAGCAACTCTCATCACATCACTGTAGCATCCTTTCTTAGGTTAGGAGCAACCCTCACTACATCACTGTCAACATCATTTTGAGGTCAGTAGCAACTCTCACTACGTCACTGTAGCATCATTTCTTCGGTTCGTAGCAACTCTCATTACATCACTTCAGCATCATTATGAGGTTCGTAGCAACTCTCACTACATTACTGTAGCATCATTTCTTAGGTTCGTAGCAACTCTCACTCCATCACTGTAGCATTATTTTGAGAGTTTTAGCAAATCTTACTACATTACTGTGAGCATCATTTTGAGCATCATAGTAACTCTCACTACATCACTGTAGCATAATTTCTTAATTTAGTAGCAACTCTCATGACATCACTTAAGCATCGTTTTGAGATGAGTAGCAACTCTCACTACATCACTGTAGCATCATTTCTTAGGTTCGTAGCAACTCTCACTCCATCACTGTAGCATTATTTTGAGAGTTTTAGCAAATCTTACTACATTACTGTCAGCATCATTTTGAGCATCATAGTAACTCTCACTACATCACTTTAGCATCATTTCTTAGGTTAGTGGCAACTCTCATTACATCACTTAAGCATCGTTTTGAGATGAGTAGCAACTCTCACTACATGACTGTAGCATCATTTCTTAGGTTCGTAGCAACTCTCATTACATCACTTTAGCATCATTTTGAGATGAGTAGAACTCTCACTACATCACTGTCAGCATCATTTTGAGGTTAGTAGCAACTCTCACTACATCACTGTAGCATCATTTTTAGGTTAGTAGCAATTTATTACATCACTGTAGCATCATTTCTTAGGTTAGTAGCAACTCTCATTACATCACTTTAGCATCATTTTGAGATGAGTAGCAACTCTCACTACATCACTGTAGCATCATTTCTTTGTTTAGTAGCAACTCTCACTCCATCACTGTAGCATTACTTTGAGAGTTTTAGCAAATCTTACTACATTACTGTCAGCATCATTTTGAGCATCATAGCAACTCTCACTACATCACTGTAGCATCATTTCTTAGATTAGTAGCAACTCTCATTACATCACTTAAGCATCGTTTTGAGATGAGTAGCAACTCTCACTACATCACTCTAGCATCATTTCTTTGGTGAATAGCAACTCTCACTCCATCACTGTAGCATTATTTTGAGATTTTTCGAAACTCATTATATCACTTTTAGCATCATTTTGAGGTTTTTAGCAACTCTCTACACATCACTGGAGCATCATTTCTTGGGTTAGTAGCAACTCTCATGACATTACTGTTAGCACCATGATGAGGTTCGTCGCAACTCTCATGACATTACTGTAAGCATCATTATGAGGTTAGTAGCAACTCTCACGACATCACTGTAGCATCATTTTGAGGTTTTAAAAAAAATGTAAAGAAAATTTCGTTGACATTTCCACCATGGTTAATGAAAATAAAGCAATCTTGAATCTAAGCAACTCTCACAAGATTACTGTGAGCATCATTTTAGCATAGTAGCAGCTCTCACCACATCACTGTAGCATCATTTTGAGATGAGTAGCAGCTCTCACCACATCACTGTAGCATCATTTTGAGATGAGTAGCAGCTCTCACTACATGACTGCAGCATCATTTTTAGGTTAGTAGCAATTTATTACATCACTGTAGCATCATTTCTTAGTTTAGGAGCAACTCTCATTAAGTCACTGTAGCATCATTTTGAGGTACGTAGCAACTCTCACTACATCACTGTCAGCATCATTTTAAAGTTAGAAGCAAGTATCAATTCATCATTTTAGCATCATTTTTAAATTAGTAGGAACTCTCATTACATCACTTTAGCATCATTTTGAGATGAGTAGCAACTCTCATCACAACACTGTAGCATCATTTCTTAGGTTAGGAGCAACTCTCATGAAGTCACTGTAACATCATTTTGAGGTTCGTAGCAACTCTCACTACATCACTGTCAGCATCATTTTAAGGTTAGAAGCAAGTCTCACGACATGACTGTAGCATCATTTTGAGGTTTTAATCAACTCTCATGACATCACATTAGCATCATTTTGAGATTAGTAGCAACTCTCACTGCATCACTGTCGCATAATTTCTTAGGTTAGCAGCAACTGTCATTACATCTATTCAGCATCATTTTGAAATTAGTAGCAACTCTCATTACATCACTGTAGTATCATTTTGAGATGAGTAGCAACTCTCACTACATCACTGCAGCCTTATTTTGAGGTAAGCAGAAATTCTCAGTACATTACTGTCAGCATCATTTTGAGGTTTGTTGCAACTCTCACTACATGACTGTAGCATCATTTTTGGGTTAGTAGCAATTTATTACATCACTGTAGCATCATTTCTTAGGTTAGGAGCAACTCTCATTAAGTCACTGTAGCATCATTTTGAGGTTCGTAGCAACTCTCACCACATCACTGTAGCATCATTTCTTAGGTTTGTAGCAACTCTCATTACATCACTTTAGCATAATTTTGAAATTCTGAGCAACTCTCATTACATCACTTTAGCATCATTTTGAGATGATTAGCAACTCTCATCACATCACTGTAGCATCCTTTCTTAGGTTAGTAGCAACTCTCACTACATCACTGTCACATCCTTTCTTAGGTTAGGAGCAACTCTAACATTACTGTAGCATCATTTCTTAGGTTCGTAGCAACTCTCACCACATCACTGCAGCATCCTTTCTTAGGTTAGTAGCAACCCTCACTACATCACTGTCAACATCATTTTGAGGTCAGTAGCAACTCTCACTACGTCACTGTAGCATCATTTCTTCGGTTCGTAGCAACTCTCATTACATCACTTCAGCATCATTATGAGGTTCGTAGCAACTCTCACTTCATTACTGTAGCATCATTTCTTAGGTTCGTAGCAACTCTCACTCCATCACTGTAGCATTATTTTGAGAGTTTTAGCAAATCTTACTACATTACTGTGAGCATCATTTTGAGCATCATAGTAACTCTCACTACATCACTGTAGCATAATTTCTTAATTTAGTAGCAACTCTCATGACATCACTTAAGCATCGTTTTGAGATGAGTAGCAACTCTCACTACATCACTGTAGCATCATTTCTTAGGTTAGGAGCAACTCTCATTAAGTCACTGTGGCATCATTTTGAGGTTCGTAGCATCTCTCACCACATCACTGTAGCATCATTTCTTAGGTTTGTAGCAACTCTCATTACATCACTTTAGCATAATTTTGAAATTCTTAACAACTCTCATTACATCACTTTCGCATCATTTTGAGATGATTAGCAACTCTCATCACATCACTGTAGCATCCTTTCTTAGGTTAGTAGCAACCCTCACTACATCACTGTCAACATCATTTTGAGGTCAGTAGCAACTCTCACTACGTCACTGTAGCATCATTTCTTCGGTTCGTAGCAACTCTCATTACATCACTTCAGCATCATTATGAGGTTCGTAGCAACTCTCACTACATTACTGTAGCATCATTTCTTAGGTTCGTAGCAACTCTCACTCCATCACTGTAGCATTATTTTGAGAGTTTTAGCAAATCTTACTACATTACTGTGAGCATCATTTTGAGCATCATAGTAACTCTCATTACATCACTTTCGCATCATTTTGAGATGATTAGCAACTCTCATCACATCACTGTAGCATCCTTTCTTAGGTTAGTAGCAACCCTCACTACATCACTGTCAACATCATTTTGAGGTCAGCAGCAACTCTCACTACGTCACTGTAGCATCATTTCTTCGGTTCGTAGCAACTCTCATTACATCACTTCAGCATCATTATGAGGTTCGTAGCAACTCTCACTACATTACTGTAGCATCATTTCTTAGGTTCGTAGCAACTCTCACTCCATCACTGTAGAATTATTTTGAGAGTTTTAGCAAATCTTACTACATTACTGTGAGCATCATTTTGAGCATCATAGTAACTCTCACTACATCACTGTAGCATAATTTCTTAATTTAGTAGCAACTCTCATGACATCACTTAAGCATCGTTTTGAGATGAGTAGCAACTCTCACTACATCACTGTAGCATCATTTCTTAGGTTAGGAGCAACTCTCATTAAGTCACTGTGGCATCATTTTGAGGTTCGTAGCATCTCTCACCACATCACTGTAGCATCATTTCTTCGGTTTGTAGCAACTCTCATTACATCACTTTAGCATAATTTTGAAATTCTTAACAACTCTCATTACATCACTTTCGCATCATTTTGAGATGATTAGCAACTCTCATCACATCACTGTAGCATCCTTTCTTAGGCTAGTAGCAACCCTCACTACATCACTGTCAACATCATTTTGAGGTCAGTAGCAACTCTCACTACATCACTTTAGCATAATTTTGAGATGATTAGCAACTCTCATTAAATCACTTTAGCATAATTTTGAAATTCTTAACCACTCTCATTACATCACTTTAGCATCATTTTGAGATGATTAGCAACTCTCATCACATCACTGTAGCATCATTTCTTTGTTTCGTAGCAACTCTCACTACATCACTGTAGCATCATTTCTTAGGTTCGTAGCAACTCTCACTCCATTACTGTAGCATTATTTTGAGAGTTTTAGCAAATCTTACTACATCACTGTCAGCATCATTTTGAGCATCATAGCAACTCTCACTACATCGCTGTAGCATCATTTCTTAGGTTAGTAGCAACTGTCATTACATCTATTCAGCATCATTTTGAAATTAGTAGCAACTCTCATTACATCACTGTAGCATCATTTTGAGATGAGTAGCAACTCTCACTACATCACTGCAGCCTTATTTTGAGGTAAGCAGAAATTCTCAGTACATTACTGTCAGCATCATTTTTAGGTTAGTAGCAATTTATTACATCACTGTCGCATCATTTCTTAGGTTAGGAGCAACTCTCATTAAGTCACTGTGGCATCATTTTGAGGTTCGTAGCATCTCTCACCACATCACTGTAGCATCATTTCTTAGGTTTGTAGCAACTCTCATTACATCACTTTAGCATAATTTTGAAATTCTTAACAACTCTCATTACATCACTTTCGCATCATTTTGAGATGATTAGCAACTCTCATCACATCACTGTAGCATCCTTTCTTAGGTTAGTAGCAACCCTCACTACATCACTGTCAACATCATTTTGAGGTAAGTAGCAACTCTCACTACGTCACTGTAGCATCATTTCTTCGGTTCGTAGCAACTCTCATTACATCACTTCAGCATCATTATGAGGTTCGTAGCAACTCTCACTACATTACTGTAGCATCATTTCTTAGGTTCGTAGCAACTCTCACTCCATCACTGTAGCATTATTTTGAGAGTTTTAGCAAATCTTACTACATTACTGTGAGCATCATTTTGAGCATCATAGTAACTCTCATTACATCACTTTCGCATCATTTTGAGATGATGAGCAACTCTCATCACATCACTGTAGCATCCTTTCTTAGGTTAGGAGCAACCCTCACTACATCACTGTCAACATCATTTTGAGGTCAGTAGCAACTCTCACTACGTCACTGTAGCATCATTTCTTCGGTTCGTAGCAACTCTCATTACATCACTTCAGCATCATTATGAGGTTCGTAGCAACTCTCACTACATTACTGTAGCATCATTTCTTAGGTTCGTAGCAACTCTCACTCCATCACTGTAGCATTATTTTGAGAGTTTTAGCAAATCTTACTACATTACTGTGAGCATCATTTTGAGCATCATAGTAACTCTCACTACATCACTGTAGCATAATTTCTTAATTTAGTAGCAACTCTCATGACATCACTTAAGCATCGTTTTGAGATGAGTAGCAACTCTCACTACATCACTGTAGCATCATTTCTTAGGTTCGCAGCAACTCTCACTCCATCACTGTAGCATTATTTTGAGAGTTTTAGCAAATCTTACTACATTACTGTCAGCATCATTTTGAGCATCATAGTAACTCTCACTACATCACTTTAGCATCATTTCTTAGGTTAGTGGCAACTCTCATTACATCACTTAAGCATCGTTTTGAGATGAGTAGCAACTCTCACTACATGACTGTAGCATCATTTCTTAGGTTCGTAGCAACTCTCATTACATCACTTTAGCATCATTTTGAGATGAGTAGAACTCTCACTACATCACTGTCAGCATCATTTTGAGGTTAGTAGCAACTCTCACTACATCACTGTAGCATCATTTTTAGGTTAGTAGCAATTTATTACATCACTGTAGCATCATTTCTTAGGTTAGTAGCAACTCTCATTACATCACTTTAGCATCATTTTGAGATGAGTAGCAACTCTCACTACATCACTGTAGCATCATTTCTTTGTTTAGTAGCAACTCTCACTCCATCACTGTAGCATTACTTTGAGAGTTTTAGCAAATCTTACTACATTACTGTCAGCATCATTTTGAGCATCATAGCAACTCTCACTACATCACTGTAGCATCATTTCTTAGATTAGTAGCAACTCTCATTACATCACTTAAGCATCGTTTTGAGATGAGTAGCAACTCTCACTACATCACTCTAGCATCATTTCTTTGGTGAATAGCAACTCTCACTCCATCACTGTAGCATTATTTTGAGATTTTTCGAAACTCATTATATCACTTTTAGCATCATTTTGAGGTTTTTAGCAACTCTCTACACATCACTGGAGCATCATTTCTTGGGTTAGTAGCAACTCTCATGACATTACTGTTAGCACCATGATGAGGTTCGTCGCAACTCTCATGACATTACTGTAAGCATCATTATGAGGTTAGTAGCAACTCTCACGACATCACTGTAGCATCATTTTGAGGTTTTAAAAAAAATGTAAAGAAAATTTCGTTGACATTTCCACCATGGTTAATGAAAATAAAGCAATCTTGAATCTAAGCAACTCTCACAAGATTACTGTGAGCATCATTTTAGCATAGTAGCAGCTCTCACCACATCACTGTAGCATCATTTTGAGATGAGTAGCAGCTCTCACCACATCACTGTAGCATCATTTTGAGATGAGTAGCAGCTCTCACTACATGACTGCAGCATCATTTTTAGGTTAGTAGCAATTTATTACATCACTGTAGCATCATTTCTTAGTTTAGGAGCAACTCTCATTAAGTCACTGTAGCATCATTTTGAGGTACGTAGCAACTCTCACTACATCACTGTCAGCATCATTTTAAAGTTAGAAGCAAGTATCAATTCATCATTTTAGCATCATTTTTAAATTAGTAGGAACTCTCATTACATCACTTTAGCATCATTTTGAGATGAGTAGCAACTCTCATCACAACACTGTAGCATCATTTCTTAGGTTAGGAGCAACTCTCATGAAGTCACTGTAACATCATTTTGAGGTTCGTAGCAACTCTCACTACATCACTGTCAGCATCATTTTAAGGTTAGAAGCAAGTCTCACGACATGACTGTAGCATCATTTTGAGGTTTTAATCAACTCTCATGACATCACATTAGCATCATTTTGAGATTAGTAGCAACTCTCACTGCATCACTGTCGCATAATTTCTTAGGTTAGCAGCAACTGTCATTACATCTATTCAGCATCATTTTGAAATTAGTAGCAACTCTCATTACATCACTGTAGTATCATTTTGAGATGAGTAGCAACTCTCACTACATCACTGCAGCCTTATTTTGAGGTAAGCAGAAATTCTCAGTACATTACTGTCAGCATCATTTTGAGGTTTGTTGCAACTCTCACTACATGACTGTAGCATCATTTTTGGGTTAGTAGCAATTTATTACATCACTGTAGCATCATTTCTTAGGTTAGGAGCAACTCTCATTAAGTCACTGTAGCATCATTTTGAGGTTCGTAGCAACTCTCACCACATCACTGTAGCATCATTTCTTAGGTTTGTAGCAACTCTCATTACATCACTTTAGCATAATTTTGAAATTCTGAGCAACTCTCATTACATCACTTTAGCATCATTTTGAGATGATTAGCAACTCTCATCACATCACTGTAGCATCCTTTCTTAGGTTAGTAGCAACTCTCACTACATCACTGTCACATCCTTTCTTAGGTTAGTAGCAACCCTCACTACATCACTGTCAACATCATTTTGAGGTCAGTAGCAACTCTCACTAAATCACTGGAGCATCATTTCTTCGGTTCGTAGCAACTCTCATTACATCACTTCAGCATCATTATGAGGTTCGTAGCAACTCTCACTTCATCACTGTTGCATCATTCCTTTGGTTAATAGCAACTCTCACTGCATCACTGTAGCATCATTTCTGAGGTTAGTAGCAACTCTCATGACGTCACTTTAGCTTCATTTTTAAATTAGTAGGAACTCTCATTACATCACTTTATTATCATTTTGAGATGAGTGGCAACTCTCATCACATCACTGTAGCATCATTTCTTAGGTTAGGAGCAACTCTCACTACATCACTGTAGCATCATCTCTGAGGTTAGTAGCAACTCTCATTACATCACTTTAGCATTTTTTGAAATTAATAGCAACTCTCATTACATCGCTTTAGCATCATTTTTAGATTAGTAGCAAATGTCACTACATCACTGTAGCATCATTTCTTTGGTTAGTCGCAACTCTCATTACAACACTTTAGCATCATTTTGAGGTTCGTCACAACTGTCACTACATTACTGTAGCATCATTTTGAGATGAGTAGGAACTCTCACTACATCACTGTAGCATCATTTTGAGATGAGTAGGAACTCTCACTACATCACTGTAGCATCATTTCTTTGTTTAGTAGCAACTCTCACTACATCACTGTAGCATTATTTTGAGAGTTTTAGCAAATCTTACTGCATTACTGTCAACATCATTTTGAGCATCATAGCAACTCTCACTACATTACTGTAGCATCATGTTGAGGTTCGTAGCAACTCTCACTACATTACTGTAGCATCATGTTGAGGTTCGTAGCATCTCTCACTACATTACTGACAGCATCATTGTGAGGTTTTTAGCAACTCTCGCCACATCACTTTAGCATCATTTTGAGATTTTGAGCAACTCTTCCGACATCACTGTAGCAGCATTTTGAGGTTTTTAGCAACTTTCACTACTTCACTGTAGCATCATTTGGAGGATAGTAGCAACTCTCATTACATCACTGTAGCATCATTTTGAGGTTCGTAGCAACTCTCACTACATTACTGTAGCATCATGTTGAGGATTTTAGCAACTCTCACTACATTACTGTACCATCATTTTGAGATTCGTAGCAACTCTCAATTCATCACTATAGCATCATTTTGAGGTTCGTGGCACCTCTCACTTCATCACTGTAGCATCACATTGAGGATTTTAGCAACTCTCACCACATCACTTTAGCATCATTTTGAGATTTTTAGCAACACATACAACATCACTGTAGCATTGTTGAGGTTCGTAGCAAGTCTCACTACATTACTTACAGCATCATTTTTAGATTTTTATTAGCAACTCTCACTACATTACTGTCAGAATCATTTTAAGGTTTTAAGCAACTCTTATTGCATCGCTGGAGCATCATTTTGAGGTCCGTAGCAACTCTCACTACATTACTGGAGCATCATTTGGAGATTTTAAGCAACTGTCACTACATCACTGTAGAATCATTTGAAGGATAGTAGCAACTCTCACCACATCACTGTCGCATCATTTTTAGTTTTTTAAGAAACTCTCACCACATCACTGTGGCATCATTTTGAGATTTTAAGCAACTCTCACTACATGAATGTCAGCATCATTTTAAGGTTTTTACCAACACTAAATACATCACTGCAGCATCATTTTGAGGTTCGTAGCAACTCTCACTACATTACTGTAGCATCATTTTGAGGTTCGTAGCATCTCTCACTACATAACTGACAGCATCATTTTTAATTTTTTTGCAACTCTCACCACATCACTTTAGCATCATTTTGAGGTTTTTAGTTACTTAATACATGACTGGAGTATCATTTTTAGGATCGTAGCAAGTCTCACTACATCACTGTAGCATCATTTTGAGGTTTTTAGCAACTTAATACATTACTGGAGCATCATTTTTAGGATCCTAGCAACTCTCACTACATTACTGGAGCATCATTTTGAGGTTCGTAGCAACTCTCACTACATCACTGTAGCATCATTTTGAAGATTTTTGCAACTCTCACCACATCACTTTAGCATCATTTTGAGATTTTTAGCAACACTTACAACATTACTGTAGTATTATTGAGGTTCGTAGCAAGTCTCACTACATTACTTACAGCATCATTTTTAGATTTTTAGCAACTCCTACTACATTACTGTAGCATCATTTTGAGGTTCGTAGCAACTCTCACTGCATCAGTGGAGCATCATTTTGAGGTTTTTAGCAACTCTCACTACATCACTGTAGCATCATTTTGAGGATCGTAGCAACTCTCACTACATTACTGTAGCATCATTTTTAGGTTCGTAGCAACTCTCACTACATTACTGTAGCATCATGTTGAGGTTCGTAGCATGTCTCACTACATTACTGACAGCATCATTGTGAGGTTTTTAGCAACTCTCTCCACATCACTTTAGCATCATTTTGAGATTTTTAACATCTCTTCCGACATCACTGTAGCAGCATTTTGAGGTTTTTAGCAACTTTCAATTCATCACTTTAGCATCATTTTGAGGTTCGTGGCAACTCTCACTTCATCACTGTAGCATCACTTTGAGGATTTTAGCAACTCTCACCACATCACTGTCGCATCATTTTGAGGTTTTTAGCAACTTAATACATGACTGGAGTATCATTTTTAGGATCGTAGCAACTCTCACTACATCACTGTAGCATAATTTTCAGGTTTTTAGCAACTTAATACATTACTGGAGCATCATTTTTAGGATCCAAGCAACTCTCACTACATTACTGGAGCATCATTTTGAGGTTTGTGGCAACTCTCACTACATCACTGTAGCATCATTTTGAAGATTTTTGCAACTGTCACCACATCACTTTAGCATCATTTTGAGATTTTTAGCAACACTTACAACATTACTGTAGCATTATTGAGGTTCGTAGCAAGTCTCACTCCATTACTTACAGCATCATTTTTAGATTTTTTGCAACTCCTGCAACATTACTGTAGCATCATTTTGAGGTTCGTAGCAACTCTCACGACATAACTGTAGCATCATTTTGAGGTTCGTAGCAACTCTCACTACAACAGTGGAGCATCATTTTGAGGTTTGTAGCAACTTAATACATTACTGTAGCATCATTTTGAGGTTCGTAGCAACTCTCACTACATAACTGTGGCATCATTTTGAGGTTCGTAGCAACTCTCACTACAACAGTGGAGAATCATTTTGAGGTTTTTAGCAACTTAATACATTACTGTAGCATCATTTTGAGGATCGTAGCAACTCTCACTACATTACTGTAGCATCATTTTTAGGTTCGTAGCAACTCTCACTACATTACTGTAGCATCATGTTGAGGTTCGTAGCATCTCTCACTACATTACTGACAGCATCATTGTGAGGTTTTTAGCAACTCTCGCCACATCACTTCAGCATCATTTTGAGATTTTTAGCAACTCTTCCGACATCACTGTAGCAGCATTTTGAGGTTTTTAGCAACTTTCAATTCATCACTTTAGCATCATTTTGAGGTTCGTGGCAACTCTCACTTCATCACTGTCGCATCATTTTGAGGTTTTTAGCAACTTAATACATTACTGGAGTATCATTTTTAGGATCGTAGCAACTCTCACTACATCACTGGAGCATCATTTTGAGGTTTTTCGCAACTTAATACATGACTGGAGCATCATTTTTAAGATCCTAGCAACTCTCACTACATCACTGTAGCATCATTTTGAAGATTTTTGCAACTCTCACCACATCACTTTAGCATCATTTTGAGATTTTTAGCAACACTTCCAAAATTACTGGAGCATTATTGAGGTTCGTAGCAAGTCTCACTACATTACTTACAGCATCATTTTTAGATTTTTTGCAACTCCTGCAACATTACTGTAGCATCATTTCAAGGTTCGTAGCAACTCTCACTAATTAACTGTAGCATCATTTTGAGGTTTTTAGCAACTTAATACATTACTGTAGCATCATTTTGAGGATCGTAGCAACTCTCACTACATTACTGTAGCATCATTTTTAGGTTCGTAGCAACTCTTTACTACATTACTGTAGCATCATGTTGAGGTTCGTAGCATCTCTCAATACATTACTGACAGCATCATTGTGAGATTTTTAGCAACTCTCGCCACATCACTTTAGCATCATTTTGAAATTTTTAGCAACTCTTCCGACATCACTGTAGCAGCATTTTGAGGTTTTTAGCAACTTTCACTACTTCACTGTAGCAGCATTTGGAGGATAGTAGCAACTCTCACCACATCACTGTAGCATCATCACTTAGATTAGTAGCAACTCTCACTACATCACTGGAGCATCATTTTGAGGTTTTTAGCAACTTAATACATTACTGTAGCATCATTTTGAGGTTTTAAGCAACTCTCACTACATGACTGTGGAATCATTTTGAGGTTTTAAGCAACTCCTACCACATCACTGTAGCATCATTTATAGGTTCGTAGAAACTCTCACTTCATTACTGGAGCATCATTTTTGGTTCGTAGCAACTCTCACTACATTACTGTGGAGTCATTTTGAGATTTTTAGCAAGTCTCACCACATCACTGTAGCATCATTTTGAGATTTTTAGCAACTCTTACTACATTACTGTAGCATCATTTTTAGATTCGTAGCAACTCTCACTACATCACTGACAGCATCATTTTGAGGTTTTTAGCAACTTAATACATTACTGTAGCATCATTTTGAGGATCGTAGCAACTCTCACTACATTACTGTAGCATCATTTTGAGGGTCGTAGCAACTCTCACTACATTACTGTAGCATCATGTTGAGGATTTTAGCAACTCTCACCACATCACTTTAGCATCATTTTGAGATTTTTAGCAACACATACAACATTACTGTAGCATTATTGAGGTTCGTAGCAAGTCTCACTACATTACTTACGGCATCATTTTTAGATTTTTAGCATCTCTCACTACATTACTGTCAGCATCATTTTAAGGTTTTAAGCAACTCTTATTGCATCGCTGGAGCATCATTTTGAGGTCCGTAGCAACTCTCACTACATTACTGTAGCATCATTTGGAGATTTTAAGCAACTCTCACTACATCACTGTAGAATCATTTGAAGGATAGTAGCAACTCTCACCACATCACTGTCGCATCATTTTTAATTTTTTGAGAAACTCTCACCACATCACTGTGGCATCATTTTGAGATTTTAAGCAACTCTCACTACATGAATGTCAGCATCATTTTAAGGTTTTTACCAACACTAAATACATCACTGCAGCATCATTTTGAGGTTCGTAGCAACTCTCACTACATTACTGTAGCATCATTTTGAGGTTCGTAGCATCTCTCACTACATTACTGACAGCATCATTTTTAATTTTTTTGCAACTCTCACCACATCACTTTAGCATCATTTTGAGGTAAGTAGCAACTCTCACTACATCACTGTAGCATCATTTTGAGTTTTTTAGCAACTTAATACATTACTGGAGCATCATTTTTAGGATCCTAGCAACTCTCACTACATTACTGGAGCATCATTTTGAGGTTCGTGGCAACTCTCACTACATCACTGTAGCATCATTTTGAAGATTTTTGCAACTGTCACCACATCACTTTCGCATCATTTTGAGATTTTTAGCAACACTTACAACATTACTGTAGCATTATTGAGGTTCGTAGCAAGTCTCACTACATTACTTACAGCATCATTTTTAGATTTTTAGCAACTCCTGCAACATTACTGTAGCATCATTTTGAGGTTCGTCGCAACTCTCACTACATAACTGTAGCATCATTTTGAGGTTCGTAGCAACTCTCACTACATCAGTGGAGCATCATTTTGAGGTTTTTAGCAACTTAATACATTACTGTAGCATCATTTTGAGGATCGTAGCAACTCTCACTACATTACTGTAGCATCATTTTTAGGTTCGTAGCAACTCTCACTACATTACTGTAGCATCATGTTGAGGTTCGTAGCAACTCTCACTACATTACTGACAGCATCATTGTGAGGTTTTTAGCAACTCTCGCCACATCACTTTAGCATCATTTTGAGATTTTTAGCAACTCTTCCGACATCACTGTAGCAGCATTTTTAGGTTTTTAGCAACTTTCACTTCTTCACTGTAGCAGCATTTGGAGGATAGTAGCAACTCTCACCACATCACTGTCCCATGTTTTTAAGATTTTAAGAAACTCTCACCACATCACTGTAGCATCATTTCTTAGATTAGTAGCAACTCTCACTACATCACTGGAGCATCATTGTGAGGTTTTAAGCAACTCTTACTACATCACTGTAGCAGCATTTTGAGGTTTTTAGGAACTTAATACGTTACTGTTGCATAATTTTGAGGTTTTTAGCAACTTAATACATTACTGTAGCATTATTTTGAGGTTCGTAGCAACTCTTACAACATTACTGTCGCATCATTTTGAGGTTTTAAGCAACTCTCACTACATGACTGTGGAATCATTTTGAGGTTTTAAGCAACTCCTACCACATCACTATAGCATCATTTATAGGTTCGTAGCAACTCTCACTTCATTACTGTAGCATCATTTTGAGGTTCGTAGCAACTGTCACTACATTACTGTGGAATCATTTTGAGATATTTAGCAACTCTCACTACATCAGTGGAGCATCATTTTGAGGTTTTTGCAACTTTCAACACATCACAGTCGCATCATTTTGAGTTTTTAAGCAACTCTCACTACATCACTCTAGCATCATTTTGAGGTTTTTAGCAACTTAATACATTACTGTAGCATCATTTTGAGGATTTTAGCAACTCTCACCAAATCACTGGAGCATCATTTTCAGTTCCGTAGCAACTCTCACTACATCACTGTAGCATCATTTTGAGATTTTAAGCAACTCTCACTACATCACTGTCGCATCATTTGGAGTATAGTAGCAACTCTCACCACATCACTGTCGCATCATTTTGAGATTTTAAGCAACTCTCACTACATGACTGTAAGCATCATTTCAAGGTTTTAAGCAACTCTTACTGCATCACTGGAGCATCATTTTGAGATTTGAAGCAACTCTCACTACATCACTTTAGCATCATTTTCTAGATTAGTAGCAACTCTTACTACATCACTGGAGCATCATTTTGAGGTTTTTACCAACACTTAATACATCACTGCAGCATCATTTTGAGGTTTTTAGCAACTCTCCCCACATCACTGTCGCATCATTTTGAGATTTTAAGCAACTCTCACGACATCACTGTAGCATCATTTGGAGGATAGTAGCAAGTCTCACCACATCACTTTAGCATCATTTCTTAGATTAGTAGCAACTCTCACTACATCACTGTAGCATCATTTTGAGGATAGTAGCAAATCTCACTTCAGGACTGTCAGCATCATTTTGAGGTTCGTCGCAACTCTTACTACATCACTGGAGCATCATTTTGAGTTTTTTGAAACTATTACCACATCGCTGTCACATCATTTTGAGATTTTAAGCAACTCTCACTACATCACTGTAGCATCATTTGGAGGATAGTAGCAACTCTCACTACATGACTGTCAGCATCATTTTGAAAGGTTTTAAGCAACTCTGACTGCATCACTGGAGCATCATTTTGAGGTTTTTAGTCAACCTAATACATTACTGTAGCATCATTTTGAGGATCGTAGCAACTCTCACTACATCACTGTAGCATCATTTTGATGTTTTTAGCAACCTAATACATTACTGTAGCATCATTTTGAGGATCGTAGCAACTCTCACTACATCACTGTAGCATCATTTTGAGGTTCGTAGCAACTCTCACTACATTTCTGTAGCATCATTTTTAGGTTCGTAGCAACTCTCACTACATTACTGTGGCATAATTTTTAAGATTTTAGCAACTCTCACCACATCACTTCAGCATCATTTTGAGATTTTTAGCAACTCTTACTACATTACTGTAGCATCATTTTGAAGTTCGTAGCAACTCTCACAGAATTACTGTCAGCATCATTTTGAGGTTTTTAGCAACTCTCACTACATCACTGTAGCATCATTTTGAGGTTCTTAACAACTCTCACAACATTACTGTCAGCATCATTTTGAGGTTTTAAGCAACTCTTACTGCATCACTGGAGCATCATTTTGAGGTCCGTAGCAACTCTCACTATATCACTGGAGCATCATTTTGAGGTTTTTACCAACACTTACTACATCACTGCAGCATCATTTTGAGGTTTTTAGCAACTCTCACTACATGAGTGTAGCATCATTTTGAGGTTCGTAGCAACTCTCACTACATCACTGTAGCATCATTTTGAGGGTCGTAGCATCTCTCACTACATTACTTACAGCATCATTTTGATTTTTTTTTTCAACTCTCACCACATCACTTCAGCATCATTTTGATATTTTTAGCAACTCTTCCTACATTACTGTAGCATCATTTTGAGGTTCGTAGCAACCCTCACTACAAAACTGTAGCATCATTTTGCGGTTCGTAGCAACTCTCACTACATCACTGTAGCATCATTTTGAGGTTTTTAGCAACTTAATACATTACTGGAGCATCATTTTTAGGATCCTAGCAACTCTCACTACATCACTGTAGCATCATTTTGAGGATTTTAGCAACTCTCACTACATCACTGTAGCATCATTTTGAGATTTTTAGCAACACTTACAACATTACTGTCAGCATCATTTTAAGGTTTTAAGCAACTCTTATTGCATCACTGAAGCATCATTTTGAGATTTTTAGCAACTCTCACCACATCACTGAAGCATCATTTTGAGATTTTTAGCAACTCTTCCTACATCACTGTAGCATCATTTCTTAGATTAGTAGCAACTCTCACTACATCACTGGAGCATCATTTTGAGGTTCGTAGCAACTCTCACTACATTACTGTAGCATCATTTTGAGGTTCGTAGCATCTCTCACTACATTACTAACAGCATCATTGTGAGGTTTTAAGCAACTCTCGCCACATCACTTTAGCATCATTTTGAGATTTTTAGCAACTCTTCCGACATCACTGTCGCAGCATTATGAGGTTTTTAGCAACTTTCACTACTTCACTGGAGCATCATTTTGAGGTTTTAAGCAACTCGTACTACATCACTGTAGCAACATTTTGAGGTTTTTAGCCACTTAATACATTACTGTAGCATCATTTTGAGGTTTTTAGCAACTTAATACATTACTGTAGCATCATTTTGAGGTTCGTAGCAACTCTTACAACATTACTGTAGCATCATTTTGAGGTTTTAAGCAACTCTCACTACATGACTGTGGAATCATTTTGAGGTTTTAAGCAACTCCTACCACATCACTGTAGCATCATTTATAGGTTCGTAGCAACTCTCACTTCATTACTGGAGCATCATTTATAGGTTCGTAGCAACTCTCACTACATTACTGTGGAATCATTTTGAGATTTTTAGCAAGTCGAACCACATCACTGTAGCATCATTTTGAGATTTTTAGCAACTCTTACTACATTACTGTAGCATCATTTTGAGGTTCGTAGAAACTCTCACTACATTACTGTAGCATCATGTTGAGGTTCGTAGCATCTCTCACTACATTACTGACAGCATCATTGTGAGATTTTTAGCAACTCTCGCCACATCACTTTAGCATCATTTTGAGATTTTTAGCAACTCTTCCGACATCACTGTAGCAGCATTTTGAGGTTTTTAGCAACTTTCACTACTTCACTGTAGCAGCATTTGGAGGATAGTAGCAACTCTCACTACATGACTGTCGCATGTTTTTAAGATTTTAAGAAACTCTCACCACATCACTGTAGCATCATTTCTTAGATTAGTAGCAACTCTCACTTCATCACTGGAGCATCATTTCGAGGTTTTAAGCAACTCTCACTACATCACTTTAGCATCATTTGGAGGATAGTAGCAACTCTCACCACATCACTGTCGCATCATTTTGAGATTTTAAGCAACTCTCACTACATGACTGTATGCATCATTTTAAGGTTTTAAGCAACTCTTTCTGTATCACTGGAGCATCATTTTGAGATTTGAAGCAACTCTCACTACATCACTTTAGCATCATTTTCTAGAGTAGTAGCAACTCTCACTACATCACTGGAGCATCATTTGAGGTTTTTACCAACACTTAATACATCACTGCAGCATCATTTTGAGGTTTTTAGCAACTCTCACCACATTACTGTCAGCATCATTTTGAGGTTCCTAGCAACTCTCACCACATCACTGTCGCATCATTTTGAGATTTTAAGCAACTCTCACTACATCACTGTAGCATCATTTGGAGGATAGTAGCAAGTCTCACCACATCACTTTCGCATCATTTTGAGGAAAGTAGCAAATCTCACTTCATGACTGTCAGCATCATTTTGAGGTTCGTAGCAACTCTCATTACATCACTGTAGCATCATTTTGAGGTTTTTTGCAACACTTACATTACTGTAGCATTATTGAGGTTCGTAGCAAGTCTCACTACATTACTTACATCATCATTTTTAGATTTTTAGCAACTCCTACTACATTACTGTAGCATCATTTTGAGGTTCGTAGCAACTTAATACATTACTGTAGCATCATTTTGAGGTTCGTAGCAACTCTTACAACATTACTGTGGAATCATTTTGAGATTTTTAGGAACTCTTACTACATTACTGTAGCATCATTTTGAGATTCGTAGCAACTCTCACTTCATTACTGGAGCATCATTTATTGGTTCGTAGCAACTCTCACTACATTACTGTGGAATCATTTTGAGATTTTTAGCAAGTCTCACCACATCACTGAAGCATCATTTTGAGATTAGTAGCAACTCTTCCTACATCACTGTAGCATCATTTCTTAGATAAGTAGCAACTCTCACTACATCACTGGAGCATCATTTTGAGGTTCGTAGCAACTCTCACTACATTACTGTAGCATCATTTTGAGGTTCGTAGCATCCCTCACTACATTACTGACAGCATCATTGTGAGGTTTTTAGCAACTCGTACTACATTACTTTCAGCATCATTTTAAGGTTTTAAGCAACTCTTATTGCATCACTGAAGCATCATTTTGAGATTTTTAGCAACTCTCACCACATCACTGAAGCATCATTTTGAGATTTTTAGCAACTCTTCCTACATCACTGTAGCATCATTTCTTAGATTAGTAGCAACTCTCACTACATCACTGAAGCATCATTTTGAGATTAGTAGCAACTCTCACTACATCACTGTAGCAACATTTTGAGGTTTTTAGCAACTTAATACATTACAGTAGCATCATTTTGAGGTTCTTAGCAACTTAATACATTACTGTAGCATCATTTTGAGGTTCGTAGCAACTCTTACAACATTACTGTAGCATCATTTTGAGGTTTTAAGCAACTCTCACTCCATGACTGTGGAACCATTTTGAGGTTTTAAGCAACTCCTACCACATCACTGTAGCATCATTTATAGGTTCGTAGCAACTCTCACTTCATTACTGGAGCATCATTTATAGGTTCGTAGCAACTCTCACTACATTACTGTGGAATCATTTTGAGATTTTTAGCAAGTCTAACCACATCCCTGTAGCATCATTTTGAGATTTTTAGCAAGTCTAACCACATCCCTGTAGCATCATTTTGAGATTCGTAGCAACTCTCACTACATCACTGACAGCATTATTTTGAGGTTTTTAGCAACTCTCACCACATCACCGAAGCATCATTTTGAGATTTTTAGCAACTCTTCCGACATCACTGCAGCATCATTTTGAGGATAGTAGCAACTCTCACTTCATGACTCTCAGCATCATTTTGAGGTTTGTAGCAACGCTCACTACATCAGTGGAGCATCATTTTGAGATTTTAAGCAACTTAATACATTACTGTACCATCATTATGAGGATCGTAGCAACTCTCACTACATTACTGTAGCATCATTTTGAGGATCGTAGCAACTCTCACTACATTACTGTAGCATCATTTTTAGGTTCGTAGCAACTCTCACTACATTACTGTAGCATCATGTTGAGGTTCGTAGCATCTCTCACTACATTACTGACAGCATCATTGTGAGGTTTTTAGCAACTCTTGCCACATCACTTTAGCATCATTTTGAGATTTTTAGCAACTCTTCCGACATCACTGTAGCAGCATTTTGAGGTTTTTAGCAACTTTCACTACTTCACTGTAGCAGTATTTGGAGGATAGTAGCAACTCTCACCACATCACTGTCGCATCATTTCTTAGATTAGTAGCAACTTTCACTACATCACTGAAGCATCATTTTGAGATTAGTAGCAACTCTTACTACATCACTGTAGCAACATTTTGAGGTTTTTAGCAACTTAATACATTACAGTAGCATCATTTTGAGGTTTTTAGCAACTTAATACATTACTGTAGCATCATTTTGAGGTTCGTAGCAACTCTTACAACATTACTGTAGCATCATTTTGAGGTTTTAAGCAACTCTCACTACATGACTGTGGAATCATTTTGAGGTTTTAAGGAACTCCTACCACATCACTGTAGCATCATTTATAGGTTCGTAGCAACTCTCACTTCATTACTGTAGCATCATTTTGAGGTTCGTAGCAACTCTCACCACATTACTGTAGCATCATGTTGAGGTTCGTAGCATCTCTCACTACATTACTGACAGCATCATTGTGAGGTTTTTAGCAACTCTTGCCACATCACTTTAGCATCATTTTGAGATTTTTAGCAACTCTTCCGACATCACTGTAGCAGCATTTTGAGGTTTTTAGCAACTTTCACTACTTCACTGTAGCAGTATTTGGAGGATAGTAGCAACTCTCACCACATCACTGTCGCATGTTTTTAAGATTTTAAGAAACTCTCACCACATCACTGTAAAATCATTTCTTAGATTAGTAGCAACTCTCACTTCATCACTGGAGCATCATTTTGAGTTTTTAAGCAACTCTCACTACATCACTGTAGCATCATTTTGAGATTTTAAGCAACTCTCACGACATCACTGTAGCATCATTTGGAGGATAGTAGCAACTCTCACCACATCACTGTCGCATCATTTTGAGGATAGAAGCAAATCTCACTTCACGACTGTCAGCATCATTTTGAGGTTCGTAGCAACTCTTACTACATCACTGGAGCATCATTTTGAGTTTTTTGAAACTATTACCACATCACTGTCACATCATTTTGAGATTTTAAGCAACTCTCACTACATCACTGTAGCATCATTTGGAGGATAGTAGCAACTCTCACTACATGACTCAGCATCATTTTTAAAGGTTTTAAGCAACTCTTACTGGATCACTGGAGCTTCATTTTGAGGTTTTTAGTCAACCTAATACATTACTGTAGCATCATTTTGAGGATCGTAGCAACTCTCACTACATCACTGTAGCATCATTTTGAGGTTTTTTGCAACACTTACAACATTACTGTAGCATTATTGAGGTTCGTAGCAAGTCTCACTACATTACTTACAGCATCATTTTTAGATTTTTAGCAACTCTCACTACATTACTGTAGCATCATTTTGAGGTTTTAAGCAACTCTCACTACATGACTGTGGAATCATTTTGAAGTTTTAAGCAACTCCTACCACATCACTGTCGCATCATTTATAGGTTCATAGCAACTCTCACTTCATTACTGGAGCATCATTTATAGGTTCGTAGCAACTCTCACTACATTACTGTGGAATCATTTTGAGACTTTTAGCAAGTCTAACCACATCACTGTAGCATCATTTTGAGATTTTTAGCAACTCTTACTACATTACTGTAGCATCATTTTGAGGTTCGTAGCAACTCTCACTACATCACTGACAGCATTATTTTGAGGTTTTTAGCAACTCTCACCACATCACCGAAGCATCATTTTGAGATTTTTAGCAACTCTTCCTACATCACTGCAGCATCTTTTTGAGGATAGTATCAACTCTCACTTCATGACTCTCAGCATCATTTTGAGGTTCGTAGCAACTTAATACATTACTGTAGCATCATTTTGAGGATCGTAACAACTCTCACTACATTACTGTAGCATCATTTTGAGGTTCGTAGCAACTCTCACTACATCACTGTAGCATCATTTTGAGGTTTTTTGCAACACTTACAACATTACTGTAGCATTATTGAGGTTCGTAGCAAGTCTCACTACATTACTTACAGCATCATTTTTAGATTTTTAGCAACTGCTACTACATTACTGTAGCATCATTTTGAGGTTCGTAGCAACTTAATACATCACTGTAGCATCATTTTGAGGTTCGTAGCAACTCTTACAACATTACTGTAGCATCATTTTGAGGTTTTAAGCAACTCTCACTACATGACTGTGGAATCATTTTGAGGTTTTAAGCAACTCCTACCACATCACTGTAGCATCATTTATAGGTTCGTAGCAACTCTCACTTCATTACTGGAGCATCATTTATAGGTTCGTAGCAACTCTCACTACATGACTGTGGAATCATTTTGAGGTTTTAAGCAACTCCTACCACATCACTGTAGCATCATTTTGAGGGTCGTAACAACTCTCACTACATTACTGTAGCATCATGTTGAGGTCCGTAGCATCTCTCACTACATTACTGACAGCATCATTGTGAGGTTTTTAGTAACTCTCGCCACATCACTTTAGCATCATTTTGAGATTTTTAGCAACTCTTCCGACATCACTGTAGCAGCATTTTGAGGTTTTTCGCAACTTTCACTACTTCACTGTAGCATCATTTGGAGGATAGTAGCAACTCTAACTACATCACTGTCGCATCATTTCTTAGATTAGTAGCAACTCTCACTACATCACTGGAGCATCATTTTGAGGTTTTAAGCAACTCTCACTACATCACTGTAGCATCATTTTGAGATTTTAAGCAACTCTCACTACATGACTGTAAGCATCATTTTAAGGTTTTAAGCAACTCTTTCTGTATCACAGGAGCATCATTTTTAGATTTGAAGCAACTCTAACTACATCACTTTAGCATCATTTTCTAGATTAGTAGCAACTCTCACTACATCACTGGAGCATCATTTTGAGGTTTTTCCCAACACTTAATACATCACTGCAGCATTATTTTGAGGTTTTTAGCAACTCTCACCACATTACTGTCAGCATCATTTTGAGGTTCGTAGCAACTCTCACCACATCACTGTAGCAGCATTTTGAGGTTTTTAGCAACTTTCACTACTTCACTGTAGCATCATTTGGAGGATAGTAGCAACTCTCACCACATCACTGTCGCATCATTTCTTAGATTAGTAGCAACTCTCACTACATCACTGGAGCATCATTTTGAGGTTTTAAGCAACTCTCACCACATCACGATCGCATCATTTTGAGATTTTAAGCAACTCTCACTACATGACTGTAAGCTTCATTTTAAGGTTTTAAGCAACTCTTTCTGTATCACTGGAGCATCATTTTGAGATTTGAAGCAACTCTCACTACATCACTTTCGCATCATTTTCTAGATTAGTAGCAACTATCACTACATCACTGGAGCATCATTTTGAGATTTTTACCAACACTTCATACATCACTGCAGCATCATTTTGAGGTTTTTAGCAACTCTCACCACATTACTGTCAGCATCATTTTGAGGTTCGTAGCAACTCTCACCACATCACTGTAGCATCATTTTGAGATTTTAAGCAACTCTCACTACATCACTGCAGCATCATTTGGAGGATAGTAGCAAGTCTCACCACATCACTTTAGCATCATTTCTTAGATTAGTAGCAACTCTCACTACATCATTGTAGCATCATGTTGAGGATAGTACCAAATCTCACTTCACGACTGTCAGCATCATTTTAAGGTTCGTAGCAACTCTTACTACATCACTGGAGCATCATTTTGAGTTTTTTGAAACTATTACCACATCACTGTCACATCATTTTGAGATTTTAAGCAACTCTCACTTCATCACTGTAGCATCATTTGGAGGATAGTAGCAACTCTCACTACATGACTGTCAGCATCATTTTTAAAGGTTTTAAGCAACTCTTATTGCATCACTGGAGCATCATTTTGAGGTTTTTAGTCAACCTAATACATTACTGTAGCATCATTTTGAGGATCGTAGCAACTCTCACTACATCACTGTCGCATCATTTTGATGTTTTTTGCAACCTAATACATTACTGTAGCATCATTTTGAGGATCGTAGCAACTCTCACGACATCACTGTAGCATCATGTTGAGGATAGTAGCAAATCTCACTTCACGACTGTCAGCATCATTTTGAGGTTCGTAGCAACTCTTACTACATCACTGGAGCATCATTTTGAGTTTTTTGAAACTATTACCACATCACTGTCACATCATTTTGAGATTTTAAGCAACTCTCACTACATCACTGTAGCATCATTTGGAGGATAGTAGCAACTCTCACTACATGACTGTCAGCATCATTTTTAAAGGTTTTAAGCAACTCTTATTTCATCACTGGAGCATCATTTTGAGGTCCGTAGCAACTCTCACTACATTACTGACAGCATAATTTTTAGATTTTTAGCACCTCTCATCACATCACTTTAGCATCATTTTGAGATTTTTAGCAACTCTCACCACATCACTGAAGCATGATTTTTAGATTTTTAGCAACTCTTCCTACATTACTGTAGCATCATTTCTTAGATTAGTAGCAACTCTCACTACATCACTGGAGCATCATTTTGAGGTTCGTAGCAACTCTCATTACATTACTTTAGCATCATTTTGAGGTTCGTAGAATCTCTCACTACATTACTGACAGAATCATTGTGAGGTTTTTAGCAACTCTCGCCACATCACTTTAGCATCATTTTGAGATTTTTAGCAACTCTTCCGACATCACCGTAGCAGCATTTTGAGGTTTTTAGCAACTTTCACTACTTCACTGGAGCATCATTTTGAGGTTTTAAGCAACTCTTACTACATCACTGTAGCAACATTTTGAGGTTTTTAGCAACTTAATACATTATTGTAGCATCATTGTGAGGTTTTAAGCAACTCCTACCACATCGCTGTAGCATCATTTATAGGTTCGTAGCAACTCTCACTTCATTACTGGAGCATCATTTATAGGTTCGTAGCAACTCTCACTACATTACTGTGGAATCATTTTGAGATTTTTAGCAAGCCTCACCACATCACTGTAGCATCATTTTGAGGTTCGTAGCAACTCTCACTACATTACTGTAGCATCATGTTGAGGTTCGTAGCATCTCTCACTACATTACTGACAGCATCATTGTGAGGTTTTTAGCAACTCTCGCCACATCATTTGAGCATCATTTTGAGATTTTTAGCAACTCTTCCGACATCACTGTAGCAGCATTTTGAGGATAGTAGCAACTTTCACTTCATGACTGTCAGCATCATTTTGAGGTTCGTAGCAACGCTCACTACATCAGTGGAGCATCATTTTTAGATTTTAAGCAAGTTAATACATTACTGTAGCATCATTATGAGGATCGTAGCAACTCTCACTACATTACTGTAGCATCATTTTGAGGTTCGTAGCAACTCTCACTACGTTACTGTAGCATCATTTATAGGTTCGTAGCAACTCTCACTTCATTTCTGGAGCATCATTTATAGGTTCGTAGCAACTCTCACTACATTACTGACAGCATCATTGTGAGGTTTTTAGCAACTCTCGCCACATCACTTTAGCATCATTTTGAGATTTTTTAGCAACACTTCCGACATCACTGTAGCAGCATTTTGAGGTTTTTAGCAACTCTTCCGACATCACTGTAGCAGCATTTTGAGGTTTTTAGCAACTTTCACTACTTCACTGGAGCATCATTTTGAGGTTTTAAGCAACTCTTACTACATCACTGTAGCAACATTTTGAGGTTTTTAGTAACTTAATACATTACTGTAGCATCATTTTGAGGTTTTTAGCAACTTAATACATTAGTTTAGCATCATTTTGAGGTTCGTAGCAACTCTTACAACATTACTGTAGCATCATTTATAGGTTCGTAGCAACTCTCACGACATTACTGTGGAATCATTTTGAGATTTTTAGCAAGTCTCACCACATCACTGAAGCATCACTTTGAGATTTTTTCAGCAACTCTTCCTACATCACTGTAGCATCATTTCTTAGATTAGTAGCAACTCTCACTACATCACTGGAGCCTCATTTTGAGGTTCATAGCAACTCTCACTACATTACTGACAGCATCATTGTGAGGTTTTTAGCAACTCTCGCCACATCACTTTAGCATCATTTTGAGATTTTTAGCAACTCTCGCCACATCACTTTAGCATCATTTTGAGTTTTTAGCAACTCTTCCGACATCACTGTAGCAGCATTTTGAGGTTTTTAGCAACTCTTCCGACATCACTGTAGCAGAATTTTGATGTTTTTAGAAACTTTCTCTTCTTAACTGGAGCATCATTTTGAGGTTTTAAGCAACTCTTACTACATCACTGGAGCAACATTTTGAGGTTTTTAGCAACTTAATACATTACTGTAGCATCATTTTGAGGTTTTTAGCAACTTAATACATTACTGTAGCATCATTTTGAGGTTCGTAGCAACTCTTAGAACATTACTGTAGCATCATTTTGAGGTTTTAAGCAACTCTCACTACATTACTGTGGAATCATTTGGAGGATAGTAGCAACTCTCACTACATCACTGTAGCATCATTTTCAGGATAGTAGCAAATCTCACTTCACGACTGTCAGCATCATTTTGAGGTTCGTAGCAACTCTTACTACATCACTGGAGCATCATTTTGAGTTTTTTGAAACTATTACCACATCACTGTCACATCATTTTGAGATTTTAAGCAACTCTCACTACATCACTGTAGCATCATTTGGAGGATAGTAGCAACTCTCACTACATGACTGTCAGCATCATTTTTAAATTTTTTAAACAACTCTCACTACATCACTGTAGCATCATTTTTAGGTTTTTAGCAACTTAATACATTACTGTAGCATCATTTTGAGGATCGTGAAACTCTCACCACATCACTGTAGCATCATTTTGAGGTTCGTGGCAACTCTCACTACGTCACTGTAGCATCATTTTGAAGATTTTAGCAACTCTCACCACATCACTTTTGCATCATTTTGAGATTTTTAGCAACACTTACATTACTTTAGCATTATTGAGGTTCGTAGCAACTCTCACTACATTACTGTAGCATCATTTTGAGGTTCGTAGCAACTCTCACCACATCACAGTCGCATCATTTTGAGTTTTATAAGAAACTCTCACTACATTACTGTAGCATCATTTTGAGGTTCGTAGCAACTCTCACTACATGACTGTCAGCATCATTTTAAGATTTTAAGCAACTCTTACTGCATCACTGGAGCATCATTTTGAGGTTCGTAGCAACTCTCACTATATCACTGTCGCATCATTTTGAGATTTTTAGCAACTCTTACTACATTACTGTCAGCATAATTTTGAGCATAGTAGCAACTCTCACTACATCACTGTCAGCATCATTTTTTGCATCGTAGCAACTCTCACTACATCACTGTAGCATCATTTCTTAGGTTAGTAGCAACTCCCATTACATCACTGGAGCATCATTTTGAGATTAGTAGCAACTCTCAGCACATCACTGAAGCATCATTTTGAGATTAGTAGCAACTCTCACCACATCACTGTCGCATCATTTCTTAGGTTCATAGCAACTCTCATTACATCACTGTAGCATCATTTTGAGGTTTTAAGCAACTCACTACATCACTGGAGCATCATTTTGAGATTTTAAGCAACACTTACAACATTACTGTAGCATTATTGAGGTTCGTAGCAGGTCTCACTACATTACTTACAGCATCATTTTTAGATTTTTAGCAACTCCTACTACATTACTGTAGCATCATTTTGATTTTGGTTGCAATTCTCACTACATTACTGTAGCATCATTTTTAGGTTCGTAGCAACTCTCACTACATTACTGTAGCATCATGTTGAGGTTCGTAGCATCTCTCACTACATTACTGACAGCATTATTGTGAGGTTTTTAGCAAGTCTCGCCACATCACTTTAGCATCATTTTGAGATTTTTAGCAACTCTTCCGACATCACTGTAGCAGCATTTTAAGGTTTTTAGCAACTTTCACTACTTCACTGGAGCATCATTTTGAGGTTTTAAGCAACTCTTACTACATCACTGTAGCAACATTTTGAGGTTTTTAGCCACTTAATACATTACTGTAGCATCATTTTGAGGTTTTTAGCAACTTAATACATTACTGTAGCATCATTTTGAGGTTTTAAGCAACTCTCACTACATGACTGTGGAATCATTTTGAGGTTTTAAGCAACTCCTACCACATCACTGTAGCATCATTTATAGGTTCGTAGCAACTCTCACTACATCACTGTAGCATCATTTTGAGGTTCTTAGCAACTCTCACTACATTACTGTAGCATCATGTTGAGGTTCGTAGCATCTCTCACTACATTACTGACAGCATCATTGTGAGGTTTTTAGCAACTCTCGCCACATCACTTTAGCATCATTTTGAGATTTTTACCAACTCTTCCGACATCACTGTAGCAGCATTTTGAGGTTTTTAGCAACTTTCACTACTTCACTGTAGCATCATTTGGAGGATAGTAGCAACTCTCACCACATCACTGTTGCATCTTTTTAAGATTTTAAGAAACTCTCACCACATCACTGTAGCATCATTTCTTAGATTAGTTGCAACTCTCACTACATCACTGGAACATCATTTTGAGGTTTTAAGCAACTCTTACTACATCACTGTAGCAACATTTTGAGGTTTTTAGCCACTTAATACATTACTGTAGCATCATTTTGAGGTTTTTAGCAACTTAATACATTACTGTAGCATTATTTTGAGGTTCGTAGCAACTCTTACAACATTACTGTAGCATCATTTTGAGGTTTTAAGCAACTCTCACCACATGACTGTGGAATCATTTTGAGGTTTTAAGCAATTCTCACTACATCACTGTAGCATCATTTATAGGTTCGTAGGAACTCTCACTTCATTACTGGAGCATCATTTTGAGGTTTTAAGCAACTCTCACCACATCACTTTAGCATCATTTTGAGATTTTTAGCAACACTTACAACATTACTGTAGCATAACTGAGGTTCGTAGCAAGTCTCACTACATTACTTACAGCATCATTTTTAGATTTTTTGCAACTCTCACTACATTACTGTAGAATCATTTGAAGGATAGTAGCAACTCTCACCAAATCACTGTTGCATCATTTTTAGTTTTTTGAGAAACTCTCACCGCATCACTGTGGCATCATTTTGAGATTTTAAGCAACTCTCACTACATGAATGTCAGCATCATTTTAAGGTTTTTACCAACACTAAATACATCACTGTAGCATCATTTTGAGGTTTGTAGCATCTCTAACTACATTACTGACAGTATCATTTTTAATTTTTTTGCAACTCTCACCACATCACTTTAGCATCATTTTGAGGTTCGTGGCAACTCTCACTACATCACTGGAGCATCATTTTGAGGTTTTTAGCAATTTAATACATTACTGGAGCATCATTTTTAGGATCATAGCAACTCTCACTACATCACTGTAGCATCATTTTGAGGTTCGTTGCAAATCTCACTACATCACTTTAGCATCATTTTGAGATTTTCAGCAACACTTACAACATTACTGTAGCATTATTGAGGTTCGTAGCAAGTCTCACTACATTACTTACAGCATCATTTTTAGATTTTTAGCAACTCCTACTACATTACTGTAGCATCATTTTGATTTTGGTAGCAATTCTCACTACATTACTGTAGCATCATTTTGAGGTTCGTAGCAACTCTCACTACATTACTGTCGCATCATGTTGAGGTTCGTAGCATCTCTCACTACATTACTGACAGCATTATTGTGAGGTTTTTAGCAAGTCTCGCCACATCACTTTAGCATCATTTTGAGATTTTTAGCAACTCTCGCCACATCACTTTAGCATCATTTTGAGTTTTTAGCAACTCTTCCGACATCACTGTAGCAGCATTTTGAGGTTTTTAGCAACTCTTCCGACATCACTGTAGCAGAATTTTGATGTTTTTAGAAACTTTCACTACTTAACTGGAGCATCATTTTGAGGTTTTAAGCAACTCTTACTACATCACTGGAGCAACATTTTGAGGTTTTTAGCAACTTAATACATTACTGTAGCATCATTTTGAGGTTTTTAGCAACTTAATACATTACTGTAGCATCATTTTGAGGTTCGTAGCAACTCTTAGAACATTACTGTAGCATCATTTTGAGGTTTTAAGCAACTCTCACTACATTACTGTGGAATCATTTGGAGGATAGTAGCAACTCTCACTACATCACTGTAGCATCATTTTCAGGATAGTAGCAAATCTCACTTCACGACTGTCAGCATCATTTTGAGGTTCGTAGCAACTCTTACTACATCACTGGAGCATCATTTTGAGTTTTTTGAAACTATTACCACATCACTGTCACATCATTTTGAGATTTTAAGCAACTCTCACTACATCACTGTAGCATCATTTGGAGGATAGTAGCAACTCTCACTACATGACTGTCAGCATCATTTTTAAATTTTTTAAACAACTCTCACTACATCACTGTAGCATCATTTTTAGGTTTTTAGCAACTTAATACATTACTGTAGCATCATTTTGAGGATCGTGAAACTCTCACCACATCACTGTAGCATCATTTTGAGGTTCGTGGCAACTCTCACTACGTCACTGTAGCATCATTTTGAAGATTTTAGCAACTCTCACCACATCACTTTAGCATCATTTTGAGATTTTTAGCAACACTTACATTACTTTAGCATTATTGAGGTTCGTAGCAACTCTCACTACATTACTGTAGCATCATTTTGAGGTTTTTTGCAACTTAATACATTACTGTAGCATCATTTTGAGGTTCGTAGCAACTCTTAGAACATTACTGTAGCATCATTTTGAGGTTTTAAGCAACTCTCACTACATTACTGTGGAATCATTTGGAGGATAGTAGCAACTCTCACTACATCACTGTAGCATCATTTTCAGGATAGTAGCAAATCTCACTTCACGACTGTCAGCATCATTTTGAGGTTCGTAGCAACTCTTACTAAATCACTGGAGCATCATTTTGAGTTTTTTGAAACTATTACCACATCACTGTCACATCATTTTGAGATTTTAAGCAACTCTCACTACATCACTGTAGCATCATTTGGAGGATAGTAGCAACTCTCACTACATGACTGTCAGCATCATTTTTAAATTTTTTAAACAACTCTCACTACATCACTGTAGCATCATTTTTAGGTTTTTAGCAACTTAATACATTACTGTAGCATCATTTTGAGGATCGTGAAACTCTCACCACATCACTGTAGCATCATTTTGAGGTTCGTGGCAACTCTCACTACGTCACTGTAGCATCATTTTGAAGATTTTAGCAACTCTCACCACATCACTTTAGCATCATTTTGAGATTTTTAGCAACACTTACATTACTTTAGCATTATTGAGGTTCGTAGCAACTCTCACTACATTACTGTAGCATCAATTTGAGGTTCGTAGCAACTCTCACCACATCACAGTCGCATCATTTTGAGTTTTATAAGAAACTCTCACTACATTACTGTAGCATCATTTTGAGGTTCGTAGCAACTCTCACTACATGACTGTCAGCATCATTTTAAGATTTTAAGCAACTCTTACTGCATCACTGGAGCATCATTTTGAGGTTCGTAGCAACTCTCACTATATCACTGTAGCATCATTTTGAGATTTTTAGCAACTCTTACTACATTACTGTCAGCATAATTTTGAGCATAGTAGCAACTCTCACTACATCACTGTCAGCATCATTTTTTGCATCGTAGCAACTCTCACTACATCACTGTAGCATCATTTCTTAGGTTAGTAGCAACTCCCATTACATCACTGGAGCATCATTTTGAGATTAGTAGCAACTCTCAGCACATCACTGAAGCATCATTTTGAGATTAGTAGCAACTGTCACCACATCACTGTCGCATCATTTCTTAGGTTCATAGCAACTCTCATTACATCACTGTAGCATCATTTTGAGGTTTTAAGCAACTCACTACATCACTGGAGCATCATTTTGAGATTTTAAGCAACACTTACAACATTACTGTAGCATTATTGAGGTTCGTAGCAGGTCTCACTACATTACTTACAGCATCATTTTTAGATTTTTAGCAACTCCTACTACATTACTGTAGCATCATTTTGATTTTGGTTGCAATTCTCACTACATTACTGTAGCATCATTTTGAGGTTCGTAGCAACTCTCACTACATTACTGTAGCATCATGTTGAGGTTCGTAGCATCTCTCACTGCATTACTGACAGCATTATTGTGAGGTTTTTAGCAAGTCTCGCCACATCACTTTAGCATCATTTTGAGATTTTTAGCAACTCTTCCGACATCACTGTAGCAGCATTTTAAGGTTTTTAGCAACTTTCACTACTTCACTGGAGCATCATTTTGAGGTTTTAAGCAACTCCTACCACATCACTGTAGCATCATTTATAGGTTCGTAGCAACTCTCACTACATCACTGTAGCATCATTTTGAGGTTCTTAGCAACTCTCACTACATTACTGTAGCATCATGTTGAGGTTCGTAGCATCTCTCACTACATTACTGACAGCATCATTGTGAGGTTTTTAGCAACTCTCGCCACATCACTTTAGCATCATTTTGAGATTTTTACCAACTCTTCCGACATCACTGTAGCAGCATTTTGAGGTTTTTAGCAACTTTCACTACTTCACTGTAGCATCATTTGGAGGATAGTAGCAACTCTCACCACATCACTGTCGCATCTTTTTAAGATTTTAAGAAACTCTCACCACATCACTGTAGCATCATTTCTTAGATTAGTTGCAACTCTCACTACATCACTGGAACATCATTTTGAGGTTTTAAGCAACTCTTACTACATCACTGTAGCAACATTTTGAGGTTTTTAGCCAATTAATACATTACTGTAGCATCATTTTGAGGTTTTTAGCAACTTAATACATTACTGTAGCATTATTTTGAGGTTCGTAGCAACTCTTACAACATTACTGTAGCATCATTTTGAGGTTTTAAGCAACTCTCACCACATGACTGTGGAATCATTTTGAGGTTTTAAGCAATTCTCACTACATCACTGTAGCATCATTTATAGGTTCGTAGGAACTCTCACTTCATTACTGGAGCATCATTTTGAGGTTTTAAGCAACTCTCACCACATCACTGTAGCATCATTTTGAGATTTTTAGCAACACTTACAACATTACTGTAGCATAACTGAGGTTCGTAGCAAGTCTCACTACATTACTTACAGCATCATTTTTAGATTTTTTGCAACTCTCACTACATTACTGTAGAATCATTTGAAGGATAGTAGCAACTCTCACCAAATCACTGTTGCATCATTTTTAGTTTTTTGAGAAACTCTCACCGCATCACTGTGGCATCATTTTGAGATTTTAAGCAACTCTCACTACATGAATGTCAGCATCATTTTAAGGTTTTTACCAACACTAAATACATCACTGTAGCATCATTTTGAGGTTTGTAGCATCTCTAACTACATTACTGACAGTATCATTTTTAATTTTTTTGCAACTCTCACCACATCACTTTAGCATCATTTTGAGGTTCGTGGCAACTCTCACTACATCACTGGAGCATCATTTTGAGGTTTTTAGCAATTTAATACATTACTGGAGCATCATTTTTAGGATCATAGCAACTCTCACTACATCACTGTAGCATCATTTTGAGGTTCGTTGCAAATCTCACTACATCACTTAAGCATCATTTTGAGATTTTCAGCAACACTTACAACATTACTGTAGCATTATTGAGGTTCGTAGCAAGTCTCACTACATTACTTACAGAATCATTTTTAGATTTTTAGCAACTCCTACTACATTACTGTAGCATCATTTTGATTTTGGTAGCAATTCTCACTACATTACTGTAGCATCATTTTGAGGTTCGTAGCAACTCTCACTACATTACTGTCGCATCATGTTGAGGTTCGTAGCATCTCTCACTACATTACTGACAGCATTATTGTGAGGTTTTTAGCAAGTCTCGCCACATCACCGAAGCATCATTTATAGGTTCGTAGGAACTCTCACTTCATTACTGGAGCATCATTTTGAGGTTTTAAGCAACTCTCACCACATCACTTTAGCATCATTTTGAGATTTTTAGCAACTCTTCCGACATCACTGTCGCATCTTTTTAAGATTTTAAGAAACTCTCACCACATCACTGTAGCATCATTTCTTAGATTAGTAGCAACTCTCACGACACCGCTGGAGCATCATTTTGAGGTTTTAAGCAACTCTTACTACATCACTGTAGCAATATTTTGAGGTTTTTAGCAACTTAATACATTACTGTAGCATCATTTTGAGGTTTTTAGCAACTTAATACATTACTGTAGCATTATTTTGAGGTTTGTAGCAACTCTTACAACATTACCGTAGCATCATTTTGAGGTTTTAAGCTACTCTCACTACATGACTGTGGAATCATTTTGAGGTTTTAAGCAACTCCTACCACATCACTGTAGCATCATTTATAGGTTCGTAGCAACTCTCACGACATTACTGTGGAATCATTTTGAGATTTTTAGCAAGTCTCACCACATCACTGAAGCATCATTTTGAGGTTCGTAGCAACTCTCTCTACATTACTGTGGAATCATTTTGAGATTTTTAGCAACTCTCACTACATCAGTGGAGCATCATTTTGAGGTTTTTGCAACTTTCAACACATCACAGTCGCATCATTTTGAGTTTTTAAGCAACTCTCACGACATCACTGGAGCATCATTTTGAGTTTCGTAACAACTCTCACTACATCACTGTAGCATCATTTTTAGGTTTTTAGCAACTTAATACATCACTGTAGCATCATTTTGAGGTTCGTGGCAACTCTCACTACATCACTGTAGCACCATTTTGAAGATTTTAGCAACTCTCACCACATCACTTTAGCATCATTTTGAGATTTTTAGCAACACTTACAACATTACTGTAGCATTATTGAGGTTCGTAGCAACTCTCACTACATTACTGTAGCATCATTTTGAGGTTCGTAGCAACTCTCACCACATCACAGTCGCATCATTTTGAGTTTTATAAGAAACTCTCACTACATTACTGTAGTATCATTTTGAGGTTCGTAGCAACTCTCACTACATGACTGTCAGCATCATTTTAAGATTTTAAGCAACTCTTAAAATGATGCTGACAGTCATGTAGTGAGAGTTGCTACATGACTACATGACTACATGACTGTCAGCATCATTTTAAGATTTTAAGCAACTCTTACTGCATCACTGGAGCATCATTTTGAGGTTCGTAGCAACTCTCACTATATCACTGTAGCATCATTTTGAGATTTTTAGCAACTCTTACTACATTACTGTCAGCATAATTTTGAGCATAGTAGCAACTCTCACTACATCACTGTCAGCATCATTTTTAGCATAGTAGCAACTCTCACTACATCACTGTAGCATCATTTCTTAGGTTAGTAGCAACTCCCATTACATCACTCGAGCATCATTTTGAGATTAGTAGCAACTCTCATTACATCACTGAAGCATCATTTTGAGGTTTCTAGCAACTCTCACTACATCACTGTAGCATCATTTTGAGGTTTTAAGCAACTCACTACATCACTGGAGCATCATTTTGAGGTTTTTAGCAACTCTCATTACATCACTTTAGCATCATTTTGAGTTTAATAGCAACTCTCACGTCATCACTATAAGCATCATTTTGAGGTTAGTAGCAACTGTAATTACATCATAGTCAGCATCATTTTGAGGTTCGTCGCAACTCTCACCACATTACTGTTGTATCATTTCTTAGGTTAGTAGCAACTCTCACTACATCACTGTCGCTTCATTTCTTAGGTTAGTAGCAACTCTCACTACATCACTGTCGCTTCATTTCTTAGGTTAGTAGAAACATTCATTACATCACTGTAGCATCATTTTTAGTTTAGTCGCAACTCTCACGACATTACTGGAGCATCATTTTGAGATTCCTAGCAACTCTCATGACATCACTGTAGCATCATTTTGAGGTTCGTAGCAACTCTCACCACATCACTGTGGCATCATTTTGAGATTCGTATCAACTCTTACGACATCACTGTCACCTCATAGTGAGGATAGTTTCAACTCTCACTACATCACTGTCGCATCATTTTGACATTTGTAGCAACTCTCATTTCATCACTGTAGCATCATTTCTTAGGTTAGTAGCAACTCCCATGACATCACTGTAGCATCATTTTGAGGTTCGTAGCAACTCTCACTACATTACTGGAAGCATCAATTTGAGCATCGTAGCAACTCTGCTTACATCACTGTGGCATCATTTCTTCGGTTAGAAGCAACTCTCATGACATCACTTTAGCATGATTTTGAAAATACTATCAACTCTCACCACAACACTGTCAGCATAATTTCTTAGGTTAGTAGAAACTGTCATAACATCACTGTAGCATAATTTTGAGATTCATAGCAACTCTCACCACATCACTGTAGCATCATTTCTTAGGTAAGTAGCAACTCTCATTACATCACTGTAGCATCATTTTGCGGTTCGTAGCAACTCTCACTACACCACTTTAGCATTATTTTGAAATTAATAGCAACTCTCACCACATCACTGTAGCATCACTTCTTAGGTTTGTCGCAACTCTCATTACATCACTGTAGCATCATTTTGAGGTTCGTTGCAACTCTCACCACATCACTGTAGCATCATTTCTTTGGTAAGTAGCATCTCTCATTACATCACTTTAGCGTTATTTTGAAATTACTATCAACTCTCACCACATCACTGTAGGATCATTTCTTAGGTTTGTAGCAACTCTGATTACATCACTGTAGCATCATTTCTTAGGTTTGTAGCAACTCTCATTACATCACTCTAGCATCATTTGGACATTTGTAGCAACTCTCACTACATCACTGTCGCATCATTTTTAGGATAGTCGCAACTCTCGCGACATCACTGTCGCATCATTTTGAGATTCGTAGCAACTCTCACCACATCACTGTAGCATCATTTCTTAGGTAAGTAGCAACTCTCATTACATCACTGCAGCATCATTTTGAGGTTTGTAGCAACTCTCACGACATTACTGGAAGTATCAGTTTTAGGTTCGTAGCAACTTTCACCACATCACTGTAGCATCATTCTGCGGTTCGTAGCAACTCTCACTACACCACTTTAGCATTACTTTGAAATTAGTCTTAACTCTCACCACATCACTGTAGCATCACTTTTTAGGTTTGTCGCAACTCTCATTACATCACTTTAGCATCATTTTGAGGATCGTAGCAACTCTCACGACATTACTGTAGCATCATTTTGAGGTTCGTTGCAACGCTCACTAAATCACTGTCGCATCATTTTGAGGATAGTCGCAACTCTCATTACATCACAGTAGCATCATTTTGAGATTCGTAGCAACTCTCATTACATCACTGTAGCATCATTTCTTAGGTAAGTAGCAACTCTCATATAACTGTAGCATCATTTTGAGGTTCGTAGCAACTCTCACCACATCACTGTAGCATCATTTCTTAGGTAAGTAGCAACTCTCATTACATCACTTTAGCATGATTTTGAAATTACGATGAACTCTCACCACATCACTGTAGCATCATTTCTTCGGTTTGTTGCAACTCTCATTCCATCACTTTCGCATCATTTTGAGGAAAGTAGCAAATCTCACTTCATGACTGTCAGCATCATTTTGAGGTTCGTAGCAACTCTCATTACATCACTGTCGCATCATTTTGACATTTGTAGCAACTCTCACCACATCACTGTAGCATCATTTCTTAGGTAGATAGCAACTCTCATGACATCACTGTAGCATCATTTGTTAGGTTTGTACCAACTCTCATTACATCACTCTGGCAGCATTTGGACATTTGAAGCAACTCTCATTACATCACTGTTGCATCATTTTGCGGTTCGTAGCAACTCTCACTACACCACTTTAGCATTATTTTGAAATTAGTAGCAAATCTCACCACATCACTGTAGCATCATTTTGAGGTTCGTCTCAACTCTCACCACATCACTGTAGCATCATTTCTTTGGTAAGTAGCATCTCTCATTACATCACTTTAGCGTTATTTTGAAATTACTATCAACTCTCACCACATCACTGTCAGCATCATTTCTTAGGTTTGTAGCAACTCTGATTACATCACTGTAGCATCATTTCTTAGGTTTGTAGCAACTCTCATTACATCACTCTAGCATCATTTGGACATTTGTAGCAACTCTCCTTACATCACTGTAGCATCATTTTTAGGATAGTCGCAACACTCACGACATGACTGGAGCATCATTTTGAGATTCCTAGCAACTCTCATTACATCACTGTAGCATCATTTTGAGGTTCGTAGCAACTCTCACCACATCACTGTTGCATCATTTCTTAGGTAAGTAGCACCTCTCATTACATCACTGTAGCATCATTCTGCGGTTCGTAGCAACTCTCACTACACGACTTTAGCATTATTTTGAAATTAGTATCAACTCTCACCACATCACTGTAGCATCACTTCTTAGGTTTGTCGCAACTCTCATTACATCACTTTAGCATCATTTTGAGGATCGTAGCAACTCTCACGACATTACTGTAGCATCATTTTGAGGTTCGTAGCAACTCTCACCACATTACTGTAGCATCATTTATTAGGTAAGTTGCAACTCTCACCACATCACTGTCAGCATCATTTTGAGATTCGTATCAACTCTTACGACATCACTGTCACCTCATAGTGAGGATAGTTTCAACTCTCACCACATCACTGTAGCATCATTTTGAGGATCGTAGCAACTCTCACTACATCACTGTCGCATCATTTTGACATTTGTAGCAACTCTCATTTCATCACTGTAGCATCATTTCTTAGGTTAGTAGCAACTCCCATGACATCACTGTAGCATCATTTTGAGGTTCGTAGCAACTCTCACTACATTACTGGAAGCATCAATTTGAGCATCGTAGCAACTCTGCTTACATCACTGTGGCATCATTTCTTCGGTTAGAAGCAACTCTCATGACATCACTTTAGCATGATTTTGAAATTACTATCAACTCTCACCACAACACTGTCAGCATAATTTCTGAGGTTAGTAGAAACTGTCATAACATCACTATAGCATCATTTTGAGATTCATAGCAACTCTCACCACATCACTGTAGCATCATTTTGCGGTTCGTAGCAACTCTCACTACACCACTTTAGCATTATTTTGAAATTAGTAGCAACTCTCACCACATCACTGTAGCATCACTTCTTAGGTTTGTCGCAACTCTCATTACATCAATCTAGCATCATTTGGACATTTGTAGCAACTCTCCTTACATCACTGTAGCATCGTTTTTAGGATAGTCGCAAGTCTCACGACATTACTGGAGCATCATTTTGAGATTCCTAGCAACTCTCATTACATCACTGTAGCATCATTTTGAGGATCGTAGCAACTCTCACGACATTACTGTAGCATCATTTTGAGGTTCGTAGCAACTCTCAACACATCACTGTAGCATCATTTCTTAGATATGTAGCAACTCTCATTACATCACTTTAGCGTGATTTTGAAATTACTATCAACTCTCACCACATCACTGTCAACATAATTTCTTAGGTTAGTAGAAACTGTCATAACATCACTGTAGCATCATTTTGAGATTCGTAGCGACTCTCACCACATCACTGTAGCATCATATTGCGGTTCGTAGCAACTCTCACTACACCACTTTAGCATTATTTTGAAATTAGTATCAACTCTCACCACATCACTGTAGCATCACTTCTTAGGTTGGTCTCAACTCTCATGACATCACTTTAGCATCATTTTGTGGATCGGAGCAACTCTCAAGACATCACTGTCGCATCATTTTGAGGATAGTCGCAACTCTCACGACATTACTGTCACATCATTTTGAGATTCGTAGCAACTCTCATTACATCACTGTAGCATCATTTTGAGGTTTCTAGCAACTCTCACCACATCACTGTAGCATCATTTCTTAGGTAAGTAGCAACTCTCACCACATCACTGTCGCATCATTTTGAGGATCGTAGCAACTCCCACTACATTACTGTCACATCATTTTGACAATTGTAGCAACTCTCATTTCATCACTGTAGCATCATTTCTTACGTTAGTAGCAACTCCCATGACATCACTGTAGCATCATTTTGAGGTTTGTAGCAACTCTCACTGCATTACTGGAAACATCAATTTGAGCATCGTAGCAACTCTGCCTACATCACTGTAGCATCATTTCTTCGGTTATAAGCAACTCTCATTTCATCACTTCAGCATGATTTTGAAATTACAATCAACTCTCACCACAACACTGTCAGCATAATTTCTGAGGTTAGTCGCAACTGTCATAACATCACTGTAGCATCATTTTGAGGATTGTAGCAACTCTCACAACATCACTGTAGCATAATTTATTAGGTAAGTAGCAACTCTCATTACATCACTGTAGCGTGATTTTGAAATTACTATCAACTCTCACCACAACACTGTCAGCATAATTTCTTAGGTTAGTAGAAACTGTCATAACATCACTGTAGCATAATTTTGAGATTCATAGCAACTCTCACCACATCACTGTAGCATCATTTCTTAGGTAAGTAGCAACTCTCATTACATCACTGTAGCATCATTTTGCGGTTCGTAGCAACTCTCACTACACCACTTGAGCATTATTTTGAAATTAATAGCAACTCTCACCACATCACTGTAGCATCACTTCTTAGGTTTGTCGCAACTCTCATTACATCACTGTAGCATCATTTTGAGGTTCGTTGCAACTCTCACCACATCACTGTAGCATCATTTCTTTGGTAAGTAGCATCTCTCATTACATCACTTTAGCGTTATTTTGAAATTACTATCAACTCTCACCACATCACTGTAGGATCATTTCTTAGGTTTGTAGCAACTCTGATTACATCACTGTAGCATCATTTCTTAGGTTTGTAGCAACTCTCATTACATCACTCTAGCATCATTTGGACATTTGTAGCAACTCTCACTACATCACTGTCGCATCATTTTTAGGATAGTCGCAACTCTCGCGACATCACTGTCGCATCATTTTGAGATTCGTAGCAACTCTCACCACATCACTGTAGCATCATTTCTTAGGTAAGTAGCAACTCTCATTACATCACTGCAGCATCATTTTGAGGTTTGTAGCAACTCTCACGACATTACTGGAAGTATCAGTTTTAGGTTCGTAGCAACTTTCACCACATCACTGTAGCATCATTCTGCGGTTCGTAGCAACTCTCACTACACCACTTTAGCATTACTTTGAAATTAGTCTTAACTCTCACCACATCACTGTAGCATCACTTCTTAGGTTTGTCGCAACTCTCATTACATCACTTTAGCATCATTTTGAGGATCGTAGCAACTCTCACGACATTACTGTAGCATCATTTTGAGGTTCGTTGCAACGCTCACTAAATCACTGTCGCATCATTTTGAGGATAGTCGCAACTCTCATTACATCACAGTAGCATCATTTTGAGATTCGTAGCAACTCTCATTACATCACTGTAGCATCATTTCTTAGGTAAGTAGCAACTCTCATATAACTGTAGCATCATTTTGAGGTTCGTAGCAACTCTCACCACATCACTGTAGCATCATTTCTTAGGTAAGTAGCAACTCTCATTACATCACTTTAGCATGATTTTGAAATTACGATGAACTCTCACCACATCACTGTAGCATCATTTCTTCGGTTTGTTGCAACTCTCATTCCATCACTGTAGCATCATTTTGAGGTTCGTAGCAACTCTCACCACATCACTGTAGCATCATTTCTTAGGTAGATAGCAACTCTCATGACATCACTGTAGCATCATTTGTTAGGTTTGTACCAACTCTCATTACATCACTCTGGCAGCATTTGGACATTTGAAGCAACTCTCATTACATCACTGTTGCATCATTTTGCGGTTCGTAGCAACTCTCACTACACCACTTTAGCATTATTTTGAAATTAGTAGCAAATCTCACCACATCACTGTAGCATCATTTTGAGGTTCGTCGCAACTCTCACCACATCACTGTAGCATCATTTCTTTGGTAAGTAGCATCTCTCATTACATCACTTTAGCGTTATTTTGAAATTACTATCAACTCTCACCACATCACTGTCAGCATCATTTCTTAGGTTTGTAGCAACTCTGATTACATCACTGTAGCATCATTTCTTAGGTTTGTAGCAACTCTCATTACATCACTCTAGCATCATTTGGACATTTGTAGCAACTCTCCTTACATCACTTTAGCATCATTTTGAGGATCGTAGCAACTCTCACGACATTACTGTAGCATCATTTTGAGGTTCGTAGCAACTCTCACCACATTACTGTAGCATCATTTATTAGGTAAGTTGCAACTCTCACCACATCACTGTCAGCATCATTTTGAGATTCGTATCAACTCTTACGACATCACTGTCACCTCATAGTGAGGATAGTTTCAACTCTCACCACATCACTGTAGCATCATTTTGAGGATCGTAGCAACTCTCACTACATCACTGTCGCATCATTTTGACATTTGTAGCAACTCTCATTTCATCACTGTAGCATCATTTCTTAGGTTAGTAGCAACTCCCATGACATCACTGTAGCATCATTTTGAGGTTCGTAGCAACTCTCACTACATTACTGGAAGCATCAATTTGAGCATCGTAGCAACTCTGCTTACATCACTGTGGCATCATTTCTTCGGTTATAAGCAACTCTCATGACATCACTTTAGCATGATTTTGAAATTACTATCAACTCTCACCACAACACTGTCAGCATAATTTCTTAGGTTAGTAGCAACTGTCATAACATCACTATAGCATCATTTTGAGATTCATAGCAACTCTCACCACATCACTGTAGCATCATTTTGCGGTTCGTAGCAACTCTCACTACACCACTTTAGCATTATTTTGAAATTAGTAGCAACTCTCACCACATCACTGTAGCATCACTTCTTAGGTTTGTCGCAACTCTCATTACATCAATCTAGCATCATTTGGACATTTGTAGCAACTCTCCTTACATCACTGTAGCATCGTTTTTAGGATAGTCGCAAGTCTCACGACATTACTGGAGCATCATTTTGAGATTCCTAGCAACTCTCATTACATCACTGTAGCATCATTTTGAGGATCGTAGCAACTCTCACGACATTACTGTAGCATCATTTTGAGGTTCGTAGCAACTCTCAACACATCACTGTAGCATCATTTCTTAGATATGTAGCAACTCTCATTACATCACTTTAGCGTGATTTTGAAATTACTATCAACTCTCACCACATCACTGTCAACATAATTTCTTAGGTTAGTAGAAACTGTCATAACATCACTGTAGCATCATTTTGAGATTCGTAGCGACTCTCACCACATCACTGTAGCATCATATTGCGGTTCGTAGCAACTCTCACTACACCACTTTAGCATTATTTTGAAATTAGTATCAACTCTCACCACATCACTGTAGCATCACTTCTTAGGTTGGTCTCAACTCTCATGACATCACTTTAGCATCATTTTGTGGATCGGAGCAACTCTCAAGACATCACTGTCGCATCATTTTGAGGATAGTCGCAACTCTCACGACATTACTGTCACATCATTTTGAGATTCGTAGCAACTCTCATTACATCACTGTAGCATCATTTTGAGGTTTCTAGCAACTCTCACCACATCACTGTAGCATCATTTCTTAGGTAAGTAGCAACTCTCACCACATCACTGTCGCATCATTTTGAGGATCGTAGCAACTCCCACTACATTACTGTCACATCATTTTGACAATTGTAGCAACTCTCATTTCATCACTGTAGCATCATTTCTTACGTTAGTAGCAACTCCCATGACATCACTGTAGCATCATTTTGAGGTTTGTAGCAACCCTCACTGCATTACTGGAAACATCAATTTGAGCATCGTAGCAACTCTGCCTACATCACTGTAGCATCATTTCTTCGGTTATAAGCAACTCTCATTTCATCACTTCAGCATGATTTTGAAATTTCTATCAACTCTCACCACAACACTGTCAGCATAATTTCTGAGGTTAGTCGCAACTGTCATAACATCACTGTAGCATCATTTTGAGGATTGTAGCAACTCTCACAACATCACTGTAGCATAATTTATTAGGTAAGTAGCAACTCTCATTACATCACTTTAGCGTGATTTTGAAATTACTATCAACTCTCACCACATCACGGTCAGCATCATTTTGAGATTAGTATCAACTCTTACTACATAACTGCCACCTCATTTTGAGGATCATAGTAGCTCTCACCAGATCACTGTCGCATCATTTTGAGGATCGTAGCAACTCTCACTACATCACTGTCGCATCATTTTGAGGATAGTTGCAACTCTCGCGATATTACTGTAGCATCATTTTGAGATTCGTTGCAACTCTCATTACATCACTGTGGCATCATTTTGAGGTTCGTAGCAACTCTCACTACATCACTGTCGCATCATTTTGAGGATAGTCGCAACTCTCACCACATCACAATAGCATCATTTCTTAGGTAAGCAGCAATGCACTCTAGCATCACTTCTTAGGTTTGTCGCAACTCTCATTACATCACTTTAGCATCATTTTGAGGATCGTAGCAACTCTCACTACATCACTGTAGCATCATTTCTTAGGTAAGTAGCAACTCTCATTACATTACTGTAGCATTATTGTGAGGTTCGTCGCAACTCCCACCACATCACTGTAGCATCATTTCTTAGGTTTTTAGCAACTCTCATTACATCACTGTAGCATCATTTCTTAGGATTTTAGCAACTCTCATTACATCAATCTAGCATCATTTGGACATTTGTAGCAACTCTCCTGACATCACTGTAGCATCATTTTTAGGATTGTCGCAACTCTCATGACATTAATGGAGCTTCATTTTGAGATTCCTAGCAAGTCTCATTACATTACTGTAGCATCATTTTGAGGTTCGTAGCAACTCTTACCACATCACTGTCGCATCATTTCTTAGGTAAGTAGCAACTCTCATTACATCACTGTAGCATCATTTTGCGGTTCGAAGCAACTCTCACTACATTACTGACAGCATCATTTTGAGGATTGTAGCAACTCTCACCACATCTCTGTAAGCATAATTTTTAGATTTGTATCAACTCTCCCTACATCACTGTAGCATCATTTTGAGGTTCGTAGCAACTCTCAATACATCATTGTCGCATCATATTGAGGAAAGTCGCAACTCTCACGACATTACTGGAGCATCATTTTTAAATTCGAAGCAACTCTCATTACATCACTGTAGCATCATTTGAGGTTCGTGGCAACTCTCACCACATCACTGTAGCATCACTTCTTAGGTATGTAGCAACTCTCATTACATCACTGTAGCATCATTTTGCGGTTCGTAGCAACTCTCACTCCACCACTTTAGCATTATTTTGAAATTCGTATCAACTCTCACCACATCACTGTAGCATCACTTCTTAGGTTTTTCGCAACTCTCATTACATCACTTTAACATCATTTTGAGGATCGTAGCAACTCTCACTACATCACTGTCGCATCATTTTAAGGATAGTCGCAACTCTCACTACATGACTGGAGCATCATTTTGAGATGAGTAGCAACTCTCACTACATTACTGTAGCATAATTTCTTAGGTTCGTAGCAACTCTCACTACAGGACTGTAGCATCATTTTGAGGTTAGTAGCAACTCTCACTACATCACTGTAGCATAATTTCTTAGGTGAGTAGCAACTCTCATTACATCACTATCAGCATCATTTTTTGGTGTTTAGCAACTCTCACCACATCACTGTAGCATCATTTCTTAGGTTTGTAGCAACTCTCATTACATCACTCTAGCATCATTTGGACATTTGTAGCAACTCTCACTACATCACTGTCGCATCATTTTGAGGAAAGTTGCAACTCTCACGACATTACTGGAACATCATTTTGAGGTTCGTAGCAACTCTCACCACATCACTGCAGCATCATTTCTTAGGTTTGTAGCAAATCTCATTCCATCACTCTAGCATCATTTGGACATTTGTAGCAACTCTCATGACATCACTTTAGCATGATTTTGAAATTACGATCAACTCTCACCACAACACTGTCAGCATAATTTCTTAGGTTAGTAGCAACTGTCATAACATCACTGTAGCATCATTTTGAGGATTGTAGCAACTCTCACCACATCACTGTCAGCATCATTTTGAGATTAGTATCAACTCTCCCTACATCACTGTAGCATCATTTTGAGGTTCGTAGCAACTCTCCATACATCATTGTCGCATCATATTGAGGATAGTCGCAACTCTCACGACATTACTGTAGCATCATTTTGAGGTTTGTAGCAACTCTCACTACATCACTGTAGCTTCATTTCTTTGGTAAGTAGCACCTCTCATGACATCACTTTGGCTTGATTTTGAAATTACGTTCAACTCTCACCACATCACTGTAGCATCATTTCTTAGGTCTGTAGCAACTCTCATTACACCGCTTTAGCATTATTTTGAAATTACTATCAACTCTCACCACATCACTGTAGCACCACTTCTTAGGTTTTTAGCAACTCTCATTACATCACTTTAGCATAATTTTGAGGATCGTAGCAACTCTCACTACATCACTGTCGCATCATTTTGAGGATAGTCGCAACTCTCACCACATCACTAGTGATGTAGTAAGAATTGCTAATGAACTCAAAATGATGCTAACAGTAATGTAGTGATAGTTGCTAATCAACTCAGTGATGCTTACAGTAATGTACTAAGTGTTTCGAACAACCTCAAAGTAATGCTGACAGTCATGTAGTAAGTGTTGTTACGAACCTCAAAATAATGCGACAGTAATGTAGTAAAAGTTGCTACGAACCTCGAAATATTGCGACAGTGATGTCGGAAGTATTGCTAAAGATCTCAAAATGATGCGACATTGATTTAGTAAGAACTGCTAATGAACTCAAAATGATGCTAACAGTAATGGAGTGAACGTTTCGAACAACCTCAAAGTGATGCTGATAGTAATGTAGTAAGAGTTGCTACGAACCTCAAAATAATGCGACAGTGATGTCAGAAGAATTGCTAAAGATCTCAAAATGATGCGACAGTAATTTAGTAAGAATTGCTAATGAACTCAAAATGATGCTAACAGTAATGGAGTGAACGTTTCGAATAACCTCAAAGTGATGCTGACAGTCATGTAGTAAGTGTTGCAACGAACCTCAAAATAATGCGACAGTAATGTAGTAAAAGTTGCTACGAACCTCAAAATAATGCAACAGTGATGTCGGAAGAATTGCTAATGATCTCAAAATGATGCGATAGTGATGTAGTAAGAATTGCTAATGAACTCAAAATGATGCTAACAGTAATGGAGTGAACGTTTCAAATAACCTCAAAGTGATGCTGACAGTCATGTAGTAAGAGTTGCTACGAACATCAAAATAATGCGACAGTGATGTCAGAAGAATTGCTAATGATCTCAAAATGATGCGACAGTGATGTAGTAAGAATTGCTAATGAACTCAAAACGATGCTAACAGTAATGTAGTAAGAGTTTAGAAGAACCTCAAAGTGATGCTGACAGTCATGTAGTGAGAGTTTCTATGAACCTCAAAATAATGCGACAGTGATGTCGGAAGAATTGCTAATGATCTCAAAATGATGCGACAGTGATGTAGTAAGAATTGCTAATGAACTCAAAATGATGCTTAAAGTAATGTAGTGATAGTTGTTAATCAACTCAGTGATGCTGACAGGAATGTACTAAGTGTTTCGAACAACCTCAAAATGATGCTGACAGTAATGCAGTAAGAGTTGCTACGAACCTCAAAATAATGCGACAGTGATGTCAGAAGAATTGCTGAAGATCTCAAAATGATGCTAACAGTAATGGAGTGAAAGTTTCGAATAACCTCAAAGTGATGCTGACAGTCATGTAGTAAGTGTTGCTACGAACCTCAAAATAATGCGACAGTAATGTAGTAAAAGTTGCTACGAACCTCGAAATATTGCGACAGTTATGTCGGAAGAATTGCTAAAGATCTCAAAATGATGCGACAGTGATTTAAAAAGAATTGCTAATGAACTCAAAATGATGCTAACAGAAATGGAGTGAACGTTTCGAACAACCTCAAAGTGATGCTGACAGTAATGTAGTAAGAGTTGCTACGAACCTCAAAAAAATGCGACAGTGATGTCAGAAGAATTGCTAATGATCTCAAAATGATGCTACAGTGATTTAGTAAGAATTGCTAATGAACTCAAAATGATGCTAACATTAATGGAATGAAACTTTCGAATAACCTCAAAGTGATGCTGACAGTCATGTAGTAAGAGTTAATAGGAACCTCAATATATTGCGACAGTGATGTCGGAAGAATGGCTAATGATCTCAAAATGATGCGACAGTGATGTCGTAAGAACTGCGAATGAACTCAAGATGATGCTAACAGTAATGTAGTGATAGTTGCTAATAAACTCAGTGATGGTTACTGTAATGTAAAAAGAGTTTCGAAAAACCTCAAAGTGATGCTGACAGTCATGTAGTAAGAGTTGCTAATGAACTCAATTTAATGCTACTGTGATGTCGTAAGAATTGCTAATGAACTCAAAATGATGCTAACAGTAATGTAGTGAAAGTTGCTAATCAACTCAGTGATGCTTACAGTAATGTACTAAGTGTTTCGCACAACCTCAAAGTGATGCTGACAGTCATGTAGTAAGAGTTGCTACGAACCTCAAAATATTGCGACAGTGATGTCGGAAGAATTGCTAATGAACTCAAAATGATGCTAACAGTAATGTAGTGATAGTTGCTAATCAAGTCAGTGATGCTTACAGTAATGTAGTAAGTGTTTCGAATAATCTCAAAGTGATGGTGACAGTCATGCAGTAAGAGTTGCTACGAACCTCAAAATAATGGGACAGTGATGTCGGAAGAATTGCTAAAGATCTCAAAATGATGCGACAGTGATTTAGAAAGAATTGCTCATGAACTCAAAATGATGCTAACAGTAATGGAGTGAAACTTTCAAATAACCTCAAAGTGATGCAGACAGTCATGTAGTAAGAGTTGCTACGAACCTCAATATAATGCGACAGTAATGTAGTAAAAGTTGCTACGAACCTCAAAATATTGCGACAGTGATGTCGGAAGAATTGCTAATGAACTTAAAATGATGCTAACAGTAATGTAGTGATAGTTGCTAATCAACTCAGTGATGCTTACAGTAATGTAGTAAGTGTTTCGAACAACCTCAAAGTGATGCTGACAGTCATTTAGTAAGAGTTGCTAATGAATTCAATTCAATGCTACAGTGATGTCGTGAGAATTGCGCATGAACTCAAAATGATGCTAACAGTAATGTAGTGAAAGTTGCTAATAAACTCAAAGTGATGCTGACAGTAATGTAGTAAGAGTTGCTACGAACCTCAATATAATGCGACAGTAATGTAGTAAAAGTTGCTACGAACCTCAAAATATTGCGACAGTGATGTCATAAGAATTGCGAATGAACTCAAAATGATGCTAACAGTAATGTAGTGATAGTTGCTAATAAACTCAGTGATGCTTCAAGTAATGTCGTAAGAGTTTCGAACAATCTCAAAGTGATGCTTACAGTAATGTAGTAAGAGTTTCGAAGAACCTCAAAGTGATGCTGACAGTCATGTAGTAAGAGTTGCTACTAACCTCAATTTAATGCTACAGTGATGTCTTAAGAATTGCTAATTAACTCAAAATGATGCTAACAGTAATATAGTAAGAGTTGCTACGAACCTTTAAATAATGCACTGGTAATGTAGTAAGAGTTGCTACGAACCTCAAACTAACGCGACAGTGATGTCGGAAGAATTGCTCATGAACTCAAAATGATGCCAACAGTAATGGAGTGAACGTTTTGAACAACCTCAAAGTGATGCTGACAGTCATGTAGTCAGCGTTGCTACGAACCTCAAAATAATGCGACAGTGATGTCGGAATTATTGCTAATTATCTCAAAATGATGCGACAGTGATGTCGTAAGAATTGCTAATGAACTCCAAATGATGCTAACAGTAATGGAGTGAAAGTTTCGAACTACCTCAAAGTGATGCTGACTGTCATGTAGTAAGAGTTGCTACTAACCTCAAAATGATGCTGAAAGTAATGTAGTGAAAGTTGCTAATAAACTCAAAGTGATGCTGACAGTAAAGTAGTAAGAGTTTCGAACAACCTCAAAGTGATTATGACAGTCATGTAGTAAGGGTTGCTACGAACCTTAAAATAATGCAACAGTAAAGTAGTAAGAGTTGCTTCGAACCTCAAAATAATGTGACAGTAATGTAGTGATAGTTGCTACGAACCTCAATTTAATGCTACAGTGATGTCTATGAATTGCTAATAAACTCAAAATGATGCTAACAGTAATGTAGTCATCGTTGCTTATGAACTCAAAGTGATGCTGAGAGTAAGGTAGTAAGAGTTGCTACGAACCTTTAAATAATGCAACAGTAATGTAGTAAGAGTTGCTACGAACCTCAAAATTATGCGACAGTGATTTCAGAAGAATTGCTAAAGATCTCAAAATGATGCGATAGTGATGGAGTGAACGTTTCGAATAACCTCAAAGTGATGCTGAGTTGATGTAGTAAGAGTTGCTACGAACCTCAAAACAATGCGACAGTGATGTCGTAAGAATTGCCAAAGATCTCAAAATGATGCGACAATGATGTAGTAAGAATTGCTAATGAACTCAATATGATGCTAACAGTAATGGAGTGAAAGTTTCGAATAACCTCAAAGTGATGCTGACAGTCATGTAGTAAGAGTTGCTACGAACCTTAAAATAATGCAACAATAATGTAGTAAGAATTGCTACGAACCTAAAAATAATGCGACAGTGATGTCAGAAGAATTGCCAAAGATCTCAAAATGATGCGACAATGATGGAGTAAGAATTGCAAATGAACTCAATATGATGCTAACAGTAATGGAGTGAAAGTTTCGAATAACCTAAAAGTGATGCTGACAGTCATGTTGTACGTGTTGCTACGAACCTAAAAATAATGCGACATTAATGTAGGAAAAGTTGCTACGAACCTCAAAATATTGCGACAGTGATGTCGGAAGAATTGCCAAAGATCTCAAAATGATGCGACAATGATGGAGTAAGAATTGCTAACGAACTCAAAATGATGCTAACAGTAATGTAGTGATAGTTGCTAATCAACTCAGTGATGCTTACAGTAATGTAGTAAGTGTTTCGAACAACATCAAAGTGATGCTGACAGTCATGTAGTAAGAGTGGCTTCTAACATCAAAATAATGCTAACAGTAATGTAGTGATAGTTGCTACGAACCTTTAAATAATGCAACAATAATGTAGTAAGAGTTGCTACAAACCTCAAAATAATGTGACAGTGATGTCAGAAAAATTGCTAATGATCTCAAAATGATGCAACAATAATGTAGGAAGAGTTGCTAAGAACCTCAAAATAATGCGACAGTCATGTCGGAAGAATTGCTAATGAACACAAAATGATGCTCACACTAATGTAGTGATAATTGCTAATCAACTCAGTGATGCTTACAGTAATGTAGTAAGTGTTTCAAAAAACCTCAAAGTGATGCTGACAGTCATGTAGTAAGAGTTGCTTTACCTTTAAATAATGATACAAAAATGTAGTAAGAGTTGCTCCGAACCTCAAAATAATGCAACAGTGATGTCGGAAGAAGTGCTAATGATCTCAAAATGATGCAACAGTAATGTAGGAAGAATTGCTAATGAATTCAAAATGATGCTAACAGTAATGGAGTGAAAGTTTCGAATAACCTCAAAGTGATGCTGACAGTAATGTAGTGAGAGTTACTACGAACCTTTAAATAATGCAACAGTAATGTAGTAAGAGTTGCTACGAACATCAAAATAATGCGACAGTGATGTCAGAAGAATTGCTAATGATCTCAAAATGATGCGACAGTGATGTAGTAAGAATTGCTAATGAACTCAAAACGATGCTAACAGTAATGTAGTAAGAGTTTAGAAGAACCTCAAAGTGATGCTGACAGTCATGTAGTAAGTGTTGCTACTTACCTCAATTTAATGGTACAGTGATGTCTATGAATTGCTAATAAACTCAAAATGATGCTAACTGTAATGTATTGATAGATTCTAATAAACTCAAAGTGATGCTGACAGTAATGTAGTAAGAGTTGCCACGAACCTTTAAATAATGCAACGGTAATGTCGTAAAAGTTGCTACGAACATCAAAATAATGCGACAGTGATGTCAGAAGAATTGCTAATGATCTCAAACTGATGGGAGAGTGATGTCGTAAGAATTGCTAATGAACTCAAAATGATGCTAACAGTAATGGAGTGATGGTTGCTAATTAACTCAAAGTGATGCTTACAGTAATGTAGTAAGTGTTTCGAACAACCTCAAAGTGATGCTGACAGTCATGTAGTAGGAGTTCCTACGAACCTCAAAATAATGCGAAAGTGATGTCAGAAGAATTGCTAAAGATCTCAAAATGATGCGACAGTGATTTAGGAAGAATTGCTAATGAACTCAAAATGATGCTAACAGTAATGTAGTAAGTGTTTCGAACAACCTCAAAGTGATGGTGATAGTCATGTAGGAAGAGTTGCTACGAACCTCAAAATAATGCCACAGTGATGTCAGAAAAATTGCGAAAGATCTCAAAATGATGCAAATGTGATTCAGTAAGAATTGCTAATGATCTCAAAATGATGTCACAGTGATGTAGTAAGAATTACTACTGAACTCAAAATGATGCTAACAGTAATGGAGTGAAAGTTTCGAATAACCTAAAAGTGATGCTGACAGTCATGTGGTTTGAGTTGCGAGTAAATTAAAAATGATGCTGACAGTGATGTCGTAAGAATTGCTGTTGAACTCAAAACGATGCTAACAGTAACGTAATGATAGTTGCTAATAAACTCAGTGATGCTTACAGTAATGTCGTAAGTGTTTGGAACAACCTCAAAGTGATGCTGACAGGCATGTACTAAGAGTTGCGACTAACCTCAAAATGATGCTAACAGTAATGTAGTGATAGTTGCTAATGAACTCAAAGTGATGCTGACAGTAATGTAGTAAGTGTTTCGAACAACCTCAAAGTGATTATGACAGTCATGTAGTAAGAGTTGCTACCAACATCAAAATAATGCAACAGTGATGTCAGAAGAATTGCTAATGATCTCAAAAATCATTCGACAGTCATGTAGTAAGAATTGCTAATGAACTGAAAATGATGCGAACAGTAATGGAGTGAAAGTTTCGAATATCCTCAAAGTGATGCTGACGGTCATGTAGTAAGAGTTGCTACGAACCTCAAAATAATGCGACAGTAATGTAGTAAAAGTTGCTACAAACCTCAAAATATTGCGACAGTGATGTCGGAAGAATTGCTCATGAACTCAAAATGATGCTAACAGTCATGTAGTGATAGTTGCTAATAAACTCAGTGATGCTTAAAGTAATGTAGTAAGTGTTTCGAACAACCTCAAAGTGATGTTGACAGTCATGTAGTAAGAGTTGCCACTAACCTCAAAATAATGCGACAGTGATGTCAGAAGAATTGCAAATGATCTCAAAATGATGCGACACTGATTTAGTAAGAATTGCTAATGAACTCAAGATGATGCTAAAAGTAATGTAGTAAGTGTTTCGAACAACCTCAAAGTGATGCTGACAGTCATGTAATAAGAGTTGCTACAAACATCAAAATAATGCTTCAGTGATGTCAGAAGAATTGCTAAAGATCTCAAAATAATGCGACAGTGATTTAGTAAGAATTGCTAATGAACTCAAAATGATGCAAACAGTAATGGAGTGAACGTTTCGAATAACCTCCAAGTGATGCTGAAAGTCATGTAGTAAGAGTTTCTACGAACCTCAAAATAATGCGACAGTGATGTTGGAAGAATCACTAATGATCTCAAAATGATGCGACAGTGATGTAGGAAGAATTGCTAATGAGCTAAAAATGATGCGAACAGTAATGTAGTGATAGTTGCTAATGAACTCAAACTGATGCTGACAGTAATGTAGTAAGTGTTTCGAACAACCTCAAAGTGATTATGACAGTCATGTAGTAAGAGTTGCTACGAACATCAAAATAATGCGACAGTGATGTCAGAAGAATTGCTAATGATCTCAAAAATCATTCGACAGTCATGTAGTAAGAATTGCTAATGAACTCAAAATGATGCTAACAGTAATGGATTGAAAGTTTCGAATAACCTCAAAGTGATGCTGACAGTCATGTAGTAAGAGTTGCTACGAACCTCAAAATAATGCGACAGTAATGTAGTAAAAGTTGCTACGAACCTCAAAATATTGCGACAGTGATGTCAGAAGAATGGCTAATGAACTCAAAATGATGCTAACAGTAATGTAGTGATAGTTGCTAATCAACTCAGTGATGCTTACAGTAATGTAGTAAGTGTTTCGAACAACCTCATAGTCATGCTAACAGTCATGTAGTAAAAGTTGCAACGAACCTCAAAATAATGCGACAGTGATGTAGTAAAAGTTGCTACGAACCTCAAAATATCACGACAGTGATGTCATAAGAATTGCTAATGAACTCAAAATGATGCTAACAGTAATGTAGTGATAGTTGCTAATAAACTCAGTGATGCTTACAGTAATGTAGTAAGTGTTTCGAACAACCTCAAAGTGATGCTGACAGTCATGTAGTATGAGTTGCCACTAACCTCAAAATAATGCGACAGTGATGTCAGAAGAATTGCTAAAGATCTCAAAATGATGCGACAGTGACGTAGGAAGAATTGCTAATGAACTCAAAATGATGCTAACAGTCATGGAGTGAAAATTTCGAATAACCTCAAAATGATGCTGACAGTCATGTGGTTTGATTTGCGAGTAGATTAAAAATGATGCTGACAGTCATGTCGTAAGAATTGCTATTGAACTCAAAACGATGCTAACAGTAACGTAATCATAGTTGCTAATAAACTCAGTGATGCTTACAGTAATGTATTAAGAGTTGCTACTAACCTCAAAATGATGCTAACCGTAATGTAGTGATAGTTGCGAATGAACTCAAAATGATGCTAACCGTAATGTAGTGATAGTTGCGAATGACCTCAAAGTGATGCTGACAGTAATGTAGTAAGAGTTGCTACGAACTTTAAAATAATGCAACAGTAAAGGAATAAGTGTTGCTTCGAACCTAAAGGTAATGCGACAGTGATGTCAAAAGAATTGTTAATGATCTCAAATTGATGCTAACAGTAATGTAGTGATAGTTGTTATAAACTCAGTGATGCTTACAGTAATGTAGTAAGAGTTTTGAACAACCTCAAAGTGATGCTGACAGTCATGTAGTAAGAGTTGCTACGAACCAAAAAATAATGCGACAGTGATGTCAGAAGAATTGCTAAAGATCTCAAAATAATGCGACAGTGATGTCAGAAGAATTGCTAATGATCTCAAAATGATGCTAACATTAATGTAGTAAGAGTTGTTAAGAACCTCAAAATAATGCGACAGTAATGTAGTAAAAGTGGCTACGAACCTCAAAATATTGCGACAGTCATGTCGGAAGAATTGCTAATGAACTCAAAATGATGCTAACACTAATGTAGTGATAATTGCTAATCAACTCAGTGACGCTTACAGTAATGTAGTAAGTGTTTCAAACAATATCAAAGTGATGCTGACAGTCATGTAGTAAGAGTTGCAAGGAACCTCAAAATAATGCTAACAGTAATGTAGTGATAGTTGCTAATAAACTCAAAGTGATGCTGAAAGTAATGTAGTAAGAGTTGCTACGAACCTTTAAAAAATGATACAATAATGTAATAAGAGTTGCTACGAACCTCAAAATAATGTGACAGTGATGTCAGAAGAATCGCGAATGATCTCAAAATGATGCGACAGTGATGTAGTAAGAATTGCTAATGAACTCAAATTGATGCTAAACGTAATGGAGTGAAAGTTTCGAATAACCTCAAAGTGATGCTGACAGTCATGTGGTTTGATTTGCGAGTAAATTAAAAATTATGCTGACAGTGATTTAGTAAGAATTGCTACTGAACTTAAAACAATGCGAAAAGTAACGTAGTGATAGTTCCTAATAAACTCAGTGATGCTTACAGTAATGGAGTAAGTGTTTGGAACAACCTCAAAGTGATAATGACAGTCATGTAGTAAGAGTTGCTCCTAACCTCAAAATGATGCTAACCGTAATGTAGTGATAGTTGCTAATGAACTCAAAGTGATGCTGACAGTAATGTAGTATGAGTTGCTACGAACCTCAAAATAATGTGACAGTGATGTCAGAAGAATTGCTAATGATCTCAAAATGATGCGACAGTGATGTCGGAAGAATTGCTAATGAACTCAAAATGATGCTAACAGTAATGTAGTGATAGTTGCTAATCAAGTCAGTGATGCTTACAGTAATGTAGTAAGTGTTTCGAATAACCTCAAAGTGATGCTGACAGTCATGTAGTAAGAGTTGCTACGAACCTCAATATAATGCGACAGTAATGTAGTAAAAGTTGCTACGAACCTCAAAATATTGCGACAGTGATGTCGGAAGAATTGCTAATGAACTTAAAATGATGCTAACAGTAATGTAGTGATAGTTGCTAATCAACTCAGTGATGCTTACAGTAATGTAGTAAGTGTTTCGAACAACCTCAAAGTGATGCTGACAGTCATTTAGTAAGAGTTGCTAATGAATTCAATTCAATGCTACAGTGATGTCGTGAGAATTGCGCATGAACTCAAAATGATGCTAACAGTAATGTAGTGAAAGTTGCTAATAAACTCAAAGTGATGCTGACAGTAATGTAGTAAGAGTTGCTACGAACCTCAATATAATGCGACAGTAATGTAGTAAAAGTTGCTACGAACCTCAAAATATTGCGACAGTGATGTCATAAGAATTGCGAATGAACTCAAAATGATGCTAACAGTAATGTAGTGATAGTTGCTAATAAACTCAGTGATGCTTCAAGTAATGTCGTAAGAGTTTCGAACAATCTCAAAGTGATGCTTACAGTAATGTAGTAAGAGTTTCGAAGAACCTCAAAGTGATGCTGACAGTCATGTAGTAAGAGTTGCTACTAACCTCAATTTAATGCTACAGTGATGTCTTAAGAATTGCTAATTAACTCAAAATGATGCTAACAGTAATATAGTAAGAGTTGCTACGAACCTTTAAATAATGCACTGGTAATGTAGTAAGAGTTGCTACGAACCTCAAACTAACGCGACAGTGATGTCGGAAGAATTGCTCATGAACTCAAAATGATGCCAACAGTAATGGAGTGAACGTTTTGAACAACCTCAAAGTGATGCTGACAGTCATGTAGTCAGCGTTGCTACGAACCTCAAAATAATGCGACAGTGATGTCGGAATTATTGCTAATTATCTCAAAATGATGCGACAGTGATGTCGTAAGAATTGCTAATGAACTCCAAATGATGCTAACAGTAATGGAGTGAAAGTTTCGAACTACCTCAAAGTGATGCTGACTGTCATGTAGTAAGAGTTGCTACTAACCTCAAAATGATGCTGAAAGTAATGTAGTGAAAGTTGCTAATAAACTCAAAGTGATGCTGACAGTAAAGTAGTAAGAGTTTCGAACAACCTCAAAGTGATTATGACAGTCATGTAGTAAGGGTTGCTACGAACCTTAAAATAATGCAACAGTAAAGTAGTAAGAGTTGCTTCGAACCTCAAAATAATGTGACAGTAATGTAGTGATAGTTGCTACGAACCTCAATTTAATGCTACAGTGATGTCTATGAATTGCTAATAAACTCAAAATGATGCTAAAGGTAATGTAGTCATCGTTGCTTATGAACTCAAAGTGATGCTGAGAGTAAGGTAGTAAGAGTTGCTACGAACCTTTAAATAATGCAACAGTAATGTAGTAAGAGTTGCTACGAACCTCAAAATTATGCGACAGTGATTTCAGAAGAATTGCTAAAGATCTCAAAATGATGCGATAGTGATGGAGTGAACGTTTCGAATAACCTCAAAGTGATGCTGAGTTGATGTAGTAAGAGTTGCTACGAACCTCAAAACAATGCGACAGTGATGTCGTAAGAATTGCCAAAGATCTCAAAATGATGCGACAATGATGTAGTAAGAATTGCTAATGAACTCAATATGATGCTAACAGTAATGGAGTGAAAGTTTCGAATAACCTCAAAGTGATGCTGACAGTCATGTAGTAAGAGTTGCTACGAACCTTAAAATAATGCAACAATAATGTAGTAAGAATTGCTACGAACCTAAAAATAATGCGACAGTGATGTCAGAAGAATTGCCAAAGATCTCAAAATGATGCGACAATGATGGAGTAAGAATTGCAAATGAACTCAATATGATGCTAACAGTAATGGAGTGAAAGTTTCGAATAACCTAAAAGTGATGCTGACAGTCATGTTGTACGTGTTGCTACGAACCTAAAAATAATGCGACATTAATGTAGGAAAAGTTGCTACGAACCTCAAAATATTGCGACAGTGATGTCGGAAGAATTGCCAAAGATCTCAAAATGATGCGACAATGATGGAGTAAGAATTGCTAACGAACTCAAAATGATGCTAACAGTAATGTAGTGATAGTTGCTAATCAACTCAGTGATGCTTACAGTAATGTAGTAAGTGTTTCGAACAACATCAAAGTGATGCTGACAGTCATGTAGTAAGAGTGGCTTCTAACATCAAAATAATGCTAACAGTAATGTAGTGATAGTTGCTACGAACCTTTAAATAATGCAACAATAATGTAGTAAGAGTTGCTACAAACCTCAAAATAATGTGACAGTGATGTCAGAAAAATTGCTAATGATCTCAAAATGATGCAACAATAATGTAGGAAGAGTTGCTAAGAACCTCAAAATAATGCGACAGTCATGTCGGAAGAATTGCTAATGAACACAAAATGATGCTCACACTAATGTAGTGATAATTGCTAATCAACTCAGTGATGCTTACAGTAATGTAGTAAGTGTTTCAAAAAACCTCAAAGTGATGCTGACAGTCATGTAGTAAGAGTTGCTTTACCTTTAAATAATGATACAAAAATGTAGTAAGAGTTGCTCCGAACCTCAAAATAATGCAACAGTGATGTCGGAAGAAGTGCTAATGATCTCAAAATGATGCAACAGTAATGTAGGAAGAATTGCTAATGAATTCAAAATGATGCTAACAGTAATGGAGTGAAAGTTTCGAATAACCTCAAAGTGATGCTGACAGTAATGTAGTGAGAGTTACTACGAACCTTTAAATAATGCAACAGTAATGTAGTAAGAGTTGCTACGAACATCAAAATAATGCGACAGTGATGTCAGAAGAATTGCTAATGATCTCAAAATGATGCGACAGTGATGTAGTAAGAATTGCTAATGAACTCAAAACGATGCTAACAGTAATGTAGTAAGAGTTTAGAAGAACCTCAAAGTGATGCTGACAGTCATGTAGTAAGTGTTGCTACTTACCTCAATTTAATGGTACAGTGATGTCTATGAATTGCTAATAAACTCAAAATGATGCTAACTGTAATGTATTGATAGATTCTAATAAACTCAAAGTGATGCTGACAGTAATGTAGTAAGAGTTGCCACGAACCTTTAAATAATGCAACGGTAATGTCGTAAAAGTTGCTACGAACATCAAAATAATGCGACAGTGATGTCAGAAGAATTGCTAATGATCTCAAACTGATGGGAGAGTGATGTCGTAAGAATTGCTAATGAACTCAAAATGATGCTAACAGTAATGGAGTGATGGTTGCTAATTAACTCAAAGTGATGCTTACAGTAATGTAGTAAGTGTTTCGAACAACCTCAAAGTGATGCTGACAGTCATGTAGTAGGAGTTCCTACGAACCTCAAAATAATGCGAAAGTGATGTCAGAAGAATTGCTAAAGATCTCAAAATGATGCGACAGTGATTTAGGAAGAATTGCTAATGAACTCAAAATGATGCTAACAGTAATGTAGTAAGTGTTTCGAACAACCTCAAAGTGATGGTGATAGTCATGTAGGAAGAGTTGCTACGAACCTCAAAATAATGCCACAGTGATGTCAGAAAAATTGCGAAAGATCTCAAAATGATGCAAATGTGATTCAGTAAGAATTGCTAATGATCTCAAAATGATGCGACAGTGATTTAGTAAGAATTACTACTGAACTCAAAATGATGCTAACAGTAATGGAGTGAAAGTTTCGAATAACCTAAAAGTGATGCTGCCAGTCATGTGGTTTGAGTTGCGAGTAAATTAAAAATGATGCTGACAGTGATGTCGTAAGAATTGCTGTTGAACTCAAAACGATGCTAACAGTAACGTAATGATAGTTGCTAATAAACTCAGTGATGCTTACAGTAATGTCGTAAGTGTTTGGAACAACCTCAAAGTGATGCTGACAGGCATGTAGTAAGAGTTGCTACCAACATCAAAATAATGCAACAGTGATGTCAGAAGAATTGCTAATGATCTCAAAAATCATTCGACAGTCATGTAGTAAGAATTGCTAATGAACTGAAAATGATGCGAACAGTAATGGAGTGAAAGTTTCGAATATCCTCAAAGTGATGCTGACGGTCATGTAGTAAGAGTTGCTACGAACCTCAAAATAATGCGACAGTAATGTAGTAAAAGTTGCTACAAACCTCAAAATATTGCGACAGTGATGTCGGAAGAATTGCTCATGAACTCAAAATGATGCTAACAGTCATGTAGTGATAGTTGCTAATAAACTCAGTGATGCTTAAAGTAATGTAGTAAGTGTTTCGAACAACCTCAAAGTGATGTTGACAGTCATGTAGTAAGAGTTGCCACTAACCTCAAAATAATGCGACAGTGATGTCAGAAGAATTGCAAATGATCTCAAAATGATGCGACACTGATTTAGTAAGAATTGCTAATGAACTCAAGATGATGCTAAAAGTAATGTAGTAAGTGTTTCGAACAACCTCAAAGTGATGCTGACAGTCATGTAATAAGAGTTGCTACAAACATCAAAATAATGCTTCAGTGATGTCAGAAGAATTGCTAAAGATCTCAAAATAATGCGACAGTGATTTAGTAAGAATTGCTAATGAACTCAAAATGATGCAAACAGTAATGGAGTGAACGTTTCGAATAACCTCCAAGTGATGCTGAAAGTCATGTAGTAAGAGTTTCTACGAACCTCAAAATAATGCGACAGTGATGTTGGAAGAATCACTAATGATCTCAAAATGATGCGACAGTGATGTAGGAAGAATTGCTAATGAGCTAAAAATGATGCGAACAGTAATGTAGTGATAGTTGCTAATGAACTCAAACTGATGCTGACAGTAATGTAGTAAGTGTTTCGAACAACCTCAAAGTGATTATGACAGTCATGTAGTAAGAGTTGCTACGAACATCAAAATAATGCGACAGTGATGTCAGAAGAATTGCTAATGATCTCAAAAATCATTCGACAGTCATGTAGTAAGAATTGCTAATGAACTCAAAATGATGCTAACAGTAATGGATTGAAAGTTTCGAATAACCTCAAAGTGATGCTGACAGTCATGTAGTAAGAGTTGCTACGAACCTCAAAATAATGCGACAGTAATGTAGTAAAAGTTGCTACGAACCTCAAAATATTGCGACAGTGATGTCAGAAGAATGGCTAATGAACTCAAAATGATGCTAACAGTAATGTAGTGATAGTTGCTAATCAACTCAGTGATGCTTACAGTAATGTAGTAAGTGTTTCGAACAACCTCATAGTCATGCTGACAGTCATGTAGTAAAAGTTGCAACGAACCTCAAAATAATGCGACAGTGATGTAGTAAAAGTTGCTACGAACCTCAAAATATCACGACAGTGATGTCATAAGAATTGCTAATGAACTCAAAATGATGCTAACAGTAATGTAGTGATAGTTGCTAATAAACTCAGTGATGCTTACAGTAATGTAGTAAGTGTTTCGAACAACCTCAAAGTGATGCTGACAGTCATGTAGTATGAGTTGCCACTAACCTCAAAATAATGCGACAGTGATGTCAGAAGAATTGCTAAAGATCTCAAAATGATGCGACAGTGACGTAGGAAGAATTGCTAATGAACTCAAAATGATGCTAACAGTCATGGAGTGAAAATTTCGAATAACCTCAAAATGATGCTGACAGTCATGTGGTTTGATTTGCGAGTAGATTAAAAATGATGCTGACAGTCATGTCGTAAGAATTGCTATTGAACTCAAAACGATGCTAACAGTAACGTAATCATAGTTGCTAATAAACTCAGTGATGCTTACAGTAATGTATTAAGAGTTGCTACTAACCTCAAAATGATGCTAACCGTAATGTAGTGATAGTTGCGAATGAACTCAAAATGATGCTAACCGTAATGTAGTGATAGTTGCGAATGACCTCAAAGTGATGCTGACAGTAATGTAGTAAGAGTTGCTACGAACTTTAAAATAATGCAACAGTAAAGGAATAAGTGTTGCTTCGAACCTAAAGGTAATGCGACAGTGATGTCAAAAGAATTGTTAATGATCTCAAATTGATGCTAACAGTAATGTAGTGATAGTTGTTATAAACTCAGTGATGCTTACAGTAATGTAGTAAGAGTTTTGAACAACCTCAAAGTGATGCTGACAGTCATGTAGTAAGAGTTGCTACGAACCAAAAAATAATGCGACAGTGATGTCAGAAGAATTGCTAAAGATCTCAAAATAATGCGACAGTGATGTCAGAAGAATTGCTAATGATCTCAAAATGATGCTAACATTAATGTAGTAAGAGTTGTTAAGAACCTCAAAATAATGCGACAGTAATGTAGTAAAAGTGGCTACGAACCTCAAAATATTGCGACAGTCATGTCGGAAGAATTGCTAATGAACTCAAAATGATGCTAACACTAATGTAGTGATAATTGCTAATCAACTCAGTGACGCTTACAGTAATGTAGTAAGTGTTTCAAACAATATCAAAGTGATGCTGACAGTCATGTAGTAAGAGTTGCAAGGAACCTCAAAATAATGCTAACAGTAATGTAGTGATAGTTGCTAATAAACTCAAAGTGATGCTGAAAGTAATGTAGTAAGAGTTGCTACGAACCTTTAAAAAATGATACAATAATGTAATAAGAGTTGCTACGAACCTCAAAATAATGTGACAGTGATGTCAGAAGAATCGCTAATGATCTCAAAATGATGCGACAGTGATGTAGTAAGAATTGCTAATGAACTCAAATTGATGCTAAACGTAATGGAGTGAAAGTTTCGAATAACCTCAAAGTGATGCTGACAGTCATGTGGTTTGATTTGCGAGTAAATTAAAAATTATGCTGACAGTGATTTAGTAAGAATTGCTACTGAACTTAAAACAATGCGAAAAGTAACGTAGTGATAGTTCCTAATAAACTCAGTGATGCTTACAGTAATGGAGTAAGTGTTTGGAACAACCTCAAAGTGATAATGACAGTCATGTAGTAAGAGTTGCTCCTAACCTCAAAATGATGCTAACCGTAATGTAGTGATAGTTGCTAATGAACTCAAAGTGATGCTGACAGTAATGTAGTATGAGTTGCTACGAACCTCAAAATAATGCGATAGTGATGTCAGAAGAATTGCTAAAGATCTCAAAATGATGCGACCGTGATGTCGGAAGAATTGCTATTGAACTCAAAACGATGCTAACAGTAAGGGAGTGATAGTTGCTAATAAAGTCAAAATGATGCTGACAGAAATGTAGTCAGTGTTTCGAAAAACCTCAAAGTGATTATGACAGTCATGTCGTAAGGGTTGCTACGAACCTTAAAATAATGCAACAGTAAAGTAGTAAGAGTTGCTTCGAACCTCAAAATTATGCGACAGTGATGTCAAAAGAATTGTAAATGATCTTAAACTGATGGGACAGTGATGTCGTAAGAATTGCAAATGAACTCAAAATGATGCTAACAGTAATGTCGTGATATTTGCTATAAACACAGTGATGCTAACAGTAATGTAGTAAGAGTTGCTACGAACATCAAAATAATGCGACAGTGATATCAGAAGAATTGCTAATGATCTCAAAATGATGCGACAGTGATGTAGTAAGAATTGCTAATGAACTCAAAATGGTGCTAACAGTAATGGAGTGAACGTTTCGAATAACCTCAAAGTGATGCTGACAGTTATGTAGTAAGAGTTGCTACGAACCTTTAAATAATGCGACAGTGATGTCAGAAGAATTGCTAATGATCTCAAAATGATGTGACAGTGATGTCGCAAGAATTGCTAATGAACTCAAAATGATGCGAACAGTAATGGAGTGAACATTTCGAATAACCTCAAAGTGATGCTGAAAGTCATGTACTAAGAGTTGCTACGAACCTCAAAATAATGCGACAGTAATGTATTAAAAGTTGCTACGAACCTCAAAATATTGCGACAGTGATGTCGGAAGAATTGCTAATAAACTCAAAATGATGCTGACAGTAATGTAGTGAGAGTTGCTACGAACCTTTAAATAATGCAAAAATAATGTAGTTAGAGTTGCTACGAACATCAAAATGATGCGACAGTGATGTGGTGAGAGTTGATAGTAATTTCAAAATCACGCAAAAGTGATGTAGTGAGAATTTCTACTTACCTAAGAAATGATGCTACAGTGATGTGGTGAGAGTTGCTACGAATCTCAAAATGATGCTACAGTGATGTCATGGGAGTTGCTACTAACCTAAGAAATGATGCTACAGTTATATAACAAGAGTTGCTACAAATGTCAAAATGATGCAACAGTGATGTAGTGAGAGTTGATAGTAATTTCAAAATCACGCTAAAGTGATGTCGTGAGAGTTGCTACGATCCTCAAAATGATGGTACAGTGATGTAATGACAGTTGCTAGGAATCTCAAAATGATGCTCCAGTAATGTCGTGAGAGTTGCGACTATCCTCAAAATGATGCGACAGTGATGTAATGAGAGTTGCTACAAATGTCCAAATGATGCTTAAGTGATGTAATGAGAGTGGCTACAAACCTAAGAAATGATGCTACAGTGATGTGGTGAGAGTTGCTACGATCCTCAAAATGATGCTACAGTGATGTTATGACAGTTGCTACTAACCTAAGAAATTATACTGACAGTGTTGTGGTGAGAGTTGATAGTAATTTCAAAATAAAGCGAAAGTGGTGTAATGACAGTTGATACTTCCCTAAGAAATGATGCTACAATGATGTAGTGAGGTTTGCTACGAACCGCAAAATGATGCTACAGTGATGCAATGAGAGTTGCTACGAATCTCAAAATGATGCTAGAGTGATGTAGTGAGATTTGCTACAAACCTAAGAAATGATGCGACAGTAATGTCGTGAGAGTTGCGACTATCCTCAAAATGATGCGACAATGATGTATTGAGAGTTGCTACGTTCCTCAAAATGATGCTACAGTGATGTAGTGAGGTTTGCTACGAACCGCAAAATGATGCTACAGTGATGTAATGAGAGTTGCTACGATCCTCAAAATGATGCTACAGTGATGTTATGACAGTTGCTACTAACCTAAGAAATTATACTGACAGTGTTGTGGTGAGAGTTGATAGTAATTTCAAAATCATGCTAAAGTGATGTCATGAGAGTTGCTTCTAACCGAAGAAATGATGCTACAGTGATATAGGCAGAGTTGGTACGATGCTCAAACTGATGCTTCCAGTAATGTAGTGAGAGTTGCTACAAACCTCAAAATGATGCTACAGTGATGTCATGGGAGATGCTACTAACCTAAGAAATGATGCTACAGTGATGTAGTGAGAGTTGCTGCAGTCGCAAAATGATGCTACAGCGATGTAATGAGGGTTGCTATTTACCAAAGAAATGATGCTACAGTGATGTGGTGAGAGTTGCTACTAACCTAAGAAATGATGCGACAGTGATGTAGTGAGAGTTGATACTAACCTAAGAAATGATGCGACAGTGATGTAGTGAGAGTTGCGACTAATCTCAAAATGATGGTACAGTGATGTAGTGAGAGTTGCTACGATGCTCAAAATGATGCTTACAGTAATGTTGTGAGAGTTGCTTAAAACCTCAAAATAATGCTACAGTCATGTCGTGAGAGTTGCGACTATCCTCAAAATGATGCGACAGTGATGTAGTGAGAGTTGCTATGAACTTCAAAATGATGCTACAGTGATGTGGTGAGAGTTGCTACGAACCTCAAAATGATGCTACAGTGATGTGGTGAGATTTGCTACAAACCTAAGAAATGATGCTACAGGGATGTAATGAGAGTTGCTACAAATGTCCAAATGATGCTAGAGTGATGTAATGAGAGTTGCGACAAACCTCAGAAATGATGCTACAGTCATGTGCTGAGAGTTGCTACGAACCTCAAAATGATGCAACAGTGATGTAATGAGAGTTGCTACTTACCGAAGAAATGATGCTACAGTGATGTGGTGAGAGTTGCTACGAACCTCAAAATGATGCTACAGTGATGTGGTGAGAGTTGCTACGAATCTCAAAATGATGCGACAGTGATGTAGTGAGAGTTGCTACGAACCTAAGAAGTGATGCTACAGTGATGTAATGAGAGTTGCTACTAATCTCAAAATCATGCTACAGGAATGTCGTGAGAGTTGCTACGAATCTCAAAATGATGCTAAAGTGATGTAATGAGAGTTGCTACAAACCTAAGAAGTGATGCTACAGTGATGTGGTGAGAGTTGATAGTAATTTCAAAATAATGCTAAAGCGGTGTAATGAGAGTTGCTACTTCCCTAAGAAATGATGCTACAATGATGTAGTGAGAGTTGCTACGAACCTCAAAATGATGCTACAGTGATGTGGTGAGAGTTGCTACGAACCACAAAATGATGCTACAGTGATGTAATGAGGGTTGCTATTTACCTAAGAAATGATGCTACAGTGATGTGGTGAGAGTTGCTACGAACCTCAAAATGATGCTACAGTGATGTGGTGAGAGTTGCTACGAATCTCAAAATGATGCGACAGTGATGTAGTGAGAGTTGCTACGAACCTAAGAAGTGATGCTACAGTGATGTAATGAGAGTTGCTACTAATCTCAAAATCATGCTACAGTAATGTCGTGAGAGTTGGTACGATTCTCAAAATGATGCTAAAGTGATGTAATGAGAGTTGCTACAAACCTAAGAAGTGATGCTACAGTGATGTGGTGAGAGATGCTACGAACCTCAAAATGATGGTACAGTGATGTAATGAGGGTTGCTATTTACCTAAGAAATGATGCCACAGTGATGTGGTGAGAGTTGCTACGATGCTCGAAATGATGCAAAAGTGATGTAATGAGAGTTGCGACAAACCTAAGAAATGATGGTACAGTGATGTGGTGAGAGTTGATACTAATTTCAAATTCATGCTAAAGTGGTGTAGTGAGAGTTGCTAGGAACCGCAAAATGATGCTCCAGTAATGTCGTGAGAGTTGCGACTATCCTCAAAATGATGCGACAGTGATGTAATGAGAGTTGCTACAAATGTCCAAATGATGCTAAAGTGATGTAATGAGAGAGGCTAAAAACCTAAGAAATGATGCTACAGTGATGTAATGAGAGTTGCTACAAATGTCCAAATGATGCTAGAGTGATGTGGTGAGAGTTGATAGTAATTTCAAAATCATGCTAAAGTGATGTAATGAGAGTTGCTACTTACCTATGAAATGAGACAGTGATGTGGTGAGAGTTGCTACGAACCTCAAAATGATGCTAAAGTAATGTCGTGAGAGTTGCTACTATCCTCGAAATGATGCAACAGTGATGTAGTGAGAGTTGCTACGAACTTCGAAATGATGCTACAGTGATGTAATGAGGGTTGCTATTTACCTAAGAAATGATGCTACAGTGATGTGGTGAGAGTTGCTACGAACCTAAAAATGATGCTACAGTGATGTGGTGAGAGTTGCTACGAACCGCAAAATGATACTACAGTGATGTAATGAGGGTTGCTATTTACCTAAGAAATGATGCTACAGTGATGTGGTGAGAGTTGCTACGAACCTCAAAATGATGCTACAGTGATGTAATGAGGGTTGCTATTTAACGAAGAAATGATGCTACAGTGATGTGGTGAGAGTTGCTACGAATCTCAAAATGATACTACAGTGATGTGGTGAGAGTTGGTACGAACCGCAAAATGATGCTACAGTGATGTAATGAGGGTTGCTATTTACCTAAGAAATGATGCTACAGTGATGTGGTGAGTGTTGCTACGAATCTCAAAATGATGCTACAGTGATGTAATGAGGGTTGCTATTTACCGAAGAAATGATGCTACAGTGATGTGGTGAGAGTTGCTACGAACCTCAAAATGATGCTACAGTGATGTAATGAGAGTTGCTACGAATCTCAAAATGATGCTAAAGTAATGTCGTGAGAGTTGCTACTATCCTCAAAATGATGCTAAAGTGATGTAATGAGAGTTGCTACAAACCTAAGAAGTGATGCTACATTGATGTAATAAGAGTTGCTACTAATCTCAAAATGATGCGACAGGAATGTCGTGAGAGTTGATACGAATCTCAAAATGATGCTAAAGTGATGAAATGAGAGTTGCTACAAACCTAAGAAGTGATGCTACAGTGATGTGGTGAGAGTTGATAGTAATTTCAAAATAATGCTAAAGCGGTGTAATGAGAGTTGCTACTTCCCTAAGAAATGATGCTACAATGATGTAGTGAGAGTTGCTACGAACCTCAAAATGATGAAACAGTGATGTGGTGAGAGTTGCTACGAACCTCAAAATGATGCTACAGTGATGTGGTGAGAGTTGCTACGAACCGCAAAATGATGCTACAGTGACATAATGAGGGTTGCTATTTACCTAAGAAATGATGCTACAGTGATGTGGTGAGAGTTGCTACGAACCTCAAAATGATACTACAGTGATGTAATGAGGGTTGCTATTTACCTAAGAAATGATGCTACAGTGATGTGGTGAGAGTTGCTATGAACCTCAAAATGATGCTACAGTGATGTTGTGAGAGTTGCTACGAATCTCAAAATGATGCGACAGTGATGTAGTGAGAGTTGCGACGAACCTAAGAAGTGATGCTACAGTGATGTAATGAGAGTTGCTACTAATCTCAAAATGATGCTACAGTAATGTCGTGAGAGTTGCTACGAATCTCAAAATGATGCGAAAGTGATGTAATGAGAGTTGCTACAAACCTAAGAAGTGATGCTACAGTGATGTGGTGAGAGTTGCTACGAACCTCAAAATGATGCGACAGTGATGTGGTGAGAGTTGCTATGAATCTCAAAATGATGCGACAGTGATGTAGTGAGAGTTGCGACGAACCAAAGAAGTGATGCAACAGTGATGTAATGAGAGTTGCTACTCATCTCAAAATCATGCAACAGTAATTTCGTGAGAGTTGCTACGAATCTCAAAATGATGCTAAAGTGATGTAATGAGAGTTGCTACTTACCTAAGAAATGATGCTACAGTGATGTGGTGAGTGTTGCTACGAATTTCAAAATAATGCTAAAGCGGTGTAATGAGAGTTGCTACTTACCTAAGAAATGATGCTACAATGATGTAGTGAGAGTTGCTACTAACCTCAAAATGATGCTACAGTGATGTAATGAGGGTTGCTATTTACCTAAGAAATGATGCTACAGTGATGTGGTGAGAGTTGCTATTTACCTAAGAAATGATGCTACAGTGATGTGGTGAGAGTTGCTACGAACCTCAAAATGATGCTACAGTGATGTGGTGAGAGTTGCTATTTACCTAAGAAATGATGCTACAGTGATGTGGTGAGAGTTGATAGTAATTTCAAAATCACGCTAAAGTGATGCAATGAGAGTTGCTACTTTCCTAAAAAATGATGCTACAGTGATGTGGTAGTGAGTTGCTACAATCCTCAAAACGATACTAAAGTGATGTAATGAGAGTTGCTACAAACCTAAGAAATGATGCTACAGTGATGTGGTGAGAGTTGCTACGAACCTCAAAATGATGCGACAGTGATGTCGGGAGAGTTGCTACGATCCTCAAAATGATGCTAAAGTGATGTAAAGAGAGTTGCGACTAACCTAAGAAGTGATGCTACAGTGATGTAGTGAGAGTTGATAGTAATTTCAAAATAATGCTAAAGCGGTGTAATGAGAGTTGCTACTTCCCAAAGAAATGATGCGACAGTGATGTAGTGAGAGTTGCTACGAACTTCAAAATGATGGTACAGTGATGTAATGAGGGTTGCTATTTACCTAAGAAATGATGCCACAGTGATGTGGTGAGAGTTGCTACGAACCTCAAAATGATGCTACAGTGATGTGGTGAGAGTTGCTACGAATCTCAAAATGATGCGACAGTGATGTAGTGAGAGTTGCTACGAATCTCAAAATGATGCGACAGTGATGGAGTGAGAGTTGCTACGAACCTAAGAAGTGATGCTACAGTGATGTAATGAGAGTTGCTACTAATCTCAAAATCATGCTACAGTAATGTCGTGAGAGTTGCTACGAATCTCAAAATGATGCTAAAGTGATGTCATGAGAGTTGCTACAAACCTAAGAAGTGATGCTACAGTGATGTGGTGAGAGTTGATAGTAATTTCAAAATAATGCTAAAGCGGTGTAATGAGAGTTGCTACTTCCCTAAGAAATGATGCTACAATGATGTAGTGAGAGTTGCTACGAACCTCAAAATGATGCTACAGTGATGTAATGAGGGTTGCTATTTACCTAAGAAATGATGCTACAGTGATGTGGTGAGAGTTGCTATTTACCTAAGAAATGATGCTACAGTGATGTGGTGAGAGTTGCTACGAACCTCAAAATGATGCTACAGTGATGTGGTGAGAGTTGCTACGAATCTCAAAGTGATGCGACAGTGATGTAGTGAGAGTTGCTACGAACCTAAGAAGTGATGCTACAGTGATGTAATGAGAGTTGCTACTAATCTCAAAATCATGCTACAGTAATGTCGTGAGAGTTGCTACGAATCTCAAAATGATGCTAAAGTGATGTAATGAGAGTTGCTACAAACCTAAGAAGTGATGCTCCAGTGATGTGTTGAGAGTTGATAGTAATTTCAAAATAATGCTAAAGCGGTGTAATGAGAGTTGCTACTTCCCTAAGAAATGATGCTACAATGATGTAGTGAGAGTTGCTACGAACCTCAAAATGATGCTACAGTGATGTAATGAGGGTTGCTATTTACCTAAGAAATGATGCTACAGTGATGTGGTGAGAGTTGCTATTTACCTAAGAAATGATGCGACAGTGATGTGGTGAGAGTTGATAGTAATTTCAAAATCACGCTAAAGTGATGCAATGAGAGTTGCTACTTTCCTAAGAAATGATGCTACAGTCATGTAATGAGAGTTGCTACGAATCTCAAAATGATGCGACAGTGATGTCGTGAGAGTTGCTACGATCCTCAAAATGATGCTAAAGTGATGTAATGAGAGTTGCGACAAACGTAAGAAGTGATGCTACAGTGATGTAGTGAGAGTTGATAGTAATTTCAAAATAATGTTAAAGAGGTGTAATGAGAGTTGCTACTTCCCTAAGAAATGATGCGACAGTGATGTGGTGAGAGATGCTACGGACCTCAAAATGATGGTACAGTGATGTAATGAGGGTTGCTATTTACCTAAGAAATGATGCCACAGTGATGTGGTGAGAGTTGCTACGATGCTCGAAATGATGCTAAAGTGATGTAATGAGAGTTGCGACAAACCTAAGAAATGATGGTACAGTGATGTGGTGAGAGTTGATACTAATTTCAAATTCATGCTAAAGTGGTGTAGTGAGAGTTGCTAGGAACCGCAAAATGATGCTCCAGTAATGTCGTGAGAGTTGCGACTATCCTCAAAATGATGCGACAGTGATGTAATGAGAGTTGCTACAAATGTCCAAATGATGCTAAAGTGATGTAATGAGAGAGGCTAAAAACCTAAGAAATGATGCTACAGTGATGTAATGAGAGTTGCTACAAATGTCCAAATGATGCTAGAGTGATGTGGTGAGAGTTGATAGTAATTTCAAAATCATGCTAAAGTGATGTAATGAGAGTTGCTACTTACCTATGAAATGAGACAGTGATGTGGTGAGAGTTGCTACGAACCTCAAAATGATGCTAAAGTAATGTCGTGAGAGTTGCTACTATCCTCGAAATGATGCAACAGTGATGTAGTGAGAGTTGCTACGAACTTCGAAATGATGCTACAGTGATGTAATGAGGGTTGCTATTTACCTAAGAAATGATGCTACAGTGATGTGGTGAGAGTTGCTACGAACCTAAAAATGATGCTACAGTGATGTGGTGAGAGTTGCTACGAACCGCAAAATGATACTACAGTGATGTAATGAGGGTTGCTATTTACCTAAGAAATGATGCTACAGTGATGTGGTGAGAGTTGCTACGAACCTCAAAATGATGCTACAGTGATGTAATGAGGGTTGCTATTTAACGAAGAAATGATGCTACAGTGATGTGGTGAGAGTTGCTACGAATCTCAAAATGATACTACAGTGATGTGGTGAGAGTTGGTACGAACCGCAAAATGATGCTACAGTGATGTAATGAGGGTTGCTATTTACCTAAGAAATCATGCTACAGTGATGTGGTGAGTGTTGCTACGAATCTCAAAATGATGCTACAGTGATGTAATGAGGGTTGCTATTTACCGAAGAAATGATGCTACAGTGATGTGGTGAGAGTTGCTACGAACCTCAAAATGATGCTACAGTGATGTAATGAGAGTTGCTACGAATCTCAAAATGATGCTAAAGTAATGTCGTGAGAGTTGCTACTATCCTCAAAATGATGCTAAAGTGATGTAATGAGAGTTGCTACAAACCTAAGAAGTGATGCTACAGTGATGTGGTGAGGGTTGCTACGAACCTCAAAATGATGCTACAGTGATGTGGTGAGAGTTGCTACGAATCTCAAAATGATGCGACAGTGATGTAGTGAGAGTTGCTACGAACCTAAGAAGTGATGCTACATTGATGTAATAAGAGTTGCTACTAATCTCAAAATGATGCGACAGGAATGTCGTGAGAGTTGATACGAATCTCAAAATGATGCTAAAGTGATGAAATGAGAGTTGCTACAAACCTAAGAAGTGATGCTACAGTGATGTGGTGAGAGTTGATAGTAATTTCAAAATAATGCTAAAGCGGTGTAATGAGAGTTGCTACTTCCCTAAGAAATGATGCTACAATGATGTAGTGAGAGTTGCTAAGAACCTCAAAATGATGCAACAGTGATGTGGTGAGAGTTGCTACGAACCTCAAAATGATGCTACAGTGATGTGGTGAGAGTTGCTACGAACCGCAAAATGATGCTACAGTGACATAATGAGGGTTGCTATTTACCTAAGAAATGATGCTACAGTGATGTGGTGAGAGTTGCTACGAACCTCAAAATGATACTACAGTGATGTAATGAGGGTTGCTATTTACCTAAGAAATGATGCTACAGTGATGTGGTGAGAGTTGCTACGAACCTCAAAATGATGCTACAGTGATGTTGTGAGAGTTGCTACGAATCTCAAAATGATGCGACAGTGATGTAGTGAGAGTTGCGACGAACCTAAGAAGTGATGCTACAGTGATGTAATGAGAGTTGCTACTAATCTCAAAATGATGCTACAGTAATGTCGTGAGAGTTGCTATGAATCTCAAAATGATGCGAAAGTGATGTAATGAGAGTTGCTACAAACCTAAGAAGTGATGCTACAGTGATGTGGTGAGAGTTGCTACGAACCTTAAAATGATGCTACAGTGATGTGGTGAGAGTTGCTATGAATCTCAAAATGATGCGACAGTGATGTAGTGAGAGTTGCGACGAACCAAAGAAGTGATGCAACAGTGATGTAATGAGAGTTGCTACTCATCTCAAAATCATGCAACAGTAATTTCGTGAGAGTTGCTACGAATCTCAAAATGATGCTAAAGTGATGTAATGAGAGTTGCTACTTACCTAAGAAATGATGCTACAGTGATGTGGTGAGTGTTGCTACGAATTTCAAAATAATGCTAAAGCGGTGTAATGAGAGTTGCTACTTACCTAAGAAATGATGCTACAATGATGTAGTGAGAGTTGCTACGAACCTCAAAATGATGCTACAGTGATGTAATGAGGGTTGCTGTTTACCTAAGAAATGATGCTACAGTGATGTGGTGAGAGTTGCTATTTACCTCAGAAATGATGCTACAGTGATGTGGTGAGAGTTGCTACGAACCTCAAAATGATGCTACAGTGATGTGGTGAGAGTTGCTATTTACCTAAGAAATGATGCTACAGTGATGTGGTGAGAGTTGATCGTAATTTCAAAATCACGCTAAAGTGATGCAATGAGAGTTGCTACTTTCCTAAAAAATTATGCTACAGTGATGTGGTAGTGAGTTGCTACAATCCTCAAAACGATTCTAAAGTGATGTAATGAGAGTTGCTACAAACCTAAGAAATGATGCTACAGTGATGTGGTGAGAGTTGCCACGAACCTCAAAATGATGCGACAGTGATGTCGGGAGAGTTGCTACGATCCTCAAAATGATGCTAAAGTGATGTAAAGAGAGTTGCGACTAACCTAAGAAGTGATGCTACAGTGATGTAGTGAGAGTTGATAGTAATTTCAAAATAATGCTAAAGCGGTGTAATGAGAGTTGCTACTTCCCAAAGAAATGATGCGACAGTGATGTAGTGAGAGTTGCTACGAACTTCAAAATGATGGTACAGTGATGTAATGAGGGTTGCTATTTACCTAAGAAATGATGCCACAGTGATGTGGTGAGAGTTGCTACGAACCTCAAAATGATGCTACAGTGATGTGGTGAGAGTTGCTACGAATCTCAAAATGATGCGACAGTGATGTAGTGAGAGTTGCTACGAACCTAAGAAGTGATGCTACAGTGATGTAATGAGAGTTGCTACTAATCTCAAAATGATGCTAAAGTAATGTCGTGAGAGTTGCTACGAATCTCAAAATGATGCTAAAGTGATGTAATGAGAGTTGCTACTTACCTAAGAAATGATGCTACAGTGATGTGGTGAGTGTTGCTACGAATTTCAAAATAATGCTAAAGCGGTGTAATGAGAGTTGCTACTTACCTAAGAAATGATGCTACAATGATGTGGTGAGAGTTGCTACGAACCGCAAAATGATGCTACAGTGACATAATGAGGGTTGCTATTTACCTAAGAAATGATGCTACAGTGATGTGGTGAGAGTTGCTACGAACCTCAAAATGATACTACAGTGATGTAATGAGGGTTGCTATTTACCTAAGAAATGATGCTACAGTGATGTGGTGAGAGTTGCTACGAACCTCAAAATGATGCTACAGTGATGTTGTGAGAGTTGCTACGAATCTCAAAATGATGCGACAGTGATGTAGTGAGAGTTGCGACGAACCTAAGAAGTGATGCTACAGTGATGTAATGAGAGTTGCTACTAATCTCAAAATGATGCTACAGTAATGTCGTGAGAGTTGCTATGAATCTCAAAATGATGCGAAAGTGATGTAATGAGAGTTGCTACAAACCTAAGAAGTGATGCTACAGTGATGTGGTGAGAGTTGCTACGAACCTTAAAATGATGCTACAGTGATGTGGTGAGAGTTGCTATGAATCTCAAAATGATGCGACAGTGATGTAGTGAGAGTTGCGACGAACCAAAGAAGTGATGCAACAGTGATGTAATGAGAGTTGCTACTCATCTCAAAATCATGCAACAGTAATTTCGTGAGAGTTGCTACGAATCTCAAAATGATGCTAAAGTGATGTAATGAGAGTTGCTACTTACCTAAGAAATGATGCTACAGTGATGTGGTGAGTGTTGCTACGAATTTCAAAATAATGCTAAAGCGGTGTAATGAGAGTTGCTACTTACCTAAGAAATGATGCTACAATGATGTAGTGAGAGTTGCTACGAACCTCAAAATGATGCTACAGTGATGTAATGAGGGTTGCTGTTTACCTAAGAAATGATGCTACAGTGATGTGGTGAGAGTTGCTATTTACCTCAGAAATGATGCTACAGTGATGTGGTGAGAGTTGCTACGAACCTCAAAATGATGCTACAGTGATGTGGTGAGAGTTGCTATTTACCTAAGAAATGATGCTACAGTGATGTGGTGAGAGTTGATCGTAATTTCAAAATCACGCTAAAGTGATGCAATGAGAGTTGCTACTTTCCTAAAAAATTATGCTACAGTGATGTGGTAGTGAGTTGCTACAATCCTCAAAACGATTCTAAAGTGATGTAATGAGAGTTGCTACAAACCTAAGAAATGATGCTACAGTGATGTGGTGAGAGTTGCCACGAACCTCAAAATGATGCGACAGTGATGTCGGGAGAGTTGCTACGATCCTCAAAATGATGCTAAAGTGATGTAAAGAGAGTTGCGACTAACCTAAGAAGTGATGCTACAGTGATGTAGTGAGAGTTGATAGTAATTTCAAAATAATGCTAAAGCGGTGTAATGAGAGTTGCTACTTCCCAAAGAAATGATGCGACAGTGATGTAGTGAGAGTTGCTACGAACTTCAAAATGATGGTACAGTGATGTAATGAGGGTTGCTATTTACCTAAGAAATGATGCCACAGTGATGTGGTGAGAGTTGCTACGAACCTCAAAATGATGCTACAGTGATGTGGTGAGAGTTGCTACGAATCTCAAAATGATGCGACAGTGATGTAGTGAGAGTTGCTACGAACCTAAGAAGTGATGCTACAGTGATGTAATGAGAGTTGCTACTAATCTCAAAATGATGCTAAAGTAATGTCGTGAGAGTTGCTACGAATCTCAAAATGATGCTAAAGTGATGTCATGAGAGTTGCTACAAACCTAAGAAGTGATGCTACAGTGATGTGGTGAGAGTTGATAGTAATTTCAAAATAATGCTAAAGCGGTGTAATGAGAGTTGCTACTTCCCTAAGAAATGATGCTACAATGATGTAGTGAGAGTTGCTACGAACCTCAAAATGATGCTACAGTGATGTAATGAGGGTTGCTATTTACCTAAGAAATGATGCTACAGTGATGGGTGAGAGTTGCTACGAACCGCAAAATGATGCTCCAGTGATATCATGAGGGTTGCTATTTACCTAAGAAATGATGCTACAGTGATGTGGTGAGAGTTGCTATGAACTTCAAAATGATGCTACAGTGATGTGGTGAGATTTGCTACGAACCTCAAAATGATGCTACAGTGATGTGGTGAGATTTGCTACAAACCTAAGAAATGATGCTACAGGGATGTAATGAGAGTTGCTACAAATGTCCAAATGATGCTAGAGTGATGTAATGAGAGTTGCGACAAACCTCAGAAATGATGCTACAGTCATGTGCTGAGAGTTGCTACGAACCTCAAAATGATGCAACAGTGATGTAATGAGAGTTGCTACTTACCGAAGAAATGATGCTCCAGTGATGTGGTGAGAGTTGCTACGAACCTCAAAATGATGCTACAGTGATGTGGTAGTGAGGTGCTACAATCCTCAAAACGATTCTAAAATGATGCAATGAGAGTTGCTACTTTCCTAAAAAATGATGCTACAGTGATGTGGTAGTGAGGTGCTACAATCCTCAAAACGATTCTAAAGTGATGTAATGAGAGTTGCTACAAACCTAAGAAATGATGCTACAGTGATGTGGTGAGAGTTGCTACGAACCTCAAAATGATGCTACAGTGATGTGGTGAGAGTTGCTACGAATCTCAAAATGATGCGACAGTGATGTAGTGAGAGTTGCTACGAACCTAAGAAGTGATGCTACAGTGATGTGGTGAGAGTTGATAGTAATTTCAAAATAATGCTAAAGCGGTGTAATGAGAGTTGCTACTTCCCTAAGAAATGATGCGACAGTGATGTAGTGAGAGTTGCTACGAACCTCAAAATGATGGTACAGTGATGTAATGAGGGTTGCTATTTACCTAAGAAATGATGCCACAGTGATGTGGTGAGAGTTGCTACGAACCTCAAAATGATGCTACAGTGATGTGGTGAGAGTTGCTACGAATCTCAAAATGATGCGACAGTGATGTAGTGAGAGTTGCTCCGGACCTAAGAAGTGATGCTACAGTGATGTAATGAGAGTTGCTACTAATCTCAAAATCATGCTACAGTAATGTCGTGAGAGTTGCTACGAATCTCAAAATGTTGCTAAAGTGATGTTATGAGAGTTGCTACAAACCTAAGAAGTGATGCTACAGTGATGTGGTGAGAGTTGATAGTAATTTCAAAATAATGCTAAAGCGGTGTAATGAGAGTTGATACTTCCCGAAAAGAAATGACTCGACAGTGATGTAGTGAGAGTTGGTACGAACCTCAAAATGATGCTACAGTGATGTAATGAGGGTTGCTATTTACCTAAGAAATGATGCTACAGTGATGTGGTGAGAGTTGCTACGAACCTCAAAATGATGATACAGTGATGTAATGAGAGTTGCTACGAATCTCAAAATGATGCTAAAGTAATGTCGTGAGAGTTGCTACTATCCTCAAAATAATGCAACAGTGATGTAGTGAGAGTTGCTACGATCTTCAAAATGATGCTAAAGTGATGTAATGAGAATTGCGACAAACCTAAGAAGTGATGCTACAGTGATGTAGTGAGAGTTGCTATGAATCTCAAAATGATGCGACAGTGATGTAGTGAGAGTTGCGACGAACCAAAGAAGTGATGCAACAGTGATGTAATGAGAGTTGCTACTCATCTCAAAATCATGCAACAGTAATTTCGTGAGAGTTGCTACGAATCTCAAAATGATGCTAAAGTGATGTAATGAGAGTTGCTACTTACCTAAGAAATGATGCTACAGTGATGTGGTGAGTGTTGCTACGAATTTCAAAATAATGCTAAAGCGGTGTAATGAGAGTTGCTACTTACCTAAGAAATGATGCTACAATGATGTAGTGAGAGTTGCTACGAACCTCAAAATGATGCTACAGTGATGTAATGAGGGTTGCTGTTTACCTAAGAAATGATGCTACAGTGATGTGGTGAGAGTTGCTATTTACCTCAGAAATGATGCTACAGTGATGTGGTGAGAGTTGCTACGAACCTCAAAATGATGCTACAGTGATGTGGTGAGAGTTGCTATTTACCTAAGAAATGATGCTACAGTGATGTGGTGAGAGTTGATCGTAATTTCAAAATCACGCTAAAGTGATGCAATGAGAGTTGCTACTTTCCTAAAAAATTATGCTACAGTGATGTGGTAGTGAGTTGCTACAATCCTCAAAACGATTCTAAAGTGATGTAATGAGAGTTGCTACAAACCTAAGAAATGATGCTACAGTGATGTGGTGAGAGTTGCCACGAACCTCAAAATGATGCGACAGTGATGTCGGGAGAGTTGCTACGATCCTCAAAATGATGCTAAAGTGATGTAAAGAGAGTTGCGACTAACCTAAGAAGTGATGCTACAGTGATGTAGTGAGAGTTGATAGTAATTTCAAAATAATGCTAAAGCGGTGTAATGAGAGTTGCTACTTCCCAAAGAAATGATGCGACAGTGATGTAGTGAGAGTTGCTACGAACTTCAAAATGATGGTACAGTGATGTAATGAGGGTTGCTATTTACCTAAGAAATGATGCCACAGTGATGTGGTGAGAGTTGCTACGAACCTCAAAATGATGCTACAGTGATGTGGTGAGAGTTGCTACGAATCTCAAAATGATGCGACAGTGATGTAGTGAGAGTTGCTACGAACCTAAGAAGTGATGCTACAGTGATGTAATGAGAGTTGCTACTAATCTCAAAATGATGCTAAAGTAATGTCGTGAGAGTTGCTACGAATCTCAAAATGATGCTAAAGTGATGTCATGAGAGTTGCTACAAACCTAAGAAGTGATGCTACAGTGATGTGGTGAGAGTTGATAGTAATTTCAAAATAATGCTAAAGCGGTGTAATGAGAGTTGCTACTTCCCTAAGAAATGATGCTACAATGATGTAGTGAGAGTTGCTACGAACCTCAAAATGATGCTACAGTGATGTAATGAGGGTTGCTATTTACCTAAGAAATGATGCTACAGTGATGGGTGAGAGTTGCTACGAACCGCAAAATGATGCTCCAGTGATATCATGAGGGTTGCTATTTACCTAAGAAATGATGCTACAGTGATGTGGTGAGAGTTGCTATGAACTTCAAAATGATGCTACAGTGATGTGGTGAGAGTTGCTACGAACCTCAAAATGATGCTACAGTGATGTGGTGAGATTTGCTACAAACCTAAGAAATGATGCTACAGGGATGTAATGAGAGTTGCTACAAATGTCCAAATGATGCTAGAGTGATGTAATGAGAGTTGCGACAAACCTCAGAAATGATGCTACAGTCATGTGCTGAGAGTTGCTACGAACCTCAAAATGATGCAACAGTGATGTAATGAGAGTTGCTACTTACCGAAGAAATGATGCTCCAGTGATGTGGTGAGAGTTGCTACGAACCTCAAAATGATGCTACAGTGATGTGGTAGTGAGGTGCTACAATCCTCAAAACGATTCTAAAATGATGCAATGAGAGTTGCTACTTTCCTAAAAAATGATGCTACAGTGATGTGGTAGTGAGGTGCTACAATCCTCAAAACGATTCTAAAGTGATGTAATGAGAGTTGCTACAAACCTAAGAAATGATGCTACAGTGATGTGGTGAGAGTTGCTACGAACCTCAAAATGATGCTACAGTGATGTGGTGAGAGTTGCTACGAATCTCAAAATGATGCGACAGTGATGTAGTGAGAGTTGCTACGAACCTAAGAAGTGATGCTACAGTGATGTGGTGAGAGTTGATAGTAATTTCAAAATAATGCTAAAGCGGTGTAATGAGAGTTGCTACTTCCCTAAGAAATGATGCGACAGTGATGTAGTGAGAGTTGCTACGAACCTCAAAATGATGGTACAGTGATGTAATGAGGGTTGCTATTTACCTAAGAAATGATGCCACAGTGATGTGGTGAGAGTTGCTACGAACCTCAAAATGATGCTACAGTGATGTGGTGAGAGTTGCTACGAATCTCAAAATGATGCGACAGTGATGTAGTGAGAGTTGCTACGGACCTAAGAAGTGATGCTACAGTGATGTAATGAGAGTTGCTACTAATCTCAAAATCATGCTACAGTAATGTCGTGAGAGTTGCTACGAATCTCAAAATGTTGCTAAAGTGATGTTATGAGAGTTGCTACAAACCGAAGAAGTGATGCTACAGTGATGTGGTGAGAGTTGATAGTAATTTCAAAATAATGCTAAAGCGGTGTAATGAGAGTTGATACTTCCCGAAAAGAAATGACTCGACAGTGATGTAGTGAGAGTTGCTACGAACCTCAAAATGATGCTACAGTGATGTAATGAGGGTTGCTATTTACCTAAGAAATGATGCTACAGTGATGTGGTGAGAGTTGCTACGAACCTCAAAATGATGATACAGTGATGTAATGAGAGTTGCTACGAATCTCAAAATGATGCTAAAGTAATGTCGTGAGAGTTGCTACTATCCTCAAAATAATGCAACAGTGATGTAGTGAGAGTTGCTACGATCTTCAAAATGATGCTAAAGTGATGTAATGAGAATTGCGACAAACCTAAGAAGTGATGCTACAGTGATGTAGTGAGAGTTGCTACGAACCGCAAAATGATGCTCCAGTGATGTAATGAGGGTTGCTGTTTACCTAAGAAATGATGCTACAGTGATGTGGTGAGAGTTGCTATTTACCTCAGAAATGATGCTACAGTGATGTGGTGAGAGTTGCTACGAACCTCAAAATGATGCTACAGTGATGTGGTGAGAGTTGCTATTTACCTAAGAAATGATGCTACAGTGATGTGGTGAGAGTTGATCGTAATTTCAAAATCACGCTAAAGTGATGCAATGAGAGTTGCTACTTTCCTAAAAAATTATGCTACAGTGATGTGGTAGTGAGTTGCTACAATCCTCAAAACGATTCTAAAGTGATGTAATGAGAGTTGCTACAAACCTAAGAAATGATGCTACAGTGATGTGGTGAGAGTTGCCACGAACCTCAAAATGATGCGACAGTGATGTCGGGAGAGTTGCTACGATCCTCAAAATGATGCTAAAGTGATGTAAAGAGAGTTGCGACTAACCTAAGAAGTGATGCTACAGTGATGTAGTGAGAGTTGATAGTAATTTCAAAATAATGCTAAAGCGGTGTAATGAGAGTTGCTACTTCCCAAAGAAATGATGCGACAGTGATGTAGTGAGAGTTGCTACGAACTTCAAAATGATGGTACAGTGATGTAATGAGGGTTGCTATTTACCTAAGAAATGATGCCACAGTGATGTGGTGAGAGTTGCTACGAACCTCAAAATGATGCTACAGTGATGTGGTGAGAGTTGCTACGAATCTCAAAATGATGCGACAGTGATGTAGTGAGAGTTGCTACGAACCTAAGAAGTGATGCTACAGTGATGTAATGAGAGTTGCTACTAATCTCAAAATGATGCTAAAGTAATGTCGTGAGAGTTGCTACGAATCTCAAAATGATGCTAAAGTGATGTCATGAGAGTTGCTACAAACCTAAGAAGTGATGCTACAGTGATGTGGTGAGAGTTGATAGTAATTTCAAAATAATGCTAAAGCGGTGTAATGAGAGTTGCTACTTCCCTAAGAAATGATGCTACAATGATGTAGTGAGAGTTGCTACGAACCTCAAAATGATGCTACAGTGATGTAATGAGGGTTGCTATTTACCTAAGAAATGATGCTACAGTGATGGGTGAGAGTTGCTACGAACCGCAAAATGATGCTCCAGTGATATCATGAGGGTTGCTATTTACCTAAGAAATGATGCTACAGTGATGTGGTGAGAGTTGCTATGAACTTCAAAATGATGCTACAGTGATGTGGTGAGAGTTGCTACGAACCTCAAAATGATGCTACAGTGATGTGGTGAGATTTGCTACAAACCTAAGAAATGATGCTACAGGGATGTAATGAGAGTTGCTACAAATGTCCAAATGATGCTAGAGTGATGTAATGAGAGTTGCGACAAACCTCAGAAATGATGCTACAGTCATGTGCTGAGAGTTGCTACGAACCTCAAAATGATGCAACAGTGATGTAATGAGAGTTGCTACTTACCGAAGAAATGATGCTCCAGTGATGTGGTGAGAGTTGCTACGAACCTCAAAATGATGCTACAGTGATGTGGTAGTGAGGTGCTACAATCCTCAAAACGATTCTAAAATGATGCAATGAGAGTTGCTACTTTCCTAAAAAATGATGCTACAGTGATGTGGTAGTGAGGTGCTACAATCCTCAAAACGATTCTAAAGTGATGTAATGAGAGTTGCTACAAACCTAAGAAATGATGCTACAGTGATGTGGTGAGAGTTGCTACGAACCTCAAAATGATGCTACAGTGATGTGGTGAGAGTTGCTACGAATCTCAAAATGATGCGACAGTGATGTAGTGAGAGTTGCTACGAACCTAAGAAGTGATGCTACAGTGATGTGGTGAGAGTTGATAGTAATTTCAAAATAATGCTAAAGCGGTGTAATGAGAGTTGCTACTTCCCTAAGAAATGATGCGACAGTGATGTAGTGAGAGGTACTACGAACCTCAAAATGATGGTACAGTGATGTAATGAGGGTTGCTATTTACCTAAGAAATGATGCCACAGTGATGTGGTGAGAGTTGCTACGAACCTCAAAATGATGCTACAGTGATGTGGTGAGAGTTGCTACGAATCTCAAAATGATGCGACAGTGATGTAGTGAGAGTTGCTACGGACCTAAGAAGTGATGCTACAGTGATGTAATGAGAGTTGCTACTAATCTCAAAATCATGCTACAGTAATGTCGTGAGAGTTGCTACGAATCTCAAAATGTTGCTAAAGTGATGTTATGAGAGTTGCTACAAACCTAAGAAGTGATGCTACAGTGATGTGGTGAGAGTTGATAGTAATTTCAAAATAATGCTAAAGCGGTGTAATGAGAGTTGATACTTCCCGAAAAGAAATGACTCGACAGTGATGTAGTGAGAGTTGCTACGAACCTCAAAATGATGCTACAGTGATGTAATGAGGGTTGCTATTTACCTAAGAAATGATGCTACAGTGATGTGGTGAGAGTTGCTACGAACCTCAAAATGATGATACAGTGATGTAATGAGAGTTGCTACGAATCTCAAAATGATGCTAAAGTAATGTCGTGAGAGTTGCTACTATCCTCAAAATAATGCAACAGTGATGTAGTGAGAGTTGCTACGATCTTCAAAATGATGCTAAAGTGATGTAATGAGAATTGCGACAAACCTAAGAAGTGATGCTACAGTGATGTAGTGAGAGTTGCTACGAACCGCAAAATGATGCTCCAGTGATATAATGAGGGTTGCTATTTACCTAAGAAATGATGCTACAGTGATGTGGTGAGAGTTGCTATTTACCTAAGAAATGATGCTACAGTGATGTAATGAGGGTTGCTATATACCTAAGAAATGATGCCACAGTGATGTGGTGAGAGTTGCTACGAACCTCAAAATGATGCTACAGTGATGTAATGAGGGTTGCTATTTACCTAAGAAATGATGCTACAGTGATGTGGTGAGAGTTGCTATTTACCTAAGAAATGATACTACAGTGATGTGGTGAGAGTTGCTACGAACCTCAAAATCATGCTACAGTAATGTCGTGAGAGTTGCTACGAATCTCAAAATGATGCTAAAGTGATGTAATGAGAGTTGCTACAAACCTAAGAAGTGATGCTCCAGTGATGTGGTGAGAGTTGATAGTAATTTCAAAATAATGCTAAAGCGGTGTAATGAGAGTTGCTACTTCCCTAAGAAATGATGCTACAATGATGTAGTGAGAGTTGCTACGAACCTCAAAATGATGCTACAGTGATGTAATGAGGGTTGCTATTTACCTAAGAAATGATGCTACAGTGATGTGGTGAGAGTTGCTATTTACCTAAGAAATGATGCGACAGTGATGTGGTGAGAGTTGATAGTAATTTCAAAATCACGCTAAAGTGATGCAATGAGAGTTGCTACTTTCCTAAGAAATGATGCTACAGTCATGTAATGAGAGTTGCTACGAATCTCAAAATGATGCGACAGTGATGTCGTGAGAGTTGCTACGATCCTCAAAATGATGCTAAAGTGATGTAATGAGAGTTGCGACAAACCTAAGAAGTGATGCTACAGTGATGTAGTGAGAGTTGATAGTAATTTCAAAATAATGTTAAAGAGGTGTAATGAGAGTTGCTACTTCCCTAAGAAATGATGCGACAGTGATGTGGTGAGAGTTGCTACGAACCTCAAAATGATGGTACAGTGATGTAATGAGGGTTGCTATTTACCTAAGAAATGATGCCACAGTGATGTGGTGAGAGTTGCTACGAACCTCAAAATGATGCTACAGTGATGTAATGAGAGTTGCTACGAATCTCAAAATGATGCTAAAGTAATGTCGTGAGAGTTGCTACTCTCCTCAAAATAATACAACAGTGATGTAATGAGAGTTGCTACTTCCCTAAGAAATGATGCTACAGTGATGTAGTGAGAGTTGCTACGAACCGCAAAATGATGCTCCAGTGATATAATGAGGGTTGCTATTTACCTAAGAAATGATGCTACAGTGATGTGGTGAGAGTTGCTACGAACTTCAAAATGATGCTACAGTGATATAATGAGAGTTGCTACAAACCTAAGAAATGATGCTACAGTGATGTGGTGAGAGTTGCTACGAACTTCAAAATGATGCTACAGTGATGTGGTGAGAGTTGCTACGAATCTCAAAATGATGCCACAGTGATGTAGTGAGAGTTGCTACGATCCTCAAAATGATGCTAAAGTGATGTAATGAGAGTTGCGACAAACCTAAGAAGTGATGCTACAGTGATGTAGTGAGAGTTGCTACGAACCGCAAAATGATGCTCCAGTGATATCATGAGGGTTGCTATTTACCTAAGAAATGATGCTACAGTGATGTGGTGAGAGTTGCTACGAACTTCAAAATGATGCTACAGTGATGTGGTGAGAGTTGCTACGAACCTCAAAATGATGCTACAGTGATGTGGTGAGAGTTGCTACGAACTTCAAAATGATGCTACAGTGATATAATGAGAGTTGCTACAAACCTAAGAAATGATGCTACAGTGATGTGGTGAGAGTTGCTACGAACTTCAAAATGATGCTACAGTGATGTGGTGAGAGTTGCTACGAATCTCAAAATGATGCCACAGTGATGTAGTGAGAGTTGCTACGATCCTCAAAATGATGCTAAAGTGATGTAATGAGAGTTGCGACAAACCTAAGAAGTGATGCTACAGTGATGTAGTGAGAGTTGCTACGAACTGCAAAATGATGCTCCAGTGATATCATGAGGGTTGCTATTTACCTAAGAAATGATGCTACAGTGATGTGGTGAGAGTTGCTAAGAACTTCAAAATGATGCTACAGTGATGTGGTGAGAGTTGCTACGAACCTCAAAATGATGCTACAGTGATGTGGTGAGATTTGCTACAAACCTAAGAAATGATGCTACAGGGATGTAATGAGAGTTGCTACAAATGTCCAAATGATGCTAGAGTGATGTAATGAGAGTTGCGACAAACCTCAGAAATGATGCTACAGTCATGTGCTGAGAGTTGCTACGAACCTCAAAATGATGCAACAGTGATGTAATGAGAGTTGCTACTTACCGAAGAAATGATGCTACAGTGATGTGGTGAGAGTTGCTACGAACCTCAAAATGATGCTACAGTGATGTGGTGAGAGTTGCTATTTACCTAAGAAATGATGCTACAGTGATGTGGTGAGAGTTGATCGTAATTTCAAAATCACGCTAAAGTGATGCAATGAGAGTTGCTACTTTCCTAAAAAAATGATGCTACAGTGATGTGGTAGTGAGTTGCTACAATCCTCAAAACGATTCTAAAGTGATGTAATGAGAGTTGCTACAAACCTAAGAAATGATGCTACAGTGATGTGGTGAGAGTTGCTACGAACCTCAAAATGATGCTACAGTGATGTGGTGAGAGTTGCTACGAATCTCAAAATGATGCGACAGTGATGTAGTGAGAGTTGCTACGAACCTAAGAAGTGATGCTACAGTGATGTGGTGAGAGTTGATAGTAATTTCAAAATAATGCTAAAGCGGTGTAATGAGAGTTGCTACTTCCCTAAGAAATGATGCGACAGTGATGTAGTGAGAGTTGCTACGAACCTCAAAATGATGGTACAGTGATGTAATGAGGGTTGCTATTTACCTAAGAAATGATGCCACAGTGATGTGGTGAGAGTTGCTACGAACCTCAAAATGATGCTACAGTGATGTGGTGAGAGTTGCTACGAATCTCAAAATGATGCGACAGTGATGTAGTGAGAGTTGCTACGAACCTAAGAAGTGATGCTACAGTGATGTAATGAGAGTTGCTACTAATCTCAAAATCATGCTACAGTAATGTCGTGAGAGTTGCTACGAATCTCAAAATGTTGCTAAAGTGATGTTATGAGAGTTGCTACAAACCTAAGAAGTGATGCTACAGTGATGTGGTGAGAGTTGATAGTAATTTCAAAATAATGCTAAAGCGGTGTAATGAGAGTTGATACTTCCCGAAAAGAAATGACTCGACAGTGATGTAGTGAGACTTGCTACGAACCTCAAAATGATGCTACAGTGATGTAATGAGGGTTGCTATTTACCTAAGAAATGATGCTACAGTGATGTGGTGAGAGTTGCTACGAACCTCAAAATGATGCTACAGTGATGTAATGAGAGTTGCTACGAATCTCAAAATGATGCTAAAGTAATGTCGTGAGAGTTGCTACTATCCTCAAAATAATGCAACAGTGATGTAGTGAGAGTTGCTACGATCTTCAAAATGATGCTAAAGTGATGTAATGAGAATTGCGACAAACCTAAGAAGTGATGCTACAGTGATGTAGTGAGAGTTGCTACGAACCGCAAAATGATGCTCCAGTGATATAATGAGAGTTGCTACAAACCTAAGAAATGATGCTACAGTGATGTGGTGAGAGTTGCTACGAACCTCAAAATGATGCTACAGTGATGTGGTGAGAGTTGCTACGAATCTCAAAATGATGCGACAGTGATGTAGTGAGAGTTGCTACGAACCTAAGAAGTGATGCTACAGTGATGTAATGAGAGTTGCTACTAATCTCAAAATCATGCTACAGGAATGTCGTGAGAGTTGCTACGAATCTCAAAATGATGCTAAAGTGATGTAATGAGAGTTGCTACAAACCTAAGAAGTGATGCTACAGTGATGTGGTGAGAGTTGATAGTAATTTCAAAATAATGCTAAAGCGGTGTAATGAGAGTTGCTACTTCCCTAAGAAATGATGCTACAATGATGTAGTGAGAGTTGCTACGAACCTCAAAATGATGCTACAGTGATGTGGTGAGAGTTGCTACGAACCACAAAATGATGCTACAGTGATGTAATGAGGGTTGCTATTTACCTAAGAAATGATGCTACAGTGATGTGGTGAGAGTTGCTACGAACCTCAAAATGATGCTACAGTGATGTAATGAGAGTTGCTACGAATCTCAAAATGATGCTAAAGTAATGTCCTGAGAGTTGCTACGAATCTCAAAATGATGCGACAGTGATGTAGTGAGAGTTGCTACGAACCTAAGAAGTGATGCTACAGTGATGTAATGAGAGTTGCTACTAATCTCAAAATCATGCTACAGTAATGTCGTGAGAGTTGCTACGAATCTCAAAATGATGCTAAAGTGATGTAATGAGAGTTGCTACAAACCTAAGAAGTGATGCTCCAGTGATTTGGTGAGAGTTGATAGTAATTTCAAAATAATGCTAAAGCGGTGTAATGAGAGTTGCTACTTCCCTAAGAAATGATGCTACAATGATGTAGTGAGAGTTGCTACGAACCTCAAAATGATGCTACAGTGATGTATTGAGGGTTGCTATTTACCTAAGAAATGATGCTACAGTGATGTGGTGAGAGTTGCTATTTACCTAAGAAATGATGCGACAGTGATGTGGTGAGAGTTGATAGTAATTTCAAAATCACGCTAAAGTGATGCAATGAGAGTTGCTACTTTCCTAAGAAATGATGCTACAGTCATGTAATGAGAGTTGCTACGAATCTCAAAATGATGCGACAGTGATGTCGTGAGAGTTGCTACGATCCTCAAAATGATGCTAAAGTGATGTAATGAGAGTTGCGACAAACCTAAGAAATGATGCCACAGTGATGTGGTGAGAGTTGCTACGAACCTCAAAATGATGCTACAGTGATGTAATGAGAGTTGCTACGAATCTCAAAATGATGCTAAAGTAATGTCGTGAGAGTTGCTACTATCCTCAAAATAATACAACAGTGATGTAATGAGAGTTGCTACTTCCCTAAGAAATGATGCTACAGTGATGTAGTGAGAGTTGCTACGAACCGCAAAATGATGCTCCAGTGATATAATGAGGGTTGCTATTTACCTAAGAAATGATGCTACAGTGATGTGGTGAGAGTTGCTACGAACTTCAAAATGATGCTACAGTGATATAATGAGAGTTGCTACAAACCTAAGAAATGATGCTACAGTGATGTGGTGAGAGTTGCTACGAACTTCAAAATGATGCTACAGTGATGTGGTGAGAGTTGCTACGAATCTCAAAATGATGCCACAGTGATGTAGTGAGAGTTGCTACGATCCTCAAAATGATGCTAAAGTGATGTAATGAGAGTTGCGACAAACCTAAGAAGTGATGCTACAGTGATGTAGTGAGAGTTGCTACGAACCGCAAAATGATGCTCCAGTGATATCATGAGGGTTGCTATTTACCTAAGAAATGATGCTACAGTGATGTGGTGAGAGTTGCTACGAACTTCAAAATGATGCGACAGTGATGTGGTGAGAGTTGCTACGAACTTCAAAATGATGCGACAGTGATGTGGTGAGATTTGCTACAAACCTAAGAAATGATGCTACAGGGATGTAATGAGAGTTGCTACAAATGTCCAAATGATGCTAGAGTGATGTAATGAGAGTTGCGACAAACCTCAGAAATGATGCTACAGTCATGTGCTGAGAGTTGCTACGAACCTCAAAATGATGCAACAGTGATGTAATGAGAGTTGCTACTTACCGAAGAAATGATGCTACAGTGATGTGGTGAGAGTTGCTACGAACCTCAAAATGATGCTACAGTGATGTAATGAGAGTTCCTACGAATCTCAAAAATTATGCTACATTAATGTCGCGAGAGTTGCGACTATCCTCAAAATGATGCTACAGTGATGTAGTGAGAGTTGACACTAATATCAAAATGATGCTGACAGTGATGTGGTGAGAGTTGCTACGAACCTCAAACTGATGCTACAGTGATGTCATGGGAGTTGCTACTAACCTAAGAAATGATGCTACAGTGATATCATGAGAGTTGCTCCAAATGTCAAAATGATGCGACAGTGATGTAGTGAGAGTTACTACGATCCTCAAAATGATGCTACAGTGATGTGGTGAGAGTTGATCGTAATTTCAAAATCACGCTAAAGTGATGTGGTGAGAGTTGCTACGAACCTCAAAATTATGCTACAGTGATGTGATGAGAGTTCCTACGAATCTCAAAATGATGCTACAGTAATGTCGCGAGAGTTACGACTATCCTCAAAATGATGTGACAGTGATATAGTGAGAGTTGCTACGGTCCTCAAAATGAGGTGGCAATGATGTAGTGATTGATACAAATCTCAAAATGATGCTGATAGTGATATAGTGAGAGTTGATAATAATTTTAAAATTATGCTAAAGCGGTGTAATGAGAGTTGCTACTTCCCTAAGAAATAATGCTACAGTGATGTAGTGAGGTTTGCTACGAACCGCAAAATGATGCTACAGTGATGTAATGAGGGTTGTTATTTACCTAAGAAGTGATGCTCCAGTAATGTCATGAGAGTTGCGACAATCCTCAAAATTATGCGACAGTGATGTAATGAGAGTTGCTACAAATGTCCAAATGATGCTCAAGTGATGTAATGAGAGGTGCTACAAACCTAAGAAATGATGCTACAGGGATGTAATGAGAGTTGCTACAAATGTCCAAATGATACTAGAGTGATGTAATGAGAGTTGCGACAAACCTCAGAAATGATGCTACAGTCATGTGCTGAGAGTTGATAGTAATTTATAAAATCATGCTAAAGTGATGTAATGAGAGTTGCTACTTACCTAAGAAATGATGCTACAGTGATGTAGTGAGAGTTGCTACTGACCTCAAAATGATGCCACAGTGATGTAATGAGGGTTGCTATTTACCTAAGAAATGATGCTGCAGTGATGTGGTGAGAGTTGCTACGAACCTAAGAAATGATGCTACAGTAATGTTAGAGTTGCTCCTAACCTAAGAAATGATGCGACAGTGATGTAGTGAGAGTTGCGACTAACCGAAGAAATGATGCGACAGTGATGTAGTGAGAGTTGCTACGATGCTCGAAATGATGCTAAAGTGATGTAATGAGAGTTGCGACAAACCTAAGAAATGATGCTACAGTGATGTGGTGAGAGTTGATACTAATTTCAAATTCATGCTAAAGTGGTGTAGTGAGAGTTGCTACGAACCGCAAAATGATGCTCCAGTAATGTCGAGAGAGATGCGACTATCCTCAATATGATGCGACAGTGATGTAATGAGAGTTGCTACAAATGTCCAAATGATGCTAAAGTGATGTAATGAGAGAGGCTACAAACCTAAGAAATGATGCTACAGTGATGTAATGAGAGTTGCTACAAATGTCCAAATGATGCTAGAGTGATGTGGTGAGAGTTGATAGTAATTTCAAAATCATGCTAAAGTGATGTAATGAGAGTTGCTACTTACCTATGAAATGAGACAGTGATGTGGTGAGAGTTGCTACGAACCTCAAAATGATGCTAAAGTAATGTCGTGAGAGTTGCTACTATCCTCGAAATGATGCAACAGTGATGTAGTGAGAGTTGCTACGAACTTCGAAATGATGCTACAGTGATGTAATGAGGGTTGCTATTTACCTAAGAAATGATGCTACAGTGATGTGGTGAGAGTTGCTACGAACCTAAAAATGATGCTACAGTGATGTGGTGAGAGTTGCTACGAACCGCAAAATGATACTACAGTGATGTAATGAGGGTTGCTATTTACCTAAGAAATGATGCTACAGTGATGTGGTGAGAGTTGCTACGAACCTCAAAATGATGCTACAGTGATGTAATGAGGGTTGCTATTTCCCGAAGAAATGATGCTACAGTGATGTGGTGAGAGTTGCTACGAATCTCAAAATGATACTACAGTGATGTGGTGAGAGTTGGTACGAACCGCAAAATGATGCTACAGTGATGTAATGAGGGTTGCTATTTACCTAAGAAATGATGCTACAGTGATGTGGTGAGTGTTGCTACGAATCTCAAAATGATGCTACAGTGATGTAATGAGGGTTGCTATTTACCTAAGAAATGATGCTACAGTGATGTGGTGAGAGTTGCTACGAACCTCAAAATGATGCTACAGTGATGTAATGAGAGTTGCTACGAATCTCAAAATGATGCTCCAGTAATGTCCTGAGAGTTGCTACTATCCTCAAAATAATACAACAGTGATGTAATGAGAGTTGCTACTTCCCTAAGAAATGATGCTACAGTGATGTAGTGAGAGTTGCTACGAACCGCAAAATGATGCTCCAGTGATATCATGAGGGTTGCTATTTACCTAAGAAATGATGCTACAGTGATGTGGTGAGAGTTGCTACGAACTTCAAAATGATGCGACAGTGATGTGGTGAGAGTTGCTACGAACTTCAAAATGATGCGACAGTGATGTGGTGAGATTTGCTACAAACCTAAGAAATGATGCTACAGGGATGTAATGAGAGTTGCTACAAATGTCCAAATGATGCTAGAGTGATGTAATGAGAGTTGCGACAAACCTCAGAAATGATGCTACAGTCATGTGCTGAGAGTTGCTTCGAACCTCAAAATGATGCAACAGTGATGTAATGAGAGTTGCTACTTACCGAAGAAATGATGCTACAGTGATGTGGTGAGAGTTGCTACGAACCTCAAAATGATGCTACAGTGATGTAATGAGAGTTCCTACGAATCTCAAAAATTATGCTACATTAATGTCGCGAGAGTTGCGACTATCCTCAAAATGATGCTACAGTGATGTAGTGAGAGTTGACACTAATATCAAAATGATGCTGACAGTGATGTGGTGAGAGTTGCTACGAACCTCAAACTGATGCTACAGTGATGTCATGGGAGTTGCTACTAACCTAAGAAATGATGCTACAGTGATATCATGAGAGTTGCTCCAAATGTCAAAATGATGCGACAGTGATGTAGTGAGAGTTACTACGATCCTCAAAATGATGCTACAGTGATGTGGTGAGAGTTGATCGTAATTTCAAAATCACGCTAAAGTGATGTGGTGAGAGTTGCTACGAACCTCAAAATTATGCTACAGTGATGTGATGAGAGTTCCTACGAATCTCAAAATGATGCTACAGTAATGTCGCGAGAGTTACGACTATCCTCAAAATGATGTGACAGTGATATAGTGAGAGTTGCTACGGTCCTCAAAATGAGGTGGCAATGATGTAGTGAGAGTTGATACAAATCTCAAAATGATGCTGATAGTGATATAGTGAGAGTTGATAATAATTTTAAAATTATGCTAAAGCGGTGTAATGAGAGTTGCTACTTCCCTAAGAAATAATGCTACAGTGATGTAGTGAGGTTTGCTACGAACCGCAAAATGATGCTACAGTGATGTAATGAGGGTTGCTATTTACCTAGGAAATGATGCTACAGTGATGTGGTGAGAGTTGCTACGAACCGCAAAATGATGCTACAGTGATGTGGTGAGAGTTGTTATTTACCTAAGAAGTGATGCTCCAGTAATGTCATGAGAGTTGCGACAATCCTCAAAATTATGCGACAGTGATGTAATGAGAGTTGCTACAAATGTCCAAATGATGCTCAAGTGATGTAATGAGAGGTGCTACAAACCTAAGAAATGATGCTACAGGGATGTAATGAGAGTTGCTACAAATGTCCAAATGATACTAGAGTGATGTAATGAGAGTTGCGACAAACCTCAGAAATGATGCTACAGTCATGTGCTGAGAGTTGATAGTAATTTATAAAATCATGCTAAAGTGATGTAATGAGAGTTGCTACTTACCTAAGAAATGATGCTACAGTGATGTAGTGAGAGTTGCTACGAACCGCAAAATGATGCCACAGTGATGTAATGAGGGTTGCTATTTACCTAAGAAATGATGCTGCAGTGATGTGGTGAGAGTTGCTACGAACCTAAGAAATGATGCTACAGTAATGTTAGAGTTGCTCCTAACCTAAGAAATGATGCGACAGTGATGTAGTGAGAGTTGCGACTAACCGAAGAAATGATGCGACAGTGATGTAGTGAGAGTTGCTACGATGCTCGAAATGATGCTAAAGTGATGTAATGAGAGTTGCGACAAACCTAAGAAATGATGCTACAGTGATGTGGTGAGAGTTGATACTAATTTCAAATTCATGCTAAAGTGGTGTAGTGAGAGTTGCTACGAACCGCAAAATGATGCTCCAGTAATGTCGAGAGAGATGCGACTATCCTCAATATGATGCGACAGTGATGTAATGAGAGTTGCTACAAATGTCCAAATGATGCTAAAGTGATGTAATGAGAGAGGCTAAAAACCTAAGAAATGATGCTACAGTGATGTAATGAGAGTTGCTACAAATGTCCAAATGATGCTAGAGTGATGTGGTGAGAGTTGATAGTAATTTCAAAATCATGCTAAAGTGATGTAATGAGAGTTGCTACTTACCTATGAAATGAGACAGTGATGTGGTGAGAGTTGCTACGAACCTCAAAATGATGCTAAAGTAATGTCGTGAGAGTTGCTACTATCCTCGAAATGATGCAACAGTGATGTAGTGAGAGTTGCTACGAACTTCGAAATGATGCTACAGTGATGTAATGAGGGTTGCTATTTACCTAAGAAATGATGCTACAGTGATGTGGTAAGTGTTGCTACGAATCTCAAAATGATGCTACAGTGATGTAATGAGGGTTGCTATTTACCTAAGAAATGATGCTACAGTGATGTGGTGAGAGTTGCTACGAACCTAAAAATGATGCTACAGTGATGTAATGAGAGTTGCTACGAATCTCAAAATGATGCTAAAGTAATGTCCTGAGAGTTGCTACTATCCTCAAAATGATGCTAAAGTGATGTAATGAGAGTTGCTACAAACCTAAGAAGTGATGCTACAGTGATGTGCTGAGAGTTGATAGTAATTTATAAAATCATGCTCAAGTGATGTAATGAGAGTTGCTACTTACCTAAGAAATGATGCTACAGTGATGTAGTGAGAGTTGCTACGAACCGCAAAATGATGCCACAGTGATGTAATGAGGGTTGCTATTTACCTAAGAAATGATGCTGCAGTGATGTGGTGAGAGTTGCTACGAACCTAAGAAATGATGCTACAGTAATGTTAGAGTTGCTCCTAACCTAAGAAATGATGCGACAGTGATGTAGTGAGAGTTGCGACTAACCGAAGAAATGATGCGACAGTGATGTAGTGAGAGTTGCTATGATGCTCGAAATGATGCTAAAGTGATGTAATGAGAGTTGCGACAAACCTAAGAAATGATGCTACAGTGATGTGGTGAGAGTTGATACTAATTTCAAATTCATGCTAAAGTGGTGTAGTGAGAGTTGCTACGAACCGCAAAATGATGCTCCAGTAATGTCGAGAGAGATGCGACCATCCTCAATATGATGCGACAGTGATGTAATGAGAGTTGCTACAAATGTCCAAATGATGCTAAAGTGATGTAATGAGAGAGGCTACAAACCTAAGAAATGATGCTACAGTGATGTAATGAGAGTTGCTACAAATGTCCAAATGATGCTAGAGTGATGTGGTGAGAGTTGATAGTAATTTCAAAATCATGCTAAAGTGATGTAATGAGAGTTGCTACTTACCCATGAAATGAGACAGTGATGTGGTGAGAGTTGCTACGAACCTCAAAATGATGCTAAAGTAATGTCGTGAGAGTTGCTACTATCCTCGAAATGATGCAACAGTGATGTAGTGAGAGTTGCTACGAACTTCGAAATGATGCTACAGTGATGTAATGAGGGTTGCTATTTACCTAAGAAATGATGCTACAGTGATGTGGTGAGAGTTGCTACGAACCTAAAAATGATGCTACAGTGATGTGGTGAGAGTTGCTACGAACCGCAAAATGATACTACAGTGATGTAATGAGGGTTGCTATTTACCTAAGAAATGATGCTACAGTGATGTGGTGAGAGTTGCTACGAACCTCAAAATGATGCTACAGTGATGTAATGAGGGTTGCTATTTCCCGAAGAAATGATGCTACAGTGATGTGGTGAGAGTTGCTACGAATCTCAAAATGATACTACAGTGATGTGGTGAGAGTTGGTACGAACCGCAAAATGATGCTACAGTGATGTAATGAGGGTTGCTATTTACCTAAGAAATGATGCTACAGTGATGTGGTGAGTGTTGCTACGAATCTCAAAATGATGCTACAGTGATGTAATGAGGGTTGCTATTTACCTAAGAAATGATGCTACAGTGATGTGGTGAGAGTTGCTACGAACCTCAAAATGATGCTACAGTGATGTAATGAGAGTTGCTACGAATCTCAAAATGATGCTAAAGTAATGTCCTGAGAGTTGCTACTATCCTCAAAATGATGCTAAAGTGATGTAATGAGAGTTGCTACAAACCTAAGAAGTGATGCTACAGTGATGTGGTGAGGGTTGCTACGAACCTCAAAATGATGCTACAGTGATGTGGTGAGAGTTGCTACGAATCTCAAAATGATGCGACAGTGATGTAGTGAGAGTTGCTACGAACCTAAGAAGTGATGCTACATTGATGTAATAAGAGTTGCTACTAATCTCAAAATGATGCGACAGGAATGTCGTGAGAGTTGATACGAATCTCAAAATGATGCTAAAGTGATGTAATGAGAGTTGCTACGAATCTCAAAATGATGCTAAAGTAATGTCGTGAGAGTTGCTACTATCCTCAAAATAATACAACAGTGATGTAATGAGAGTTGCTACTTCCCTAAGAAATGATGCTACAGTGATGTAGTGAGAGTTGCTACGAACCGCAAAATGATGCTCCAGTGATATAATGAGGGTTGCTATTTACCTAAGAAATGATGCTACAGTGATGTGGTGAGAGTTGCTACGAACTTCAAAATGATGCTACAGTGATATAATGAGAGTTGCTACAAACCTAAGAAATGATGCTACAGTGATGTGGTGAGAGTTGCTACGAACTTCAAAATGATGCTACAGTGATGTGGTGAGAGTTGCTACGAATCTCAAAATGATGCCACAGTGATGTAGTGAGAGTTGCTACGATCCTCAAAATGATGCTAAAGTGATGTAATGAGAGTTGCGACAAACCTAAGAAGTGATGCTACAGTGATGTAGTGAGAGTTGCTACGAACCGCAAAATGATGCTCCAGTGATATCATGAGGGTTGCTATTTACCTAAGAAATGATGCTACAGTGATGTGGTGAGAGTTGCTACGAACTTCAAAATGATGCGACAGTGATGTGGTGAGAGTTGCTACGAACTTCAAAATGATGCGACAGTGATGTGGTGAGATTTGCTACAAACCTAAGAAATGATGCTACAGGGATGTAATGAGAGTTGCTACAAATGTCCAAATGATGCTAGAGTGATGTAATGAGAGTTGCGACAAACCTCAGAAATGATGCTACAGTCATGTGCTGAGAGTTGCTACGAACCTCAAAATGATGCAACAGTGATGTAATGAGAGTTGCTACTTACCGAAGAAATGATGCTACAGTGATGTGGTGAGAGTTGCTACGAACCTCAAAATGATGCTACAGTGATGTAATGAGAGTTCCTACGAATCTCAAAAATTATGCTACATTAATGTCGCGAGAGTTGCGACTATCCTCAAAATGATGCTACAGTGATGTAGTGAGAGTTGACACTAATATCAAAATGATGCTGACAGTGATGTGGTGAGAGTTGCTACGAACCTCAAACTGATGCTACAGTGATGTCATGGGAGTTGCTACTAACCTAAGAAATGATGCTACAATGATATCATGAGAGTTGCTCCAAATGTAAAAAACGATGCGACAGTGATGTAGTGAGAGTTGCTACGAACCTCAAAATTATGCTACAGTGATGTGATGAGAGTTCCTACGAATCTCAAAATGATGCTACAGTAATGTCGCGAGAGTTACGACTATCCTCAAAATGATGTGACAGTGATATAGTGAGAGTTGCTACGGTCCTCAAAATGAGGTGGCAATGATGTAGTGAGAGTTGATACAAATCTCAAAATGATGCTGATAGTGATATAGTGAGAGTTGATAATAATTTTAAAATTATGCTAAAGCGGTGTAATGAGAGTTGCTACTTCCCTAAGAAATAATGCTACAGTGATGTAGTGAGGTTTGCTACGAACCGCAAAATGATGCTACAGTGATGTAATGAGGGTTGCTATTTACCTAGGAAATGATGCTACAGTGATGTGGTGAGAGTTGTTACGAACCGCAAAATGATGCTACAGTGATGTAATGAGAGTTGTTATTTACCTAAGAAGTGATGCTCCAGTAATGTCATGAGAGTTGCGACAATCCTCAAAATTATGCGACAGTGATGTCATGAGAGTTGCTACAAATGTCCAAATGATGCTCAAGTGATGTAATGAGAGGTGCTACAAACCTAAGAAATGATGCTACAGGGATGTAATGAGAGTTGCTACAAATGTCCAAATGATACTAGAGTGATGTAATGAGAGTTGCGACAAACCTCAGAAATGATGCTACAGTCATGTGCTGAGAGTTGATAGTAATTTATAAAATCATGCTAAAGTGATGTAATGAGAGTTGCTACTTACCTAAGAAATGATGCTACAGTGATGTAGTGAGAGTTGCTACGAACCGCAAAATGATGCCACAGTGATGTAATGAGGGTTGCTATTTACCTAAGAAATGATGCTGCAGTGATGTGGTGAGAGTTGCTACGAACCTAAGAAATGATGCTACAGTAATGTTAGAGTTGCTCCTAACCTAAGAAATGATGCGACAGTGATGTAGTGAGAGTTGCGACTAACCGAAGAAATGATGCGACAGTGATGTAGTGAGAGTTGCTACGATGCTCGAAATGATGCTAAAGTGATGTAATGAGAGTTGCGACAAACCTAAGAAATGATGCTACAGTGATGTGGTGAGAGTTGATACTAATTTCAAATTCATGCTAAAGTGGTGTAGTGAGAGTTGCTACGAACCGCAAAATGATGCTCCAGTAATGTCGTGAGAGTTGCGACTATCCTCAAAATGATGCGACAGTGATGTAATGAGAGTTGCTACAAATGTCCAAATGATGCTAAAGTGATGTAATGAGAGAGGCTACAAACCTAAGAAATGATGCTACAGTGATGTAATGAGAGTTGCTACAAATGTCCAAATGATGCTAGAGTGATGTGGTGAGAGTTGATAGTAATTTCAAAATCATGCTAAAGTGATGTAATGAGAGTTGCTACTTACCTATGAAATGAGACAGTGATGTGGTGAGAGTTGCTACGAACCTCAAAATGATGCTAAAGTAATGTCGTGAGAGTTGCTACTATCCTCGAAATAATGCAACAGTGATGTAGTGAGAGTTGCTACGAACTTCGAAATGATGCTACAGTGATGTAATGAGGGTTGCTATTTACCTAAGAAATGATGCTACAGTGATGTGGTGAGAGTTGCTACGAACCTAAAAATGATGCTACAGTGATGTGGTGAGAGTTGCTACGAACCGCAAAATGATACTACAGTGATGTAATGAGGGTTGCTATTTACCTAAGAAATGATGCTACAGTGATGTGGTGAGAGTTGCTACGAACCTCAAAATGATGCTACAGTGATGTAATGAGGGTTGCTATTTCCCGAAGAAATGATGCTACAGTGATGTGGTGAGAGTTGCTACGAATCTCAAAATGATACTACAGTGATGTGGTGAGAGTTGGTACGAACCGCAAAATGATGCTACAGTGATGTAATGAGGGTTGCTATTTACCTAAGAAATGATGCTACAGTGATGTGGTGAGAGTTGCTACGAACCTCAAAATGATGCTACAGTGATGTAATGAGGGTTGCTATTTACCTAAGAAATGATGCTACAGTGATGTGGTGAGAGTTGCTACGAACCTCAAAATGATGCTACAGTGATGTAATGAGAGTTGCTACGAATCTCAAAATGATGCTAAAGTAATGTCCTGAGAGTTGCTACTATCCTCAAAATGATGCTAAAGTGATGTAATGAGAGTTGCTACAAACCTAAGAAGTGATGCTACAGTGATGTGGTGAGGGTTGCTACGAACCTCAAAATGATGCTACAGTGATGTGGTGAGAGTTGCTACGAATCTCAAAATGATGCGACAGTGATGTAGTGAGAGTTGCTACGAACCTAAGAAGTGATGCTACATTGATGTAATAAGAGTTGCTACTAATCTCAAAATGATGCGACAGGAATGTCGTGAGAGTTGATACGAATCTCAAAATGATGCTAAAGTGATGTAATGAGAGTTGCTACGAATCTCAAAATGATGCTAAAGTAATGTCGTGAGAGTTGCTACTATCCTCAAAATAATACAACAGTGATGTAATGAGAGTTGCTACTTCCCTAAGAAATGATGCTACAGTGATGTAGTGAGAGTTGCTACGAACCGCAAAATGATGCTCCAGTGATATAATGAGGGTTGCTATTTACCTAAGAAATGATGCTACAGTGATGTGGTGAGAGTTGCTACGAACTTCAAAATGATGCTACAGTGATATAATGAGAGTTGCTACAAACCTAAGAAATGATGCTACAGTGATGTGGTGAGAGTTGCTACGAACTTCAAAATGATGCTACAGTGATGTGGTGAGAGTTGCTACGAATCTCAAAATGATGCCACAGTGATGTAGTGAGAGTTGCTACGATCCTCAAAATGATGCTAAAGTGATGTAATGAGAGTTGCGACAAACCTAAGAAGTGATGCTACAGTGATGTAGTGAGAGTTGCTACGAACCGCAAAATGATGCTCCAGTGATATCATGAGGGTTGCTATTTACCTAAGAAATGATGCTACAGTGATGTGGTGAGAGTTGCTACGAACTTCAAAATGATGCGACAGTGATGTGGTGAGAGTTGCTACGAACTTCAAAATGATGCGACAGTGATGTGGTGAGATTTGCTACAAACCTAAGAAATGATGCTACAGGGATGTAATGAGAGTTGCTACAAATGTCCAAATGATGCTAGAGTGATGTAATGAGAGTTGCGACAAACCTCAGAAATGATGCTACAGTCATGTGCTGAGAGTTGCTACGAACCTCAAAATGATGCAACAGTGATGTAATGAGAGTTGCTACTTACCGAAGAAATGATGCTACAGTGATGTGGTGAGAGTTGCTACGAACCTCAAAATGATGCTACAGTGATGTAATGAGAGTTCCTACGAATCTCAAAAATTATGCTACATTAATGTCGCGAGAGTTGCGACTATCCTCAAAATGATGCTACAGTGATGTAGTGAGAGTTGACACTAATATCAAAATGATGCTGACAGTGATGTGGTGAGAGTTGCTACGAACCTCAAACTGATGCTACAGTGATGTCATGGGAGTTGCTACTAACCTAAGAAATGATGCTACAGTGATATCATGAGAGTTGCTCCAAATGTCAAAACGATGCGACAGTGATGTTGTGAGAGTTACTACGATCCTCAAAATGATGCTACAGTGATGTGGTGAGAGTTGATCGTAATTTCAAAATCACGCTAAAGTGATGTGGTGAGAGTTGCTACGAACCTCAAAATTATGCTACAGTGATGTGATGAGAGTTCCTACGAATCTCAAAATGATGCTACAGTAATGTCGCGAGAGTTACGACTATCCTCAAAATGATGTGACAGTGATATAGTGAGAGTTGCTACGGTCCTCAAAATGAGGTGGCAATGATGTAGTGAGAGTTGATACAAATCTCAAAATGATGCTGATAGTGATATAGTGAGAGTTGATAATAATTTTAAAATTATGCTAAAGCGGTGTAATGAGAGTTGCTACTTCCCTAAGAAATAATGCTACAGTGATGTAGTGAGGTTTGCTACGAACCGCAAAATGATGCTACAGTGATGTAATGAGGGTTGCTATTTACCTAGGAAATGATGCTACAGTGATGTGGTGAGAGTTGTTACGAACCGCAAAATGATGCTACAGTGATGTAATGAGAGTTGTTATTTACCTAAGAAGTGATGCTCCAGTAATGTCATGAGAGTTGCGACAATCCTCAAAATTATGCGACAGTGATGTAATGAGAGTTGCTACAAATGTCCAAATGATGCTCAAGTGATGTAATGAGAGGTGCTACAAACCTAAGAAATGATGCTACAGGGATGTAATGAGAGTTGCTACAAATGTCCAAATGATACTAGAGTGATGTAATGAGAGTTGCGACAAACCTCAGAAATGATGCTACAGTCATGTGCTGAGAGTTGATAGTAATTTATAAAATCATGCTAAAGTGATGTAATGAGAGTTGCTACTTACCTAAGAAATGATGCTACAGTGATGTAGTGAGAGTTGCTACGAACCGCAAAATGATGCCACAGTGATGTAATGAGGGTTGCTATTTACCTAAGAAATGATGCTGCAGTGATGTGGTGAGAGTTGCTACGAACCTAAGAAATGATGCTACAGTAATGTTAGAGTTGCTCCTAACCTAAGAAATGATGCGACAGTGATGTAGTGAGAGTTGCGACTAACCGAAGAAATGATGCGACAGTGATGTAGTGAGAGTTGCTACGATGCTCGAAATGATGCTAAAGTGATGTAATGAGAGTTGCGACAAACCTAAGAAATGATGCTACAGTGATGTGGTGAGAGTTGATACTAATTTCAAATTCATGCTAAAGTGGTGTAGTGAGAGTTGCTACGAACCGCAAAATGATGCTCCAGTAATGTCGTGAGAGTTGCGACTATCCTCAAAATGATGCGACAGTGATGTAATGAGAGTTGCTACAAATGTCCAAATGATGCTAAAGTGATGTAATGAGAGAGGCTACAAACCTAAGAAATGATGCTACAGTGATGTAATGAGAGTTGCTACAAATGTCCAAATGATGCTAGAGTGATGTGGTGAGAGTTGATAGTAATTTCAAAATCATGCTAAAGTGATGTAATGAGAGTTGCTACTTACCTATGAAATGAGACAGTGATGTGGTGAGAGTTGCTACGAACCTCAAAATGATGCTAAAGTAATGTCGTGAGAGTTGCTACTATCCTCGAAATGATGCAACAGTGATGTAGTGAGAGTTGCTACGAACTTCGAAATGATGCTACAGTGATGTAATGAGGGTTGCTATTTACCTAAGAAATGATGCTACAGTGATGTGGTGAGAGTTGCTACGAACCTAAAAATGATGCTACAGTGATGTGGTGAGAGTTGCTACGAACCGCAAAATGATACTACAGTGATGTAATGAGGGTTGCTATTTACCTAAGAAATGATGCTACAGTGATGTGGTGAGAGTTGCTACGAACCTCAAAATGATGCTACAGTGATGTAATGAGGGTTGCTATTTCCCGAAGAAATGATGCTACAGTGATGTGGTGAGAGTTGCTACGAATCTCAAAATGATACTACAGTGATGTGGTGAGAGTTGGTACGAACCGCAAAATGATGCTACAGTGATGTAATGAGGGTTGCTATTTACCTAAGAAATGATGCTACAGTGATGTGGTGAGTGTTGCTACGAATCTCAAAATGATGCTACAGTGATGTAATGAGGGTTGCTATTTACCTAAGAAATGATGCTACAGTGATGTGGTGAGAGTTGCTACGAACCTCAAAATGATGCTACAGTGATGTAATGAGAGTTGCTACGAATCTCAAAATGATGCTAAAGTAATGTCCTGAGAGTTGCTACTATCCTCAAAATGATGCTAAAGTGATGTAATGAGAGTTGCTACAAACCTAAGAAGTGATGCTACAGTGATGTGGTGAGGGTTGCTACGAACCTCAAAATGATGCTACAGTGATGTGGTGAGAGTTGCTACGAATCTCAAAATGATGCGACAGTGATGTAGTGAGAGTTGCTACGAACCTAAGAAGTGATGCTACATTGATGTAATAAGAGTTGCTACTAATCTCAAAATGATGCGACAGGAATGTCGTGAGAGTTGATACGAATCTCAAAATGATGCTAAAGTGATGTAATGAGAGTTGCTACGAATCTCAAAATGATGCTAAAGTAATGTCGTGAGAGTTGCTACTATCCTCAAAATAATACAACAGTGATGTAATGAGAGTTGCTACTTCCCTAAGAAATGATGCTACAGTGATGTAGTGAGAGTTGCTACGAACCGCAAAATGATGCTCCAGTGATATAATGAGGGTTGCTATTTACCTAAGAAATGATGCTACAGTGATGTGGTGAGAGTTGCTACGAACTTCAAAATGATGCTACAGTGATATAATGAGAGTTGCTACAAACCTAAGAAATGATGCTACAGTGATGTGGTGAGAGTTGCTACGAACTTCAAAATGATGCTACAGTGATGTGGTGAGAGTTGCTACGAATCTCAAAATGATGCCACAGTGATGTAGTGAGAGTTGCTACGATCCTCAAAATGATGCTAAAGTGATGTAATGAGAGTTGCGACAAACCTAAGAAGTGATGCTACAGTGATGTAGTGAGAGTTGCTACGAACCGCAAAATGATGCTCCAGTGATATCATGAGGGTTGCTATTTACCTAAGAAATGATGCTACAGTGATGTGGTGAGAGTTGCTACGAACTTCAAAATGATGCGACAGTGATGTGGTGAGAGTTTCTACGAACTTCAAAATGATGCGACAGTGATGTGGTGAGATTTGCTACAAACCTAAGAAATGATGCTACAGGGATGTAATGAGAGTTGCTACAAATGTCCAAATGATGCTAGAGTGATGTAATGAGAGTTGCGACAAACCTCAGAAATGATGCTACAGTCATGTGCTGAGAGTTGCTACGAACCTCAAAATGATGCAACAGTGATGTAATGAGAGTTGCTACTTACCGAAGAAATGATGCTACAGTGATGTGGTGAGAGTTGCTACGAACCTCAAAATGATGCTACAGTGATGTAATGAGAGTTCCTACGAATCTCAAAAATTATGCTACATTAATGTCGCGAGAGTTGCGACTATCCTCAAAATGATGCTACAGTGATGTAGTGAGAGTTGACACTAATATCAAAATGATGCTGACAGTGATGTGGTGAGAGTTGCTACGAACCTCAAACTGATGCTACAGTGATGTCATGGGAGTTGCTACTAACCTAAGAAATGATGCTACAATGATATCATGAGAGTTGCTCCAAATGTCAAAACGATGCGACAGTGATGTAGTGAGAGTTGCTACGAACCTCAAAATTATGCTACAGTGATGTGATGAGAGTTCCTACGAATCTCAAAATGATGCTACAGTAATGTCGCGAGAGTTACGACTATCCTCAAAATGATGTGACAGTGATATAGTGAGAGTTGCTACGGTCCTCAAAATGAGGTGGCAATGATGTAGTGAGAGTTGATACAAATCTCAAAATGATGCTGATAGTGATATAGTGAGAGTTGATAATAATTTTAAAATTATGCTAAAGCGGTGTAATGAGAGTTGCTACTTCCCTAAGAAATAATGCTACAGTGATGTAGTGAGGTTTGCTACGAACCGCAAAATGATGCTACAGTGATGTAATGAGGGTTGCTATTTACCTAGGAAATGATGCTACAGTGATGTGGTGAGAGTTGTTACGAACCGCAAAATGATGCTACAGTGATGTAATGAGAGTTGTTATTTACCTAAGAAGTGATGCTCCAGTAATGTCATGAGAGTTGCGACAATCCTCAAAATTATGCGACAGTGATGTCATGAGAGTTGCTACAAATGTCCAAATGATGCTCAAGTGATGTAATGAGAGGTGCTACAAACCTAAGAAATGATGCTACAGGGATGTAATGAGAGTTGCTACAAATGTCCAAATGATACTAGAGTGATGTAATGAGAGTTGCGACAAACCTCAGAAATGATGCTACAGTCATGTGCTGAGAGTTGATAGTAATTTATAAAATCATGCTAAAGTGATGTAATGAGAGTTGCTACTTACCTAAGAAATGATGCTACAGTGATGTAGTGAGAGTTGCTACGAACCGCAAAATGATGCCACAGTGATGTAATGAGGGTTGCTATTTACCTAAGAAATGATGCTGCAGTGATGTGGTGAGAGTTGCTACGAACCTAAGAAATGATGCTACAGTAATGTTAGAGTTGCTCCTAACCTAAGAAATGATGCGACAGTGATGTAGTGAGAGTTGCGACTAACCGAAGAAATGATGCGACAGTGATGTAGTGAGAGTTGCTACGATGCTCGAAATGATGCTAAAGTGATGTAATGAGAGTTGCGACAAACCTAAGAAATGATGCTACAGTGATGTGGTGAGAGTTGATACTAATTTCAAATTCATGCTAAAGTGGTGTAGTGAGAGTTGCTACGAACCGCAAAATGATGCTCCAGTAATGTCGTGAGAGTTGCGACTATCCTCAAAATGATGCGACAGTGATGTAATGAGAGTTGCTACAAATGTCCAAATGATGCTAAAGTGATGTAATGAGAGAGGCTACAAACCTAAGAAATGATGCTACAGTGATGTAATGAGAGTTGCTACAAATGTCCAAATGATGCTAGAGTGATGTGGTGAGAGTTGATAGTAATTTCAAAATCATGCTAAAGTGATGTAATGAGAGTTGCTACTTACCTATGAAATGAGACAGTGATGTGGTGAGAGTTGCTACGAACCTCAAAATGATGCTAAAGTAATGTCGTGAGAGTTGCTACTATCCTCGAAATGATGCAACAGTGATGTAGTGAGAGTTGCTACGAACTTCGAAATGATGCTACAGTGATGTAATGAGGGTTGCTATTTACCTAAGAAATGATGCTACAGTGATGTGGTGAGAGTTGCTACGAACCTAAAAATGATGCTACAGTGATGTGGTGAGAATTGCTACGAACCGCAAAATGATACTACAGTGATGTAATGAGGGTTGCTATTTACCTAAGAAATGATGCTACAGTGATGTGGTGAGAGTTGCTACGAACCTCAAAATGATGCTACAGTGATGTAATGAGGGTTGCTATTTCCCGAAGAAATGATGCTACAGTGATGTGGTGAGAGTTGCTACGAATCTCAAAATGATACTACAGTGATGTGGTGAGAGTTGGTACGAACCGCAAAATGATGCTACAGTGATGTAATGAGGGTTGCTATTTACCTAAGAAATGATGCTACAGTGATGTGGTGAGAGTTGCTACGAACCTCAAAATGATGCTACAGTGATGTAATGAGGGTTGCTATTTACCTAAGAAATGATGCTACAGTGATGTGGTGAGAGTTGCTACGAACCTCAAAATGATGCTACAGTGATGTAATGAGAGTTGCTACGAATCTCAAAATGATGCTAAAGTAATGTCCTGAGAGTTGCTACTATCCTCAAAATGATGCTAAAGTGATGTAATGAGAGTTGCTACAAACCTAAGAAGTGATGCTACAGTGATGTGGTGAGGGTTGCTACGAACCTCAAAATGATGCTACAGTGATGTGGTGAGAGTTGCTACGAATCTCAAAATGATGCGACAGTGATGTAGTGAGAGTTGCTACGAACCTAAGAAGTGATGCTACATTGATGTAATAAGAGTTGCTACTAATCTCAAAATGATGCGACAGGAATGTCGTGAGAGTTGATACGAATCTCAAAATGATGCTAAAGTGATGTAATGAGAGTTGCTACGAATCTCAAAATGATGCTAAAGTAATGTCGTGAGAGTTGCTACTATCCTCAAAATAATACAACAGTGATGTAATGAGAGTTGCTACTTCCCTAAGAAATGATGCTACAGTGATGTAGTGAGAGTTGCTACGAACCGCAAAATGATGCTCCAGTGATATAATGAGGGTTGCTATTTACCTAAGAAATGATGCTACAGTGATGTGGTGAGAGTTGCTACGAACTTCAAAATGATGCTACAGTGATATAATGAGAGTTGCTACAAACCTAAGAAATGATGCTACAGTGATGTGGTGAGAGTTGCTACGAACTTCAAAATGATGCTACAGTGATGTGGTGAGAGTTGCTACGAATCTCAAAATGATGCCACAGTGATGTAGTGAGAGTTGCTACGATCCTCAAAATGATGCTAAAGTGATGTAATGAGAGTTGCGACAAACCTAAGAAGTGATGCTACAGTGATGTAGTGAGAGTTGCTACGAACCGCAAAATGATGCTCCAGTGATATCATGAGGGTTGCTATTTACCTAAGAAATGATGCTACAGTGATGTGGTGAGAGTTGCTACGAACTTCAAAATGATGCGACAGTGATGTGGTGAGAGTTGCTACGAACTTCAAAATGATGCGACAGTGATGTGGTGAGATTTGCTACAAACCTAAGAAATGATGCTACAGGGATGTAATGAGAGTTGCTACAAATGTCCAAATGATGCTAGAGTGATGTAATGAGAGTTGCGACAAACCTCAGAAATGATGCTACAGTCATGTGCTGAGAGTTGCTACGAACCTCAAAATGATGCAACAGTGATGTAATGAGAGTTGCTACTTACCGAAGAAATGATGCTACAGTGATGTGGTGAGAGTTGCTACGAACCTCAAAATGATGCTACAGTGATGTAATGAGAGTTCCTACGAATCTCAAAAATTATGCTACATTAATGTCGCGAGAGTTGCGACTATCCTCAAAATGATGCTACAGTGATGTAGTGAGAGTTGACACTAATATCAAAATGATGCTGACAGTGATGTGGTGAGAGTTGCTACGAACCTCAAACTGATGCTACAGTGATGTCATGGGAGTTGCTACTAACCTAAGAAATGATGCTACAGTGATATCATGAGAGTTGCTCCAAATGTCAAAACGATGCGACAGTGATGTTGTGAGAGTTACTACGATCCTCAAAATGATGCTACAGTGATGTGGTGAGAGTTGATCGTAATTTCAAAATCACGCTAAAGTGATGTGGTGAGAGTTGCTACGAACCTCAAAATTATGCTACAGTGATGTGATGAGAGTTCCTACGAATCTCAAAATGATGCTACAGTAATGTCGCGAGAGTTACGACTATCCTCAAAATGATGTGACAGTGATATAGTGAGAGTTGCTACGGTCCTCAAAATGAGGTGGCAATGATGTAGTGAGAGTTGATACAAATCTCAAAATGATGCTGATAGTGATATAGTGAGAGTTGATAATAATTTTAAAATTATGCTAAAGCGGTGTAATGAGAGTTGCTACTTCCCTAAGAAATAATGCTACAGTGATGTAGTGAGGTTTGCTACGAACCGCAAAATGATGCTACAGTGATGTAATGAGGGTTGCTATTTACCTAGGAAATGATGCTACAGTGATGTGGTGAGAGTTGTTACGAACCGCAAAATGATGCTACAGTGATGTAATGAGAGTTGTTATTTACCTAAGAAGTGATGCTCCAGTAATGTCATGAGAGTTGCGACAATCCTCAAAATTATGCGACAGTGATGTAATGAGAGTTGCTACAAATGTCCAAATGATGCTCAAGTGATGTAATGAGAGGTGCTACAAACCTAAGAAATGATGCTACAGGGATGTAATGAGAGTTGCTACAAATGTCCAAATGATACTAGAGTGATGTAATGAGAGTTGCGACAAACCTCAGAAATGATGCTACAGTGATGTGGTGAGAGTTGCTACGAATCTCAAAATGATACTACAGTGATGTGGTGAGAGTTGTTACGAACCGCAAAATGATGCTACAGTGATGTAATGAGGGTTGCTATTTACCTAAGAAATGATGCTACAGTGATGTGGTGAGTGTTGCTACGAATCTCAAAATGATGCTACAGTGATGTAATGAGGGTTGCTATTTACCTAAGAAATGATGCTACAGTGATGTGGTGAGAGTTGCTACGAACCTCAAAATGATGCTACAGTGATGTAATGAGAGTTGCTACGAATCTCAAAATGATGCTAAAGTAATGTCCTGAGAGTTGCTACTATCCTCAAAATGATGCTAAAGTGATGTAATGAGAGTTGCTACAAACCTAAGAAGTGATGCTACAGTGATGTGGTGAGGGTTGCTACGAACCTCAAAATGATGCTACAGTGATGTGGTGAGAGTTGCTACGAATCTCAAAATGATGCGACAGTGATGTAGTGAGAGTTGCTACGAACCTAAGAAGTGATGCTACATTGATGTAATAAGAGTTGCTACTAATCTCAAAATGATGCGACAGGAATGTCGTGAGAGTTGATACGAATCTCAAAATGATGCTAAAGTGATGTAATGAGAGTTGCTACGAATCTCAAAATGATGCTAAAGTAATGTCGTGAGAGTTGCTACTATCCTCAAAATAATACAACAGTGATGTAATGAGAGTTGCTACTTCCCTAAGAAATGATGCTACAGTGATGTAGTGAGAGTTGCTACGAACCGCAAAATGATGCTCCAGTGATATAATGAGGGTTGCTATTTACCTAAGAAATGATGCTACAGTGATGTGGTGAGAGTTGCTACGAACTTCAAAATGATGCTACAGTGATATAATGAGAGTTGCTACAAACCTAAGAAATGATGCTACAGTGATGTGGTGAGAGTTGCTACGAACTTCAAAATGATGCTACAGTGATGTGGTGAGAGTTGCTACGAATCTCAAAATGATGCCACAGTGATGTAGTGAGAGTTGCTACGATCCTCAAAATGATGCTAAAGTGATGTAATGAGAGTTGCGACAAACCTAAGAAGTGATGCTACAGTGATGTAGTGAGAGTTGCTACGAACCGCAAAATGATGCTCCAGTGATATCATGAGGGTTGCTATTTACCTAAGAAATGATGCTACAGTGATGTGGTGAGAGTTGCTACGAACTTCAAAATGATGCGACAGTGATGTGGTGAGAGTTGCTACGAACTTCAAAATGATGCGACAGTGATGTGGTGAGATTTGCTACAAACCTAAGAAATGATGCTACAGGGATGTAATGAGAGTTGCTACAAATGTCCAAATGATGCTAGAGTGATGTAATGAGAGTTGCGACAAACCTCAGAAATGATGCTACAGTCATGTGCTGAGAGTTGCTACGAACCTCAAAATGATGCAACAGTGATGTAATGAGAGTTGCTACTTACCGAAGAAATGATGCTACAGTGATGTGGTGAGAGTTGCTACGAACCTCAAAATGATGCTACAGTGATGTAATGAGAGTTCCTACGAATCTCAAAAATTATGCTACATTAATGTCGCGAGAGTTGCGACTATCCTCAAAATGATGCTACAGTGATGTAGTGAGAGTTGACACTAATATCAAAATGATGCTGACAGTGATGTGGTGAGAGTTGCTACGAACCTCAAACTGATGCTACAGTGATGTCATGGGAGTTGCTACTAACCTAAGAAATGATGCTACAATGATATCATGAGAGTTGCTCCAAATGTCAAAACGATGCGACAGTGATGTAGTGAGAGTTGCTACGAACCTCAAAATTATGCTACAGTGATGTGATGAGAGTTCCTACGAATCTCAAAATGATGCTACAGTAATGTCGCGAGAGTTACGACTATCCTCAAAATGATGTGACAGTGATATAGTGAGAGTTGCTACGGTCCTCAAAATGAGGTGGCAATGATGTAGTGAGAGTTGATACAAATCTCAAAATGATGCTGATAGTGATATAGTGAGAGTTGATAATAATTTTAAAATTATGCTAAAGCGGTGTAATGAGAGTTGCTACTTCCCTAAGAAATAATGCTACAGTGATGTAGTGAGGTTTGCTACGAACCGCAAAATGATGCTACAGTGATGTAATGAGGGTTGCTATTTACCTAGGAAATGATGCTACAGTGATGTGGTGAGAGTTGTTACGAACCGCAAAATGATGCTACAGTGATGTAATGAGAGTTGTTATTTACCTAAGAAGTGATGCTCCAGTAATGTCATGAGAGTTGCGACAATCCTCAAAATTATGCGACAGTGATGTCATGAGAGTTGCTACAAATGTCCAAATGATGCTCAAGTGATGTAATGAGAGGTGCTACAAACCTAAGAAATGATGCTACAGGGATGTAATGAGAGTTGCTACAAATGTCCAAATGATACTAGAGTGATGTAATGAGAGTTGCGACAAACCTCAGAAATGATGCTACAGTCATGTGCTGAGAGTTGATAGTAATTTATAAAATCATGCTAAAGTGATGTAATGAGAGTTGCTACTTACCTAAGAAATGATGCTACAGTGATGTAGTGAGAGTTGCTACGAACCGCAAAATGATGCCACAGTGATGTAATGAGGGTTGCTATTTACCTAAGAAATGATGCTGCAGTGATGTGGTGAGAGTTGCTACGAACCTAAGAAATGATGCTACAGTAATGTTAGAGTTGCTCCTAACCTAAGAAATGATGCGACAGTGATGTAGTGAGAGTTGCGACTAACCGAAGAAATGATGCGACAGTGATGTAGTGAGAGTTGCTACGATGCTCGAAATGATGCTAAAGTGATGTAATGAGAGTTGCGACAAACCTAAGAAATGATGCTACAGTGATGTGGTGAGAGTTGATACTAATTTCAAATTCATGCTAAAGTGGTGTAGTGAGAGTTGCTACGAACCGCAAAATGATGCTCCAGTAATGTCGTGAGAGTTGCGACTATCCTCAAAATGATGCGACAGTGATGTAATGAGAGTTGCTACAAATGTCCAAATGATGCTAAAGTGATGTAATGAGAGAGGCTACAAACCTAAGAAATGATGCTACAGTGATGTAATGAGAGTTGCTACAAATGTCCAAATGATGCTAGAGTGATGTGGTGAGAGTTGATAGTAATTTCAAAATCATGCTAAAGTGATGTAATGAGAGTTGCTACTTACCTATGAAATGAGACAGTGATGTGGTGAGAGTTGCTACGAACCTCAAAATGATGCTAAAGTAATGTCGTGAGAGTTGCTACTATCCTCGAAATAATGCAACAGTGATGTAGTGAGAGTTGCTACGAACTTCGAAATGATGCTACAGTGATGTAATGAGGGTTGCTATTTACCTAAGAAATGATGCTACAGTGATGTGGTGAGAGTTGCTACGAACCTAAAAATGATGCTACAGTGATGTGGTGAGAGTTGCTACGAACCGCAAAATGATACTACAGTGATGTAATGAGGGTTGCTATTTACCTAAGAAATGATGCTACAGTGATGTGGTGAGAGTTGCTACGAACCTCAAAATGATGCTACAGTGATGTAATGAGGGTTGCTATTTCCCGAAGAAATGATGCTACAGTGATGTGGTGAGAGTTGCTACGAACCTCAAAATGATGCTACAGTGATGTAATGAGGGTTGCTATTTACCAAAGAAATGATGCTACAGTGATGTGGTGAGAGTTGCTACGAACCTCAAAATGATGCTACAGTGATGTAATGAGAGTTGCTACGAATCTCAAAATGATGCTAAAGTAATGTCCTGAGAGTTGCTACTATCCTCAAAATGATGCTAAAGTGATGTAATGAGAGTTGCTACAAACCTAAGAAGTGATGCTACAGTGATGTGGTGAGGGTTGCTACGAACCTCAAAATGATGCTACAGTGATGTGGTGAGAGTTGCTACGAATCTCAAAATGATGCGACAGTGATGTAGTGAGAGTTGCTACGAATCTAAGAAGTGATGCTACATTGATGTAATAAGAGTTGCTACTAATCTCAAAATGATGCGACAGGAATGTCGTGAGAGTTGATACGAATCTCAAAATGATGCTAAAGTGATGTAATGAGAGTTGCTACGAATCTCAAAATGATGCTAAAGTAATGTCGTGAGAGTTGCTACTATCCTCAAAATAATACAACAGTGATGTAATGAGAGTTGCTACTTCCCTAAGAAATGATGCTACAGTGATGTAGTGAGAGTTGCTACGAACCGCAAAATGATGCTCCAGTGATATAATGAGGGTTGCTATTTACCTAAGAAATGATGCTACAGTGATGTGGTGAGAGTTGCTACGAACTTCAAAATGATGCTACAGTGATATAATGAGAGTTGCTACAAACCTAAGAAATGATGCTACAGTGATGTGGTGAGAGTTGCTACGAACTTCAAAATGATGCTACAGTGATGTGGTGAGAGTTGCTACGAATCTCAAAATGATGCCACAGTGATGTAGTGAGAGTTGCTACGATCCTCAAAATGATGCTAAAGTGATGTAATGAGAGTTGCGACAAACCTAAGAAGTGATGCTACAGTGATGTAGTGAGAGTTGCTACGAACCGCAAAATGATGCTCCAGTGATATCATGAGGGTTGCTATTTACCTAAGAAATGATGCTACAGTGATGTGGTGAGAGTTGCTACGAACTTCAAAATGATGCGACAGTGATGTGGTGAGAGTTGCTACGAACTTCAAAATGATGCGACAGTGATGTGGTGAGATTTGCTACAAACCTAAGAAATGATGCTACAGGGATGTAATGAGAGTTGCTACAAATGTCCAAATGATGCTAGAGTGATGTAATGAGAGTTGCGACAAACCTCAGAAATGATGCTACAGTCATGTGCTGAGAGTTGCTACGAACCTCAAAATGATGCAACAGTGATGTAATGAGAGTTGCTACTTACCGAAGAAATGATGCTACAGTGATGTGGTGAGAGTTGCTACGAACCTCAAAATGATGCTACAGTGATGTAATGAGAGTTCCTACGAATCTCAAAAATTATGCTACATTAATGTCGCGAGAGTTGCGACTATCCTCAAAATGATGCTACAGTGATGTAGTGAGAGTTGACACTAATATCAAAATGATGCTGACAGTGATGTGGTGAGAGTTGCTACGAACCTCAAACTGATGCTACAGTGATGTCATGGGAGTTGCTACTAACCTAAGAAATGATGCTACAGTGATATCATGAGAGTTGCTCCAAATGTCAAAACGATGCGACACTGATGTTGTGAGAGTTACTACGATCCTCAAAATGATGCTACAGTGATGTGGTGAGAGTTGATCGTAATTTCAAAATCACGCTAAAGTGATGTGGTGAGAGTTGCTACGAACCTCAAAATTATGCTACAGTGATGTGATGAGAGTTCCTACGAATCTCAAAATGATGCTACAGTAATGTCGCGAGAGTTACGACTATCCTCAAAATGATGTGACAGTGATATAGTGAGAGTTGCTACGGTCCTCAAAATGAGGTGGCAATGATGTAGTGAGAGTTGATACAAATCTCAAAATGATGCTGATAGTGATATAGTGAGAGTTGATAATAATTTTAAAATTATGCTAAAGCGGTGTAATGAGAGTTGCTACTTCCCTAAGAAATAATGCTACAGTGATGTAGTGAGGTTTGCTACGAACCGCAAAATGATGCTACAGTGATGTAATGAGGGTTGCTATTTACCTAGGAAATGATGCTACAGTGATGTGGTGAGAGTTGTTACGAACCGCAAAATGATGCTACAGTGATGTAATGAGAGTTGTTATTTACCTAAGAAGTGATGCTCCAGTAATGTCATGAGAGTTGCGACAATCCTCAAAATTATGCGACAGTGATGTCATGAGAGTTGCTACAAATGTCCAAATGATGCTCAAGTGATGTAATGAGAGGTGCTACAAACCTAAGAAATGATGCTACAGGGATGTAATGAGAGTTGCTACAAATGTCCAAATGATACTAGAGTGATGTAATGAGAGTTGCGACAAACCTCAGAAATGATGCTACAGTCATGTGCTGAGAGTTGATAGTAATTTATAAAATCATGCTAAAGTGATGTAATGAGAGTTGCTACTTACCTAAGAAATGATGCTACAGTGATGTAGTGAGAGTTGCTACGAACCGCAAAATGATGCCACAGTGATGTAATGAGGGTTGCTATTTACCTAAGAAATGATGCTGCAGTGATGTGGTGAGAGTTGCTACGAACCTAAGAAATGATGCTACAGTAATGTTAGAGTTGCTCCTAACCTAAGAAATGATGCGACAGTGATGTAGTGAGAGTTGCGACTAACCGAAGAAATGATGCGACAGTGATGTAGTGAGAGTTGCTACGATGCTCGAAATGATGCTAAAGTGATGTAATGAGAGTTGCGACAAACCTAAGAAATGATGCTACAGTGATGTGGTGAGAGTTGATACTAATTTCAAATTCATGCTAAAGTGGTGTAGTGAGAGTTGCTACGAACCGCAAAATGATGCTCCAGTAATGTCGTGAGAGTTGCGACTATCCTCAAAATGATGCGACAGTGATGTAATGAGAGTTGCTACAAATGTCCAAATGATGCTAAAGTGATGTAATGAGAGAGGCTACAAACCTAAGAAATGATGCTACAGTGATGTAATGAGAGTTGCTACAAATGTCCAAATGATGCTAGAGTGATGTGGTGAGAGTTGATAGTAATTTCAAAATCATGCTAAAGTGATGTAATGAGAGTTGCTACTTACCTATGAAATGAGACAGTGATGTGGTGAGAGTTGCTACGAACCTCAAAATGATGCTAAAGTAATGTCGTGAGAGTTGCTACTATCCTCGAAATGATGCAACAGTGATGTAGTGAGAGTTGCTACGAACTTCGAAATGATGCTACAGTGATGTAATGAGGGTTGCTATTTACCTAAGAAATGATGCTACAGTGATGTGGTGAGAGTTGCTACGAACCTAAAAATGATGCTACAGTGATGTGGTGAGAGTTGCTACGAACCGCAAAATGATACTACAGTGATGTAATGAGGGTTGCTATTTACCTAAGAAATGATGCTACAGTGATGTGGTGAGAGTTGCTACGAACCTCAAAATGATGCTACAGTGATGTAATGAGGGTTGCTATTTCCCGAAGAAATGATGCTACAGTGATGTGGTGAGAGTTGCTACGAATCTCAAAATGATACTACAGTGATGTGGTGAGAGTTGGTACGAACCGCAAAATGATGCTACAGTGATGTAATGAGGGTTGCTATTTACCTAAGAAATGATGCTACAGTGATGTGGTGAGTGTTGCTACGAATCTCAAAATGATGCTACAGTGATGTAATGAGGGTTGCTATTTACCTAAGAAATGATGCTACAGTGATGTGGTGAGAGTTGCTACGAACCTCAAAATGATGCTACAGTGATGTAATGAGAGTTGCTACGAATCTCAAAATGATGCTAAAGTAATGTCCTGAGAGTTGCTACTATCCTCAAAATGATGCTAAAGTGATGTAATGAGAGTTGCTACAAACCTAAGAAGTGATGCTACAGTGATGTGGTGAGGGTTGCTACGAACCTCAAAATGATGCTACAGTGATGTGGTGAGAGTTGCTACGAATCTCAAAATGATGCGACAGTGATGTAGTGAGAGTTGCTACGAACCTAAGAAGTGATGCTACATTGATGTAATAAGAGTTGCTACTAATCTCAAAATGATGCGACAGGAATGTCGTGAGAGTTGATACGAATCTCAAAATGATGCTAAAGTGATGTAATGAGAGTTGCTACGAATCTCAAAATGATGCTAAAGTAATGTCGTGAGAGTTGCTACTATCCTCAAAATAATACAACAGTGATGTAATGAGAGTTGCTACTTCCCTAAGAAATGATGCTACAGTGATGTAGTGAGAGTTGCTACGAACCGCAAAATGATGCTCCAGTGATATAATGAGGGTTGCTATTTACCTAAGAAATGATGCTACAGTGATGTGGTGAGAGTTGCTACGAACTTCAAAATGATGCTACAGTGATATAATGAGAGTTGCTACAAACCTAAGAAATGATGCTACAGTGATGTGGTGAGAGTTGCTACGAACTTCAAAATGATGCTACAGTGATGTGGTGAGAGTTGCTACGAATCTCAAAATGATGCCACAGTGATGTAGTGAGAGTTGCTACGATCCTCAAAATGATGCTAAAGTGATGTAATGAGAGTTGCGACAAACCTAAGAAGTGATGCTACAGTGATGTAGTGAGAGTTGCTACGAACCGCAAAATGATGCTCCAGTGATATCATGAGGGTTGCTATTTACCTAAGAAATGATGCTACAGTGATGTGGTGAGAGTTGCTACGAACTTCAAAATGATGCGACAGTGATGTGGTGAGAGTTGCTACGAACTTCAAAATGATGCGACAGTGATGTGGTGAGATTTGCTACAAACCTAAGAAATGATGCTACAGGGATGTAATGAGAGTTGCTACAAATGTCCAAATGATGCTAGAGTGATGTAATGAGAGTTGCGACAAACCTCAGAAATGATGCTACAGTCATGTGCTGAGAGTTGCTACGAACCTCAAAATGATGCAACAGTGATGTAATGAGAGTTGCTACTTACCGAAGAAATGATGCTACAGTGATGTGGTGAGAGTTGCTACGAACCTCAAAATGATGCTACAGTGATGTAATGAGAGTTCCTACGAATCTCAAAAATTATGCTACATTAATGTCGCGAGAGTTGCGACTATCCTCAAAATGATGCTACAGTGATGTAGTGAGAGTTGACACTAATATCAAAATGATGCTGACAGTGATGTGGTGAGAGTTGCTACGAACCTCAAACTGATGCTACAGTGATGTCATGGGAGTTGCTACTAACCTAAGAAATGATGCTACAATGATATCATGAGAGTTGCTCCAAATGTCAAAACGATGCGACAGTGATGTAGTGAGAGTTGCTACGAACCTCAAAATGATGCTACAGTGATGTGATGAGAGTTCCTACGAATCTCAAAATGATGCTACAGTAATGTCGCGAGAGTTACGACTATCCTCAAAATGATGTGACAGTGATATAGTGAGAGTTGCTACGGTCCTCAAAATGAGGTGGCAATGATGTAGTGAGAGTTGATACAAATCTCAAAATGATGCTGATAGTGATATAGTGAGAGTTGATAATAATTTTAAAATTATGCTAAAGCGGTGTAATGAGAGTTGCTACTTCCCTAAGAAATAATGCTACAGTGATGTAGTGAGGTTTGCTACGAACCGCAAAATGATGCTACAGTGATGTAATGAGGGTTGCTATTTACCTAGGAAATGATGCTACAGTGATGTGGTGAGAGTTGTTACGAACCGCAAAATGATGCTACAGTGATGTAATGAGAGTTGTTATTTACCTAAGAAGTGATGCTCCAGTAATGTCATGAGAGTTGCGACAATCCTCAAAATTATGCGACAGTGATGTAATGAGAGTTGCTACAAATGTCCAAATGATGCTCAAGTGATGTAATGAGAGGTGCTACAAACCTAAGAAATGATGCTACAGGGATGTAATGAGAGTTGCTACAAATGTCCAAATGATACTAGAGTGATGTAATGAGAGTTGCGACAAACCTCAGAAATGATGCTACAGTCATGTGCTGAGAGTTGATAGTAATTTATAAAATCATGCTAAAGTGATGTAATGAGAGTTGCTACTTACCTAAGAAATGATGCTACAGTGATGTAGTGAGAGTTGCTACGAACCGCAAAATGATGCCACAGTGATGTAATGAGGGTTGCTATTTACCTAAGAAATGATGCTGCAGTGATGTGGTGAGAGTTGCTACGAACCTAAGAAATGATGCTACAGTAATGTTAGAGTTGCTCCTAACCTAAGAAATGATGCGACAGTGATGTAGTGAGAGTTGCGACTAACCGAAGAAATGATGCGACAGTGATGTAGTGAGAGTTGCTACGATGCTCGAAATGATGCTAAAGTGATGTAATGAGAGTTGCGACAAACCTAAGAAATGATGCTACAGTGATGTGGTGAGAGTTGATACTAATTTCAAATTCATGCTAAAGTGGTGTAGTGAGAGTTGCTACGAACCGCAAAATGATGCTCCAGTAATGTCGTGAGAGTTGCGACTATCCTCAAAATGATGCGACAGTGATGTAATGAGAGAGGCTACAAACCTAAGAAATGATGCTACAGTGATGTAATGAGAGTTGCTACAAATGTCCAAATGATGCTAGAGTGATGTGGTGAGAGTTGATAGTAATTTCAAAATCATGCTAAAGTGATGTAATGAGAGTTGCTACTTACCTATGAAATGAGACAGTGATGTGGTGAGAGTTGCTACGAACCTCAAAATGATGCTAAAGTAATGTCGTGAGAGTTGCTACTATCCTCGAAATGATGCAACAGTGATGTAGTGAGAGTTGCTACGAACTTCGAAATGATGCTACAGTGATGTAATGAGGGTTGCTATTTACCTAAGAAATGATGCTACAGTGATGTGGTGAGAGTTGCTACGAACCTAAAAATGATGCTACAGTGATGTGGTGAGAGTTGCTACGAACCGCAAAATGATACTACAGTGATGTAATGAGGGTTGCTATTTACCTAAGAAATGATGCTACAGTGATGTGGTGAGAGTTGCTACGAACCTCAAAATGATGCTACAGTGATGTAATGAGGGTTGCTATTTCCCGAAGAAATGATGCTACAGTGATGTGGTGAGAGTTGCTACGAATCTCAAAATGATACTACAGTGATGTGGTGAGAGTTGGTACGAACCGCAAAATGATGCTACAGTGATGTAATGAGGGTTGCTATTTACCTAAGAAATGATGCTACAGTGATGTGGTGAGAGTTGCTACGAACCTCAAAATGATGCTACAGTGATGTAATGAGGGTTGCTATTTACCTAAGAAATGATGCTACAGTGATGTGGTGAGAGTTGCTACGAACCTCAAAATGATGCTACAGTGATGTAATGAGAGTTGCTACGAATCTCAAAATGATGCTAAAGTAATGTCCTGAGAGTTGCTACTATCCTCAAAATGATGCTAAAGTGATGTAATGAGAGTTGCTACAAACCTAAGAAGTGATGCTACAGTGATGTGGTGAGGGTTGCTACGAACCTCAAAATGATGCTACAGTGATGTGGTGAGAGTTGCTACGAATCTCAAAATGATGCGACAGTGATGTAGTGAGAGTTGCTACGAACCTAAGAAGTGATGCTACATTGATGTAATAAGAGTTGCTACTAATCTCAAAATGATGCGACAGGAATGTCGTGAGAGTTGATACGAATCTCAAAATGATGCTAAAGTGATGTAATGAGAGTTGCTACGAATCTCAAAATGATGCTAAAGTAATGTCGTGAGAGTTGCTACTATCCTCAAAATAATACAACAGTGATGTAATGAGAGTTGCTACTTCCCTAAGAAATGATGCTACAGTGATGCAGTGAGAGTTGCTACGAACCGCAAAATGATGCTCCAGTGATATAATGAGGGTTGCTATTTACCTAAGAAATGATGCTACAGTGATGTGGTGAGAGTTGCTACGAACTTCAAAATGATGCTACAGTGATATAATGAGAGTTGCTACAAACCTAAGAAATGATGCTACAGTGATGTGGTGAGAGTTGCTACGAACTTCAAAATGATGCTACAGTGATGTGGTGAGAGTTGCTACGAATCTCAAAATGATGCCACAGTGATGTAGTGAGAGTTGCTACGATCCTCAAAATGATGCTAAAGTGATGTAATGAGAGTTGCGACAAACCTAAGAAGTGATGCTACAGTGATGTAGTGAGAGTTGCTACGAACCGCAAAATGATGCTCCAGTGATATCATGAGGGTTGCTATTTACCTAAGAAATGATGCTACAGTGATGTGGTGAGAGTTGCTACGAACTTCAAAATGATGCGACAGTGATGTGGTGAGAGTTGCTACGAACTTCAAAATGATGCGACAGTGATGTGGTGAGATTTGCTACAAACCTAAGAAATGATGCTACAGGGATGTAATGAGAGTTGCTACAAATGTCCAAATGATGCTAGAGTGATGTAATGAGAGTTGCGACAAACCTCAGAAATGATGCTACAGTCATGTGCTGAGAGTTGCTACGAACCTCAAAATGATGCAACAGTGATGTAATGAGAGTTGCTACTTACCGAAGAAATGATGCTACAGTGATGTGGTGAGAGTTGCTACGAACCTCAAAATGATGCTACAGTGATGTAATGAGAGTTCCTACGAATCTCAAAAATTATGCTACATTAATGTCGCGAGAGTTGCGACTATCCTCAAAATGATGCTACAGTGATGTAGTGAGAGTTGACACTAATATCAAAATGATGCTGACAGTGATGTGGTGAGAGTTGCTACGAACCTCAAACTGATGCTACAGTGATGTCATGGGAGTTGCTACTAACCTAAGAAATGATGCTACAGTGATATCATGAGAGTTGCTCCAAATGTCAAAACGATGCGACAGTGATGTTGTGAGAGTTACTACGATCCTCAAAATGATGCTACAGTGATGTGGTGAGAGTTGATCGTAATTTCAAAATCACGCTAAAGTGATGTGGTGAGAGTTGCTACGAACCTCAAAATTATGCTACAGTGATGTGATGAGAGTTCCTACGAATCTCAAAATGATGCTACAGTAATGTCGCGAGAGTTACGACTATCCTCAAAATGATGTGACAGTGATATAGTGAGAGTTGCTACGGTCCTCAAAATGAGGTGGCAATGATGTAGTGAGAGTTGATACAAATCTCAAAATGATGCTGATAGTGATATAGTGAGAGTTGATAATAATTTTAAAATTATGCTAAAGCGGTGTAATGAGAGTTGCTACTTCCCTAAGAAATAATGCTACAGTGATGTAGTGAGGTTTGCTACGAACCGCAAAATGATGCTACAGTGATGTAATGAGGGTTGCTATTTACCTAGGAAATGATGCTACAGTGATGTGGTGAGAGTTGTTACGAACCTCAAAATGATGCTACAGTGATGTAATGAGGGTTGCTATTTACCTAAGACATGATGCTACAGTGATGTGGTGAGAGTTGCTACGAACCTCAAAATGATGCTACAGTGATGTAATGAGAGTTGCTACGAATCTCAAAATGATGCTAAAGTAATGTCCTGAGAGTTGCTACTATCCTCAAAATGATGCGACAGTGATGTAGTGAGAGTTGCGACTAACCGAAGAAATGATGCGACAGTGATGTAGTGAGAGTTGCTACGATGCTCGAAATGATGCTAAAGTGATGTAATGAGAGTTGCGACAAACCTAAGAAATGATGCTACAGTGATGTGGTGAGAGTTGATACTAATTTCAAATTCATGCTAAAGTGGTGTAGTGAGAGTTGCTACGAACCGCAAAATGATGCTCCAGTAATGTCGTGAGAGTTGCGACTATCCTCAAAATGATGCGACAGTGATGTAATGAGAGTTGCTACAAATGTCCAAATGATGCTAAAGTGATGTAATGAGAGAGGCTACAAACCTAAGAAATGATGCTACAGTGATGTAATGAGAGTTGCTACAAATGTCCAAATGATGCTAGAGTGATGTGGTGAGAGTTGATAGTAATTTCAAAATCATGCTAAAGTGATGTAATGAGAGTTGCTACTTACCTATGAAATGAGACAGTGATGTGGTGAGAGTTGCTACGAACCTCAAAATGATGCTAAAGTAATGTCGTGAGAGTTGCTACTATCCTCGAAATGATGCAACAGTGATGTAGTGAGAGTTGCTACGAACTTCGAAATGATGCTACAGTGATGTAATGAGGGTTGCTATTTACCTAAGAAATGATGCTACAGTGATGTGGTGAGAGTTGCTACGAACCTAAAAATGATGCTACAGTGATGTGGTGAGAGTTGCTACGAACCGCAAAATGATACTACAGTGATGTAATGAGGGTTGCTATTTACCTAAGAAATGATGCTACAGTGATGTGGTGAGAGTTGCTACGAACCTCAAAATGATGCTACAGTGATGTAATGAGGGTTGCTATTTCCCGAAGAAATGATGCTACAGTGATGTGGTGAGAGTTGCTACGAATCTCAAAATGATACTACAGTGATGTGGTGAGAGTTGGTACGAACCGCAAAATGATGCTACAGTGATGTAATGAGGGTTGCTATTTACCTAAGAAATGATGCTACAGTGATGTGGTGAGTGTTGCTACGAATCTCAAAATGATGCTACAGTGATGTAATGAGGGTTGCTATTTACCTAAGAAATGATGCTACAGTGATGTGGTGAGAGTTGCTACGAACCTCAAAATGATGCTACAGTGATGTAATGAGAGTTGCTACGAATCTCAAAATGATGCTAAAGTAATGTCCTGAGAGTTGCTACTATCCTCAAAATGATGCTAAAGTGATGTAATGAGAGTTGCTACAAACCTAAGAAGTGATGCTACAGTGATGTGGTGAGGGTTGCTACGAACCTCAAAATGATGCTACAGTGATGTGGTGAGAGTTGCTACGAATCTCAAAATGATGCGACAGTGATGTAGTGAGAGTTGCTACGAACCTAAGAAGTGATGCTACATTGATGTAATAAGAGTTGCTACTAATCTCAAAATGATGCGACAGGAATGTCGTGAGAGTTGATACGAATCTCAAAATGATGCTAAAGTGATGTAATGAGAGTTGCTACGAATCTCAAAATGATGCTAAAGTAATGTCGTGAGAGTTGCTACTATCCTCAAAATAATACAACAGTGATGTAATGAGAGTTGCTACTTCCCTAAGAAATGATGCTACAGTGATGTAGTGAGAGTTGCTACGAACCGCAAAATGATGCTCCAGTGATATAATGAGGGTTGCTATTTACCTAAGAAATGATGCTACAGTGATGTGGTGAGAGTTGCTACGAACTTCAAAATGATGCTACAGTGATATAATGAGAGTTGCTACAAACCTAAGAAATGATGCTACAGTGATGTGGTGAGAGTTGCTACGAACTTCAAAATGATGCTACAGTGATGTGGTGAGAGTTGCTACGAATCTCAAAATGATGCCACAGTGATGTAGTGAGAGTTGCTACGATCCTCAAAATGATGCTAAAGTGATGTAATGAGAGTTGCGACAAACCTAAGAAGTGATGCTACAGTGATGTAGTGAGAGTTGCTACGAACCGCAAAATGATGCTCCAGTGATATCATGAGGGTTGCTATTTACCTAAGAAATGATGCTACAGTGATGTGGTGAGAGTTGCTACGAACTTCAAAATGATGCGACAGTGATGTGGTGAGAGTTGCTACGAACTTCAAAATGATGCGACAGTGATGTGGTGAGATTTGCTACAAACCTAAGAAATGATGCTACAGGGATGTAATGAGAGTTGCTACAAATGTCCAAATGATGCTAGAGTGATGTAATGAGAGTTGCGACAAACCTCAGAAATGATGCTACAGTCATGTGCTGAGAGTTGCTACGAACCTCAAAATGATGCAACAGTGATGTAATGAGAGTTGCTACTTACCGAAGAAATGATGCTACAGTGATGTGGTGAGAGTTGCTACGAACCTCAAAATGATGCTACAGTGATGTAATGAGAGTTCCTACGAATCTCAAAAATTATGCTACATTAATGTCGCGAGAGTTGCGACTATCCTCAAAATGATGCTACAGTGATGTAGTGAGAGTTGACACTAATATCAAAATGATGCTGACAGTGATGTGGTGAGAGTTGCTACGAACCTCAAACTGATGCTACAGTGATGTCATGGGAGTTGCTACTAACCTAAGAAATGATGCTACAGTGATATCATGAGAGTTGCTCCAAATGTCAAAACGATGCGACAGTGATGTAGTGAGAGTTACTACGATCCTCAAAATGATGCTACAGTGATGTGGTGAGAGTTGATCGTAATTTCAAAATCACGCTAAAGTGATGTGGTGAGAGTTGCTACGAACCTCAAAATTATGCTACAGTGATGTGATGAGAGTTCCTACGAATCTCAAAATGATGCTACAGTAATGTCGCGAGAGTTACGACTATCCTCAAAATGATGTGACAGTGATATAGTGAGAGTTGCTACGGTCCTCAAAATGAGGTGGCAATGATGTAGTGAGAGTTGATACAAATCTCAAAATGATGCTGATAGTGATATAGTGAGAGTTGATAATAATTTTAAAATTATGCTAAAGCGGTGTAATGAGAGTTGCTACTTCCCTAAGAAATAATGCTACAGTGATGTAGTGAGGTTTGCTACGAACCGCAAAATGATGCTACAGTGATGTAATGAGGGTTGCTATTTACCTAGGAAATGATGCTACAGTGATGTGGTGAGAGTTGTTACGAACCGCAAAATGATGCTACAGTGATGTAATGAGAGTTGTTATTTACCTAAGAAGTGATGCTCCAGTAATGTCATGAGAGTTGCGACAATCCTCAAAATTATGCGACAGTGATGTAATGAGAGTTGCTACAAATGTCCAAATGATGCTCAAGTGATGTAATGAGAGGTGCTACAAACCTAAGAAATGATGCTACAGGGATGTAATGAGAGTTGCTACAAATGTCCAAATGATACTAGAGTGATGTAATGAGAGTTGCGACAAACCTCAGAAATGATGCTACAGTCATGTGCTGAGAGTTGATAGTAATTTATAAAATCATGCTAAAGTGATGTAATGAGAGTTGCTACTTACCTAAGAAATGATGCTACAGTGATGTAGTGAGAGTTGCTACGAACCGCAAAATGATGCCACAGTGATGTAATGAGGGTTGCTATTTACCTAAGAAATGATGCTGCAGTGATGTGGTGAGAGTTGCTACGAACCTAAGAAATGATGCTACAGTAATGTTAGAGTTGCTCCTAACCTAAGAAATGATGCGACAGTGATGTAGTGAGAGTTGCGACTAACCGAAGAAATGATGCGACAGTGATGTAGTGAGAGTTGCTACGATGCTCGAAATGATGCTAAAGTGATGTAATGAGAGTTGCGACAAACCTAAGAAATGATGCTACAGTGATGTGGTGAGAGTTGATACTAATTTCAAATTCATGCTAAAGTGGTGTAGTGAGAGTTGCTACGAACCGCAAAATGATGCTCCAGTAATGTCGTGAGAGTTGCGACTATCCTCAAAATGATGCGACAGTGATGTAATGAGAGTTGCTACAAATGTCCAAATGATGCTAAAGTGATGTAATGAGAGAGGCTACAAACCTAAGAAATGATGCTACAGTGATGTAATGAGAGTTGCTACAAATGTCCAAATGATGCTAGAGTGATGTGGTGAGAGTTGATAGTAATTTCAAAATCATGCTAAAGTGATGTAATGAGAGTTGCTACTTACCTATGAAATGAGACAGTGATGTGGTGAGAGTTGCTACGAACCTCAAAATGATGCTAAAGTAATGTCGTGAGAGTTGCTACTATCCTCGAAATGATGCAACAGTGATGTAGTGAGAGTTGCTACGAACTTCGAAATGATGCTACAGTGATGTAATGAGGGTTGCTATTTACCTAAGAAATGATGCTACAGTGATGTGGTGAGAGTTGCTACGAACCTAAAAATGATGCTACAGTGATGTGGTGAGAGTTGCTACGAACCGCAAAATGATACTACAGTGATGTAATGAGGGTTGCTATTTACCTAAGAAATGATGCTACAGTGATGTGGTGAGAGTTGCTACGAACCTCAAAATGATGCGACAGTGATGTAATGAGGGTTGCTATTTCCCGAAGAAATGATGCTACAGTGATGTGGTGAGAGTTGCTACGAATCTCAAAATGATACTACAGTGATGTGGTGAGAGTTGGTACGAACCGCAAAATGATGCTACAGTGATGTAATGAGGGTTGCTATTTACCTAAGAAATGATGCTACAGTGATGTGGTGAGTGTTGCTACGAATCTCAAAATGATGCTACAGTGATGTAATGAGGGTTGCTATTTACCTAAGAAATGATGCTACAGTGATGTGGTGAGAGTTGCTACGAACCTCAAAATGATGCTACAGTGATGTAATGAGAGTTGCTACGAATCTCAAAATGATGCTAAAGTAATGTCCTGAGAGTTGCTACTATCCTCAAAATGATGCTAAAGTGGTGTAATGAGAGTTGCTACAAACCTAAGAAGTGATGCTACAGTGATGTGGTGAGGGTTGCTACGAACCTCAAAATGATGCTACAGTGATGTGGTGAGAGTTGCTACGAATCTCAAAATGATGCGACAGTGATGTAGTGAGAGTTGCTACGAACCTAAGAAGTGATGCTACATTGATGTAATAAGAGTTGCTACTAATCTCAAAATGATGCGACAGGAATGTCGTGAGAGTTGATACGAATCTCAAAATGATGCTAAAGTGATGTAATGAGAGTTGCTACAAACCTAAGAAGTGATGCTACAGTGATGTGGTGAGAGTTGATAGTAATTTCAAAATAATGCTAAAGCGGTGTAATGAGAGTTGCTACTTCCCTAAGAAATGATGCTACAATGATGTAGTGAGAGTTGCTAAGAACCTCAAAATGATGCAACAGTGATGTGGTGAGAGTTGCTACGAACCTCAAAATGATGCTACAGTGATGTGGTGAGAGTTGCTACGAACCGCAAAATGATGCTACAGTGACATAATGAGGGTAGCTATTTACCTAAGAAATGATGCTACAGTGATGTGGTGAGAGTTGCTACGAACCTCAAAATGATACTACAGTGATGTAATGAGGGTTGCTATTTACCTAAGAAATGATGCTACAGTGATGTGGTGAGAGTTGCTACGAACCTCAAAATGATGCTACAGTGATGTGGTGAGAGTTGCTACGAATCTCAAAATGATGCGACAGTGATGTAGTGAGAGTTGCGACGAACCTAAGAAGTGATGCTACAGTGATGTAATGAGAGTTGCTACTAATCTCAAAATGATGCTACAGTAATGTCGTGAGAGTTGCTACGAATCTCAAAATGATGCTACAGTGATGTAATGAGAGTTGCTACAAACCTAAGAAGTGATGCCACAGTGATGTGGTGAGAGTTGCTACGAACCTCAAAATGATGCTACAGTGATGTGGTGAGAGTTGCTATGAATCTCAAAATGATGCGACAGTGATGTAGTGAGAGTTGCGAAGAACCTAAGAAGTGATGCAACAGTGATGTAATGAGAGTTGCTACTCATCTCAAAATCATGCAACAGTAATTTCGTGGGAGTTGCTACGAATCTCAAAATGATGCTAAAGTGATGTAATGAGAGTTGCTACAAACCTAAGAAGTGATGCTACAGTGATGTGGTGAGAGTTGATAGTAATTTCAAAATAATGCTAAAGCGGTGTAATGAGAGTTGCTACTTCCCTAAGAAATGATGCTACAATGATGTAGTGAGAGTTGCTACGAACCTCAAAATGATGCTACAGTGATGTAATGAGGGTTGCTATTTACCTAAGAAATGATGCTACAGTGATGTGGTGGGAGTTGCTATTTACCTAAGAAATGATGCTACAGTGATGTGGTGAGAGTTGCTACGAACCTCAAAATGATGCTACAGTGATGTGGTGAGAGTTGCTATTTACCTAAGAAATGATGCTACAGTGATGTGGTAGTGAGTTGCTACAATCTTCAAAACGATTCTAAAGTGATGTAATGAGAGTTGCTACAAACCTAAGAAATGATGCTACAGTGATGTGGTGAGAGTTGCTACGAACCTCAAAATGATGCGACAGTGATGTCGTGAGAGTTGCTACGATCCTCAAAATGATGCTAACGTGATGTAATGAGAGTTGCGACAAACCTAAGAAGTGATGCTACAGTGATGTAGTGAGAGTTGATAGTAATTTCAAAATAATGCTAAAGCGGTGTAATGAGAGTTGCTACTTCCCTAAGAAATGATGCGACAGTGATGTAGTGAGAGTTGCTACGAACCTCAAAATGATGGTACAGTGATGTAATGAGGGTTGCTATTTACCTAAGAAATGATGCCACAGTGATGTGGTGAGAGTTGCTACGAACCTCAAAATGATGCTACAGTGATGTGGTGAGAGTTGCTACGAATCTCAAAATGATGCGACAGTGATGTAGTGAGAGTTGCTACGAACCTAAGAAGTGATGCTACAGTGATGTAATGAGAGTTGCTACTAATCTCAAAATCATGCTACAGTAATGTCGTGAGAGTTGCTACGAATCTCAAAATGATGCTAAAGTGATGTTATGAGAGTTGCTACAAACCTAAGAAGTGATGCTACAGTGATGTGGTGAGAGTTGATAGTAATTTCAAAATAATGCTAAAGCGGTGTAATGAGAGTTGCTACTTCCCGAAAAGAAATGACACGACAGTGATGTAGTGAGAGTTGCTACGAACCTCAAAATGATGCTACAGTGATGTAATGAGGGTTGCTATTTACCTAAGAAATGATGCTACAGTGATGTGGTGAGAGTTGCTACGAACCTCAAAATGATGCTACAGTGATGTAATGAGAGTTGCTACGAATCTCAAAATGATGCTAAAGTAATGTCGTGAGAGTTGCTACTATCCTCAAAATAATGCAACAGTGATGTGGTGAGAGTTGCTACGATCTTCAAAATGATGCTAAAGTGATGTAATGAGAATTGCGACAAACCTAAGAAGTGATGCTACAGTGATGTAGTGAGAGTTGCTACGAACCGCAAAATGATGCTCCAGTGATATAATGAGGGTTGCTATTTACCTAAGAAATGATGCTACAGTGATGTGGTGAGAGTTGCTACGAACTTCAAAATGATGCTACAGTGATATAATGAGAGTTGCTACAAACCTAAGAAATGATGCTACAGTGATGTGGTGAGAGTTGCTACGAACCTCAAAATGATGCTACAGTGATGTGGTGAGAGTTGCTACGAATCTCAAAATGATGCGACAGTGATGTAGTGAGAGTTGCTACGATCCTCAAAATGATGCTAAAGTGATGTAATGAGAGTTGCGACAAACCTAAGAAGTGATGCTACAGTGATGTAGTGAGAGTTGATAGTAATTTCAAAATAATGTTAAAGAGGTGTAATGAGAGTTGCTACTTCCCTAAGAAATGATGCGACAGTGATGTGGTGAGAGATGCTACGAACCTCAAAATGATGGTACAGTGATGTAATGAGGGTTGCTATTTACCTAAGAAATGATGCCACAGTGATGTGGTGAGAGTTGCTACGAACCTCAAAATGATGCTACAGTGATGTAATGAGAGTTGCTACGAATCTCAAAATGATGCTAAAGTAATGTCGTGAGAGTTGCTACTATCCTCAAAATAATACAACAGTGATGTAATGAGAGTTGCTACTTCCCTAAGAAATGATGCTACAGTGATGTAGTGAGAGTTGCTACGAACCGCAAAATGATGCTCCAGTGATATAATGAGGGTTGCTATTTACCTAAGAAATGATGCTACAGTGATGTGGTGAGAGTTGCTACGAACTTCAAAATGATGCTACAGTGATATAATGAGAGTTGCTACAAACCTAAGAAATGATGCTACAGTGATGTGGTGAGAGTTGCTACGAACTTCAAAATGATGCGACAGTGATGTGGTGAGAGTTGCTACGAATCTCAAAATGATGCCACAGTGATGTAGTGAGAGTTGCTACGATCCTCAAAATGATGCTAAAGTGATGTAATGAGAGTTGCGACAAACCTAAGAAGTGATGCTACAGTGATGTAGTGAGAGTTGCTACGAACCGCAAAATGATGCTCCAGTGATATCATGAGGGTTGCTATTTACCTAAGAAATGATGCTACAGTGATGTGGTGAGAGTTGCTACGAACTTCAAAATGATGCGACAGTGATGTGGTGAGAGTTGCTACGAACTTCAAAATGATGCGACAGTGATGTGGTGAGATTTGCTACAAACCTAAGAAATGATGCTACAGGGATGTAATGAGAGTTGCTACAAATGTCCAAATGATGCTAGAGTGATGTAATGAGAGTTGCGACAAACCTCAGAAATGATGCTACAGTCATGTGCTGAGAGTTGCTACGAACCTCAAAATGATGCAACAGTGATGTAATGAGAGTTGCTACTTACCGAAGAAATGATGCTACAGTGATGTGGTGAGAGTTGCTACGAACCTCAAAATGATGCTACAGTGATGTAATGAGAGTTCCTACGAATCTCAAAAATTATGCTACATTAATGTCGCGAGAGTTGCGACTATCCTCAAAATGATGCTACAGTGATGTAGTGAGAGTTGACACTAATATCAAAATGATGCTGACAGTGATGTGGTGAGAGTTGCTACGAACCTCAAACTGATGCTACAGTGATGTCATGGGAGTTGCTACTAACCTAAGAAATGATGCTACAGTGATATCATGAGAGTTGCTCCAAATGTCAAAATGATGCGACAGTGATGTAGTGAGAGTTACTACGATCCTCAAAATGATGCTACAGTGATGTGGTGAGAGTTGATCGTAATTTCAAAATCACGCTAAAGTGATGTGGTGAGAGTTGCTACGAACCTCAAAATTATGCTACAGTGATGTGATGAGAGTTCCTACGAATCTCAAAATGATGCTACAGTAATGTCGCGAGAGTTACGACTATCCTCAAAATGATGTGACAGTGATATAGTGAGAGTTGCTACGGTCCTCAAAATGAGGTGGCAATGATGTAGTGAGAGTTGATACAAATCTCAAAATGATGCTGATAGTGATATAGTGAGAGTTGATAATAATTTTAAAATTATGCTAAAGCGGTGTAATGAGAGTTGCTACTTCCCTAAGAAATAATGCTACAGTGATGTAGTGAGGTTTGCTACGAACCGCAAAATGATGCTACAGTGATGTAATGAGGGTTGCTATTTACCTAGGAAATGATGCTACAGTGATGTGGTGAGAGTTGTTACGAACCGCAAAATGATGCTACAGTGATGTAATGAGAGTTGTTATTTACCTAAGAAGTGATGCTCCAGTAATGTCATGAGAGTTGCGACAATCCTCAAAATTATGCGACAGTGATGTCATGAGAGTTGCTACAAATGTCCAAATGATGCTCAAGTGATGTAATGAGAGGTGCTACAAACCTAAGAAATGATGCTACAGGGATGTAATGAGAGTTGCTACAAATGTCCAAATGATACTAGAGTGATGTAATGAGAGTTGCGACAAACCTCAGAAATGATGCTACAGTCATGTGCTGAGAGTTGATAGTAATTTATAAAATCATGCTAAAGTGATGTAATGAGAGTTGCTACTTACCTAAGAAATGATGCTACAGTGATGTAGTGAGAGTTGCTACGAACCGCAAAATGATGCCACAGTGATGTAATGAGGGTTGCTATTTACCTAAGAAATGATGCTGCAGTGATGTGGTGAGAGTTGCTACGAACCTAAGAAATGATGCTACAGTAATGTTAGAGTTGCTCCTAACCTAAGAAATGATGCGACAGTGATGTAGTGAGAGTTGCGACTAACCGAAGAAATGATGCGACAGTGATGTAGTGAGAGTTGCTACGATGCTCGAAATGATGCTAAAGTGATGTAATGAGAGTTGCGACAAACCTAAGAAATGATGCTACAGTGATGTGGTGAGAGTTGATACTAATTTCAAATTCATGCTAAAGTGGTGTAGTGAGAGTTGCTACGAACCGCAAAATGATGCTCCAGTAATGTCGTGAGAGTTGCGACTATCCTCAAAATGATGCGACAGTGATGTAATGAGAGTTGCTACAAATGTCCAAATGATGCTAAAGTGATGTAATGAGAGAGGCTACAAACCTAAGAAATGATGCTACAGTGATGTAATGAGAGTTGCTACAAATGTCCAAATGATGCTAGAGTGATGTGGTGAGAGTTGATAGTAATTTCAAAATCATGCTAAAGTGATGTAATGAGAGTTGCTACTTACCTATGAAATGAGACAGTGATGTGGTGAGAGTTGCTACGAACCTCAAAATGATGCTAAAGTAATGTCGTGAGAGTTGCTACTATCCTCGAAATGATGCAACAGTGATGTAGTGAGAGTTGCTACGAACTTCGAAATGATGCTACAGTGATGTAATGAGGGTTGCTATTTACCTAAGAAATGATGCTACAGTGATGTGGTGAGAGTTGCTACGAACCTAAAAATGATGCTACAGTGATGTGGTGAGAGTTGCTACGAACCGCAAAATGATACTACAGTGATGTAATGAGGGTTGCTATTTACCTAAGAAATGATGCTACAGTGATGTGGTGAGAGTTGCTACGAACCTCAAAATGATGCTACAGTGATGTAATGAGGGTTGCTATTTCCCGAAGAAATGATGCTACAGTGATGTGGTGAGAGTTGCTACGAATCTCAAAATGATACTACAGTGATGTGGTGAGAGTTGGTACGAACCGCAAAATGATGCTACAGTGATGTAATGAGGGTTGCTATTTACCTAAGAAATGATGCTACAGTGATGTGGTGAGTGTTGCTACGAATCTCAAAATGATGCTACAGTGATGTAATGAGGGTTGCTATTTACCTAAGAAATGATGCTACAGTGATGTGGTGAGAGTTGCTACGAACCTCAAAATGATGCTACAGTGATGTAATGAGAGTTGCTACGAATCTCAAAATGATGCTAAAGTAATGTCCTGAGAGTTGCTACTATCCTCAAAATGATGCTAAAGTGGTGTAATGAGAGTTGCTACAAACCTAAGAAGTGATGCTACAGTGATGTGGTGAGGGTTGCTACGAACCTCAAAATGATGCTACAGTGATGTGGTGAGAGTTGCTACGAATCTCAAAATGATGCGACAGTGATGTAGTGAGAGTTGCTACGAACCTAAGAAGTGATGCTACATTGATGTAATAAGAGTTGCTACTAATCTCAAAATGATGCGACAGGAATGTCGTGAGAGTTGATACGAATCTCAAAATGATGCTAAAGTGATGTAATGAGAGTTGCTACAAACCTAAGAAGTGATGCTACAGTGATGTGGTGAGAGTTGATAGTAATTTCAAAATAATGCTAAAGCGGTGTAATGAGAGTTGCTACTTCCCTAAGAAATGATGCTACAATGATGTAGTGAGAGTTGCTAAGAACCTCAAAATGATGCAACAGTGATGTGGTGAGAGTTGCTACGAACCTCAAAATGATGCTACAGTGATGTGGTGAGAGTTGCTACGAACCGCAAAATGATGCTACAGTGACATAATGAGAGTTGCTACTTCCCAAAGAAATGATGCTACAATGATGTAGTGAGAGTTGCTACGAACCTCAAAATGATGCTACAGTGATGTAATGAGGGTTGCTATTTACCTAAGAAATGATGCTACAGTGATGTGGTGAGAGTTGCTATTTACCTTAGAAATGATGCTACAGTGATGTGGTGAGAGTTGCTACGAACCTCAAAATGATGCTACAGTGATGTGGTGAGAGTTGCTATTTACCTAAGAAATGATGCTACAGTGATGTGGTGAGAGTTGATCGTAATTTCAAAATCACGCTAAAGTGATGCAATGAGAGTTGCTACTTTCCTAAAAAATGATGCTACAGTGATGTGGTAGTGAGTTGCTACAATCCTCAAAACGATTCCAAAGTGATGTAATGAGAGTTGCTACAAACCTAAGAAATGATGCTACAGTGATGTGGTGAGAGTTGCTACGAACCTCAAAATGATGCGACAGTGATGTCGTGAGAGTTGCTACGATCCTCAAAATGATGCTAAAGTGATGTAATGAGAGTTGCGACAAACCTAAGAAGTGATGCTACAGTGATGTAGTGAGAGTTGATAGTAATTTCAAAATAATGCTAAAGCGGTGTAATGAGAGTTGCTACTTCCCGAAAAGAAATGACTCGACAGTGATGTAGTGAGAGTTGCTACGAACCTCAAAATGATGCTACAGTGATGTAATGAGGGTTGCTATTTACCGAAGAAATGATGCTACAGTGATGTGGTGAGAGTTGCTACGAACCTCAAAATGATGCTACAGTGATGTAATGAGAGTTGCTACGAATCTCAAAATGATGCTAAAGTAATGTCGTGAGAGTTGCTACGAACCTCAAAATAATGCAACAGTGATGTAGTGAGAGTTGCTACGATCTTCAAAATGATGCTAAAGTGATGTAATGAGAATTGCGAAAAACCTAAGAAGTGATGCTACAGTGATGTAGTGAGAGTTGCTACGAACCGCAAAATGATGCTCCAGTGATATAATGAGGGTTGCTATTTACCTAAGAAATGATGCTACAGTGATGTGGTGAGAGTTGCTACGAACTACAAAATGATGCTACAGTGATATAATGAGAGTTGCTACAAACCTAAGAAATGATGCTACAGTGATGTGGTGAGAGTTGCTACGAACCTCAAAATGATGCTACAGTGATGTGGTGAGAGTTGCTACGAATCTCAAAATGATGCGACAGTGATGTAGTGAGAGTTGCTACGAACCTAAGAAGTGATGCAACAGTGATGTAATGAGAGTTGCTACCAATCTCAAAATCATGCTACAGGAATGTCGTGAGAGTTGCTACGAATCTCAAAATGATGCTAAAGTGATGTAATGAGAGTTGCTACAAACCTAAGAAGTGATGCTACAGTGATGTGGTGAGAGTTGATAGTAATTTCAAAATAATGCTAAAGCGGTGTAATGAGAGTTGCTACTTCCCTAAGAAATGATGCTACAATGATGTAGTGAGAGTCGCTACGAACCTCAAAATGATGCTACAGTGATGTGGTGAGAGTTGCTACGAACCACAAAATGATGCTACAGTGATGTAATGAGGGTTGCTATTTACCGAAGAAATGATGCTACAGTGATGTGGTGAGAGTTGCTACGAACCTCAAAATGATGCTACAGTGATGTGGTGAGAGTTGCTACGAATCTCAAAATGATGCGACAGTGATGTAGTGAGAGTTGCTACGAACCTAAGAAATGATGCTACAGTGATGTGGTGAGAGTTGCTACGAACCTCAAAATGATACTACAGTGATGTAATGAGGGTTGCTATTTACCTAAGAAATGATGCTACAGTGATGTGGTGAGAGTTGCTACGAACCTCAAAATGATGCTACAGTGATGTGGTGAGAGTTGCTACGAATCTCAAAATGATGCGACAGTGATGTAGTGAGAGTTGCTACGAACCTCAAAATGATGCTACAGTTATGTAATGAGGGTTGCTATTTACCTAAGAAATGATGCTACAGTGATGTGGTGAGAGTTGCTACGAACCTCAAAATGATGCTACAGTGATGTAATGAGAGTTGCTACGAATCTCAAAATGATGCTAAAGTAATGTCGTGAGAGTTGCTACTATCCTCAAAATAATGCAACAGTGATGTAGTGAGAGTTGCTACGATCTTCAAAATGATGCTAAAGTGATGTAATGAGAATTGCGAAAAACCTAAGAAGTGATGCTACAGTGATGTAGTGAGAGTTGCTACGAACCGCAAAATGATGCTCCAGTGATATAATGAGGGTTGCTATTTACCTAAGAAATGATGCTACAGTGATGTGGTGAGAGTTGCTACGAACTTCAAAATGATGCTACAGTGATATAATGAGAGTTGCTACAAACCTAAGAAATGATGCTACAGTGATGTGGTGAGAGTTGCTACTATCCTCAAAATGATGCTACAGTGATGTGGTGAGAGTTGCTACGATCCTCAAAATGATGCTACAGTGATGTAGTGAGAGTTGCTACGAACCTAAGAAGTGATGCTACAGTGATGTAGTGAGAGTTGCTACGAACCTCAAAATGATGCAGGGTGACTTTGTGGAAAGTCTTGCACTCCCAACACATTCATTCTCACGAATGCAGTGACAGGTCAGAGCCAAGGGAGCCTCCATGTCCACAGATGTCCACATGGCAGCTGGACTTCCTTTTTCACTCCTTCCCGTTCCTCCTGGTACTTTTTAGCCACCGTTTGTTTGATGGTCTGAAAATGACACCCAGAGTAAATCAATACATTGAAATTAGAGATGAAATAAACTGGAGATATCAACGACTGCTTTAGATCATTTCCACACAAACCTTTCTGGTTGGCAAACATATGAGGCTCAAGGACCTGAACCAGTTCCCTGAACCCTTCCCTCTCAACAGTGCTGAGGGGCTGGCAGTCCTTCAGGATGAAATTCAGCAGAGCCTCATCCAGCATCTGCTTCCTGGAAGCTGGATGGTTCAAGATGAAGGAGAGAAGAAATGAATAGGAATTAATGATCAATGAAGCAACTGTGAGTCAGTTGGAGAGTGGCTGTATACCTGAGTTCATCCTGGTGGATCTGGGACTTCATTCTCATGCCTGGCCCCATCATGCCTCAGCACTGAAGAGGTGCTTTTGTTGAGATGAGACGCTTCTGTCCAACAAATGCCACATTCAACCTGCAGAAAAGAACATGAGTACTCAGCTAAAAGTTCCTTTCTTCATGGTGACTGGTGTTTCTTAGTCTTAGACCACCAGGTTTCCAATGAGGTGTATCGGATACGTTGTTGTGTGCCGCTGAAATCCGTCCAATTCCGGCGTTGTTTCCTCATGAAATATGTTTGCCTTCAAGCTCATTAAAGTGTTGAACCACAATATCGTTCACCATAACTGAGTCAACTTCAAGATAACCTACTTCTACATTCCAGTCCCGGCTGCTCCTGTTCTGCTGCAGTCCAGAAAACAACAACCCGATACAATTGGCGCTCCTTCCCACAGCTCCAGCCCGGATCCGCATGGTTCCGCTGACTGACTGTGAGACGCGCTCCCTCCAGAGTGGCACAGCCCGATGGGGGTCCTTATCTGGCACGGGGGCGTAAAACAGGTGCGACTGGAAAGCCTGGTTTATTCTGAGTCGAGGGAACGCGTTGCTCTGCAATTCACCGCCAAGCCGCTAGGGGGTGTGGCTTTGTCTTTGTATTGTTTACGGGCTCTTGTCGGATTCCTTGGTTTTCTTCCGGTCACAGACAACAATTGTTGGCCATTTGTCAGTCTTTGTAGTGCCGCGAATAATCCTTTCTTCGTCTTGGTCCATTTTTTCTTGACGCTTTCACCTCAGAAACTTTGAAAATGGCGGTGTTGTTGTGCTGCGACTGAACCGGAAATGACGTTTTGAGCGGACCAATTACAGTCCTCGACGTTGACGTCACCCCGCGGCGACGCGATGCGGAGGCAGGATATTTTGGAGGCGCGTTTAAGGCTTCGGCGTAGGTACGAATACTACTCGACACAGAAGCATAAATCAGGCTTAAATCAGGCTTTATAGTCCAACAGGAAGTTAGCATGTCAGGGATGAGACACCTGATAGTCCAACAGGAAGTTAGCATGTCAGGGATGAGACACGCTTCTCGTCCAAAAGGAAGTTAGCATGTCGGGGATGAGACACCCTGATAGTCCAACAGGAAGTTAGCATGTCAGGGATGAGACACCCTGATAGTCCAACAGGAAGTTAGCATCTCCATGGTTCCCTTGACCAGAAGCCAGTGGGATCGTTTCATTCTGACATCTTGATTGACATTTGTCCTTCTCTGAGCTAAATAGCTGGCAATCATTTGAAAAAAAAAACCTTGATTTACTTTTTCTATTTTGATCTTCAGCTCATTTGCATACTTTTGTTAAAATTCTCCCCTTTTTTGTGTTTGTTTGTTTTTTGCTGCTGTTTTTAGCACAAAGTCCACCTGGTGCCTCAAGACCAGTTCAGCATGGACTACGTTGAACCTTCAGTCTGCTGCATCAGCACCCATGGACGGTTCCCCCTTGACAGGTGGGTTCTTGTGAGGAATATTAGTGGGACAGCGCTCTTGTTAGAAGGGTTCTGATCCACCTCCCCTCCCCCTGTAGCTCCTCCTGTGTCCCCTCAGCGCTCTTGTTAGAAGGGTTCTGATCCACCTTCCCTCCCCCTGTAGCTCCTCCTGTGTCCCCTCAGCGCTCTTGTTAGAACGGTTCTGATCCACCTTCCCTCCCCCTGTAGCTCCTCCTGTGTCCCCTCAGCGCTCTTGTTAGAATGGTTCTGATCCACCTTCCCTCCCCCTGTAGCTCCTCCTGTGTCCCCTCAGCGCTCTTGTTAGAAGGGTTCTGATCCACCTTCCCTCCCCCTGTAGCTCCTCCTGTGATCCCTCAGCGCTCTTGTTAGAACGGTTCTGATCCACCTTCCCTCCCCCTGTAGCTCCTCCTGTGTCCCCTCAGCGCTCTTGTTAGAAGGGTTCTGATCCACCTTCCCTCCCCCTGTAGCTCCTCCTGTGTCCCCTCAGCGCTCTTGTTAGAAGGGTTCTGATCCACCTTCCCTCCCCCTGTAGCTCCTCCTGTGATCCCTCAGCGCTCTTGTTAGAACGGTTCTGATCCACCTTCCCTCCCCCTGTAGCTCCTCCTGTGTCCCCTCAGCGCTCTTGTTAGAAGGGTTCTGATCCACCTTCCCTCCCCCTGTAGCTCCTCCTGTGTCCCCTCAGCGCTCTTGTTAGAAGGGTTCTGATCCACCTTCCCTCCCCCTGTAGCTCCTCCTGTGTCCCCTCAGTGCTCTTGTTAGAACGGTTCTGATCCACCTTCCCTCCCCCTGTAGCTCCTCCTGTGTCCCCTCAGCGCTCTTGTTAGAAGGGTTCTGATCCACCTTCCCTCCCCCTGTAGCTCCTCCTGTGTCCCCTCAGCGCTCTTGTTAGAAGGGTTCTGATCCACCTTCCCTCCCCCTGTAGCTCCTCCTGTGTCCCCTCAGCGCTCTTGTTAGAACGGTTCTGATCCACCTTCCCTCCCCCTGTATCTCCTCCTGTGTCCCCTCAGCGCTCTTGTTAGAACGGTTCTGATCCACCTTCCCTCCCCCTGTAGCTCCTCCTGTGTCCCCTCAGCGCTCTTGTTAAAAGGGTTCTGATCCGCTCCTCTTGTGTCCCCTCACGTTTCCAAACTCCCTCCAACTGGCTGGTGCTGAAGGAGGGCCAGAGCTCCTCCTACAGGAGCCCATCCTGGCCTCCCCCGCTGCAGCTCCTCCACTGACCTCCCACCAGAGAGATGAGCCCCCTGGTTCAGAGGTGACAGACCACCTCTGGGAGCAGACAACAGAGACCACATCAGGCTGGACTCCGTGCAGGTACGGAGGCTGACGGCTGCTGAGTGAGTGAGTTTACGACGCTCCCACCACTGCTGCTGGATTGATTTAACACATCTGGAATATTTAGATTTATTCTGGGTCAACATCTGCATCTGTTGAAGTCCTCAGTCTCCATGCAGGTGGTGTTGTTCCAGATAAAAGGTCTCAATGACAGCATCACTCCAGGTGAAACCATTCCAAAGAAGGCTCAGTGGAGCTGGCATATCAGCCCCCAATGGAAGCCTGCTGCTGCTGCCAAGCTCTCCATGTCATCATGGAAAAGTTGATTGTTCAACTCAATGTTTTTCCCATTGGGAGGAGATTTGTTGTTCCACCATGAAGTCTTTTCTGGTGATGAGTTTGTGTGTCGTAGTAGCATGAAGATATCTTGTTATCATGATCAACTCATCTGGCCTGGTGGAAGAACGCTGCTGTGTTTGGATTCAGACGAGTCAAATCTGAACCAGGGACTTGTAGTTTTATCCTCGGTCTCTGGACTCATAAAATGGAGACCGGCCCAGTTTGACACTTTTGAACTCCTCCATGATGTTCAAATCTCATGACTGAGATTCGTGATTGGAAACATCGGCGGTTCAGGAAAGAAAACATGTAGCATTGAACATCGCTCTCATCCTTCTACTCAGAACGCTGCGGTGGACTCCACCGTGTCCAGGCTTTGGGCAGATACGTCTTCATCCTCCACCACCACCAGCCGCTCCACCCCACCCACCCTGTGCAGGTCTACATTACCAGGGTCGGATCTGGCAGGGTGGAGGATCTTTGATTCATCTTAGCTTTCCTGCTCCGGCTGTTTGAGAAACATTCAAATGGAGATGGTTGTTTGTGTCTTTCAGGCCACGCCAACGCCTCCTTCTGTCCCCACGCTTACGGCTGCCGAAATGTGCCGGTGTCTGAAAACCAGATCATTGTGGATGTGCCGGACCACCAGGTCCTCCTCACCTGCAGGTTCCTGCAGGCAGAGCCCTGTGGTGGTAGGTTTCCTGCTCCTCTGCTGGACTGATACCCTCTCCCTTTCCCCACACGTATCTGCTGTTTCTACTCTGTGCCTCCTTCTCCTCTGTCAGGCCTGGACTTCTTCCTTCTGTCTCTCCAGGATCACGTCCTGGTGGTGCCTGAGAGCAGCTCCAGCTCCAGCTCCCTGAACCAAGAACCACTGGAGAAATCTGACCACTTCATCAGCAACTGTGGCCTCAACAGCTTTCATGTCAAGTCGGTGTCTCTCAGCCTGAGTTGGTCCATGTTCTGTATCCCTGAATGTTCTAGAGGAACTAAACTGGGCCTGACTGGGACGCTTCTGTCTGCTCAGATTTGGGTTGTGAATGCATTCAGATGTCATTTACAAGCATTGGAACTAAAGACCTGAGCCTCAAGAATATTTAGTTCTTGATTTACTTTCTCTTGCAGGGTTTCACTTTGTGCAAATTTTCTTTTGAAGATCTTTGTTTTTTGTTGTCCTTCCATTTAGCAAGTTTGGCTAATAACCTTTTCCCCACTAAACTAATTTTCCTAAAATGTCTCGCTAACGTTTCCTTTTTCTCTGTCGTCCCTCCTGTCCTTCGTCTCCATTCTGTCTCAGCTCAGCTGTGTCTCTTTGGGCTCTCTTCAACAACGGCGCCCTGCCTTGTGCCTGCCATGAGGTTGGAGCTGAGAGTGACACCTGCGAGTCATTTGCTGGTCGGTGCCGCTGCAGGCCCCACGTGATTGGCCGAGACTGCTCCATGTGGACCGCGGGTTGCTGGGGATTCCCCACTGCAGACGTGAGTGTCAGATTGGATGAATGATGAGTAATAAGGGCTTTTAATGATGAGTGAGAGGACGGACCAAACCAACCTGTCCAACCATGAGAGGACAGTTTGTTGTTCTAGTTTCAACTCTTACTACATGACTGTCAGCATCACTTTGAGGTTATTCGAAACGTTCACTCCATTACTGTTAGCATCATTTTGAGTTCATGAGCAATTCTTACTAAATCACTGTCGCATCATTTTGAGATCTTTAGCAATTTTTCCGACATCACTGTCGCATTATTTTGAGGTTCGTAGCAACTCTTTCTACATGACTGTCAGCATCACTTTGAGGTTATTCGAAACTCTTACTACATTACTGTAAGCATCACTGAGTTGATTAGCAACTATCACTCCATTACTGTTAGCATCATTTTGAGTTCATTAGCAATTCTTACTACATCACTGTCGCATCATTTTGAGATCATTAGCAATTCTTCTGACATCACTGTCACATTATTTTGAGGTTCGTAGTAACTCTTACTACATTATTGTTGCATTATTTTAAGGTTCGTAGCAACTCTTACTACATTATTGTTGCATTATTTTAAGGTTCATAGCAACTCTTACTACATTACTGTCAGCATCACTTTGAGTTTATTAGCAACTATCACTACATTACTGTTAGCATAATTTTGAGTTCATTAGCAATTCTTCCGACATCACTGTCGCAATATTTTGAGGTTCGTAGCAACTTTTACTACATTACTGTCGCATTATTTTGAGGTTTGTAGCAACACTTACTACATGACTGTCAGCATCACTTTGAGGTTATTCGAAAGTTTCACTCCATTACTGTTAGCATCATTTTGAGTTCATTAGCAATTCTTACTAAATCACTGTCGCATCATTTTGAGATCATTAGCAATTCTTCTGACATTACTGTCAATTATTTTGAGGTTCGTAGCAACTCTTACTACATTATTTTTGCATTATTTTAAGGTTCGTAGCAACTCTTACTACATGACTGTCAGCATCACTTTGAGGTTATTCGAAACACTAACTACATTACTGTAAGCATCACTGACTTGATTAGCAACTAAAACTACATAACTGTTAGCATCATTTTAAGTTCATTAGCAATTCTTCCGACATCACTTTCGCAATATTTTGAGGTTCGTAGCAACTCTTAGTACAAGACTGTCAGCATCACTTTGAGGTTATTCGAAACGTTCACTCCATTACTGTTAGCATCATTTTGAGTTCATGAGCAATTCTTACTAAATCACTGTCGCATCATTTTGAGATCTTTAGCAATTCTTCTGACATCACTGTCGTATTATTTTGAGGTTCGTAGCAACTCTTACTAAATGACTGTCAGCATCACTTTGAGGTTGTTCGAAACTCTTATTACATTACTGTAAGCATCACTGAGTTTCTTAGCAACTATCACTACATTACTGTTAGCATCATCTTGAGTTCATTAGCAATTCTTCCGACATCACTGTCGCAATATTTTGAGGTTCGTAGCAACTTTTACTACATTACTGTCACATTATTTTGAGGTTCGTAGCAACACTTACTACATGACTGTCAGCATCACTTTGAGGTTATTTGAAAGTTTCACTCCATTACTGTTAGCATAATCTTGAGTTCATTAGCAATTCTTCCGACATCACTGTCGCAATATTTTGAGATTCGTAGCAACTCTTAGTACATGACTGTCAGCATCAGTTTGAGGTTATTGGAAACGTTCACTCCATTACTGTTAGCATCATTTTGAGATCATTACCAATTCTTCCGACATCACTGTCACATTATTTTGAGGTTCGTAGCAACTCTTACTACATGACTGTCAGCATCACTTTGAGGTTATTCGAAACACTTACTACATTACTGTAAGCATCACTGAGTTGATTAGCAACTAAAACTACATAACTGTTAGCATCAATTTAAGTTCATTAGCAATTCTTCCGATATCACTGTCGCAATATTTTGAGGTTCGTAGCAACTCTTAGTACAAGACTGTCAGCATCACTTTGAGGTTATTCGAAACGTTCACTCCATTACTGTTAGCATCTTTTTGAGTTCATGAGCAATTCTTACTAAATCACTGTCGCATCATCTTGAGTTCATTAGCAATTCTTCCGACATCACTGACGCAATATTTTGAGGTTCGTGGCAACTCTTACTACATTACTGTCGCATTATTTTGAGGTTCGTAGCAACACTTACTACATGACTGTCAGCATCACTTTGAGGTTATTCGAAAGTTTCACTCCATTACTGTTAGCATAATCTTGAGTTCATTAGCAATTCTTCCGACATCACTGTCGCAATATTTTGAGGTTCGTAGCAACTTTTACTACATGACTGTCGCATTATTTTGAGATTCGTAGCAACTCTTAGTACATGACTGTCAGCATCAGTTTGAGGTTATTGGAAACGTTCACTCCATTACTGTTAGCATCATTTTGAGATCATTACCAATTCTTCTGACATCACTGTCGCATCATTTTGAGATCTTTAGCAATTCTTCTGACATCACTGTCGTATTATTTTGAGGTTCGTAGCAACTCTTCCTAATGACTGTCACCATCACTTTGAGGTTATTCGAAACACTTACTACATTACTGTAAGCATCACTGAGTTTCTTAGCAACTATCACTACATTACTGTTAGCATCATCTTGAGTTCATTAGCAATTCTTACTAAATCACTGTCGCATCATTTTGAGATCATTAGCAATTCTTCTGACATCACTGTCACATTATTTTGAGGTTCGTAGCAACTCTTACTACATTATTTTTGCATTATTTTAAGGTTCGTAGCAACTCTTACTACATTACTGTCAGCATCACTTTGAGTTTTTTAGCAACTATCACTACATTACTGTTAGCATCATTTTGAGTTTATGAGCAATTCTCACGACATCACTGTCGCATCATTTTGATGTGCGTCGCAACTTTTACTACATTACTGTCGCATTATTTTCAGGTTCGTAGCAACTCTTAGTCCATGACTGTCAGCATCACTTTGAGGTTATTCGAAACGTTCACTCCATTACTGTTAGCATCATTTTGAGTTCATTAGCAATTCTTACTAAATCACTGTCGCATCATCTTGAGTTCATTAGCAATTCTTCTGACATCACTGTCACATTATTTTGAGGTTCGTCGCAACTCTTACGACATTATTGTTGCATTATTTTAAGGTTCGTAGCAACTCTTACTACATTACTGTCAGCATCACTTTGAATTTATTAGCAACTATCACTACATTACTGTTAGCATCATTTTGAGTTGTTGAGCAATTCTCACGACATCACTGTAGCATTGAATTGAGTTCATTAGCAACTCTTTCTTAATTACTGTCAGCATCACTTTGAGGTTGTTCGAAAGTTTCACTCCATTACTGTTAGCATCATTTTAAGTTCATTAGCAAGTCTCCCGACATCACTGTCGCAATATTTTGAGGTTCGTTGCAGCTCTTCCTACATTATTGTTTCATTATTTTAAGGTTCGTAGCAACTCTTACTACATTACTGTCAGCATCACTTTGAATTTATTAGCAACTATCACTACATTACTGTTAGCATCATTTTGAGTTGTTGAGCAATTCTCACGACATCACTGTAGCATTGAATTGAGTTCATTAGCAACTCTTTCTTAATTACTGTCAGCATCACTTTGAGGTTGTTCGAAACTCTTACATTACTGTAAGCATCACAGAGTTTCTTACCAAGTATCACTACATTACTGTTAGCATCATCTTGAGTTCATTAGCAATTCTTCCGACATCACTGTCGCAATATTTTGAGGTACGTAGCAACTTTTACTACATTACTGTCGCATTATTTTGAGATTCTTAGCAACTCTTAGTACATGACTGTCAGCATCACTTTGAGGTTGTTCGAAACACTTACTACATTACTGTAAGCATCACTGACTTGATTAGCAACTACCACTACATTACTGTTAGCATCATTTTACGTTCATTAGCAATTCTTCTGACATCACTGTCGCAATATTTTGAGGTTCGTAGCAACTTTTACTACATTACTGTCGCATTATTTTTAGGGTCGTAGCAACACTTACTGCATGACTGTCAGCTTCACTTTGAGGTTATTCGAAAGTTTCACTCCATTACTGTTAGCATCATTTTGAGTTCATTAGCAATTCTTACTACATCACTGTAGCATCATTTTGAGATCATGAGCAATTCTTCCGACATCACTGTCGCAATATTTTGAGGTTCGTAGCAACTCTTACTACATTATTGCTGCATTATTTTAAGGTTCGTAGCAACTCTTACTACATTACTGTCAGCATCACTTTGAGTTTATTAGCAACTATCACGACATTACTGTTAGCATCATTTTGAGTTGTTGAGCAATTCTCACGACATCACTGTAGCATTGAATTGAGTTCATTAGCAACTCTTTCTTAATTACTGTCAGCATCACTTTGAGGTTGTTCGAAAGTTTCACTCCATTACTGTTAGCATCATTTTAAGTTCATTAGCAAGTCTCCCGACATCACTGTCGCAATATTTTGAGGTTCGTTGCAGCTCTTCCTACATTATTGTTTCATTATTTTAAGGTTCGTAGCAACTCTTACTACATTACTGTCAGCATCACTTTGAATTTATTAGCAACTATCACTACATTACTGTTAGCATCATTTTGAGTTGTTGAGCAATTCTCACGACATCACTGTAGCATTGAATTGAGTTCATTAGCAACTCTTTCTTAATTACTGTCAGCATCACTTTGAGGTTGTTCGAAACTCTTACATTACTGTAAGCATCACAGAGTTTCTTACCAAGTATCACTACATTACTGTTAGCATCATCTTGAGTTCATTAGCAATTCTTCCGACATCACTGTCGCAATATTTTGAGGTACGTAGCAACTTTTACTACATTACTGTCGCATTATTTTGAGATTCTTAGCAACTCTTAGTACATGACTGTCAGCATCACTTTGAGGTTGTTCGAAACACTTACTACATTACTGTAAGCATCACTGACTTGATTAGCAACTACCACTACATTACTGTTAGCATCATTTTACGTTCATTAGCAATTCTTCTGACATCACTGTCGCAATATTTTGAGGTTCGTAGCAACTTTTACTACATTACTGTCGCATTATTTTTAGGGTCGTAGCAACACTTACTGCATGACTGTCAGCTTCACTTTGAGGTTATTCGAAAGTTTCACTCCATTACTGTTAGCATCATTTTGAGTTCATTAGCAATTCTTACTACATCACTGTAGCATCATTTTGAGATCATGAGCAATTCTTCCGACATCACTGTCGCAATATTTTGAGGTTCGTAGCAACTCTTACTACATTATTGCTGCATTATTTTAAGGTTCGTAGCAACTCTTACTACATTACTGTCAGCATCACTTTGAGTTTATTAGCAACTATCACGACATTACTGTTAGCATCATTTGGAGTTGTTGAGCAATTCTCACGACATCACTGTAGCATTAAATTGAGTTCATTAGCAACTCTTCCTAAATGACTGTCAGCATCACCTTGAGGTTGTTCGAAACTCCTTCTACATTACTTTAAGCATCACTGAGTTTCTTAGCAACTATCACTACATTACTGTTAGCATCATCTTGAGTTCATTAGCAATACTTCCGACATCACTGTCGCAATATTTTGAGGTTCGTAGCAACTTTTACTACATTACTGTCGCATTATTTTGAGGTTCGTAGCAACTCTTAGTACATGACTGTCAGCATCACTTTGAGGTTATTCGAAACACTTACTACATTACTGAAAGCATCACTGAATTGATGAGGAACTATCACTCCATTACTGTTAGCATCATTTTGAGTTCATGAGCAATTCTTCCTAAATCACTGTCGCATCTTTTTTAGATCATTAGCAATTCTTCTGACATCACTGTCACATTATTTTGAGGTTCGTAGCAACTCTTACTACATTATTGTTGCATTATTTTGAGGTTCGTAGCAACTCTTACTACATTATTGTTGCATTATTTTAAGGTTCGTAGCAACTCTTAGTACATGACTGTCAACATCACTTTGAGGTTATTCGAAACTCTTACTACATTACTGTAAGCATAACTGAGTTGATTAGCAACTATCACTACATTACTGTAAGCATCATTTTGAGTTTATTAGCAATTCTTCCGACATCACTGTCGCAATATTTTGAGGTTCGTAGCAATTTTTGCTACATTACTGTCGCATTATTTTGAAGGTCGTAGCAACATTTACTACATGACTGTAAGCATCACTTTGAGGTTATTCGAAAGTTTCACTCCATTACTGTTAGCATCATTTTAAGTTCATTAGCAAGTCTTCCGACATCACTGTCGCAATATTTTGAGGTTCGTTGCAGCTCTTCCTACATTATTGTTGCATTATTTTAAGGTTCGTAGCAACTCTTACTACATTACTGTCAGCATCACTTTGAATTTATTAGCAACTATCACTACATTACTGTTAGCATCATTTTGAGTTTTTGAGCAATTCTCACGACATCACTGTAGCATTAAATTGAGTTCATTAGCAACTCTTACTAAATGACCGTCAGCATCACTTTGAGGTTGTTCGAAACTCTTACATTACTGTAAGCATCACAGAGTTTCTTACCAAGTATCACTACATTACTGTTAGCATCATCTTGAGTTCATTAGCAATTCTTCCGACATCACTGTCGCAATATTTTGAGGTACGTAGAAACTTTTACTACATTACTGTCGCATTATTTTGAGATTCTTAGCAACTCTTAGTACATGACTGTCAACATCACTTTGAGGTTGTTCGAAACACTTACTACATTACTGTAAGCATCACTGACTTGATTAGCAACTACCACTACATTACTGTTAGCATGATTTTAAGTTCATTAGCAATTCTTCCGACATCACTGTCGCAATATTTTGAGGTTCGTAGCAACTTTTACTACATTACTGTCGCATTATTTTGAGGTTCGTAGCAACACTTACTACATGACTGTAAGCATCACTTTGAGGTTATTCGAAAGTTTCACTCCATTACTGTTAGCATCATTTTGAGTTCATTAGCAATTCTTACTACATCACTGTCGCATCATTTTGAGATCATTAGCAATTCTTCTGACATCACTGTCACATTATTTTGAGGTTCGAAGCAACTCTTACTACATTATTTTTGCATTATTTTAAGGTTCGTAGCAACTCTTACTACATTACTGTCAGCATCACTTTGAGGTTATTCGAAAGTTTCACTCCATTACTGTTAGCATCATTTTGAGTTCATCAGCAATTCTTACTACATCACTGTCGCATCATTTTTAGATCATTAGCAATTCTTCCGACATCACTGTCGCAATATTTTGAGGTTCGTAGCAACTCTTACTACATTATTGTTGCATTACTTTAAGGTTCGTAGCAACTCTTACTACATTACTGTCAGCATCACTTTGAGTTTATTAGCAACTATCACTACATTACTGTTAGCATCATTTTGAGTTTTTGAGCAATTCTCACGACATCACTGTAGCATGAAATTGAGTTCATTAGCAACTCTTCCTAAATGACCTTCAGCATCACTTTGAGGTTTTTCGAAACTCTTTCTACATTACTTTAAGCATCACTGAGTTTCTTAGCAATTATCACTACATTATTTTTTGCATCATCTTGAGTTCATTAGCAATACTTCCGACATCACTGTCGCAATATTTTGATGTTCGTCGCAACTTTTACTACATTACTGTCGCATTATTTTAAGGTTCGTAGCAACTCTTAGTCCATGACTGTCAGCATCACTTTGAGGTTATTCGAAACGTTCACTCCATTACTGTGAGCATCATTTTGAGATCATTAGCAATTCTTACTAAATCACTGTCGCATCATCTTGAGTTCATTAGCAATTCTTCTGAAATCACTGTCACATTATTTTGAGGTTCGTCGCAACTCTTACTACATTATTGTTGCATTATTTTAAGGTTCGTAGCAACTCTTACTACATTGCTGTCAGCATCACTTTGAGTTTATTAGCAACTATCACTACATTACTGTTAGCATCATTTTGAGTTGTTGAGCAATTCTCACGACATCACTGTAGCATTGAATTGAGTTCATGAGCAACTCTTACTAAATGACTGTCAGCATCACTTTGAGGTTGTTTGAAACTCGTACTACATTACTGTAAGCATCACTGAGTGTCTTAGCAACTATCACTACATTATTGTTAGCATCATCTTGAGTTCATTAGCAATTCTTCCGACATCACTGTTGCAATATTTTGAGGTTCGTAGCAACTTTTACTACATTACTGTCGCATTATATTGAGGTTCGTAGCAACACTTACTACATGACTGTCAGCATCACTTTGAGGTTATTCGAAACACTTACTACATTGGTGTAAGCATCACTGACTTGATTAGCAACTATCACTACATTACTGTTAGCATCATTTTAAGTTCATTAGCAATTCTTCCGACATCACTGTCGCAATATTTTGAGGTACGTAGCGACTTTTACTACATTACTGTCGCCTTATATTGAGGTTCGTAGCAACTCTTACTACATGACTGTCAGCATCACTTAAAGGTTATTCGAAACACTTATTACATTACTGTAAGCATCACTGACTTGATTAGCAACTATCACTACATTACTGTTAGCATCATTTTGAGTTCATTAGCAATTCTTCCGACATCACTGTCGCAATATTTTGAGGTTCGTAGCAACTTTTACTACATTACTGTCGCATTATTTTGAGGTTCGTAGCAACTCTTACTACATGACTTTTAGCATCACTTTGAGGTTATTCGAAAAACTTACTATATTACTGTAAGCATCACTGAGTTGATTAGCAAATATCACTACATTACTGTTAGCATCATTTTGAGTTCATTCGCAATTCTTCCGACATCACTGTCGCAATATTTTGAGGTTCGTAGCAACTTTTACTACATTACTGTCGCATTATTTTGAGGTTCGTAGCAACACTTACTACATGACTGTAAGCATCACTTTGAGGTTATTTGAAAGTTTCACTCCATTACTGTTAGCATCATTTTGAGTTCATTAGCAATTCTTACTACATCACTGTCGCATCATTTTGAGATCATTCGCAATTCTTCTGACATCACTGTCACATCATTTTGAGGTTCGTAGCAACTCTTACTACATTATTGTTGCATTATTTTAAGGTTCGTAGCAACTCTTACTACATTACTGTCAGCATCACTTTGAGTTTATGAGCAACTATCACTACATTACTGTTAGCATCATTTTGAGTTTATGAGCAATTCTCACGACATCACTGTAGCATTGAATTGAGTTCATTAGCAACTCTTACTAAATGACTGTCAGCATCACTTTGAGGTTGTTCGAAACTCTTACTACATTACTGTAAGCATCACTGAGTGTCTTCGCAACTATCACTACATTATTGTTAGCATCATCTTGAGTTCATTAGCAATTCTTCCGACATCACTGTCGCAATATTTTGAGGTTCGTAGCAACTTTTACTACATTACTGTCGCATTATATTGAGGTTCGTAGCAACACTTACTACATGACTGTCAGCATCACTTTGAGGTTATTCGAAACACTTACTACATTACTGTAAGCATCACTGACTTGATTAGCAACTATCACTACATTACTGTTAGCATCATTTTAAGTTCATGAGCAATTCCTCCGACATCACTGTCGCAATATTTTGAGGTATGTAGCGACTTTTACTACATTAATGTCGCATTATATTGAGGTTCGTAGCAACTCTTACTACATGACTGTCAGCATCACTTAAAGGTTATTCGAAACACTTATTACATTACTTTAAGCATCACTGACTTGATTAGCAACTATCACTACATTACTGTCAGCATCATCTTGAGTTCATTAGCAATTCTTCCGACATCACTGTCGCATTATTTTGAGGTTCGTAGCAACTCTTACTTCATTATTGTTGCATTATTTTAAGGTTCATTGAAACTCTTACTACATTAATGTCAGCATCACTTTGAGTTTATTAGCAACTATCACGACATTACTGTTAGCATCATTTTGAGTTGTTGAGCAATTCTCACGACATCACTGTAGCATTAAATTGAGTTCATTACGACTCTCACTAAATGACTGTCAGCATCACTTTGAGGTTGTTCGAAACTCTTAGTACATTACTGTAAGCATCACTGAGTTTCTTAGCAACTATCACTCCATTACTGTTAGCATCATTTTGAGTTCATTAGCAATTCTTCCGACATCACTGTCGCAATATTTTGAGGTTCGTAGCAACTTTTACGACATTACTGTCGCATTATTTTGAGGTTCGTAGCAACTCTTAGTACATGACTGTCAGCATCACTTTGAGGTTATTCGAAATGTTCACTCCATTACTGTTAGCATCATTTTGAGTTCATGAGCAATTCTTACTTAATCACTGTCGCATCATTTTGAGATCATTAGCAATTCTTCTGACATCACTGTCACATTATTTTGAGGTTGGTAGCAACTCTTACGACATTATTGTTGCATTATTTAAAGGTTCGTCGCAACTCTTACTACATTACTGTCAGCATCACTTTGAGGTTATTCGAAACACTTACTATATTACTGTAAGCATCACTGAGTTGATTAGCAACTATCACTACATTACTGTTAGCCTCATTTTGAGTTCATTACGGTTCTTACTAAATCACTGTCGCATCATCTTGAGTTCATTAGCAATTCTTCCGACATCACTTTCGCAATATTTTGAGGTTCGTAGCAACTTTTACTACATTACTGTCGCATTATTTTGAGGTTCGTAGCAACACTTACTACACGACTGTCAGCATCACTTTGAGGTTATTCGAAAGTTTCACTCCATTACTGTTAGCATCATCTTGAGTTCATGAGCAATTCTTCCGACATCACTGTCGCAATATTTTGAGGTTCGTAGCGACGTTTACTACATTACTGTCGAATTATATTGAGGTTCGTAGCAACTATCACTACATTACTGTTAGCATCATTTTAAGTTCATTAGCAATTCTTCCGACATCACTCTCGCAATATTTTGAGGTTCGTAGCGACTTTTACTACATTACTGTCGCATTATATTGAGGTTCGTAGCAACTCTTACTACATGACTGTCAGCATCACTTAGAGGTTATTCGAAACACTTACTACATTACTGGAAGCAGCACTGACTTGATTAGCAACTATCACTACATTACTGTTAGCATCATTTTGAGTTCATTAGCATTTCTTCCGACATCACTGTCGCAATATTTTGAGGTTCGTAGCAACTTTTACTGCATGACTGTCGCATTATTTTGAGGTTCGTAGCAACACTTACTACATGACTGTAATTATCACTTTGAGGTTATTTGTAAGTTTCACTCCATTACTGTTAGCATCATTTTGAGTTCATTAGCAATTCTTACTACATCACTGTCGCATCATTTTGAGATCATTAGCAATTCTTCCGACAATATTTTGAGGTTCGTAGCAACTCTTACTACATCACTGTCAGCATCACTTTGAGTTTATTTGCAACTATCACTACATTACTGTTCGCATCATTTTGAGTTGTTGAGCAATTCTCACGACATCACTGTAGCATTAAATTGAGTACATTAGCAACTCTTACTAAATGACTGTCAGCATCACTTTGAGGTTGTTCCAAACTCTAACTACATTACTGTAAGCATCACTGAGTTTCTTAGCAACTATCACTCCATTACTGTTAGCATCATTATGAGTTCATTAGCAATTCTTCCGACATCACTGTCGCAATATTTTGAGGTTCGTAGCAACTTTTACTACATTACTGTCGCATTATTTTGAGTTTCGTAGCAACTCTTAGTACATGACTGTCAGCATCACTTTGAGGTTATTCGAAACGTTCACTCCATTACTGTTAGCATCATTTTGAGTTCATTTGCAATTCTTACTAAATCACTGTCGCATCATTTTGAGATCATTAGCAATTCTTCTGACATCACTGTCACATTATTTTGAGGTTGGTAGCAACTCTTACTACATTATTGTTGCATTATTTAAAGGTTCGTCGCAACTCTTACTACATTACTGTCAGCATCACTTTGAGTTTATGAGCAACTATAACTACATTACTGTTAGCATCATTTTGAGTTTATGAGCAATTCTCACGACATCACTGTAGCATTGAATTGAGTTCATCAGCAACTCTTACTAAATGACTGTCAGCATCACTTTGAGGTTGTTCGAAACTCGTACTACATTACTGTAAGCATCACTGAGTGTCTTAGCAACTATCACTACATTATTGTTAGCATCATCTTGAGTTCATTAGCAATTCTTCCGACATCACTGTCGCAATATTTTGAGGTTCGTAGCAACTTTTACTACATTACTGTCGCATTATATTGAGGTTCGTAGCAACACTTACTACATGACTGTCAGCATCACTTTGAGGTTATTCGAAACACTTACTACATTGGTGTAAGCATCACTGACTTGATTAGCAACTATCACTACATTACTGTTAGCATCATTTTAAGTTCATTAGCAATTCTTCCGACATCACTGTCGCAATATTTTGAGGTACGTAGCGACTTTTACTACATTACTGTCGCCTTATATTGAGGTTCGTAGCAACTCTTACTACATGACTGTCAGCATCACTTAAAGGTTATTCGAAACACTTATTACATTACTGTAAGCATCACTGACTTGATTAGCAACTATCACTACATTACTGTTAGCATCATTTTGAGTTCATTAGCAATTCTTCCGACATCACTGTCGCAATATTTTGAGGTTCGTAGCAACTTTTACTACATTACTGTCGCATTATATTGAGGTTCGTAGCAACACTTACTACATGACTGTCAGCATCACTTTGAGGTTATTCGAAACACTTACTACATTGGTGTAAGCATCACTGACTTGATTAGCAACTATCACTACATTACTGTTAGCATCATTTTGAGTTCATTAGCATTTCTTCCGACATCACTGTCGCAATATTTTGAGGTTCGTAGCAACTTTTACTACATTACTGTCGCATTATTTTGAGGTTCGTAGCAACTCTTACTACATGACTTTTAGCATCACTTTGAGGTTATTCGAAAAACTTACTATATTACTGTAAGCATCACTGAGTTGATTAGCAAATATCACTACATTACTGTTAGCATCATTTTGAGTTCATTCGCAATTCTTCCGACATCACTGTCGCAATATTTTGAGGTTCGTAGCAACTTTTACTACATTACTGTCGCATTATTTTGAGGTTCGTAGCAACACTTACTACATGACTGTAAGCATCACTTTGAGGTTATTTGAAAGTTTCACTCCATTACTGTTAGCATCATTTTGAGTTCATTAGCAATTCTTACTACATCACTGTCGCATCATTTTGAGATCATTCGCAATTCTTCTGACATCACTGTCACATCATTTTGAGGTTCGTAGCAACTCTTACTACATTATTGTTGCATTATTTTAAGGTTCGTAGCAACTCTTACTACATTACTGTCAGCATCACTTTGAGTTTATTAGCAACTATCACTACATTACTTTTAGCATCATTTTGAGTTCATGAGCAATTCTCACGACATCACTGTAGCATTAAATTGAGTTCATGAGCAACTCTTACTAAATGACTGTCAGCATCACTTTGAGGTTGTTCGAAACTCTAACTACATTACTGTAAGCATCACTGAGTTTCTTCGCAACTATCACTACGTTACTTTTAGCATCATCTTGAGTTCATTAGCAATTCTTCCGACATCACTGTCCCAATATTTTGAGGTTCGTAGCAACTTTTACTACATTACTGTCGCATTATTTTGAGGTTCGTAGCAACTCTTACTACATGACTGTCAGCATCACTTTGAGGTTATTCGAAAGTTTCACTCCATTACTGTTAGCATCATCTTGAGTTCATTAGCAATTCTTCCGACATCACTGTCGCAATATTTTGAGGTTCGTAGCAACTTTTACTACATTACTGTCGCATTATATTGAGGTTCGTAGCAACACTTACTACATGACTGTCAGCATCACTTTGAGGTTATTCGAAACTTTCACTCCATTACTGCTAGCATCATTTTGAGTTCATTAGCAATTCTTCCTAAATCACTGTCGCATCATTTTGAGATCATTAGCAATTCTCCTAAAATCATTGTCACATTATTTTGAGGTTGGTAGCAACTCTTACTACATTATTGTTGCATTATTTAAAGGTTCGTAGCAACTCTGACTACATTACTGTCAGCATCACTTTGAGTTTATTAGCAACTATCACTACATTACTGTTAGCATCATTTTGAGTTCATGAGAAATTTTCACAACATCACTGTAGCATTGAATTGAGTTCATTAGCAACTCTTACTAAATGACTGTCAGCATCACTTTGAGGTTGTTCGAAACTCTTACTACATTACTGTAAGCATCACTGAGTTTCTTAGCAACTATCACTACTATAGTGTTTGCATTATTTGAGTTCATGAGCAATTCTCACGACATCACTGTAGCATCATTTTGAGATCATTAGCAATTCTTCCGACATCACTGTCGCATTATTTTGAGGTTCATTGCAACTCTTAGTACAAGACTGTCAGCATCACTTTGAGGTTATTCGAAACGTTCACTCCATTACTGTTAGCATCATTTTGAGTTCATGAGCAATTCTTACTAAATCACTGTCGCATCATTTTGAGATCTTTCGCAATTCTTCTGACATCACTGTTGCATTATTTTGAGGTTCGTAGCAACTCTTACTACATGACTGTCACCATCACTTTGAGGTTATTCGAAACACTTACTACATTACTGTAAGCATCACTGACTTGATTAGCAACTATCACTACATCACTTTTAGCATCATTTTGAGTTCATTACCAATTCTTCCGACATCACTGTCGCAATATTTTGAGGTTCGTAGCGACTTTTACTACATTACTGTCGCATTATATTGAGGTTCGTAGCAACTCTTACTACATGACTGTCAGCATCACTTTGAGGTTGTTCGAAACTCTAACTACATTACTGTAAGCATCACTGAGTTTCTTAGCAACTATCACTCCATTACTGTTAGCATCATTTTGAGTTCATTAGCAATTCTTCCGACATCACTGTCGCAATATTTTGAGGTTCGTAGCAACTTTTACTACATTACTGTCGCATTATTTTGAGGTTCGTAGCAACTCTTAGTACATGACAATCAGCATCACTTTGAGGTTATTCGAAACGTTCACTCCATTACTGTTAGCATCATTTTGAGTTCATTAGCAATTCTTACTAAATCACTGTCGCATCATTTTGAGATCATTAGCAATTATTCTGACATCACTGTCACATTATTTTGAGGTTGGTAGCAACTCTTACTACATTATTGTTGCATTATTTAAAGGTTGGTCGCAACTCTTACTACATTACTGTCAGCATCACTTTGAGTTTATTAGCAACTATCACTACATTACTGTTAGCATCATTTTGAGTTTATGAGCAATTCTCACGACATCACTGTAGCATTGAATTGAGTTCATTAGCAACTCTTACTAAATGACTGTCAGCATCACTTTGAGGTTGTTCGAAACTCTTACTACATTACTGTCAGCATCACTGAGTTTCTTAGCAACTATCACTACATTATTGTTAGCATCATCTTGAGTTCATTAGCAATTCTTCCGACATCACTGTCGCAATATTTTGAGGTTCGTAGCAACTTTTACTACATTACTGTCGCATTATATTGAGGTTCGTAGCAACACTTACTACATGACTGTCAGCATCACTTTGAGGTTATTCGAAACACTTACTACATTACTGTAAGCATCACTGACTTGATTAGCAACAATCACTCCATTACTGTTAGCATCATTTTGAGTTCATTAGCAATTCTTACTACATCACTGTCGCATCATTTTGAGATCATTAGCAATTCTTCTGACATCACTGTCGCATTATTTTGAGGTTCGTAGCAACTCTTACTACAAGACTGTCAGCATCACTTTGAGCTTATTCGAAACGTTCACTCCATTACTGTTAGCATCATTTTGAGTTCATGAGCAATTCTTACTAAATCACTTTCGCATCATTTTGAGATCTTTAGCAATTCTTCTGACATCACTGTCGCATTATTTTGAGGTTCGTAGCGACTTTTACTACATTACTGTCGCATTATATTGAGGTTCGTAGCAACTCTTACTACATGACTGTCAGCATCACTTAAAGGTTATTCGAAACACTTATTACATTACTGGAAGCATCACTGACTTGATTAGCAACTATCACTACATTACTGTTAGCATCATTTTGAGTTCATTAGCAATTCTTCCGACATCACTGTCGCAATATTTTGAGGTTCGTAGCAACTTTTACTACATTACTGTCGCATTATTTTGACGTTCGTAGCAACTCTTACTACATTATTGTTGCATTATTTTAAGGTTCGTAGCAACACTTACTACATGACTGTAAGCATCACTTTGAGGTTATTTGAAAGTTTCACTCCATTACTGTTAGCATCATTTTGAGTTCATTAGCAATTCTTACTACATCACTGTCACATCATTTATAGATCATTCGCAATTCTTCTGACATCACTGTCGCAATATTTTGAGGTTCGTAGCAACTCTTACTACATTATTGTTGCATTATTTTAAGGTTCGTAGCAACTCTTCCTACATTACTGTCAGCATCACTTTGAGTTTATTAGCAACTATCACTACATTACTTTTAGCATCATTTTGAGTTGTTGAGCAATTCTCACGACATCACTGTAGCATTAAATTGAGTTCATGAGCAACTCTTACTAAATGACTGTCAGCATCACTTTGAGGTTGTTCGAAACTCTAACTACATTACTGTAAGCATCACTGATTTTCTTCGCAACTATCACTACGTTACTGTTAGCATCATCTTGAGTTCATTAGCAATTCTTCCGACATCACTGTCCCAATATTTTGAGGTTCGTAGCAACTTTTACTACATTACTGTCGCATCACTTTGACGTTCGTAGCAACACTTACTACATGACTGTCTGCATCACTTTGAGGTTATTTGAAAGTTTCACTCCATTACTGTTAGCATCATTTTGAGTTCATTAGCAATTCTTACTAAATCACTGTCGCATCATTTTGAGATCATTAGCAATTCTTCTGACATCACTGTCACATTATTTTGAGGTTGGTAGCAACTCTTACTACATTATTGTTGCATTATTTAAAGGTTCGTAGCAACTCTGACTACATTACTGTCAGCATCACTTTGAGTTTATTAGCAACTATCACTACATTACTGTTAGCATCATTTTGAGTTCATGAGCAATTCTCACAACATCACTGTAGCATTGAATTGAGTTCATTAGCAACTCTTACTAAATGACTGTCAGCATCACTTTGAGGTTGTTCGAAACTCTTACTACATTACTGTAAGCATCACTGAGTTTCTTAGCAACTATCACTACATTAGTTTTTGCATTATTTGAGTTCATGAGCAATTCTCACGACATCAATGTAGCATCATTTTGAGTTCATTAGCAATTCTTCCGACATCACTGTCGCATGATTTTGAGGTTCATTGCAACTCTTAGTACAAGACTGTCAGCATCACTTTGAGGTTATTCGAAACATTCACTCCATTACTGTTAGCATCATTTTGAGTTCATGAGCAATTCTTACTAAATCACTGTCGCATCATTTTGAGATCTTTAGCAATTCTTCTGACATCACTGTCGCATTATTTTGAGGTACGTAGCAACTCTTACTACATGACTGTCAACATCACTTTGAGGTTATTCGAAACACTTACTACATTACTGTAAGCATCACTGACTTGATGAGCAACTATCACCACATTACTGTTAGCATCATTTTGAGTTAATTAGCAATTCTTCCGACATCACTGTCGCAATATTTTGAGGTTCGTAGCAACTTTTACGACATTACTGTCGCATTATATTGAGGTTCGTAGCAACTCTTACTACATGACTGTCAGCATCACTTTGAGGTTATTCGGAACACTTACTACATGACTGTAAGCATCACTGACTTGATTAGCAACTATCACTACATTACTGTTAGCATCATTTTGAGTTCATTAGCAATTCTTCCGACATCACTGTCGCAATATTTTGAGGTTCGTAGCAACTTTTACTACATTACTGTCGCATTATTTTGAGGTTCGTAGCAACTCTTACTACATGTCTTTCAGCATCACTTTAGGTTATTCGAAACCTTCACTCCATTCCTGTTAGCATCATTTTGAGTTCATGAGCAATTCTTACTACATCACTGTCGCATCATTTTGAGATCATTAGCAATTCTTCTGACATCACTGTCACATTATTTTGAGGTTCTTAGCAACTCTTACTACATTATTGTTGCATTATTTTAAGGTTCGTAGCAACTCTTACTACATTACTGTCGGCATCACTTTGAGTTTTTTAGCAACTATCACTACATTACTTTTAGCATCATTTTGAGTTGTTGAGCAATTCTCACGACATCACTGTAGCATTAAATTGAGTTCATTAGCAACTCTTACTAAATGACCGTCAGCATCACTTTGAGGTTGTTCGAAACACTTACTACATTACTGTAAGCATCACTGAGTTTCTTAGCAACTATCACTACATTACTGTGAGCATCATCTTGAGTTCATTAGCAAGTCTTCCGACATCACTGTCGCCGTATTTTGAGGTTTGTAGGAACATTACTACATCACTGTCGTATTATTTTGAGGTTCGTAGCAACACTTACTACATTACTGTCATCATCACTTTGAGGTTATTCGAAAGTTTCACTCCATTACTGTTAGCATCATTTTGAGATCATTACTAATTCTTCTGACATCACTGTCGCATCATTTTGAGATCTTTCGCAATTCTTCTGACATCACGGTCGCATTATTTTGAGGTTCGTAGCAACTCTTACTACATGACTGTCAGCATCATTTTGAGGTTATTCGAAACGTTCACTCCATTACTGTTAGCATCATTTTGAGTTCATTAGCAATTCTTACTAAATCACTGTCGAATCATTTTGAGATCATTAGCAATTCTTCTGACATCACTGTCACATTATTTTGAGGTTCGTAGCAACTCTTACTAAATTATTGTTGCATTATTTTAAGGTTCCTAGCAACTCTTACTACATGACTGTCTGCATCACTTTGAGTTTATTAGCAACTGTCACTACATTACTGTTAGCATCATTTTGAGTTCATGAGCAATTCTCACGACATCACTGTAGCATTGAATTGAGTTCATTCGCAACTCTTACTAAATGACTGTCAGCATCACTTTGAGGTTGTTCGAAACTCTTACTACATTACTGTAAGCATCACTGAGTTTCTTAGCAACTATCACTACATTACTGTTAGCATCATCTTGAGTTCATTTGCAATTCTTCCGACATCACTGTCGCAATATTTTGAGGTTCGTAGCGACTTTTACTACATTACTGTCGCATTATTTTGAAGTTTGTAGCAACACTTACAACATGACTTTCAGCATCACTTTGAGGTTATTCGAAAGTTTCACTCCATTACTGTTAGCATCATCTTGAGTTCATTAGCGATTCTTCCGACATCACTGTCGCAATATTTTGAGTTTCGTAGCAACTTTTACAACATTACTGTCGCATTATTTTGAGATTCGTAGCAACTCTTAGTACATGACTGTCAGCATCACTTTGAGGTTATTCGAAACGTTCACTCCATTACTTTTCGCATCATTTTGAGATCATGACCAATTCTTCTGACATCACTGTCGCATCATTTTGAGATCTTTAGCAATTCTTCCGACATGACTGTCGCATTATTTTGAGGTTCGAAGCAACTCTTACTACATGACTGTCAGCATCACTTTGAGGTTGTTCGAAACACTTACTACATTACTGTAAGCATCACTGACTTGATTAGCAACTACAACTACATTACTGTTAGCATCATTTTAAGTTCATTAGCAATTCTTCCGACATCACTGTCATAATATTTTGAGGTTCGTAGCAACTCTTACTACATGACTGTCACCATCACTTTGAGGTTGTTCGAAACGTTCACTCCATTACTGTTAGCATCATTTTGAGTTCATTAGCAATTCTTCCGACATCACTGTCGCATCATTTTGTGATCTTTAGCAATTCTTCTGACATCACTGTTGTATTATTTTGAAGTTCGTAGCAACTCTTCCTAATGACTGTCACCATCACTTTGAGGTTATTCGAAACACTTACTACATTACTGTAAGCATCACTGAGTTGATTAGCAACTATCACCACATTACTGTTAGCATCATTTTAAGTTCATTAGCAATTCTTCCGACATCACAGTCGCAATATTTTGAGGTTCTTAGCGACTTTTACTACATTACTGTCGCATTATATTGAGGTCTGTAGCAACTCTTACTACATGACTGTCTGCATCACTTTGAGGTTATTCGAAACACTTACTACATTACTGTCAGCATAACTGAGTTGATTAGCAACTATCACTCCATTATTTTTAGCATCATTTTGAGTTCATTAGCAATTCTTCCTAAATCACTGTCGCATCATTTTGAGATCATTAGCAATTCTTCTGACATCACTGTCACATTATTTTGAGGTTTGTAGCAACTCTTACTACATTATTGTTGCATTATTTTAAGGTTCGTAGCAACTCTTACTACATTACTGTCAGCATCACTTTGAGTTTATGAGCAACTATCACTACATTACTGTTAGCATCATTTTGAGTTGTTGAGCAATTCTCACGACATCACTGTAGCATTAAATTGAGTTCATTAGCAACTCTTACAACATGACCTTCAGCATCACTTTGAGGTTGTTCGAAACTCTTTCTACATTACTTGAAGCGTCACTGAGTTTCTTCGCAACTATCACTACATTATTGTTAGCATCATCTTGAGTTCATTAGCAATTCTTCCGACATCACTGTCGCAATATTTTGAGGTTCGTCGCAACTTTTACTACATTACTGTCGCATTATTTTGAGGTTCGTAGCAACTCTTAGTACATGACTGTCAGCATCACTTTGAGGTTATTCGAAACGTTCACTCCATTACTGTTAGCATCATTTTGAGTTCATTAGCAATTCTTACAAAATCACTGTCGCATCATTTTGAGATCATTAGCAATTCTTCCTGAATGACCTTCAGCATCACTTTGAGGTTGTTCGAAACACTTACTACATTACTATAAGCATCACTGACTTGATTAGCAACTATCACTCCATTACTGTTAGCATCATTTTGAGTTCATTAGCAATTCTTACTACATCACTGTCGCATCATTTTGAGATCATTAGCAATTCTTCCGACATCACTGTCGCAATATTTTGAGGTTCGTAGCAACTCTTACTACATGACTTTCAGCATCACTTTGAGGTTATCTGAAACGTTCACTCCATTACTGTTAGCATCATTTTGAGATCATTAGCAATTCTTCTAACATCACTGTCGCATCATTTTAAGATCTTTAGCAATTCTTCTGACATCACTGTCGCATTATTTTGAGGTTCGTAGCAACTCTTACTACATGACTGTCAGCATCACTTTGAGGTTGTTCGAAACACTTACTACATTACTGTAAGCATCACTGAGTTTATTAGCAACTATCACTACATTACTGTTAGCATCATTTTGAGTTCATTACCAATTCTTCCTACAACACTGTTGCATCATTTTGAGTTCATTAGCAATTTTTCCGACATCACTGTCGCAATATTTTGAGGTTCGTAGCAACTCTTACTACATTATTGTTGCATTATTTTAAGGTTCGTAGCAACTCTTACTACATTACTGTCAGCATCACTTTGAGTTTTTTTGCAACTATCACTACATAACTGTTAGCATAATTTTGAGTTGTTGAGCAATTCTCACTACATCACTGTAGCATTAAATTGAGTTCATTAGCAACTCTTACTAAATGACTGTCAGCATCACTTTGAGTTTTTTAGCAACTATCACTACATAACTGTTAGCATAATTTTGAGTTGTTGAGCAATTCTCACGACATCACTGTAGCATTAAATTGAGTTCATTAGCAACTCTTACTAAATGACTGTCAGCATCACTTTGAGGTTGTTCGAAACTCTTACTACATTAATGTAAGCATCACTGAGTTTCTTAGCAACTATCACTACATTACTGTTTGCATCATCTTGAGTTCATTAGCAATTCTTCCGACATCACAGTCGCAATATTTTGAGGTTCGTAGCAACTTTTACTACATAACTGTCGCATTATTTAGAGGTTCGTAGCAACTCTTAGTACATGACTGTCAGCATCATTTTGAGGTTATTCGAAACGTTCACTCCATTACTGTTAGCATCATTTTGAGATCATTACCAATTCTTCTGACATCACTGTTGCATCATTTTGAGATCTTTATCAATTCTTCCGACATCACTGTCGCATTATTTTGAGGTTCGTAGCAACTCTTACTACATGACTGCTTTCATCACTTTGAGGTTGTTCGAAACACTTACTACATTACTGTAAGCATCACTGACTTGATTAGCAACTATCACTACATTACTGTTAGCATCATTTTAAGTTCATTAGCAATTCTTACTACATTACTGTCGCATTATTTTGACGTTCGTAGCAACATTTACTACATTACTGTCATATTATTTTGAGGTTCGTAGCAACTCTTAGTACATGACTGTCAGCATCACTTTGAGGTTATTCGAAACACTTACTACATTACTGTAAGCATCACTGAGTTGATTAGCAACTATCACTTAATTACTGTTAGCATCATTTTGAGTTCATTAGCAATTCTTCCGACATCACTGTCGCAGTATTTTAAGGTTCGTAGCAACTTTTACTACATTACTGTCGCATTATTTTGAGGTTTTTTAGCAACACTTACTACATGACTGTCAGCATCACTTTGAGGTTATTCGACAGTTTCACTCCATTACTGTTAGCATCATCTTGAGTTCATTAGCAATTCTTCCGACATCACTGTCGCAATATTTTGAGGTTCGTAGCAACTCTTACTACATGACTGTCAGCATCACTTTGAGGTTGTTCGAAACACTACATTACTGTAAGCATAAACGAGTTGATTAGCAACGATCACTACATTACATTTAGCATCATTTTGAGATCATTAGCAATTCTTCCGACATTACTTTCGCATTATTTTGCGTTCATTAGCAATTCCCACGACATCACTGTAGCATTATTTTGAGGTTAGTAGCAACTCTTACAACACGAATGTCAGCATCACTTTGAGGTTGTTCGAAATACTTACTACATTACTGGAAGCCTCACTGAGTTTATTAGCAACTATCACTACATTACTTTTAGCATCATTTTGTGTTCATTAGCAATTCTTACGACATCACTCTCACATCATTTTGAGATCATTAGCAATTCTTCCGACATCACTTTCGCATCATTTTGAGATCATTAGCAATTTTTACAACATCATTGTAGCATTATTTTGAGGTTATTAGCAACTCTTCCTCCATTACTGTTAGCATCATTTTGAGTTCATTAGCAATTCTTCCGTCATCACTGCAGCATTATTTTGAGGTTTTGAGGTACCTTTGTTTGTAACTGATCTGCTGACCAGCGAGACGCCACCACGCACGGCTGTCGGCTCCGTAAAGGAGGGAGAGGAAGTGGAAAGGACGGAGAAGGGTCGGACCAGGTCTATTTCTAGGTGACCACTCACTATCGTCTGCCACACTGCCCCTCATGGTGGGGAGTGTAGCGCCATCCTGCCACAGTACATTTGTTTCATTCTTTTGCTCTTGCACTTTCATTAAAATGGACTTGACTTGAGAATGTTTTGTTTCAAAATATAGATGAATTCCCAGATTTATAGGTAGCATGAGTATGAAGTTGCACTTGCACCCGGTGGGAAAATGTCCTCTGCATTTGACTCTAACTATGTAGGAGCAGTGGTAGCAGTGTCAGCCTGGGGGCTTGGTCAAGATCAATGACAGGAGTAGCAGACAGGTAATATCCATAGCATGCTTGTTGTTTTAGAGGAGTAAGGGTACACTGTTGGTCTCTCACCTGATGCGCTGTCATCAGCACAAATGATCTGTTCCTAAACATCAAAATCTACCATCCCCCCTGATTGTTTTTTACAACTGGAGTACTGGTTAACACTTTAGAAAGCCTTCATTCAGAGCTGTGAAGAACCTTGAACCTGATATCCCAGACATCAAAGTGGGCCACTAACTGGCCAGATGAAGCTATGCTAGGCTGCTGTATCCTGAAGAGCTAAAGTAGCAGCTTCTGAGAGGGATGCTAACCTGGATGTGTTCATCTCCTACTTTAATATCAGCCCCCAACTTGGAGCTCTGACAGCCTCCAGCTTGTTGTTCCTGTTTCTGCTTCAGTCAACAGGGAACTCCAACCTGCAGTAGAATCTTCAACAATGGAATAGAAAAGTGAGGAAGAAAAACTAGAATAAACTTACAAAGCTGAGAAATGTTCATGAAGAAGAAAGGCACACGTTATGATTGAGGCCAGAAACTAAAACTCCACACCAAATGTACTTTGACTTGTAGGATAATGAACTTGAATGTGTTGAAACAGCAGATCAATGAATCCACTACCACACAACAAGATGATGACCCCCTACCACAAGATGGCGTCACAGATCCTGACGCTCTGAGCAGGAAACACCGAGCAAAACATTACAACAAAGCTCCTGTTGTTCCCTCCAGGAAAAACTGTGGCTCTGATGAGAAGAAGGATCCCAGCCTCCTCTGAGGATCCATGGCCGCACCATTGGGTAGAAGGACGATGGGGTCGGCACCAGGAGGAACCGTGGTGTCTCCGATGCAGGGAAGATGGAGCAGTGAAGAGGCCACATTGTGGCGTCCTAAAGAGGACATTTGGTGGAGCCTGAGACAGCAAACATCACGCCCCCTTCATCAGAAGAACCACAGCACCAGAAGAAAGAATCCTGGCAGTGACGACAGGGAGGATCAGGGTGACCTCCTCACCTCCACCTTTGAACCTTCAAATGAACTTTAAAAAGCTTTAGAGTGGAGAAGGATTTTAAAACATTTTATTTTTTTTCCTTTCATTCTCATTTGAGTGATTGTCTGATTTATTAGAAATAAACACTGTCTGCTGGGTTTACATTGACTGTGATTCTCTTTTTGCATGCAAGTTGAAAGTTCTACCAATAAAAACCACAAGTATTTGAAGACCAAAGGAAGAACCCCCAAAGTCAGGACCCTGAGATCAAAGTGAACGCTCTGATCTCAGAGGTCTGGGATATTTCCCATCCCATGGTCCTTCAAATAAGAGCCCTGTGTCTCTGTCTCAAAGTTTTCAACCGTATTTGTTTGTTAAATTAAAACCAGACGACCACTGTGGTCCTTTTTACACGGTAAGTAAAGCACAGATGCCCTGGTGGACCTGTTGGCACCCTGGACTTTGAATCCAGTGACCTGAGTCCAAGTCTCAGTTCCAGCAGGTTTCCTGCAGCCTTCAGCAGAGCTGCCATGTTTCTCTGTAGAGAACTAAGTGATGCTCTCAGCAGGTTGAGGGCACCACCAACAAGTGAGGTATGAACCTCTGACTTCCTTCTTGGCAAACAGGAAACTCCTAATACCTCATTTGAGTAAAGTACCTCATATTCCTGACATCCAAGTAGTAGTGAAGTGGAGGAAGAAGGGAGGAGATCTCCAACAGGATCCTTCTTTCCTCTGTCCTCCTTGATCTCATGGATCACCACAGTCAAGGGGAGACCCAAGCTCCCGGATGGATCTGGCACTCAGGAACTGCTGAGTTTTCCAGTGGACTTTGTTCCATCCATGGTTCAGGAACAGGACTCCTCCTGGTTAACCTGGTATCTTTCCACCCAACTGTGGGTTCTTGGAGAATTTTTCATGTCGTGTCAAGAAATCAGGCTGGTGGGTTTTTCAATGAGAGAAATTCTGGTAACTTAATTAAGTGGCATGTTTGTTGAAGCAGTAATTAACTGATAAATTAAAGAAGGCCTGGCCAGTCTTTGCTCCCAGGTCATACGATGGAGTTAGAAAGTCCTGAATCAATCTGGAGTTCCATGATTTCCTTGTGGTTCATGATCCTTTTGCCAATGTAGTCTGGAACAAGAGCAAGATGAACCTCCAAATAGCAACAGGTTGATTGCAGGTGATGTCAAGTGGTATTTAGAGGAACCTCCTCCTTGTGTTTGGTTCCATGGTGGAATGGTGAGCCCTCTGGACTCTGGATCCAGTGATCCCAGTTCAAGTCTTGGTGGGACCTTCCTGTCTGGAATGTGTCCCATGTAACAAACTGATCAAGAGATGCAATGTGGCTCTAATGTTCTGGTTCATTTCTTACTGCCATGAACACAGACTGTGTGTTTAATGTTAACAATAAATGCAACAACTAAGGAGCCAGTAGCTCCTGTGGAAAAAAATTCTACTTTGTCAGTGAATTAATTCAGTCTGCAACTGTCAGTGTCTGTCAGGATGGCCGAGCGGTCTAAGGCGCAGCGTTCAGGTCGCAGTCTCTCCTGGAGGCGTGGGTTTGAATCCCACTTCTGACAAAGGACATTTTGAGTCATTTTGAGTTACATTTTGAGTTACATTTTGAGTTCTCTCAGTTATCACTGAGTTTCTTAGCAACTATCACTACATTACTCATAGCATCATCTTGTGTTAATCAGCAATTCTTCCGACATCACTGTAGCAATATTTTGAGGTTCGTAGCAACTCTTACTACATTACTGTCGCATTATTTTGAGGTTCGTAGCAACACTTACGACATGACTGTCAGCATCACTTTGAGGTTATTCGAAACGTTCACTCCATTACTGTTAGCATCATTTTGAGTTCATGAGCAATTCTTTATAAATCACTGTCGCATCATTTTGAGATCTTTAGCAATTCTTCCGACATCACTGTCGCATTATTTTGAGGTTCATAGCAACTCTTACTACATGACTGTCACCATCACTTTGAGGTTATTCGAAACACTTTCTACATTACTGTAAGCATCACTGAGTTGATTAGCAACTATCACTACATTACTGTTAGCATCATTTTAAGTTCATTAGCAATTCTTCCGACATCACTGTCGCAATATTTTGAGGTTCGTAGCAACTTTTACTACATTACTGTCGCATTATATTGAGGTTCGTAGCAACTCTTACTACATGACTGTCAGCATCACTTTGAGGTTATTCGAAACACTTCCTACATTACTGTAAGCATTACTGACTTGATTAGCAACTATCACTACATTACTGTTAGCATCATTTTGAGTTCATTAGCAATTCTTCCGACATCACTGTCGCATCATTTTGAGATCATTAGCAATTCTTCTGACATCACTGTCACATCATTTTGAGGTTCATAGCAACTCTTCCTACATTACTGTCAGCATCACTTTGAGATCATTAGCAATTCTTCCGACATCACTCTCGCATTATTTTGAGGTTCGTAGCAACTGTTACTACATGACTGTCAGCATCACTTTGAGGTTATTCGAAACACTTACTACATGACTGTAAACATCACTGAGTTGATTAGCAACTATCACTACATTACTGTTAGCATCATTTTAAGTTCATTAGCAATTCTTCCGACATCACTTTCGCAATATTTTGAGGTTCGTAGCAACTTTTACTACATTACTGTCGCATTATTTTGAGGTTCGTAGCAACTCTTAGTACTTGACTGTCAACATCACTTCTAGGTTATTCGAAACGTTCACTCCATTACTGTTAGCATCATTTTGAGATCATTACCAATTCTTCTGACATCACTGTCGCATTATTTTGAGGTTCGTAGCAACTTCTACTACATGACTTTCAGCATCACTTTGAGGTTGTTCAAAACACTTACTACATTACTGTAAGCATCACTGACTTAATTAGCAACTATCACTACATTACTGTCGCATCATTTTGAGATCATTAGCAATTCTTCCGACATCACTGTCGCAATATTTTGAGGTTTATGGCAACTTTTACTACATTACTGTCGCATTATTTTGAGGTTCGTAGCAACTCTTACTACATGACTGTCAGCATCACTTTGAGGTTATTCCAAACTTTCACTCCATTACTGTTAGCATCATTTTGAGATCATTGCCAATTCTTCTGACATCACTGTCGCATCATTTTTAGATCTTTAGCAATTCTTCTGACATCACTGTCGCATTATTTTGAGGTTCGTAGCAACTCTTACTACATGACTGTCAGCATCACTTTGAGGTTGTTCGAAACACTTACTACATTCCTCTAAGCATCACTGAGTTTATTAGCAACTATCACTAAATTACTGTTAGCATCATTTTGAGTTCAATAGCAATTCTTCTGACATCACTGTCGCATTATTTTGAGGTTCGTAGCAACTCTTAGTACATGACTGTCAGCATCACTTTGAGGTTATTCGAAACGTTCACTCCATTACTGTTACTATCATTTTGAGTTCATTAGCAATTCTGACTAAATCACTGTCGCATTATATTGAGGTTCGTAGCAACTCTTACTAAATTACTGTCAGCATCACTTTGAGGTTATTCGAAACGCTTACTACATTACTGTAAGCATCACTGACTTGATTAGCAACTATCACTACGTTACTGTTAGCATCATTTTGAGTTCATTAGCAATTCTTCCGACATCACTGTCGCATCATTTTGAGATCATTAGCAATTCTTCCGACATCACTGTCGCATTATTTTGAGGTTCGTAGCAACTCTTACTACATTACTGTCAGCATCACTTTGAGGTTATTCGAAACGTTCACTCCATTACTGTTAGCATCATTTTGAGTTCATGAGCAATTCTTACTACATCACTGTCGCATCATTTTGAGATCATTAGCAATTCTTCCGACATCACTGTCGCATTATTTTGAGGTTCGTAGCAACTCTTACTACAAGACTGTCAGCATCACTTTGAGGTTATTCGAAACGTTAACTCCATTACTGTTAGCATCATTTTGAGTTCATGAGCAATTCTTACGAAATCACTTTCGCATCATTTTGAGATCTTTTGCAATTCTTCTGACATCACTGTCGCATAATTTTGAGGTTCGTAGCAACTTTTACTACATCACTGTCGCATTATTTTGAGGTTCGTAGCAACTCTTCCTACATGACTGTCACCATCACTTTTGAGGTTATTCGAAACACTTACTACATTACTGTAAGTATCACTGAGTTGATTCGCAACTATCACTACACTACTGTTAGCATCATTTTAAGTTCATTAGCAATTCTTCCGACATCACTGTCGCATTATTTTGAGGTTCGTAGCAACTCTTACTACATGACTGTCAGCATCACTTAGAGGTTATTCGAAACACTTACTACATTACGGTAAGCATCACTGAGTTGATTAGCAACTATCACTACATTACTGTTAGCATCATTTTGAGTTCATTAGCAACTCTTACAATTTATAGTTTTAAAGGTTCGTTCCAACAAAATACTTTCTAATTTATAGTTTTAAAGGTTCGTTCCACCAAAATACTTTCTAATTTATAGTTTTAAAGGTTCATTCCACCAAAATACTTTCTAATTTATAGTTTTAAAGGTTCACTCCACCAAATACTTTCTAATTTATAGTTTTAAAGGTTCGTTCCACCAAAATACTTTCTAATTTATAGTTTTAAAGGTTCATTCCACCAAAATACTTTATAATTTATAGTTTTAAAGGTTCATTCCACCAAAATACTTACTAATTTATAGTTTTAAAGGTTCGTTCCACCAAAATACTTTCTAATTTATAGTTTTTAAGGTTCATTCCAACAAAATACTTTCTAATTTATAGTTTTAAAGGTTCGTTCCACCAAAATGCTGCTTTCTGTCCAACTTCTCAGTTTTAAAGGTTCCTTCAGTTGAGGGCTCCTGGTTCTGTGTGAGGGGTTGAGGGTCAATATGGGATGATGAGGAAGATTTCATGTCACGATGGTCCTGCTAAAGTAACTGAGAGTCATGACATCAAACAATGTCATCAAATTATGCTTGAACTCTTAAAATGGCAATAAAATCTACTGGAATCATTTTAGCACAAACACTTTTATATTGATTTTGTGAGCATCATTTTTCAAACATTATAACATAAACTTTAAAAAGGGTCCATTCACGAACACTCTTACTTGAAGGTAGTCACTGATATCAGTAAACAGCTGATAAAGTTTTGTGTTCATGTTTTAATTCTCTACTCTGACCTGTGCTGAGACACTGGACCAGAGAGGAAGACCTGCTCAGCCTCCTGCATGGACCAATTCTGCAGCTCAGTGATGACGACGAGGGATTCAGCATTGAGTTCATTTTAAACTTTTTGGAGGAAACAAATGAAGGCTCACAGTCACACTGACGCAGCTACAAATACTTTGATATGCAACAGACTGGTTTCTCTTCTGGTAGTTTGTTATCAACTGTTGTCACATTTATGGATCAATTTAGCTGATAAGATGAAGGCTCCAAAGGACCAGCTGGAGATGCCGGGGATTGAACCCGGGGCCTCACACATGCAAAGCATGCGCTCTACCACTGAGCTACATCCCCTCTGTCAGAGTCACTGTTTAACTGATGCAGCAACACAAACACAGACACAACATTTTTTAAATTATTATTCTTCATTTTAGGGAAAAAAGGAAGTCAGCCTGTGATCTCAAAGGCTCTGTGATCTAGGTAGTTTCACTGTGATGTCAGCCCACACAACCTTAGACCACAGAGGCAAGTCAGGCTCCAGGAAGCTGAGGCTGCTCCGTTCTCAGTCCAATCCAGAGTGAAGGTTTCCCTCTCTGAAGCTTTCCAATCCAGCCCAGATCCTCTCTGACCAGCAGGAGTCTTTGACTAATAAATAATCATTATATTGAATGTCTGCTCATCCTCAGAATGAAGTAAAAGTATTTGTGTTCCTAAAATAATCTCCAGATGCTAAGATCAATTATTAACATTGATTGACAGCTCTAAACTGACCCACCATCACTATACAGTTGCAACTGAAATATTGAGAAATATTTCAAGGAAGCAGCAGGCCCTCATCCGCCCCGGTCCACTTGACTGTGTCCCCTGAGACAGATGACAGCTCGCTTCTGGCAGAGGCAGTTAGGTTGAGGACCGTTGCTGATGTCATCAACTGATGTCTCCATCACCAAAGGTGACAGACAGGATGGTCATGGACATAAAACAGAGGCCGAAGAATGAGAAAGAATGGTTGTCCTGTCTGAAGTTTAGCTTGAGCTTTTTAATTTGTTACTAAAGGAAGTATTGGTACAAGTAAAGGCAGGCGAACTTTCCACAAATATTCAGAATTAACTTTGACAACCAAAACATGAACCAAGACGACAAAATAGTGAACATGAAAAAGGAACCAGTCCCACCTTCTTGTGTGTTCCTGATGAAGTAAATGTTTATGAAGATTTGTTGTGTTCTTTTTCCAAAGGTCCAGCCAGCATTGCAGGTCTCAGGAGGAGGAGCCACTTCAGCAGGATCTGTGGGACAAATCCCCCCATGGTGAGACCTGTCCAGCTCCCTGCAGCTCTGCAAGTGTTACCAACTCTTCATTCCAGCTGTTTGGTTGAATCCCATTTTTTCACCTTTGAACCTTTTGAACACTGATGAGGAGGTGAGGCTGGAGGCAAAACCACAACCTCACGTCAGCTCACAGGATGAACCAAAATGCCAGACACTTCCTGTTACTGCTCTAGCACCACCTGTCTCCCCTCCATGTCTTTACCATCTGTGCAGCTTCCTGCTGTCCCTGGACCCTCACAGGTGATCGCTCCACCTGGAGCCTCACAGATGGGTTCTAACCTCCCAATACCTGCAGCCCAGCCTCGACCCACTCAGACACAGTCACCCGTTCAAGCTGGGCCTGGTACCACACTCAAGTACAGACAGAGAGAAAGAAGACACACGGGATCCTTTGAAGAAAATGTAATAAAGACAGGAAGCCCCATCACATTGTCAGTGTTTCAGTGACTGGCATTGTGAAGAGACTGAGACAAAGTCAGTTATGAATGGAGGGCTGAGTTGGAGCAGAGGGGGACAGGATCCTTGGGGTGGACTGTCTTTAGGAGGGTGAGGTGTGTGGTGGTCTTGGTGGACCCTCTGCATCTCAAGCTGAGACCACAGAGTCCTGTGTTCTTGAGTCATTGTCTATAGTCTCTGTTGTTGGAGAGCTCAATGTGTTCCCTGATGGTCTAGTGGCTAGGATTCGGCGCTTTCACCGCCGCGGCCTGGGTTCGATTCCCAGTCAGGGAATGAGTTATTTAGAGGTTGAGGGAGAGGTGATCAGGTGGTCCACATGATGGTGGAGGTGATGAACTGTGAATCCATCATGCCTCCACTCTCACCCCCATTGTAGTGTTCTTGGTTCACTCTGCCATGGCCCCATGTTGAAGGGTGACTGTCTCATTCAGGTTCAACCCTTTGTTAGACTCTATTAAGTCACTGACTCCCAAACTCTGTAATCCTCCTTAGTAGCTTTGGTTCCTCGCAGCACAGAAAGTCTGTTCACTGATGTAGGAACTGGAAAACTTAGAGCTCCGGTCTTTCGTTCCTTCCTACACTGAGCAGAACAAACACAGAACAGAGAGCAGTTCCTCCTACAGTTCTCAGAAAGTCTGAGGGCACCAAAGAAAGGAGGGAAATGCAATCAATGTTGAATTATTTTACATTTCTTATATTTGATCAAAGATAGAACTTAATAAGCGTCCATCAACCTGCAGGACAAACTCCTTCACTGTGTGGGAGGTTCAGAGTCCCTGGTTTGATTGCAGCGTTGACCTGAGCAGGTGTTCATTCTCATCTCAGTAACAGGGGACACTTTATCACAGCAGTGGACAAACATCAGCATTCATCACCCAGCAGCTCCTCTGATCAACAGAACAAGCTGAAGTATTCTGGAGAATGAGGGCATGGATCCCTCTACCTCCCACATGCTAAGCTAGCACTCTACCATTGGAGCTAAGTCCCCTTTTGAGCTTCCATTTGAGTTTTCTGTTCCCATCTCTATGGTAACGGTCAGTTTTGACCCACATCTTCAATCAGCTGTAAAATTCACTAAAAACAATTTTCTATCCTCCAAGTTGTTTCCATCTCTTGGTTTCCTTGGTAGGCTTCCTTATCCATGGAAATATTGATTTGAATATTTTGTTGTGGGCCTCTGGACCTTTTTTTAGTCAGTAAACCCTTGATTTCAATTAAAAAAATGATAAAATGAACCTTTGGGTTTGGCATAAAAGTCTTTTTTTCAGCAACAGAACTTTAATATAAACACTAAATGAAAAGCAGAACAAGCCAGAACACAAACTCTGCTCTGCCGTCCTTCCTGGTTACTGGGCATGGACTGCTGGAAGGGGCATTTTCCTCAGAAAGGGACAAGACGTTCATCCACTCTCACCTCTGGCCCTGGGATGAATGTTGGTGCAAGGAGCTGCACCCATCTTTCCCAGACATCCCCAATGGGGGCAAGCTTGTCAGTTCTTGCTCCGGTGTCTCTGTCGTCAAATCTGAGGACTCTTGATGTTCGTTGAAAGTTCTGAAGTGGCCTTGTGGCCCGGAAAATATTTCTGCCTGTCGATGCGTCCCAGAGACGATCAGTGGCCTCACTGCAGGATCTGAACACTCCAGGAAGAAGAAGAACACCAATAGAAGCATCCAGGTGTCCCTCATCAATGTCTTTCCACTTGTCACCATGGACTTTTTTTCCTTTGAGGTTTGTCACAGCAATGCTGACTCTTTTTAGTGACAGTGGCATGAACAGAACCATCAACCATAAACAGCTCCAAACATGTCTTGATGTCAGTGCCTCTCGTCACAGCAAACCTTGTGATTCCAGGGCTCATTTTGATGACATCAGCAGCAGCTTCCCTGCCATGTACATCAGGAGATACTGAGCTCCAGCCAATGTTCCCTGTAGTTTTTCATGTGTCTGGTTATCCTCACAAGCTCCCTGAGCTCACTGAGGACCACTGTGAGCACTGAAACTGGGAGACGGTTCCACAGGAGGGGAGCCTGATAGCTGAAGGCTCTGGCTCCATTCTACTTCTAGAACTCTAGGAACCAACAGTAACCCTGCATCCTGGGAGCGAAGGGTTCTAGCTGGATAATAGGGGACTAGGAGTTCTGTCAGGTAGGAAGGAGCCTGACTGTTGAGGACTTTGATGGTAGAAGGAGAATTTAGAATTCTATTCTGAATGTGACAGGGAGCCATGCAGAGAAGCCAGTACAGGAGAGACATGGTCTCTTCTACTAGTTCTAGTCAACACACGGGCAGCAGTGTTCTGGACCAGCTGGAGAGTTTTCAGGACCTACTTCTTCTTTTGGTCACAGGTTTGAAGATACCTGTGGAAGTGAAAGGAAAGGCTGCGAGAGACCTGCCATACCTCTCCTGTGACCTGGGACATGATGGCAGTGGTGGGATTTGAACCCAGATGATGGTGAACTACAGCTGATCGCCATGCTAGCAAACCTCTTTTGTTTGGTTTGGTTGTTGTTTAGTGACTGTGGATGAATACACAGGAGAAGTTGAGCATGAATTTGTGTTCCCTGTTCACTTGAATATATGCAGGAGTGTGAGGTGGAAATAATACTTGGAGGAGAATGAGAGTTCAGTCTCAGCGCTATGACCTGTGCTGACACTAAAACATGTCAGCCCACAGAACAAAGATGGCAGTCCTCTGGGAGAGCAAGTACACCACACATACATGAAGAAACCCTACAGGAAACAAATATGTTGCCAGAGACTTTTACTCTGTTTTTGTTGTTTACCAAAGTACAGGATTGGAAGGAGACTGATGGTCGCTGTTTGGGTCATGTGACTGAAGTCATCCAGTCACGTGACTGAAGTCATCCATTCATGTTCAAGCTCAGATAAATCCAGGCTAATTCATACCTGCTACTCAATATGGGCCTTAATTACTCTGCTGGAATTATCACTCTGTCTTAAGGGTTTTCTTAATTGTATTAAATCCTCTTTAATTTCCAAGAAGTCTTCCAACTCATTCATTCATGCAAGCCACTGATCCACAAGACCTCATTGATGAGCTTCAACCTGAGACTGATTGTTTCTCGTTGGACGAGACACCCATTCAATGAGACTCATTGTCAGTCCATTGAAATCTACTGGTGTTCCTGGTGAGTTGATTTAACAACATGAGCTGACAGAATCTACGTTCAGGTAGGAACCACCACATCCAGGGGTCTGGACCTTTGAGCAGGCAGAGCCATCAAAGTAGCAGACTAAGCTAGCAGACATTAGCATTGAGAAGAAACTGATACCTGAGCCTACTTTTGGGTCTGGACCTTTGAGCAGGCAGAGCCATCAAAGTAGCAGACTAAGCTAGCAGACATTAGCATTGAGAAGAAACTGATACCTGAGCCTACTTTTGGGTCTGGTCAGGTGATGACACAATAATATGAGATCATTGTCAGACTGACGCCTGCTCAACACTGACCAAACACTATGGCATTGTGGGAAATTTCTGCTTGGCTCGCGCCCATCAATACATATGAAGAAATTTCTCCAGAATCAGAATTGACAGTGGATACAATTGAGTCCACACTTGTTTTTCATTCTGAGTCAGGTGCAGGTGTGGAACTTCAGACACAGCCTGTGTTTGTGTTGTTCATTCAGCGATTTTTCTTTCAATTCCAATCAAAGCCCCACAGCTGCAGAAAGTGAGAGGACAAGCAGGGATGTTCAAGATGAACGCCCAACGTGGGGCTTGAACCCACGACCCTGAGATTAAGAGTCTCATGCTCTACCGACTGAGCTAGTCAGGCTACATCTGAGTAGCTTCAATAGCCTGAAGTGATCAGAGTGAGAAACGCTACAAGCTCTCCATCAGACTCACAGTCACATGAGCCATCACATGATTGATGAATGACCACAAACACCTTCATCTTTGACAAAGAAGTCAAATAAAAGGTGAACCACAGATGAGACACCAGTGGTAAAAACACTAAAGTGCTGTCAAGGAGAAACAGGATACGAGCAAACACACACACAAGTTACAGAGAGAGAACTCTCCCAGAGGGAACCACTCAAAGGAGAACCTAGAGATCATCAGGCTGGATGACCTCATCAACATGAGACAGGTGGATAGGAAACAAGCTCAGAGATGTCAGGAACATGAGATCCAAGTGGTGAGAGAGCAAGAACTGGTGAGGTTCCAGAACCAGGAGTGAGGTGGAGCCTGCATCACCTACTGGGAGCTTTTAGTCTAAGGTTCAACTTGGACTGGAATGATTTCTGGAGAGACAACGTGCAGGGAGGGAATTTGGAGATGAAGAACAAGTTCCTCTCAGGCTTTAATGGAGTTTTCAGGGGTCAAACAGACCCTCCTCTGATTGGTTGTCAGATGTGTTCTCATTGCACCACAGCCTCCAGGTTGAGGGTTCTGGTCTGAGTCAGACACATTGACTCTGATGCTGCTGAGCCTGAAGGGAGGATGAAGAAAGGAGTGTCTGAGAGAGCTTCACCAGACAAACTGTCCAGTTGAACAACAAACACTAGTCAGTAGGAATGTTGCTGCTGGGACCCTGATTCAAACCAGGGTTGCTGCAGCCACAACACAGAGGACTGACCACTAGAGGATCAGGGCCTCCTGGAGGCTGAGGTTGGAGCTGCTCTGTCTTTGTCTCACTGAGAGATCAGAGACAATTGGAGTCCACAAAGAAATCATTGAGTAATCAAGGAGAGATCAAAGAAAGAATTCTAAGATTAAAAATAGAACTCTGAGATCAAAGGTTGAAGTTCCCCAAGGTTCAGTTTTAGCTCAGACCCTCTTTAATATCTCTGTACTGCCACTTGTCGTCAGGAGACTCAGTATAAACCTCCACAGTCCTGCTGATGTCACTCAGCTGGACATCGCCGTGTCTCCCGGTGACTCAGGACCAGTTGATGTCCATTAACCTGTCATGGAGGCAGAGAACAAAACTGAGGTCTTAATTAAAGCTGGAGGCAGTGTAGTTTGGGCCTGAGCCTCCTTCTGTCCACTGCAGAAAAGTAGCAGGAGTCGTCCTGAATCCAAGGATGTATTTTATGAGAGCGGTGGGACTTGTATTTTAGGAGGTAGAAGCCTCAGTGTGACACCAAGTGAGAATCAGAGCTGAGCCTCTTAAGAGCCCCTCCCCCGCTGCTCTCTGTCAGAGTGGAGAGGAGAGAGGATTTTTGGAGAGTTTGTTGTTTGAAAAAGGCTCATCAATCCCCAGACTGTGGTCAAAAGTTGAATGTAACACATTTTCGTCGGCATTTTTGTCAGGAATGTAGTGAAGTTATTTGTGAAGTGGAGAGAGTTACAGTGTAGACGAGAGAAGCGTCAGTTTGAGGCTATGTGTGTCTGAGGAGACAGCCTCCCATTGGTTTACATTGTAGGGTGAAAAGTGGGTCCTGGACTTTGTCATGACTCAAACAATTTGTAGTTGGTTTCTGTTGGTTTGGTTTGCTTGACTGGTTGTTGTTTGTTGACCTTGCAAATCCATATTTTGGGTTCTGGCTTGTTCTGCTTTTCATTTTGTGTTTGTATTAAAGTTCTGTTGCTGAAAAAATAAATCCAGGGTTTAGTGACTAAAAAAAGGTCCAGAGGCCCACAACTAAATCTTCAAACCAATATTTCCATGGATAAGGAAGCCTAACAAGGTCACCAAGAGATGGAAACAACTTGGAGGATAGAAAACTGTTTTAGTTTATTTGACAGCTGATTGAAGACGTGGGTCAAAACTGACCGTTACCATGGAGATGGGAACAGAAAGCTGACACAAGAGGAAGGTTCCAGCTCTGAAAAAGGAGTTTGATCAAAATCTTGAACTGACAGTAGAAATATCCTTTTGTATGTTGACCTTTGTTGACAGAAGTCACTTTAGCTTGGCAGTGAAAAGAACGGCTGCTAGCTTGACAAAGAACTGCACAAACCAGGTTCAAGCTGGACTTTGGACCCTGGTATCTGCAACGACTCCATCAACTCCTAATCTAGCAGCTCTGCTGGGTCCAACTATTTTACAGAACATTTGACAGACCTGTGGAGCAGTGAGGACACACATGAGTGGACCTTTGCTATCTGGGTGTCCTCCAGTCACGTGACTGAAGTCATCCATTCATGTCAGTGATGTCACTTGGCAGGACTCTCATTGCCGTCTCATTCTAGAAAAGAATCCAGACTCCACCTGTGGCTCCATGATAACTGATGGACCTCTGGTTGGAGGCTGGACGATGATGTTTGGACTGGAAGGAAAACTCCTTGTCCAAATTCCATTGTGTTCAAGTTTAAAGTCCCACAATAAGAAGTAGCTGAATCTGACAGGTGGAGGTTTGGAACTACAAGATGGTGATGTTTTCTTGACTTGATGCTCTGACTGTCAGGGTGGATGACAGCTTCTTCTGCTGCTGCATCTGAGTGGGTATGATTGGAGGTTTTACCTCCCCAGGTTGTTTGGTTCCAGGGGAAATTTTAAAATTCCAGTCCCCAACTTTGGCTGTTCTGAAACTCTTCTCCTGAATCACTCCTGAGCTGCAGCAAGAACAAATACCAGTGCCAACCAGATCAACTTAATGGCTGCTAACAGCCTCAGACACTTGATTTCCATCAATCTGGAGCCAAGAAGGCCCTCACCTGTGGTTCTCCTCCAGGAGGGTCCAGGTTCTGCCATTGTGGCTCCTGGTGCCACTGCCAGAGAGCCTCAGCTGCACACTGCAACATTTCAACAGGAGATTGACATTCCTTCAAATGTCCTGACATCTGATTCCAATGGTTCTGTTCCATATTTATATTTTAAAATCAATCACACAATGAAAGCTGCCTCAGCAGGTTTAAGAGAGAGAACAAGCTAAGAGGTCTGAAACCAGTAAAATATGCTTTTCTGTGTGCAAACTAGTGAGGGGCATGGAAGGATATTTTACCACCAATACAGAACCCAGACTTTAGTCATGTGATGAGATGGTGACTCTGATTATGAAGTTAATGGACAAAATGTGACTTGAAAGAAAACACATTAAAAAATACTAACTAAACTAAATAAATGAATAAAGAAGCAGCACAAATAACGTTTTCTTCTGCACAAATTTACTGGAATTAGACTGCATTTTTGTTAATGAGTAGATGAAAGAGTGTCACATATATATTATATACATGTGATACATGAACATGGCTTTGGACAAAAGCTCAATGAAACTGTAGGATTGTAGAATTATTTAAACGTTCCAAGTGGACTGTTTCAGGTTTCTAGAAGACACTTCAGCTCTCATCCAAGAGGTGTCTGCAGTTTTCTTCACTGATGGGAGGATTTTTGCTCTGTGGGGGCGGGACCTTCTCCAGAGGTGATTGACACATGTGAGCTCTGGGTGTCAGAGTTGTTTTGGTCAGGTTGTGAAAGGGAAATTGACTCAACTGGTGTCTGTCAGTTAAAAGCCTCACAGTAATTCCATAATCTAGGAGTAGAAACCAAAGTCTCCTACGACGAGGATGGGATTGGAACCCACGCCTGCAGAGCTCAATGGATCAGCAGTCCATCACCTTAACCACTCGGCCACCTCGTCTCCTGACCACCATGAGGTGCTGCTTTCTCTGAGCCTTTGAAACAGCTGAACTCTTTGGAGCCCATTTGTCAGAAATGGACCCAGCAGGAGCCACTGAACACAACTCTGACATCATCAGGCTTCTTCCCAGCAGCTTGGTGCTGCAGAAGGAAGAATCCAGACCATCGCTACATCATCAGAGTGAACACCAGCTGATGTTGACCAGTTTAACAAGCCTTTGACTGCCAAATGACATCCAAGCTCAGATTCTCTTGTCCTGGTAGAACAAGTCAATGTTGAAGAAGATGAGAGCACCAGTCTCTTTCATCAAGGAAACAAGCCTCCTATCACTGTCCTATGCAGAGTTTCTTTAAAAAAAAAGTGAGACAACCTCAAGATTTTCTGTTTCCTCTTGTAGGATTTTGCCACAGAGAATCAGAGACAATCAAAAGCGTGTTGGACTTTAACGTTGCAGGACTGAACAAGTCATGACATCATCAGTTTTACCTTCACAGGTGCTTCATTTACTTTACTTTCAATTTTACAGAGGTAGAACCTGAAATCAAAGCTGTCTGTCCAAGGAAGTGAAAGCTTCCCAGGTTGTGATGTTCTTGTCTACAGACTCTGTCTTGTATGGAGCTTCAGTCTTTAATGAAAAGACTCCTCCATTAATAACATCACTGTGCCTCTGCAGTGAATCAGTCACTCCATCCATTTTCTGTACCACTGATTTGTTAAAGGTTATGGGGGGGTGACATTTGGTGAGAGCAGGGTTCACCCTGAACAGGTCACCAGTCCTCAGGTCCACTGAACAGGTCCCCCATGTGGGATGATGGTGTTGAAGGCAGAGGAGAAGTCCAGGAAGAGAAGGTGGACATAGGAGTTCCTGCTCTCCAGATGGGTGAGGGCTGCGTGGACCACTGGTGAAATGGCGTCATCAGTGGAGCGGTGTTGCCTGTAGGCGTACTGGTGGGGGTCCACAGAGACGTCGATGGAGGCCTCTATGTGGGCCTTGACCAGCCTCTCCAAGTACTTCATGACTACTGGGGTGAGTGCAATGGGTCGGTAGTCATTTAGGCCTGTCACTGTGGAGCACTTGGGGACAGGGACAATAGTGGCAGTCTTTAGGCAGGTGGGGACAGGTGACAGCGCCAGTGAGGTGTTGAAGGACCGCGAGACTGTTGATGTTTTTAAAAGGAGGCTCAAGACTCCCCTTTTTAGCTTAGCTTTTAACTGACTTAGTCTCTCTTATCCTTTCATTTTATCACAATATCTTATTGTTACTTTAGTCTTTTAATTATTTTATTCTACTTTTTTATTAGTTCTTAAAACTTTTAGATTTTATATATATTTTATGTCATTCTGATACTTTAATATCATTGTAATTTCTGTTCTTTCCTACTCTACCTTCTTTGAGTCTTTTAGTTTTTAGCTCCAGTGTGTCCTGGTGGGGGCCCTCCACACTGGGAGGTGTGTCTGGTCCGCCCACAGGGGCGTCGTCCTTGGGATCGTCCAGGCCCGGAGAGCTGGGGGGCTCTGCATTATATGTGGAGTGTACCCGGTCTGTCCGGGTCGGGGGGTCTGGGTGGCGGCGCTCCCTGTGGTTGTGGGCTGTGGCACCTCCTGGTGAGGATGGCCCCCATAGGTGGTCTTTCCTCACTAGGATTTTCAGTGCCCTGCCATGTTTCTACTTACAGTCAGTGTGTGGTTGTGTGTATGCGTGTGTGTGTGTGTATGTGTGTGTGTGTGGGGTGGTGGTGGTGTGTGCATGTATGAGGTCATGTGGGTTGGGAAGGCCGGGTTCTTAACATGTATTTATTGTATTGTTTTATATTTTATTTAACGTTGCCTGTTTTCTCTCAGTTCTGTGAAGCACTTTGTGTTGCAGTCTCTGGATGAAAAGTGCTGTACAAATATAAATAAAGTAAACTAAAGCAGACGGACGACTCGAGAATGAGAGAGGAAAGAGTAAACAAAGCAGACTCTTTTGAGGTCTTCTCCTTGGTCCCTTCATTTTTTGAGAATACACTGGACTCAACTGCTGTCCATGATTCTGGATTGTGTTGATCGCGTTGTGAACAAGGATTTGGCCAGGTTTTGTAGGCGGGATCACTGGTGTGCAAACACACCTGACGCTGTGGAGAAAAGATGGCGAGCCACCCACAGGAGAGAGAGAGTCGGAGTGGAAAATGGCGCTGCAAACCTCACCCACCCAGGTGACACTGACCCTGACGGTGGGATTGTGGTAGGACAGAACTGACAGGTTTCACAGAGACACCTTGAATTTCTTTTGGACTGATAACGGACTGAACGAAAAGACTGGTGCTGAAAGGGAGAGACTCTGATTATTGATTTGTGAGATTGAGTTGTAAATTGAAATACTTTGGCCCTGAGTTTTATTTTTATGACTTTGTTTTGTTCACGTTTCCTGATTGTGTGCCAAATCGGTGTTCCATGAGTGGGTTGTTGAAAGGGAGTTCAAGCTTGGATAGAGCCGGTGAAACAAACCAACAGGAAGAGGGAACGTAGAACTAAAACTCATACATAGGCTGAACCAAGATCAAATGAGAACCTAGACTGAGGAAACTCAAATAGACACCGTGAAGTAAACAAACAATCATAGAAATCCAGCCACCAAATTAAACCTCAACTCAAATAAGTCGGGTTAACTTCAAATAAGACTCAAAAGAGGTCAATAACCTGATTCTCCTGAGGTTTGGTTTCTGTCTGTTGGTTGGAGGGAGACTCCTTTATTGAATGTGTGTGGATGTAAAGGGTTTGGTACCAATAGTTTTTGTTTTTCTGACATTTTCTGTCTATAAAGAAGTCGGCAGTTTTATTCACTGACTAGTCTGTGGTCTGTTATTCTTGCATTAGAATCAACCACTCACATGAGCCTAAAATCTCTGGTCCTCCACCTGAAGTGAGACACATGGGAACTTTGACCCTCATCAACCATGCAGGGAGGAGTTCTCAGAGTCTGATTGTGCTGATGAATCATCAGAACTCTCCATCACGCCGTGACGAGGACATCTCAGTGTCAAATCTGTCATTTCCTGCTGCCAGTAGGTGGCGCTGTGGTCACTGCTGACCTGTAGATGTGTTCAGACTGGGATGTTGATCAAACCTGGAAGTTTCAAACAGATCTGACAGGTGGAGAGGATTCAGAAGAATTGAAGCTTCATTTTAGTTGGAGCCTGAAAATGAGGTGAGACTGAGGGCTCCCAGGAGTTGCAGGTAGGTGCTGCCCCCTAGTGACTCAATGGAGAACAACATGTAATGACGTGAACGTTCTACATTTTTCCAGTTCTTGACTTCATTCATCCTCAAACTTCTTCAAGCTGGAAGAGAGTGAGATCATTTAAAGTAGAGAGTCAATAATCAGCATCTCATCACTCATTTGTTCTCTGGTGGTGACCTCACGACTCTGCAGTGTGACATCACACATTTCGCTGATGTCATCCTCAAGTGTGTCACTCAGTTCATGCAGCCTTCATTGTTTTATTTTATTATTTCCTTTCACTTTGATCTTCACAAAGACGAAGTGCGTCTGATGGAGGCACCACTGATAGAGTGGAATGTTTCCATGTTGCCATGACAACGTGAGGCCCCTCACCTCCTCTGTTCCTTCTGCCGGTCGGCGTCAGAAGAGCAAGATGGCTGCTTCTCCATCTGGGTGGATGAGCAGCTCCTCCCATCTCAGGCAGACGCTCCCTGGCTGCATGTCAGCAGCTCCTCAAAGCTCCTTCTGGTTTCTTTGCTCTCCTGATGCTGCGCTGGTGGATTTGTCCACCTCTCATTCTCCAGGGTTCTCAGCCTCATGTTCTCTCCCTCCTGTTCCAGCTCCTCCAAGTTTCCAGTGGAAGTTTGGCTTTTGTTTGCTACTTTGTCTTTTCTCCTCTGTTGGTGCTTTGAGTTCCTTTGTTGTTCTTTGTCTTTTCATCATTCAAGCCTCCTTTTGTTGAACGCTCCTCTCCCCCGTCTGTATTTGGGTCCTGTTCTCCTCCACTTTGGCCAAGAAGGCGGCCCAACAAGAGTCACCAGTGATGTCACAGCTCCTGGATGCCCCGCCCCTTCACCTGGTGCAGGTCGTGTGATGTCACTGAATCCCACTCAGACCAAACCAGTCAGAGATCAGTGTGTTTGTGTCAGTGATGTCATCGCTGCTGACATCACAGCCCTCCATCCACACACGCCAGACTGAGGTGGAGGAGGTGATGTTGGGGTTTTCAAGGTCTTCGTCATGAGTGGGAGGGGCTGAGCTGGTGAATGATCAGCTGACCAGGTCTGGGCTCAGTTCAGATGTTGAGCCACTGCTGACTGCCGTTTGCCTGAGGAAGACCCAACGTTCCCCTCAAGAAATGGAGGGCAGTTTTTAGTGCAGCGTTCATTCTGGTTGGAGTTTTCCTTTCCTTTGCCCTGCACCTCTCTGGTGGGGAGGTGCTCCCTGTTGACAAGGACTCAGTGGAGAAGACTGGACCAGGACCTTCACTGGTTCAAGGAGCACCGAGGCAAAGGGAGGCCCAGACCAGCAGCCAGGGTGACCAGTTTGAAAACCTGCTCCTCTTCCATGCTGACTTGTTGGTGTCTCCTCTTTTATTCCTGAGAGATTTTAATCTCAGCTCTCTGAACCTGAATGGAGCAGAACCAGGAAATCATTGCAGGAAATCATGGAGGAGAAATCATGGAGGAGAAATGAATGAATGAGACTTCCAGTCAAACTGAGACAAACGTCCAGGTTTGGTCATCAAAGATATCTGACATTCATCAGTAGACTGACAAAGATGCTCATTATTATTGCAGCAGATTAAACTAGAGAATAAAGAGGGTCTCACTTTGGAAAAAAATATTGCAGGATATTTTTGTTTTATCAGAGAGGCTTTAATGTCTGTCTTTGATGTCTAAACTCTGACTCTGATGTCATTGGTGGTGACTGAATTCTACCCCCTGACACACTGAAGGCTCATATTGGTGAGCAGGTAGGTGCTGCCCCCTAGTGACCCAATGGAGAACGACATGTAATGACATGAAGATTCTACATTTTTCCACTTGTGAGATAAAAATACCTCACAGCAAGAAGGTTCAGGGTTCCAGTCCCGGCTGGAGCACAGGATCTTTCTGTGTGAGTCTGCATGTTCTCCTGTTCCTGTGTGGGTTCTCTCTGGTTCTCCAGCTTCCTCCCACAGTCCAAAGACATCAAGAGGGGACGAGGCTGATTGATACTCTAAATTGACCGTAGGTGTGACTGTGAGAGTGAATGGTTGTCTGTCTCTATGTGTTGGTCCTGTGATGGACTGGTGACCTGTCCAGGGTGAACCCTGCCTCTCGCCTGTAGATGCTGGGATAGGCTCCACCCCCATGACCCTTATCAGGAATAAGAGGAAGACAACGGATGGATGGATATTGGAAACGACTGCAATACAGTATATAAATATTCTAGTTCCATACATGGGAACCTGGTTCTCCTGCTCTTTAACATCCTCCAATAGGAATGGACCGTCTATGACAAAGTATCAATAAATCTATCAAGGAGGAAGAAGAATTCTGATCAAAGAACTGAAGTCAATCTGGAGATCAGTTGATCTCTGGAAGGAGGAGGAGGAGGCATCCCGTGCTTTTATCTCTCTGTTCATGTTTCCTGCTGTGTGTGTGTGTGTGTGTGTGTGTGTGTGTGTGTGCGTGTGTGTGTGTGTGTGTGTGTGTGTGTGTGTGTGTGTGTGTGTGTGTGTGTGTGTGTGTGTGTGTCCCAGCTGCAGCAGTCAGTTCAGGTTCCTTCAGTGTGACTGAGGGAGGTTTCTGTCCGATGGTGTCTCCCAGTGTGAACACAGCCTGACTGCTGATGCTGTGCCGACTCTGACAGTGGTTCAGTTTTTCTCAGTGGCTTTGTTGCTGCTCTCAGATCAGAATGAAAGTTCTCTCAACTCGGAGTTCAGCCTCCACAACATCGAGTCACTTGTTTCTCCTTCCTTTGATCAAATAGCGAACGCTTTTGGACGAGGAGGGAGGAAACCACGGCGTTTCACTGCTTTACATTTAGAATCTCACGCCAAGCCGGAGAAGCAGGTCCTGAATCAGTCGCGTGGTCACTGCCAGCTGGAGAGGCTTCGGACGTCACCACATACGTCATCAATACGCGCTTCACAGAACGAGACGAAGACGCGGGACTTTTCGAACAACAAGGACAGAAGGAGAAGTCCGTGAACCCCCGGCCTCGGTCTTTGTCTCCTGAAGGCTGAGTGGCGCCGGTAGAACCTCAACATGTGCGCCGCGCAGCTGCTGCGGGTGTCGGTCCAGGAGCGGATCCTCGCCGCCGCTGAAGACTTCCTGCTGCAGCTGGGAGAAGGAGACTCAGCGGCTGGAGTCCCGGTGCTGAGAGCGCTGCTCACCGAGCGGCTGGCGGCGGCCGCGGAGCAGATCGTGGCTCTGCTGGAGGAAACCGTGGCGGAGTACGAGCGGGAGAACCGCCGGCAGAGGTTGCTGCTCGATGCCGTGCTGAAGCCCCGAGTCAGGCTGGACAGAGCAGGTGAGTCCCCGCAGGGACCTGCTGGGCCCCGAATTCAGTCCAGGAAGTGGAGCTGCAGAGGCCCTCAGAGAGCATTTTAGGGGATTTTAGGTGTAAAAAGCCATTTCCGGGTTGTGTGTGAACGTCTGAAAGGTAAAATGTAAAAATTCAAAGGTCAAAATCAAAGGGTAAACTAGTTTTTCTGTGGATTGTTGTCCAGCCTTCTTTTGTAGTTTTTACCCTGTCCTGTTCAGCAGCAGCATCCATGTTCCTGGTGCTTTGTTGGACTGAAGCAGTTCTACTCTGCTAAGGAGGAACCTGATAAACTCCTCCTATCACCTTCTGTGTTGAACTTTATTAGGAATGTGTTGGTTCATTGATGAAGCTACCGGACTGAGGCTCAGGAGAGGACAGGAAGAGAGAGCAGGGACAGGACAGGGAGGACAAGGGGGGGGCAACAATTGGAGAAAAACAAACAAACAAAAACAGTAACAACAATAACAACAGAGATTTATCGAGAGTTCGATCTGAAATTCTACTGGTCACCAAGAGACGAACTATAAAAATAGACCAGAGAGAGAGAGAGAGTAGAGCCAGCAGGTATTTCTTCTCAGAGTATTACAGTTCTACAACACAGAACAACAGAAGTTATCAGTCGAGAAAAACTCTCACTGACCTGTCTTTGTAGCCAGAGAGGCGTGTATTTTGAGACCAGGTGTGTGTGTGTGTGTGTGTGTGTGTGTGTGTGTGTGTGTGTGTGTGTGTGTGTGTGCTATGGTTTGTCTTGAATGCGGTGGGCAGCTGACTGTAGCTGATGTGGGGGACCAGAACATCACACCCCCAGTCCAGGATAGCAGGCAGGTCAGGACCAAACCACCAGGGCACCCAGAAACCCCCTGAACACAGGGAGCCCCAGGAACCCCCCCCCCCCCCCAGGCCACAGGCCCAACCCAGGCCCGCGCTGGTGCAGTTAGCAAAAGGGGCAGCAATGGACTCACTCCCCGCCCCAGCTGCCCCCCCATCCCAACATGGGTGCAGGGTGTGTGTTGTGCGTGGGAGTGTAGATGTGATGGTGTGGATGACTAGAATGTAGTTATAATTCAGGGAGGCACCCGGGGCGTGGGAGTGCCGCCGGTTGCTTGTTTGTGTGCCATTTATTCTTTTTTATATATAAATATTAATATTAATATTGGTCCAGACGTTATGTGTGCCAGAGAGCTAAGTATTTCCTGTGTAGGGGTTTTTTGTGTTGTGTTATTTTTTGATGGCGCCATGAAGATCATGAAGTGAAAGAAACAAAGACCTGACGCATCAGTGGATCTCAGGAATCGTCATTCCAGGGCTGGAACCTGAGGTGTGAGTCACTGTCAGTGGTCAATGTTAAGAACACTCCCATTGACAGGCATCAGAAGCATGTTACCATTGGACTGAACCAAGACAAGACCAAGCTGAGGGGACATTCACACTGTGTTGCTAACTCCTGCTAACTGAGTCGTGTGTGACAGGCTGGCCCAGCATGCTGTGCATGTTGGTGTCCTTGTGTCGTTCTTCTGGAGGCTGCTACGGTGCTACCTTGTTAAAAGATGATCCTGTAGACTGGAAATTATATCAGCCCATTAAAAACAACCTTTTTTTCTCCACTGCCCGGTTGGCCTGGGCTGGACCGGCCATTAGGGAATCATTCCACTTCTCCCAGTGGCCAGCACCTCCCTGGCTGTGAGTGTAGGTGGGCTGACATGTTTAGCATTGGTACAGGTTCCCTCTGGTTCTAGGGACTGAACTCTCATTCTCCTACAGGGTCTCATTCTAGAAATGAACATTCTGACCAGCAGATGTGATCATGAATGGACAAAACCATTCAGCAGAGGGGACCTATGACCTTTGACCTGGGTGACCCAACGTTGATCCAAGCATCTGAAGCCAGCGTTTCTGTTCCCAGTTTTCTGACTGGTCCTCAGTAGCAGGACGTCTCTTTTCATTGAGTTGATTTCTGTTTCTGTCTGTTGCTCCGCTGTTTCAGAGTCAAATGAAGAGATTTCTGATGTTGCTGTTTGTGTCCTGCAGATGTGGAGCAGCTGCTGGTGATTAAAGAAGAGGTTCCCCCTGAGCTGCAGGACCCAGAGCCCCCCCACATTAAAGAGGAGTGGGAGGAGCTCTAGACCAGTGAGGAGGGAGGGCAGCTTCAAGGGCAGGAGGAGGCTGATATCACCACGTTCCCCTTCACTCTGGTCCCTGTGAAGAGTGAAGGGAACGAAGAGAAACCTCAGTTCCCACAGCTTCATCAGAGTCTAACTGAGGAGAACTTGAAAGAAGAGTCTCTGAGCAGCAGCCCAGTTCATCCTCTGAAAACAGAAGCTGATGGAGAAGAGAGTGGAGGACCAGAACCAGAACCAGCCAGCAAGGTAGATCCAGATCCACTTGTACAACCCCAGACTGAAGACCAGATGTCAGACTCTTCTGAAGCTGAGACTGAAGTCAGTGAGGATGATTGGGTCAGACCTGATAACACGACTACCTCTGAGCACAAGGAACCCTTTGGCTCAAGGAGGAATTTGCTTCAGAAACTGAGCCCAGGACAGGAAGTGAGTCATTGCAGCTCAAAAGAGCAAAAAGTAAAGACTGAAAGAGGATCAGAGATCATCAGGAACATGAACTTTGGTCCTTCTGAATCTGAGACAGAAGTCAGTGAGGATGAGCGTCCCTTTAGGTGCTCAACATGCAGTAAAGGTTTTAATTACAAAGGTGGTTTGGATATACACATGAGAACACACACTGGGGAGAAACCATTCACATGCTCAGTTTGTGGAAAAAGATTCTCTGTCAGGGAACATTTGAAAACACACATGAGAACACACACTGGGGAGAAACCGTTCCCCTGCTCAGTTTGTGGTGGAAGGTTTTCAGAAAAGGGATATCTGCATAGACACATGAGAACACACACTGGGGAGAAACCATTCCCGTGCTCAGTTTGTGGCACAAGATTTTCAGAAAAGGGGCATCTGAAAAGACACATGAGAACGCATACTGGGGAGAAACCATTCCCATGCTCAGTTTGCGGCACAAGATTCTCAATTAAGGCACATTTAGAATTACACATGAGAATGCACACTGGGGAGAAACCACATCCCTGCTCAGTTTGTGGCAAAAGATTCTCAGTTAAGGGAGATCTGAAAACACACATGAGAACGCACACTGGGGAGAAACCGTTTCCCTGCTCAGTTTGTGGTGGAAGGTTTTCAGAAAAGGGATATCTGAATAGACACATGAGAACACACACTGGGGAGAAACCATTCCCGTGCTCAGTTTGTAGCACAAGATTTTCAGAAAAGGGGAATCTGAAAAGACACATGAGAACGCACACTGGGGAGAAACCATATCCCTGCTCAGTTTGTGGTAAAAGATTCTCAGTTAAGGGAGATCTGAAAAGACACATGAGAACGCACACTGGGAAGAAACCATATCCCTGCTCAGTTTGTGGTAAAAGATTCTCAGTTAAGGGAGATCTGAAAAGACACATGAGAACGCACACTGGGAAGAAACCACCTTTGCAAGAAGTGGCTTTGAAGCATGACAAGAGTGGGAGACGCAGGTTGAAGGCCAAATAATGAATTTATTTGGTGAAAAGAACAACGATAAACCAAAATTGAACTCAGACAACAATGTGATGTGATTGTCAGTAGAGTCAGTGGTGTGGGTTCATGTGTGCATGTGTGTAAGGGAGGTGGAAGGAAGAGATGTTGTCTGCTGAAAATCAAAGTGACAATGGATGAGGAGGAAGAGAGGCTCCTGGCCAGCAAGGCGGGTTCTGTATGTAGAGAGCACCGGGCCCAGGAGCTTCAACTAGGAGGAACGAACAGCCCCCCACCCTCCAGATACCTGCTGCAACACCAGAAACAGCATGAAAGGCACCAGCCACGGGACCTTTATCCCCCCCCCCCCCCCACACACACACACACACAAGAAAGGGGTCACCAAAGTACCTTAAATGTATTTGTTTAAAAAAAAAGCCAAAATGATGATTAACCAAACCCCCTCAAACCATGTACATCACCCATTGTTCTGTACAGATGAGGTAAACCTATCAGGAGGTGAACCAGTGGCTGCTCCGGTGGTCCAGCATCTCTTGTCCCAAGGTACCGCATTGACCGGTGCACCCAGAAAGCAATGATGTAGGAGGCTAGGAAAAGACAAGAGGAGAACCAGAGACAGGAAAACAGTTCACTATCAATTTCCACACTGAAGGAACTCTAGACAACGCGTCCACCACCACTTTGTTGGTCCCCTTCACACAGGAACTATCCAGTGTGACTGCAGGAACAGAGACAAAGAGAGGAGAAAACACAGCAGGAAAGAGACAGGATGAAGCTGAAATCATGGAGCCACCATTGGATAGGAGGGTGTGAGGGCTGATCTGATTTCTCTGAGGTCACCATCAAAGATCCACTTGGCACCAAGTACTGATCTTTATATTGATGTATTGATCCTGATCAAACACTGAATTGTCTTTGAGATGTGTGAAAATAAATGAGTTGGTGGAGTCTCTGATATCAGTGATGTCATCCAGCTGATGGAGAAATATGGGACATCAGCTGGAGCCTCCGGTGAAGTACCTTTAGTAGTAGTACACATGCAGTACACGCTCAGGACCGGCTCCTACACTTCCTACTACGCTCAGGCAGGGTGCTGTGCTGCTGGGCACCACTCAAACAAATACATGGTTCCTATGTGAGGGATTGGTTGGATTTCCGGTGTATCAGGACCAGGACTGAAGTTGGTCCCTGACCGTCCTGGAGGGGCGGCTGTAACACAGGATGAGTTTTCACAGTGAAGGTCTTCTTCTTCTACAGCTGAATTAAAGTGTAAACAGCCGTCAAGACACCTTTTAACTGTCCTTATAAACTTGTCTTTTAATAAACTTTCTGTTCTTCAAGTCGTCAGTGCTTTTGTTTCCATGTAGAGGCTCTACTTGATCACCACCCTTGTGTTTGACTGTTTGGAGTGGATGTTGTCTGCAGACATCTTTCTACTTTAAATAGATTAAAGACTTGTTTTTCCATCTCATGTTGTTCCTGCAATGATTGAAGGCAACAAACAACAACACATTATTTGCCATTTTTCATGTTATTTTGAACTTTTCAATTTTTATCTCAGTTCTGGATAAAAATCATTCTTCTTCCTCTTCTGTTTAACAGCAGCTGTTCTCTAAGTTTGAAACTCCACATTAGAACTGCAGCAATCAATCAATCAATCAGGTTTGGGGAACCAGCCCAACAGAAACATGGTGTCAGGGGCCTCTTATGTGTTACAGTTGGAATGTCCTGGCTCAGGGACTCTTGGATTTCACCTCACCAGCAGGATGGATTTTGCGTTTGTTTTGTCTTCTCTTTTTTTCCTTGTACTTGTGGTCATCATTGTCTCCAATAAGAAAATCTGAGGCTGGGACGTCTTGATGACTCTTGAAGACAGGAAGCAGGTCTCAGAAGAGTGTCAACAGTCTGGTGCTGCATTTCTCTCTCTTCTAGACTCGACTGGTGTCCATCAGTCTGTCCATGAACGCCCTCACTGTCACAACCACACCTCCACCTCCTCCTAACATGTGGAACTGAAGCTGAACATCTCGTTGTGTTTCCACAGAACGCTTTTATCAGACCATCAATCAATCACTTTGGACTTTGAACTAATCAACTACACTCCACTCAGGAAAACTGTGGTTTCCAGATGTTTGTCTGATCAGGCCACACCTGGATTTAAGGAAGCGATTCCAGTCGTGCTTAATCAGTGTCGTGTCCCATTGTTACAGAGGACACTGTTGTCCACCTTAGTCCCTCCCAAATTGATAATTTTATCAATAGAGCAACAGGCACCTTAGGATCAACTCTGGACTCATTTGCCCCACTAAAAACTAAATCTATAAATCCAAGGAAACAAGCACCTTGGTACAATTCAGAAACCAGACAGCTTAAACAAAAAACCCAGAAGTTCAAGAGAATATGGCGCTGCCCCAACTGGAGGAGTCTCATTTAGTCTGGCAAGACAGCCTTAAAAGCTATAAGAAAGCCCTTCGTATAGCGAGAGCAGCCTACTACTCAGCACTAATAGAGGAACACAAGAACAACCCAGGTTCCTCTTCTTTCATGGACTTCTTTAATGACAAAATTGTCCTTATTAGAGAGAAAATTCACCTCCTCCTGCCATCAGCTGACAACATGGCACCTATAGCCTCAGAAGCCTTAGAGGCTGCTGGAGGACCAGACGTACACTTGACAGTTTTTCTACCGTTAGCCTTGATGAGCTCAGTTCAATCATTTCCTCCTCTAAACCATCCACCTGTCTTCTAGACCCCATCCCAACCAAGCTACTTAAGGACTCTCTACCCCTCGTTAGCACCTCCCTCTTAGATATGATCAATGTGTCTGGTATCTGGTTACGTCCCACAGTCCTTTAAAGTGGCAGTAATTAGACCCCTTCTCAAAAAAGCAACCCTGGATCCAGAAGTTTTGGCCAAATACAGACCAATGTCAAATCTTCCTTTTCTCACCAAAATTCTGGAGAAAGCAGTTGCTAAACAGCTCTGTGACTTCTCCATAGCAACAGCCTATTAGAGGATTTCCAGTCAGGGTTCAGGATTCATCATAGCACAGAAACTGCACTCGTCAGAGTTACCAATGACCTCCTACTAGCATCAGATGAGGGACTGGTCTCTGTGCTGGTCTGATTAGATCGTAGTGCAGCTTTTGATACCATTGATCACCATATCCTTCTACGGAGACTGGAACATGTCATTGGCATTGAAGGAACTGCACTTAACTGGTTCAGGTCCTATTTACTAGGTCGATCTCAGTTCGTACTCACTAATGATAAACCCTCGGAAACCACTGCAGTCTCTTATGGTGTTCCTCAAGGCTCTGTGCTTGGACCAATCCTCTTCACCCTTTATCTGCTTCCTCTCGGTCACATTATTAGGAAACACTCAATTAATGTTCACTGTTATGCTGACGACACACAGCTGTACTTATCAATGATCCACATGAAATAAATCAGCTGACTAAACTGGAGGCCTGTCTGAAGGAGATAAAAACTTGGATGACCCTTAATTTCCTTTTATTGAACTCTGACAAAACTGTGTCATGAAATAACTTCTGTTGGGATTTGGTTCGATATAAATAAAATTGACTTGACTTGACTTTTAGGTTAGAATTAATTTTAAAGCAGAAAACTCTTCCCTCTTCAATCCTGTCACTCAGTGTTGTAAACTGTTTCAAACAAATTCTACTGTTCAACAGTTCAAGTGTTTCTAATGAAGCTGAATGTTCTCTCTTCTACTTTCCTCAATTGGGTTTCTTTCATGTCCTCCTGAGATCAAAGACAGAATTCTAGCTACTGTCAAAGCCCTGATGACATCATCAGGAATTCTGACTTTGATCTGGAGCCTCTTGCTTTAATCTGAATTTGATCTGACGAATGTTTTAGTTTAGGTTGCATGATACCGACCACCTCATTTCTCCTGATGGACTGGTGACCTGTCCAGGGTGAACCCTGCCTCTTGAACAATGTCACCTGGGATCGCCCCCCCCCCCCCCCATGACCCTTAAAGGACAAGAATAGAAAGTGGATGGAGGGATGGACTCAACAGTGAAATCAGCTGATCTGATCCACATTCTAATTTTTCCTGTCCCTCTTTAGGAGTCAATGAGAATAGTAGTGTATATAATAATGTATATCCAACCTTGGAGTATCTTTCCAAAGCTTTGAGTATTTCTTCTTGTTTCTACTTGTAGTTTTAGTGTCTGGATCTTTTCTTTTGATATCCTGCTGTCTGCTCTTTGCTTTTGGAGCTTCCTTCAACAACTACCAGGCCTCCTGGGTACTGTAGGAAACATGGTCAAGTTCTTCTGACTTCTCCAGGAACGTCCTGCTCACATTGGTCTGTCTTCATTTTGACTCCTCCCACTGCCACAATGACCAGCCTTTATACTCTTGGTGACTGGGGCCCTGGTTGCTGCAGGCCTCAACACCAGCCTGTGGTTGTGAGCAGTGCAGAACAGAACTGACAGTATCTCCCATGCAGGACCTGGGTCAGCGCCTGGTGCCAGCTGGGGCACCGCTTTAACCTGGACCCCTAGAAGATCTTCTCCAGGAACTGGCCTTTTTGGTTCCATCAAGGCCTGAGAGGATGGTGAAGAGTGATCCTCCACCAGGCAGCACAGGCAGCAGCAGCCATTTTGTTCCACTAGAATCAAGTATGATAGTGACAGACTGGTGAGTACTTGCTAACTAACACTTCCTGTTTTTACTGCTATTCTTCCATGAATGTGCTCATGTTGGCTGGTCCCCAACCACAGTTTCAAAGCCATGATGTCATCTTTCATCAACAATCAGACTTATATTTTCTCTATTTGGACAAATACGGTTTCAACTGACACGGCTGGCCAACGTCCTGGAGTTCATTCAGCCTGTAGAACCAGGTGCTGGTTCCTTCTTTTACCAGGCAGGAACGGGCAGCAGATCCAAGATCAGTAGGTGCAGATGTCTGCTTTGACTGGTAGGAGGAAAGAGAGCAGGACAGCTGGTCAGAGACAAAGACAGATCATGAAGAAGGAGTGCTGTATTCTGCTAGCACATGCAAGTGACAGTCAGAGATCAGGAGTCTCAGCAGGGAAAGATTCATCTCTTCTTTCAGAGGACAATTGGACGTTCACTGGAAGACTGTGAATGTTTGAGGGTCAGAGGAGAAAAGAGGACAAGTGCACCTGTTGTGTGTGATGGGGCACCAGCATGGAGGAAGTTGTCAAACATTTTGAGCGAAAAAGCATGAATCTTCAAGTAAAGAATTAAAATGATTTAGTTCACAATGAGGTCTCTGTCATAAAACAAAAGGAACAACTGACTCCCTCACCATTTCCACCTTCTTTAACAGATTCACATTTCAAAACAACTAGGTTTATTTTGTTCCCTTCTTTTAGCAGAGGATGGTTTTGATCCATCCACCTCTGGGTTCTGGGCCCAGCACGCTTCCTCTGTAAATCCATATTTTGGGTTCTGGCTTGTTCTGCTTTTCATTTTGTGTTTGTATTAAAGTTCTGTTGCTGAAAAAAAGACTTTTTTGCCTTTTTAAAAACACACACACACACAAATAGTTTGTCTTTGAGAGAGGACAAAAAATATTTGACTGTGCAGACATGAACTTTCATTGTCTAATTTCAGTCTCCTACAAATGTGTGTGAATGTGGTCGTTGTGGCCGAGTGGTGAAGGCGATGGACTAGAAATCCATTGGGGTCTCCCTGCTCAGGTTGGAGTCCTGCCAACAATGTTAAACTGTTGACAATTTAAATTTGACTCATTTTTCCTCCACACTGTCCTTCATCACAGCATTTAACATCAGGACTGCTCCCAGATCAGCTCCATGACCTCATCCCTGCACCAGAGTCCCACCCAAGTTCATCAAAAACGGTCAAGCATAAATATATAATATGTATATAATGTGAACACACCTTTACAGGTGCGTTAATGTCCTTAATGATAGAGAATGAATGAAAGGTTTGTTCAGAGTGGAGTGCAGTACCACAGTCAGGCGAGCAGGTGGGGCTTTCATTGGTGCTGCCGACCTAATTGCAGTATCTGTGCTCTGCCAGCAGAGGTCGTGCTTCATCACCAATCTTCTAGGGTGTCTGAGTGGTGCCGCCATGTTTAGGTCGTAGCAGGAGGCTGTAGCTGGAGGTCGTAGCAGGAGGACGTATGTTGGTACTTGGCAGTTCGGACGTAGCGAAAGTCAGTTATGAATGGAGGGCTGAGTTGGAGCAGAGGGGGGACAGGATCCTGGGGGTGGACTGTCTTTAGGGGGCTGAGGTGTCTGGTGGTCTTGGTGGACCCTCTGCATCTCAAGCTGAGACCACAGAGTCCTGTGTTCTTGAGTCATTGTCTATAGTCTCTGTTGTTGGAGAGCTCAGTGTGGTCCCTGATGGTCTAGTGGTTAGGATTTGGTGCTCTCACCGCCGTGGCCCGGGTTCGATTCCCTGTCAGGGAATGAGTTATTTAGAAGTTGAGGGAGAGGTGATCAGGTGGTCCACATGATGGTGGAGGTGATGAACTGTGAATCCATCATGGCTCCACTCTCACCCCCATTGTAGTGTTCTTGGTTCACTCTGCCATGGCCCCATGTTGAAGGGTGACTGTCTCATTCAGGTCCAACCCTTTGTTAGACTCTATTAAGTCACTGACTCCCAAACTCTGTAATCCTCCTTAGTAGCTTTGGTTATTGATGATCTGCAATGGTTCATGGGGGTGGAGCCTATCCCAGCAGCCTTCAGGTGAGGGGCGGGGTTTATCCTGGACAGGTCACCAGTCCATGGCAGGGCCAACACATAGAAACAGATTGATTATAAAAATGTTCATCCCCAGTTTGAAGTTAGAGACAGGATTTAAGTGTGGAAGGTTTTTGTCTTCAATTTAATTCTGAGTGTTGTAAACTGTTTCTAACAAACTCTACTGTTCAACAGTCAAAATGTTTTCTAACCAAGCTGAATGCTCTCATATACTTTTTAAAGTTGAGTTTCTCTCACGTCCTCCTGAGATCAAAGACAGAATTCTAGGTACAAATAAATAAACAATAAAAGCCCTGATGACATCATCATCAATTCTCTCTTTGATCTGGAGGCTCTTGCTTCAAATAAAAACCGTTGTTCCATGGAAAGATTTGCATAAAAACACACAAACAAACAAACACAGACACACAGACACACACAGACACACAGACACAGACACACACACACACACACACACACACACACACACACTCCCAGTCACTAACCCATATTGTCACCACTTATAGCACCACTGGAGTATTGAAAGAGATTCCACATGTTGGTCAACCAGAGAAGCTCCAACTGGTGAAGGTCATCCAACCCTGCATGAAGGTCAACCTCCATCATCTGCTGCTCCTTAGCAGGGACTTAGCTCCAATGGTAGAGTGCTAGCTTAGCACTCAAATTGTGTTATGTGTTATTGGTTGGTTGGCCGGTCGGGGATTGTGAAACTGCTGAAGTAGGCACAGACATGGGTAGCGAGAGAAAGAGAGATAAAGAGAAAGAGAGAACGAGGGATCTCTCTTCAGTCTGCTTTATGGTAGCTCTCCCTACATTCTCCTTCTCAGAATACTTCAGCTTGTTCTGTTGATCAGAGGAGCTGCTGGGTGATGAATGCTGATGTTTGTCCACTGGTGTGATAAAGTGTCCCCTGTTACTGAGATGAGGATGAACACCTGCTCAGGTCAAAGCTGCAATCAAACCAGGGACTCTGAACCTCCCACACAGTGAAGGAGTTTGTCCTGCAGGTTGATGGACGCTTTGGAATTCCTTCAACATTGATTCCTTTCCTGTCTCCTGCTGAGTCAGCATCCAGAACCTGGTCAAGAGGAGGCTGAGAGCTCAGGAGGTGATGTGACGGCTGGTTGGACAACTCAGCAGCCAGAGCTTCCAGTCTGAGACCCCAGCTCCACACCATGGAGAGCCTCCTGGATGATGTCCTCAAGCAGCGTCCCTGTTTGTCTCCTGGCTGCACCTGGATGCCTTAACAGCTCTGAGAGTCCAGCAGTGTTGCTCTCTGTCCATCTGATGTCCGTCCTCTCCTGTGTTCATCCGTTGAGGAGAAGGGAGACGGATTTCTCTTCCTCTCTTCTCTCCAGACGACCTTCATGTGTCAAACTACTTTGTGCTGCTCAAAGATCAAACTGATCCAGTGGCTCCAGGTGCCTCCACCTCTCTGGACTCAATTCTGACTTTGATCTGTGTCTGTCCAGCCAGTCCTGAGTGGATCCAACAGTTTCCCATGGGTGACTCTGTCGTGGTCTCTCTCCTGCTGTCTCCAACTCTCAGAGTGCTTCTACTGGTTTCTCCCCATCGTCCCTGTTGCTAGGCAGAGCACTGGTGAGGACTGAGGCCAGTGATGTCATCACCTCCAGCTGAGACCTGCCAGGTGATCCTGCTTCATTCAACTCTGCTGCCTCTGCCACTGCCCTGACTGGTGAGGCTGACAGCAGGTTCTCTCTCATCTAAACTCTCTGGTTACAATGGAGGCTGAAATCCTTGTGATTGGTGGTTCAATCATCAGGTCTGTTGAACTCCCAGGTGCCATCACCTGCTGTCTTCCTGGTGCCAAAGTTGTGGACATTATTGAACGTCTCCAGGACTCATCAATCTCCACCCCTCCTGCAGAATCTCCCTGTCTCTGTGTAGGTTCTCTCTGGTTCTCCAGCTTCCTCCCACAGTCCAAAGACATCAAGAGGGTAGTGGTTACCTGGACACTCTAAATGACTGAGTGTGAATGGTTGTCTGTCTGTGTGTGTTGGTCCTGGGATGGACTGGTGACCCATCAAGGGTGAACCCCCTCCTCACCCATTGTCAGCTGTGATAGACTCCACCCCCACGAACCATTGCAGACAATCAGTATAGAAATGGAAACTTAGCTGCTATGTTGAATCACTAAAACCTTCTGAAGACTTCTTTTGCTTCAGTGGTAAAGTAGAATGTTATTAACTCTCTCAATTATTTGAATTCTGATTTCCACCTCTTTTTAACAGATCCACATTTCAAAATAACCAGGTTTATTTGGCTCCTTTCTTTTAGCAGAGGATGGTTTTGATCCATCAACCTCTGGGTTCTGGTCCCAGCTCTCTTCCTCTGCACCACTCTGCTCTACCATTTATTAAACAGGCCTTGATTTAGTATTATTTATTTCTTTTATTATTATTATTAATTATTTTATTGACTTCACCCTGATAACCAGGAGGTAACCTGTTAGTCAGAGTGCTCAGGTCTGTGGACTCAGAGGAGGACTATGTCTGGATCTTTTCTTTTGATGTCCTGCTGTCTGCTCTTTGCTTTTGGAGCTTCCTTCCCAACAACTACCAGGCCTCCTGGGTACTGTAGGAAACATGGTCAAGTTCTTCTGACTTCTCCAGTAACGTCCTGCTCTCATTGGTCTGTCTTCATTTTGACTCCTCCCACTGCCACAATGACCAGCCTTTATACTCTTGGTGACTGGGGCCCTGGTTGCTGCAGGCCTCAACACCAGCCTGTGGTTGAGAGCAGGGCAGAACAGAACTGACAGTATCTCCCATGCAGGACCTGGGTCAGCGCCTGGTGCCAGCTGGCCAACGTCCTGGAGTTCATTCAGCCTGGAGAACCAGGTGCTGGTTCCTTCTTTTACCAGGCAGGAACGGGCAGCAGATCCAAGATCAGTAGGTGTGGATGAAAAAATGAAGAAAAAATAAAAACGAGAAAAAGCAGTTTGGTTTGGAGTGCATTCCTGCCTGATGATCTTGATTGGTACAACTCTCCTTCAAGTGTGGGGAAAACAGCAAAAAGAATAAAACACTTGACATTGAGAGAACAAAGACTCCTAAGATCAAACACAAAACTCTGAGATCAAAGGTTGAAGTTCCCCAAGGTTCAGTTTTAGCTCAGACCCTCTTCAAGGTGGAACCAGCAGAGGAGCTCAGTAGAGACAACTGGACAGCAGCAGGACAGAACAGAGGCTCTCCACAATGGCAGGAGACAAGAAACAGGTTTGGACCATCTGGGCTTCTGTCCACTTTGATGTTTTTCAAACATTGAAGGAAATTGTAAAAATCAACATTGTGGGAAACGTTGGTTTGCCAGTGTGTTTACATCAGGATTTATATTTGAGTGTCTTTGCTCATCTGTTCCAGAAGCTTCTTCTAGAGTTGACCCTGGATGAGTGGAGGGACCTTTTTGATCATCAGGACTGGTTTTTGATGGCCTGATGGTGCATCAGGGTCTTCATGGTCCTCCTCCACCTGCAGGGGTTCCAGGACTGTTGTGGTGTTTGTTGGAACTGCAGGGGGGAGCCCTCAGACCTGGAGAGGAAGTCCTGACACCAGCAGACCCCTCACCACCTGCAGCCTTTTTCCAGCTCCACCAAACCCACCATTCACTGCCTCCTCATCATCTGGGCATCAAAAGCAGCTCAGACCTGCTGCAGCTCAGAGACCTCAGCCATTTTTAGGATGTCTCCATGATTCTCCTTCACAGGATTTTCATTCAGAAACAAGAGAGCTGTCAAAGACCACAACAGTTTTCAGCTTGCTGCTAAACAGTACTTCAACTACCATTCCACTGTGTAATGGCAGTGACTGATGTGTACTATATGCAGTACTAATCAAGTACAGTCCTGACTGATACTTTATCTCCAGTGATAGGAAGGATAAGAATGTTGAAATGGACCCAGCAGGAAGAGAATCTCAAGTCATGGCAACTTTACTGAGCAGCACTCAGTTAAGTTCAGGAAACACCAGACATTTTTACCACCTGTCAATGAAGTAGTCAGTAAAATAAATACCCTAAATCACCAATTAACAGCCTGGTGTCAAAGTGCCGCCGGGTCTCATTTGATGGCCGAGGGTCCGACCTCATTTTGTAAAATAGACGCCTGTCTGAAATAAACGCCAGGCTTGTTTAAACGCCTGGGGGCCATTATTTGAGATCAATGTTATATTAACTTGGTTTCATGTCAGATTTTGCAATTTTTTTTAACTTACTATCAATCCATGCGTGGGCTCCACGGTGGTGCAGTGGTCAGCACTGTGGCCTCACAGCAAAAAGGTTCAGGTTTCGAGTCCTGGCTCAGGCGTGGGATCTTTCTGTGTGGAGTTTGCATGTTCTCGCTGTACCTGCGTGGGTTCAGACGGCTGACGTGTTATCACCTTGTAGATCTGCTATTTTGGCCTCATGAGACTGTCGTGGAAGTGGAAGGATACGGGCCTCAAGTTGTCACGCCCCTTTCCTTACTAATAAAGTGTTCTTGTGTAAAGTGTTCTCTGGACAATCTTGATATTTGCACTACTGTTCTTTAAAGTACTACAGTATATTGTTATACCTTGTATACCTATTGCTAAAAAAATAATAATAATGGCCCAGCGCTGGCCAGTGCCAAAATAAAAGCCTGTTACCAAGAGACGCCTGGTCTCTTTTAAACGCCCGGGGTCCACATCGACTTTGGAAAAATAAACGCCTATTAACTACCAACTGGTCATTTACGGTACGACACTAAACAGTGGTTGAGGGAGAGCAAAGCTGGAAATAAGACATTACTGCAAGGGCAATAAATCTAAAACAAAAAAAAGTTTTTTTTGTTTTTAAAGTTTTCTGTCATTTTCTGTCTCAAATACTTGACAAGTTCCAACTTGGTCCAAAACCTGCTCACCTCTCTGGGGTCAAGTGTGTCTGCACCGTCTGACCAAACTGCATCAGTGGCGCTCCCTCCATGACAGTCGAATGTGTGAGTGTGATTTCCTCAAATCAACTCTGGGCAGTGTTGATTAAAAGAAGAAAGAAAAGTGGAAAAAAAAGTGCTGTTAAGTAACATTAGAACCAGGCTCTGACCAAAGTCTGGTGCTTTTCAAGTTTCAGTCAGTGAGTAATGTTCTATTCATTTATGTCACTCTATCTCACATTGATACAGGGATTGATATTTGGAGAAAGTTCAATCATTCAGCTGCAGGTACAGTGACTTACAACACTGCAACAACAACAAAAAACACCCCTCCACAAACACTCTTGTCCAACTTTTGTGCCCAGATTTTCTCCTCATGAGGCACCAAATCACTACAAAAACAGCCATTAAGTTGATCTGGTTGGCACTGGTATTTTTTCTTGCTGCAGCTCAGGAGTGATTCAGGAGAAGAGTTTCAGAACAGCCAAGTTTGGGGACTGGAATTTTGAAGTTTCCCCTGGAACCAAACAACCTTGGGAGGTAAAACCTCCAATCATAGCCACTCAGATGCAGCAGCAGAAGAAGCTGTCATCCACCCTGACAGTCAGAGCATCAAGTCAAGAAAACATCACCATCTTGTAGTTCCAAACCTCCACCTGTCAGATTCAGCTACTTCTTATTGTGGGACTTTAAATTTGAACACAATGGAATTTGGACAAGGAGTTTTCCTTCCAGTCCAAACATCATCGTCCAGCCTCCAACCAGAGGTCCATCAGTTATCATGGAGCCACAGGTGGAGTCTGGATTCTTTTCTAGAATGAGACGGCAATGACAGTCCTGCCAAGTGACATCACTGACATGAATGGAAAACTCCAGTCACGTGACTGGATGACTTCAGTCACGTGACTGGATGACTTCAGTCACATGACTGGATGACTTCAGTCACATGACTGGATGACCTGAATGAATAAGAAATCAAATATAAAAATGCTTTATTTCAAGATCTAGAATATCTTGTGAATATCTGGAGCTTCATTCCAGCAGCAGACCTCCTCAGGTGATGACTTCATATTTGACATGTTTACCATTCAATGAGACTCATTGTCAGTCCATTGAAATCTACTGGTGTTCCTGGTGAGTTGATTTAACAACATGAGCTGACAGAATCTACGTTCAGGTAGGAACCACCACATCCAGGGGTCTGGACCTTTGAGCAGGCAGAGCCATCAAAGTAGCAGACTAAGCTAGCAGACATTAGCATTGAGAAGAAACTGATACCTGAGCCTACTTTTGGGTCTGGACCTTTGAGCAGGCAGAGCCATCAAAGTAGCAGACTAAGCTAGCAGACGTTAGCATTGAGAAGAAACTGATACCTGAGCCTACTTTTGGGTCTGGTCAAGTGATGACACAATAATATGACATCATTGTCAGACTGACGCCTGCTCAACACTGACCAAACACTGCCCTATTGCATTGTGGGAAATTTCTGCTTGGCTTGTGTCCATCAATACACACAAAGAAATTTATCTCATGCTGCCGTGACCTGGATTCCAACCTGGGTTGCTGCAGCCACAACACAGAGTACTGACCACTATACGATCACGGCCTCCTCAACAGCAGCTTGAGCTTCTATGTCTTTGTCTCATTGAGTGTTAGGGCGAACAGCTGTTGAACAGCTGAGGCGCCAGGCCCCGTTCAGAAGGTGGTGGATATTATTCTTGGTGTTTTTAGGGCATGTTTCGGCCTGTCAAATCCTGATCGGGGCCAGTTTGGTTGTGTTGTCTGCAGCTCCTGGAGCGCTCAGCGGGAGCGAGTCCGATCATTATAAAGGTGGGTCAAACAATTTAGGTTGAGACGAAGGACGGCACGGGCAGAGCAGACGCAGGTCTTCATTCCACCCACAGAGCTGTAGAGCATGGATCATGTCAAGGACTAAATGAGGGGAAAGAGAGCAGGAGAGCAGGGCAGAGACAAAGACAGATAATGCTCTTCTAAAACAAGGACTGTTCAGTCAATGGTAGAGCAGAGTGGTGCAGAGGAAGCGTGCTGGGCCCATAACCCAGAGGTCGATGGATCGAAACCATCCTCTGCTAAAAGAAGAAAAATAAAATGAACCAGTGTCTTCAGAAATGTGTGTCTGTTAAAAAGAGGTTCATAAGGATTCTTTCTTCCTCCACAATCACCAACCATTGTGAGAGTTAACAACAGTCCACTTTCTGACTGAAGCAAAAGTAGACTTCAAAAGGTGTTTCTGATTCAACATAGCAGCTAAATTTCCATTTCCTGAACAGGACAGGTTAAAAAAAGGGAATGTCATGACTTCCTCTGTATGTTAGAATATGAACGACTAAAAATGTTCATGCCCAGTTTAAAGTTAGAATTAAACTGAAAATACAAAAACCTCCCCTCTTCAATCCTGTCACTCAGTGTTGTAAACTGTTTCAAACAAATTCTACTGTTGAACAGTTCAAGTGTTTCTAATGAGATGGTTTCCAAATCAAATCGGTAGTCACAAGGGAAAATCTGCATGGGAACACACACACACACACACACACACACACACACACACACACACAAACACACACACACACACACACACACACACACACACACACACACACACACACACAGAGTCCTACTGACTAACCCATGTTTTTCTTCACTTAAACCACCACTGGAGTATTGAAAGAGATTGCATGAGACACCATCAACTTACATTAAAAACCCCTGACTGCCTTTAATTCCCTCCTGGCTGCAGGAAATTAGACAGACCAGCCTCTAGAGCGGGGCTGCACGGTGGTGCAGTGGTTAGCACTGTGCCCTCACAGCAAGAAGGTCCCGGGTTCGAGTCCCGGCTCGGGCGCGGGATCTTTCTGTGTGGAGTTTGCATGTTCTCCCCAGGCCTGCGTGTGTTCTCTTCAGGTACTCCGGCTTCCTCCCACTGTCCAAAGACATGGACATTTGGGGACGAGGCTGATTGATACTCTAAATTGACCGTAGGTATGAGTGTGTGGGTGAATGGTTGTTCGTCTCTGTGTGTTGGCCCTGCCATGGACTGGCGACCTGTCCAGGGTGAACCCCGCCTCTCGCCCGTAGATGCTGGGATAGGCTCCAGTTTATTTGACAGCTGATTGGAACAGCAACATTGAACCAAGTACAGGATTGGAGGGAGACTGATGGTCACTGTTTGGGTTTTTGAAGAACAAGGAGGGTGTGGCTTCAAGGTGGATTCTCAGAGACTCTTTCCCCAACCTCTACATTGGCATCTACATTGTCATCCAGTCACATGACTGAAGTCATCCAGTCACGTGACTGAAGTCATCCAGTCATGTGACTGAAGTCATCCGGTCATGTCAGTGATGTCACTCTGCAGGACTGTCATTGCCGTCTCATTCTAGAAAAGAATCCAGACTCCACATTTCTGGGGAGTTTTGCTCTTTAAACACTTGACAGTTCCAGGAAATTTAGTCTGGCTCAAGATCTTCAGATCAACCCAGGACAGAAGGCTATGACTACATTGGATTGTATAGTTGGAGCATTCAGAGATCTGGTGGATCTCAGTAGGAGCTGTATTTATCCACTGAATGATCCTGGTCAATGTGATCCTGCTCCTCCATCTCTCAGGCTGACAGATGAGGAGGACCTGACTGAGAAGAAAGCTGCCCTTGAGCAGCTTCAGTCTCTGTGTGACAAGAGATGGACAGAAAACCAGAATTTGAGGGAACAAGTTTCTACTCTTGAACGTGAGAATAAAAGAGCAATCCAGGAGCTCCAGAACCTCACTGCTGTGGTGGCCAACCTCCAAACGGTCCAGGACGAGAACCAGACTCAGATAGAAGACCTGAACGCAACAGTCCACAGTCTTCAGCGTGAGGGGAGGAAGGTTGATGGAGAGAACAATGAGCTCAGAAAAGAGCTGACCCACGTTCAGTCTCTGAGGGAGAGAGAACAGGTGGAGATGAAATGTCTTGAGGAAGACCTGACTGAGAAGAAAAGTGCACTTGATCAGCTTCAGTCTCTGTGTGACAAGAGATGGACAGAAAACCAGAATTTGTGGGGACAGGTTTCTAGTCTTGGACAAGAGAAGATCATTGCATATCAGCTGGTAGAGAACATGTCTGCCATGGTGGGCAACCTTGAATCTGTGAGGGAGGAGAACCAGACTCAGATCAGAGACCTGAACACACAAGTCCACAATCTTCAGCTTGAGGTGAAGATGGTTTACAAGGAGAAGTGTGACCTCAAGTGTGAGCTCAACTCCATCCAGGCAGAGAAGAACAAAATGAGAGAAGAACTCACTGAGAAGAAGACCACTCTTGAACAGCTGAGGTCCCAGAGTGAGGAGAGAGAGGCAGAAAATGGATGTTTGAGGAGACGAGTTTCTACGGCATCTCAGGAGACAGAGACCTTCACTGCTGAGTTGGCCCACCTTGAATCAAGGAAGGACCAGGACCCCACAAAGACTGGCAGTCTGAAAGGTGAAGTTCAGAGTCTTCTATGTGCAGTGAGAACACAAAAGAAGAAAAGGAGCAGTGCTCAGTGGGAAATCCTGGGAAATCTTCATGATTTAAAAAGCTTTTTGAAAGAGGAAAATCATGACCTTCAAGTGAAGGTCCAGCAAACTTCTGAAGAGCAAACAGACTCTCCCCGACGTCCAGCCAGAGAAGAGCAAACAGACTATCCCCTACGTCCAGCCAGAGAAGAGCAAACAGACTCTCCCCTACGTCCAGCCAGAGAAGAGCAAGCAGACTCTCCCCTACGTCCAGCCAGAGAAGAGCAAGCAGACTCTCCCCTACGTCCAGCCAGAGAAGAGCAAACAGACTCTCCCCTACGTCCAGCCAGGGAAGAGCAAGCAGACTCTCCCCTACGTCCAGCCAGAGAAGAGCAAGCAGACTCTCCCCTACGTCCAGCCAGGGAAGAGCAAACAGACTCTCCCCTACGTCCAGCCAGAGAAGAGCAAGCAGACTCTCCCCTACGTCCAGCCATAGAAGAGCAAGCAGACGCTCTCACATGTTCTTCTGCAGAGGAGCGACGGGATTCTGCTGCATGTCCTGCAACTGAAAAGCAGAATGATGGGGGCACCCTGGAGACTGGACCTGCTAGGGGTCAAACCAGAGGTCTACTGAGCCGTGTGACATCTGGTGTAGAAGATGCTCTGTTCATGTTCATAGTTTCTTCTTTGTGTGCTTTTCCTCAACTCTGTTTTCTTTGTTTGTTATATATGATGATACCTTGATCACCACAGCAGTTGATCCCAGCTTGATTAGCTGAGTCCTTTGCAGTCTAAAGCACTTTAGTGATACCTGTGGGGTCCCTTATCCTCCCTGACCACAGGGATTCAGCCTCACTGAAGGAGAGTGAACCTTCCAGGTTGCAGCTCCTAGAATCTGGAACGCTCTCCCACTGGACATGAGGACGCTGAGGACGCCTTCAGAAAGAAGCTAAAGACCCATTTGTTTAGTAATATTATTGTTCATGATGGAATCGTCCCTCTGTACCTGCCCACACAGGTCAAGAGGTCAAATGATTCCCTGTCTAAAACAGCTCTTCATCACATGGATGTGCATCCCAACAGTCAGAGCTCACAGACACTCCTATTCCCTCCAGTGGGAGGCACTACGAGTGACTGATGAGGGTCAGGGGGGTCAGGCTAGTCCAGATAGTGGGTCTGTATGAGGTTGTTAGGAAGGGATAAGGTAGTGGCAGACTTCAGGCTGTAGTTGTGCTCCAACAGTTGAGACAGGGCAGGACAAAAAAATGACCTCCTGATGGCGTTAGGAGTGATTCTTACAAGAACCAATCAATAAAAGTGGGTGGTGACCTGCACATGTGACGCTTGTGTTGATGATTACTGGGTCTCCTCCATGCTCGTTTATCATGAATGAATCCCTCTGAGTAAAACACCTGATGACTCCTGAGTTGGTTCACAAAATGTGTGTGTGTACGCGTGTGTGTGTGTGTGTGTGTGTGTGTGTGTGTGTGTGTGTGTGTGTGGGCAATAACTACAAGTTATCTATGTATAAATCAAACAATTATTCATCAGTTGGATACATTGACAGTGGAAGTTCAGGTTTCCTGTAATTCAGTTTGCAGACAACACAGAAAACTGCCCCTGACCCCTCCCCTCATTCTGGAGGCTTTAACATGAAAATGAAAATGCTGACAGACACAAATGCAAATCAGGGTATTTGACCAGAGGTGACATATTTTTAATGCTTTTCTTGTTATATTTGTTATATCTGTTCTGTATGGTTATATTTGTTATGGTTGTTATGGAGTTTATGGTTATTATCTCTGTTTCTTGTGTCTTTGTCTTTGTTGTCCTCCCATTCGTCCGTCCTGGATTTTTGACCTTGGTTTCAGGAAGCGTGTGACCTCACGTCCTTTTCCTGTGTTGCTGAACGTAGAGCCTTGCTTCATTGTGCTCGCTAAAGTGTGATCCTCCCTGCTAATTCCTTATTTCGTTGACTAATTACCCACCAAAAATAAATACCTAACTGCTTTATTTGGCTGAAGTTTAAAAGACCATCATTCTGGTAGCAACAGTCTTTCTGCCTTGTAAACACGCTAAGCTAACGATGGCTTCTCCCTCTTGTTCTCCTCTCTCCTGCTCAGGGTGCCACATGTTTTGTTCCTCCTCTGCCTCCTTTAGTGATACTGATAAGTGTGTTAAATGTAGTTTTTTGTTGTGTTGGAGGTGAGGCTTAGCGATGTTGAATTGGACCTGCAGCGGCTCTGCAACAAAAGCTGCAAGAGCTAGCCAGCCCTCACTAGCTGGTGCAGACCACCTTAGCTTAGCTCCTAGCTTAGGCCCAACTAGCGCTCCCCCAGCAGCTCCCAAGCATCTGGGAGAGCGCCAAGAAAAGTTGGGCCTAAGTTAGGATGTGCTTGATCATGAAGAATTGTTGGGTGTAAATTCATTTAGGGAGTGTTGAACTGGACCTGTTCTACTTGTAAAGTGTAACTTTTGTTATTTGGTGCTTTACAGGGTGATGACTTGACTTCATTGCAGCTTTGACCTGAGCAGATGTTCATCCACATCTCAGTAACAGGGGACACTTTATCACAGCAGTGGACAAACATCAGCATTCATCACCCAGCAGCTCCTCTGATCAACAGAACAAGTTAAAGTATTCTGAGAATGAGGGCATTGATCCCTCTACCTTTCACATGCTAAGCTAGCGCTCTACCATTTGAGCTAATTCCCCTGTTAAGGAGCATAGCAGATAATGCAGGTTGACCTTCATGCATGGTTGAATGAGCGTCACCAGTTGAAGCTTCTCTGGTTGACCAATGTAATGGAGACCAAGGGTTCCATGACATGAATGATGAATTGAAGGTAGCATTTGTCTTGGTATGAACAGTTTATGTAAATTAGAGGCACACACACATGTTAATGGTCAGGTTTATTGAATCAGCAAACATGTGAAACATTTTCTATGCCATGTGTTCCAGGGAGGGACCTGGGAAGCACAGGGGGACCGGCCATCCTGCCTGTGGAAAATGAAGACCCCAGTGTCAGTCAGTGGTAATCACTGTGCAAGGCCTGGTATTTAGTGTTGATCTAGTTTGTCTCATGTAAATGTGGCAGTTTCAGTCGTCACGGTCAGTCCTCACCTCTTCCTGGTGGTTTCCTTAAAGGGGGTGGAGCCAAAAGGGGAGAGCGGCCCAAGGAAGCTCCTTAAGAGCTGTAGGTGCAAACCTTTGCTCCCAGATTGGGGGGGGGGGGGGGGGGTACTGATTGTAGAGCCTGGTTGTGGTTCATTTTATTTGTTCTTTTAGCAGAGCATGGTTTCAATCCATTGATCTCTGGGTTCTGGGCCCAGCTCGCTTCTGCTGAGCCACTCTGCTGGAGCAGGATTGTGAAAAGAGGAGGGATCTGAATTTCAAATGTTTCACATTGATAGGCTCCAGCCTTGGTGCTGGACCTGCTCTACTAGTAAAGAGTCATGAGAGAACTTTGTTGTGACTTGACACACACACACACACACACACACACACACACACACACACACACACACACACACACACACACACACACACACACACAATCCTAAACAGGATAAGTGGAAGAAAATGGATGGATGGATGTTTCCCAGTTTGGCTCTGCAGCAGGAGGTCTTGTAGAAACAGGGACTGACCTGACACCAGCTCCCTCTGGAACAATGGTTCATTCATTCATCGGTGCCAGGAGGCCTAAAAACACAAAACACCAATTCAATCCAGGACCTTGGAGCCTAAACTGAAACTCCATCACACGGTGGCTCTGCTGGGGCTCCCACAGGTGAGTGAGGCTGAGCTCCAGTCTGCTCTGAGGAGGCAGCAGACATCTGCACCACTCAGAGGTTTGGTTGGTGGCTTTGACAAAATCCCAACAAACTAAAATCCTGTTGAAGCAGGAAGTTCTAGTTGAACTCTCATCCACGTCACATGACCAAGAAAACCTCCTCTTTCATTCAGACCAGAACAGACAAACATAGAAACATTGACACGACAGGTGGGCACCGTCAACTTAAAGCACGTTAAAATGGCAAAATATTAGGCCATGCATGCATTTATTATGCAAAATATTTAATACTTTATTGATAATAAGGATTCCAAGAAACTTTCTAAAACCAGGCCGACCTGTGCCGTGTGTTAGCCTATGGAAACAAACAGACCCAGGATCAGATATAGAGGTTCAGGTTCTGGATGGTTCTGGTTGGTTCCTGCAGTAATTGAAGCAGTTAAAGGCATATATATCCAAGTGTGTGTGTGTGTGTGTGTGTGTGTGTGTGTGTCAAAAACTGACCCACTTCTTTTGCCAACATGAGCCCACAGTGGTGGTGTCTCTAAAGAGGTGGAGCTCTGTCCTTCACCTGCTAGGTTCCAGCAGGCAGCTCAGGTCTAGTTTTCTTCACTGAGCCACCATGATGAGTTTCCTCTGAGAAGTTCTTGTCCAAGGTCCCAGCTGGTAAAACCATTGTCACCAGTGATACTGGGACCCTGCAGTCCAGTGGTCTTATCAGGACCACACTGGACCTGCCGTCTTTGTTTGTTGTGTTGTTGTGCAATGTGAGAGAACGTGACAGACCATTTTATACCAAAGAAAGGCTGTGTGTGTGTGTGTGTGTGTGTGTGCGTGTGTGTGTAACCATGTTAAACTCTTTTAAATAAATGTTTCAGCCTGCTATTATTTGGATGCTGTATGATTCCTGCAACCCCAGACTAACTCAGGTGTTCGTACTGCAACCTAAAGTATGGTGATGAGGAGAATGATGAACAATCCACAAGGTGATCAGAAAATAAGAAATGGATTCAGGAACAACAAACCCATCTCTGAACATGTGATTGAAACATGTGAGTGGGACTGGCAGAACCTGGCTTTACCTCAAAGTGTCTCATCCAGAGATCTGTGACAGGCGTCTGCTGTGGAGGGTCAATCTGTCCGTCCACATTCAGATCATCGATGCAGCGACTCTGCTAGGATCAAACTACTCAGGATGAAACAGACCAATGTTGACATCAAGTAGCAACTCAGCAGCTGATCAACAGAGTCCTCAGCACCAGTAGAGCCTGGTCCTGGTCCCTGGGGGGCTCCAACCACCAGCCTCTCTGTTAACAGCCGAGCGCCACAGAGACTCTGAGTCTCCTGCTGTTCATGAAGAGTTTTCAGGCTAAATTCAGTGTGTGAGGTCCACACTGCACATTTGAGGGACCATGAAGGACAGAGGAGAGTCTGACTGTCATGGTGAAAGCCTTCAGCACTAGAACTGAAACAGCCCCACCATCTTAACCCCCCCAGACCAAACATCATCGTCCAGCCTCCAACCAGAGGTCCATCAGTTATCATGGAGCCACAGGTGGAGTCTGGATTCTTTTCTAGAATGAGACGGCAGTGACAGTCCTGCCAAGTGACATCACTGACATGACAGGATGACTTCAGTCACGTGACTGGATGACTTCAGTCACCTGACTTCAGTGCCAAACAGTGCACACTGGTGCCTACCAGTCAAAACCACCTCAGACTGTATCATTCTATATGCTTGGCTGTAGTGTGTGTGTGTGTGTGTGTGTGTGTGTGTTTTTAAAAAGGCAAAAAAGTCTTTTTTTCAGCAACAGAACTTTAATACAAACACAAAATGAAAAGCAGAACAAGCCAGAACCCAAAATATGGATTTACAGAGGAAGCGTGCTGGGCCCAGAACCCAGAGGTGGATGGATCAAAACCATCCTCTGCTAAAAGAAGGGAACAAAATAAACCTGGTTGTTTTGAAATGTGAATCTGTTGAAGAGGGTGGAAATGGTGAGGGAGTCAGTTGTTCCTTTTGTTTTATGACAGAGACCTCATTGTTAACTAAATCATTTTAATTCTTTACTTGAAGATTCACGCTTTTTCGCTCAAAATGTTTGACAACTTCCTCCATGCTGGTGCCCCATCACACACAACAGGTGCACTTGTCCTCTTTTCTCCTCTGACCCTCAAACATTCACAGTCTTCCAGTGAACGTCCAATTGTCCTCTGAAATAAGACATGAATCTTTCCCTGCTGAGACTCCTGATCTCTGACTGTCACTAGCATGTGCTAGCAGAATACAGCACTCCTTCTTCATGATCTGTCTTTGTCTCTGACCAGCTCTCCTGCTCTCTTTCCTCCTACCAGTCAAAGCAGACATCTGCACCTACTGATCTTGGATCTGCTGCCCGTTCCTGCCTGGTAAAAGAAGGAACCAGCACCTGGTTCTCCAGGCTGAATGAACTCCAGGACGTTGGCCAGCCGTGTCAGTTGAATCCTTATTTGTCCAAATAGAGAAAAAATAAGTCTGATTGTTGATGAAAGATGTCATCATGGCTGTGAAACTGTGGTTGGGGACCAGCCAACATGAGCACATTCATGGAAGAATAGCAGTAAAAACAGGAAGTGTTAGTTAGCAAGTACTCACCAGTCTGTCACTATCATACTTGATTCTAGTGGAACAAAATGGCTGCTGCTGCCTGTGCTGCCTGGTGGAGGATCACTCTTCACCATCCTCACAGGCCTTGATGGAACCAAAAAGGCCAGTTCCTGGAGAAGATCTTCTAGGGGTCCAGGTTAAAGCGGTGCCCCAGCTGGCACCAGGTGCTGACCCAGGTCCTGCATGGGAGATACTGTCAGTTCTGTTCTGCCCTGCTCACAACCACAGGCTGGTGTTGAGGCCTGCAGCAACCAGGGCCCCAGTCACCAAGAGTATAAAGGCTGGTCATTGTGGCAGTGGGAGGAGTCAAAATGAAGACCGACCAATGTAAGCAGGACGTTCCTGGAGAGGTCAGAAGAACTTGACCATGTTTCCTACAGTACCCAGGAGGCCTGGTAGTTGTTGAAGGAAGCTCCAAAAGCAAAGAGCAGACAGCAGGATATCAAAAGAAAAGATCCAGACACTAAAACTACAAGTAGAAACAAGAAGAAATACTAAAAGCTTTGGAAAGATACTACAAGGTTGGATATACATTATTATATACACTACTATTCTCATTGACTCCTAAAGAGGGACAGGAAACATTAGAATGTGGATCAGATCAGCTGATTTCAGTGTTGAGTCCATCCCTCCATCCACTTTCTATTCTTATCCTTTAAGGGTCATGGAGGGGGGGGGGGCGATCCCAGGTGACATTGTTCAAGAGGCAGGGTTCTCCCTGGACAGGTCACCAGTCCATCAGGAGAAATGAGGTGGTCGGCATCATGCAACCTAAACTAAAACATTAGTCAGATCAAATTCAGATTAAAGCAAGAGTCTCCAGATCAAAGTCAGAATTCCTGATGATGTCATCAGGGCTTTGACAGTAGCTAGAATTCTGTCTTTGATCTCAGGAGGACATGAAAGAAACACAATTGAGGAAAGTAGAAGAGACCATGGCAGCATGGTGGTGCAGTGGTGAGCACTGTGGCCTCACAGCAAGAAGGTTCTGGGTTTGAGTCCAGGCTCGGGTGGGGAATCTTTCTGTGTAGAGCCTGTATGTTCTCCCCATGAATGCGTGGGTTCTCTCTGGTACTCCGGCTCCTTCCCACCGTCCAAAGACATGTAATTGGGGACGAGGCTGATTGGACACTCTAAATTGACCGTAGGTATGAATGTGAGTGTGAATGGTTGTTCGTCTCTATATGCTGACCCTGTGATGGACTGGCGACCTGTCCAGGGTGAACCCCGCCTCTGGCCTGTAGATGCTGGGATAGGCTCCAGCCCCCCTCGACCATCAATGTAGGTCTTTTGTTAATTGCATGCCACATGAAATTATTGTTGGTCACTTTCCTAGCGACTGTCTCACAGTGGCGAGACAAGAACACTTCTACTTTTGATGATGACAGTTTGTTCAACACTGAACTTCATCCAGTACCATGTTGTCAAACACTGGAACCTCCACAGCACCTGAATAGGGACTTGAACCCTGGACCCTCACATTAAAAGTCTGATGCTCTACCGTCTGAGCTCCTCAGGCTCTTTCTACAGCATTGAGACAGGAACAGAAACACCTGTGAAGGTCAAACTGCTGCTTTCTTGACTTGTTCAGTCCTCCATGTTGAAGTCCACCATGCTTTTGATTGGCTCTGATTCTCTGTGGCAAAATCCAACAAGAGGCTCCAAAAATGTCCTGAATGTCACAAGAATGCACAGGACAAGATGTTAGTTTCCTTCATGTCTGCAGTTCCTCCACTGGAAAGTAAAGTCAATGCTGCTCCTCTGCTGAAACCTGGGATCGGACCAGGGACCTTTAGATCTTCAGTCTAACGCTCTCCCAACTGAGCTGGTTCAGTTCTGAGGGAGGGCCCTGCTTCTCTCATTTATAATCTCTTCCACTCTCACTGGACCTTAGAGAGGATTGGAGCTTCTGAAGTCCTGACACATTGAACAGTTCTCCAGGACCATTTTTGATGAAGGTCTGGATCACACCAGCCTTTTTTGTTTGTCTTCTTGCACCACCGTGCCGCCCCTACTAGTCGTCTACATATCAGTGTTCTCAGTATTGCACGAACGTTCACATCAGTATTGTGCTAATATTTTATTTCCTGGCTCTTCAATCCTCCTATTATGAAGTTGATTGCTTCAGCGACCAGGAGACGTTATCATTGGCAGCTAGTTTACTATTATTGCTGCTGCTGTTGTTGGTTGTGTGTCTGTCTTCCATCCCCCTGTCCCTCTGTCTTTCTCTCTGCTTGTCTTTCACCCTCATCTTGTTCCCATCTTTTTGTCATTCTCTCCCTCCTTTCTCTCTGTCTTTTGTCTTTCCTTCTCTATATTTGTCTTCTGCTGTCTGTCCTGTCCTGCTCTCTTTCAACAACCAACCAGTCAAAGCAGACGTCCGGTTAAAAAAATATGATAAAAGAACTCTTGGTTTGATTTGGCTTGAGACATGAAGAAGATAGGATTGTTTTCCTTTCATTTTAGAAGCTTTTCCAGATTCATGAAAAGATCATCAATCAGTGCAGTATTTCAGACAGACTTCTGGTCCGTGAGGACGAGGAATCCAGCACAGATCCACAGAACTCCAACTGCCATCTTTGATGGTTCCTTTACAGTCTGTAGGGTGGAGAGATCCTCCTGAGTCTGGCTTGGAATGTTTGTCTGTGGATGTGTTGGCCCTGTGATGGACTGGTGACCTGTCCAGGGTGAACACGGCCTGTCATCCAAAAGCTGCTGGGATAGGCTCCACCCCCTCATGACCCTGAACAGGATAAGCAGAAGACAATGGACAGAAGTCCTGACACATTGAACAGTTCTCCAGGACCATTTTTGATGAAGGTCTGGATCACACCAGCCTTTTTTGTTTGTCTTCTTCCAGTGTCCTCAACATTGTGTGAGCCAATAATTCCACATCTGTACCAGACACACCTCTGGTTGGTGGGTTGATGGATCTTTCTGTTCTAACAGTGTCTTTTATCTTGCTTTTATCTTTTCTATCTTTTCTTTGTATCTGCATTCTGTGGTGCACGGTGGCTCTGGAAGAGCGCTCTAACTATTGTCACTGTACCCCCCCCCCCCCGTACAACGAAAATAAAAGATTCTGATTCCGATTCTGACACACACACACACACACACACACACACACACACACACACACACACACGTGTATCAACATGATGTTCCGAATGTTTCGCTGTCTGTGGTTGTCCAGCTCTCCTTGTCTCTTCACTGTCATTGTCAGAACTCGGAGCAGTCTTCCTCTCCAGGTGATGTCTCTGAGTGATGATGATTGCTGTCTGTTCAACCAGCTTCATTTGTTGATATCTGAGAAGGACTGAAGACAGCAAAGTGTGCTGATTGGCCAACAACCCCTCACAGGTCAAAGGTCACTGCTCTGAGGCGGACCAGTTTACTGTAACAGTGGTGGCACCATCCACTGCTGGCGCTCTCTTCAGTGCTTCTTGTTTCTGCCCTTTGTGTGTGAGCTCCTAGAGCAGCTGGTCCGGCTCTCCCCTTTTCTTTTCTATTCCACTAATTTATTTTTTGATTTTCTATTTTTGTAATTCATCATCGATCTCGGCTCACGGTCGCTACACTCTTGACCTCCTGTGAGCCTTGAAGAGAGAGAAGCCACCTTTGTGTTGGAGAAGAGCAGCTTAGTCCAGGCAGCCAGCAGCCTGAGACCAGAGGGTAGCCAATCAACACGCTTCCCTTCTTCATCGAGCGAATCTCAGCGGGAGCCACGGTCGACGAGGTGGAGGCTTTGGAGGCCGTCCTCCCACCAGTTCGTTGGAGAGGCGTCGTACATCGATGGGAGAATCCAGCTGAGAACGTAAGCCGGTTACGTTGGTTTTCACCGATTCAGGCCTGGACTCCTGTCTCGCTGCCAAACTCCGCCTGACTCCGTAGAGCTGGTCAGCCTCCACTCAGTCCTCTTCATTTGGTTGGAGGTCAACATCGTTCATCCTACACACCTTTCCACCTGCCTCTTTGCCGTCTACTTGAAGCTCAGATAAATCCAGGCTAATTCATACCTGCTACTCAATATGGGCCTTAATTACTCTGCTGGAATTATCACTCTGTCTTAAGTGTTTTCTTAATTGTATTAAATCCTCTTTAATTTCCAAGAAGTCTTCCAACTCATTCATTCATGCAAGCCACTGATCCACAAGACCTCATTGATGAGCTTCAACCTGAGACTGATTGTTTCTCGTTGGACGAGACACCCATTCAATGAGACTCATTGTCAGTCCATTGAAATCTACTGGTGTTCCTGGTGAGTTGATTTAACAACATGAGCTGACAGAATCTACGTTCAGGTAGGAACCACCACATCCAGGGGTCTGGACCTTTGAGCAGGCAGAGCCATCAAAGTAGCAGACTAAGCTAGCAGACATTAGCATTGAGAAGAAACTGATACCTGAGCCTACTTTTGGGTCTGGTCAGGTGATGACACAATAATATGACATCGTTGTCAGACTGACGCCTGCTCAACACTGACCAAACGCCGCCCTATTGCATTGTGGGAAATTTCTGCTTGGCTCGCGTCCATCAAAACACACAAAGAAATTTCTCCAGAATCAGTATGGATAGTGGATACAATTGAGTCCACACTGGTTTCGGGTGCAGGTGTGGAATTTCAGACACAGTCTGTGTTTGTGTTGTTCATTCAGTGATTTTTCTTACAATTCCAGATCAAAGCCCCACATTGCTAATGAACTCAAAATGATGCTAACGGTAATGTAGTGATAGTTGCTAATAAACTAAGTGATGCTGACACTCATGTGGTTAGAGTTTCAAGTAACCTAAAAATGATGCAGACAGTAATGTAATAAGAGTTGCTAATAACCTCAAAATAATGCGACTGTGATGTCGGAAGAATTGCTAATTATCTTAAAATGATGCTACAGTAATGTAGTGAAAGTTTCGAGTAACCTCAAAGTGATGCTGACAGTAATGTAGTGATAGTTGCTACGAACCTTAAAATAATGCAACAATAATGTAGTAAGAGTTGCTACGAACCTCAAAATATTGCGACAGTGATGTCGGAAGAATTGCTAATGAATTCAAAATGATGCTAACAGTAATGGAGTGAAACTTTCAAATAACCTCAAAGTGATGCTGACAGTCATGTAGTAAGAGTTGCTACGAACCTCAATATAATGCGACAGTAATGTAGTAAAAGTCGCTACGAACCTCAAAATATTGCGACAGTGATGTCGGAAGAATTGCTAATGAAATTAAAATGATGCTAACAGTAATGTAGTGATAGTTGCTACGAACCTCAATATAATGCGACAGTAATGTAGTAAAAGTCGCTACGAACCTCAAAATATTGCGACAGTGATGTCGGAAGAATTGCTAATGAACTTAAAATGATGCTAACAGTAATGTAGTGATAATTGCTAATCAACTCAGTGATGCTTACAGTCATGTAGTAAGTGTTTCGAATAACCTCAAAAGTGATGGTGACAGTCATGTAGGAAGAGTTGCTACGAACCTCAAAATAATGCGACAGTGATATCATAAAAATTGCTAAAGATCTCAAAATGATGCGAAAGTGATTTAGTAAGAATTGCTCATGAACTCAAAATGATGCTAAAAGAAATGGAGTGAACGTTTCGAATAAGCTCAAAGTGATGCTGACAGTCTTGTAGTAAGAGTTGCTACGAACCTCAAAATAATGCGACAGTGATGTAGTAAGAATTGCTCATGAACTCAAAATGATGCTAACAGTAATGGAGTGATAGTTGCTAATCAAGTCAGTGATGCTTACAGTAATGTAGTAAGAGTTTCGAAAAACCTCAAAGTGATGTTGACAGTCATGTAGTAAGAGTTGCTACAAACCTCAATATAATGCGACAGTAATGTAGTAAAAGTTGCTACGAACCTCAAAATATTGCGACAGTGATGTAGTAAGAATTGCAAATGAACTTAAAATGATGCTAACAGTAATGTAGTGATAGTTGCTAAGAAACTCAGTGATGCTTACAGTAATGTAGTAAGAGTTTCGAATAACCTCAAAGTGATGCTGACAGTCATTTAGTAAGAGTTGCTAATGAACTCAATTCAATGCTACAGTGATGTCGTGAGAATTGCTAATAAACTCAAAATAATGCAAACAGTAATGTAGTGATAGTTGCTAATAAACTCAAAGTGATGCTGACAGTAATGTAGTAAGAGTTGCTACGAACCTTTAAATAATGCAACAATAATGTAGCGATAGTTGCTACGAACCTCAAAATAATGTGACAGTGATGTCAGAAGAATTGCTAATGATCTCAAAATGATGCGACAGTGATTAAGTAAGAATTGCTAATGATCTCAAAATGATGCGACAGTGATGTAGTAAGAATTGCTAATGAACTCAAAATGATGCTAACAGTAATGGAGTGAAACCTTCGAATAACCTCAAAGTGATGCTGACAGTCATGTAGTAAGTGTTGCTACGAACCTCAAAATAATGCGACAGTAATGTAGAAAAAGTTGCTACGAACCTCAAAATATTGCGACAGTGATGTCGGAAGAATTGCTAATGAACTCAAAATGATGCTAACAGTAATGTAGTAATAGTTGCTAATCAAGTCAGTGATGCTTACAGTAATGTAGTAAGTGTTTCGAAAAACCTCAAAGTGATACTGACAGTCATGTAGTAAGAGTTGCTACGAACCTCAATATAATGCGACAGTAATGTAGTAAAAGTCGCTACGAACCTCAAAATATTGCGACAGTGATGTCGGAAGAATTGCTAAAGAAATTAAAATGATGCTAACAGTAATGTAGTGATAGTTGCTACGAACCTCAATATAATGCGACAGTAATGTAGTAAAAGTCGCTACGAACCTCAAAATATTGCGACAGTGATGTCGGAAGAATTGCTAATGAACTTAAAATGATGCTAACAGTAATGTAGTGATAATTGCTAATCAACTCAGTGATGCTTACAGTCATGTAGTAAGTGTTTCGAATAACCTCAAAAGTGATGGTGACAGTCATGTAGGAAGAGTTGCTACGAACCTCAAAATAATGCGACAGTGTTGTCGGAAGAATTGCTCATGATCTCAAAATGATGCGACAGTGATTCAGTAAGAATTGTTAATGAACTCAAAATGATGCTAACAGTAATGTGGTAAGTGTTGCTACGAACCTCAAAATAATGCGACAGTAATGTAGTAAAAGTTGCTACGAACCTCAAAATATTGCGACAGTGATGTCGGAAGAATTGCTAATGAACTCAAGATGATGCTAACAATAATGTAGTGATAGTTGCTAAGAAACTTAGTGATGCTTACAGTAATGTAGAAAGAGTTTCGAACAACCTCAAAGTGATGCTGACAGTCATTTAGTAAGAGTTGCGAATGAACTCAATTCAATGCTACAGTGATGTCGTGAGAATTGCTCATGAACTCAAAATGATGCGACAGTAATGTAGTGATAGTTGCTAATAAACTCAGTGATGCTTACAGTAATGTAGTAAGAGTTTCAAACAACCTCAAAGTGATGCTGACAGTCATGTAGTAATGGTTGCTACGAACCTTAAAAAATGCAACAGTAATGTAGTAAGAGTTGCAACGAACCTCAAAATATTGCGACAGTGATGTCGGAAGAATTGCTAATTATCTCAAAAGGATGCGACAGTAATGTAGTAAGAATTGCTAATGAACTTAAAATGATGCTAACAGTAATGTAGTGATAGTTGCTCAGAAACTCAGTGATGCTTACAGTAATGTAGTAAGAGTTTCGAACAACCTCAAAGTGATGCTGACAGTCATTTAGTAAGAGTTGCTAATGAACTCAATTCAATGCTACAGTGATGTCGTGAGAATTGCTAATAAACTCAAAATGATGCTAACAGTAATGTAGTGATAGTTGCTAATAAACTCAAAGTGATGCTGACAGTGATGTAGTAAGAGTTTCTACGAACCTTTAAATAATGCAACAATAATGTAGTGATAGTTGCTACGAACCTCAAAATAATGTGACAGTGATGTCAGAAGAATTGCTAATGATCTAAAAATGATGCGACAGTGATTAAGTAAGAATTGCTAATGATCTCAAAATGATGCGACAGTGATGTAGTAAGAATTGCTAATGAACTAAAAATGATGCTAACAGTAATGGAGTGAAGCCTTCGAATAACCTCAAAGTGATGCTGACAGTCATGTAGTAAGTGTTGCTACGAACCTCAAAATAATGCGACAGTAATGTAGTAAAAGTTGCGACGAACCTCAAAATATTGCGACAGTGATGTCGGAAGAATTGCTAATGAACTCAAGATGATGCTAACAATAATGTAGTGATAGTTGCTAAGAATCTCAATATAATGCGACAGTAATGTAGTAAAAGTCGCTACAAACCTCAAAATATTGCGACAGTGATGTCGGAAGAATTGCTAATGAACTTAAAATGATGCTAACAGTAATGTAGTGATAGTTGCTAATCAACTCAGTGATGCTTACAGTCATGTAGTAAGTGTTTCGAATAACCTCAAAAGTGATGGTGACAGTCATGTAGGAAGAGTTGCTACGAACCTCAAAATAATGCGACAGTGATTTCAGAAAAATTGCTAAAGATCTCAAAATGATGCGAAAGTGATTTAGTAAGAATTGCTCATGAACTCAAAATGATGCTAACAGTAACGTAGTGATAGTTGCTAATCAAGTCAGTGATGCTTACAGTAATGTAGTAAGAGTTTCGAACAACCTCAAAGTGATGCTGACAGTCATGTAGGAAGAGTTGCTACGAACCTGAATATAATGCGACAGAAATGTAGTAAAAGTTGCTACGAACCTCAAAATATTGCGATAGTGATGTCGGAAGAATTGCTAATTATCTCAAAATGATGCGACAGTAATGTAGTAAGAATTGCTAATGAACTTAAAATGATGCTAACAGTAATGTAGTGATAGTTGCTAAGAAACTCATTGGTGCTTACAGTAATGTAGTAAGAGTTTCGAATAACCTCAAAGTGATGCTGACAGTCATTTAGTAAGAGTTGCTAATGAACTCAATTCAATGCTACAGTGATGTCGTGAGAATTGCTCATAAACTCAAAATGATGCTAACAGTAATGTAGTGATAGTTGCTAAAAAACTCAAAGTGATGCTGACAGTAATGTAGTAAGAGTTGCTACGAACCTCAAAATAATGCGACAGTGATGTCAGAAGAATTACTAATGATCTAAAAATGATGCAACAGTGATGTAGTAAGAATTGCTAATGTACCAAAAATGATGCTAACAGTAATGGAGTGAAAGTTTCGAATAACCTCAAAGTGATGCTGACAGTCATGTAGTAAGAGTTTCTACGAACCTTTAAATAATGCAACAGTCATGTAGTAAGAGTTGCTACGAACCTCAAAATATTGCGACAGTGATGTCGGAAGAACTGCTAATGAACTCAAGATGATGCTAACAATAATGTAGTGATAGTTGCTAAGAAACTCAGTGATGCTTCCAGTAATGTAGTAAGAGTTTCGAACAACCTCAAAGTGATGCTGAAAGTCATTTAGTAAGAGTTGCTAATGAACTCAATTCAATGCTACAGTGATGTCGTGAGAATTGCTCATGAACTCAAAATGATGCTAACAGTAATGTAGTGATAGTTGCTAATAAACTCAAAGTGATGCTGACAGTAATGTAGTCAGAGTTTCTACGAACCTTAAAATAATGCAACAATAATGTAGTAAGAGTTGCTACGAACCTCAAATTAATGTGACAGTGATGTCAGAAGAATTGCTAATGATCTCAAAATGATGCGACAGTGATGTAGTAAGAATTGCTAATGAACTCAAAATGATGCTAACAGTAATGGAGTGATAGTTGCTAATCAAGTCAGTGATGCTTACAGTAATGTAGTAAATGTTTCGAATAACCTCAAAAGTGATGGTGACAGTCATGTAGGAAAAGTTGCTACGAACCTCAATATAATGCGACAGTAATGTAGTAAACGTCGCTACGAACCTCAAAATATTGCGACAGTGATGTCGGAAGAATTGCTAATGAACTTAAAATGATGCTAACAGTAATGTAGTGATAGTTGCTAATCAACTCAGTGATGCTTACAGTCATGTAGTAAGTGTTTCGAATAACCTCAAAAGTGATGGTGACAGTCATGTAGGAAGAGTTGCTACGAACCTCAAAATAATGCGACAGTGTTGTCGGAAGAATTGCTCATGATCTCAAAATGATGCGACAGTGATTTAGTAAGAATTGTTAATGAACTCAAAATGATGCTAACAGTAATGGAGTGAATGTTTTGAATGACCTCAAAGTGATGCTGACAGTCATGTAGTAAGTGTTGCTACGAACCTCAAAATAATGCGACAGTAATGTAGTAAAAGTTGCTACGAACCTCAAAATATTGCGACAGTGATGTCGGAAGAATTGCTAATGAACTCAAGATGATGCTAACAATAATGTAGTGATAGTTGCTAAGAAACTCAGTGATGCTTACAGTAATGTAGTAAGTGTTTCGAATAACCTCAAAGTGATGCTGACAGTCATTTAGTAAGAGTTGCTAATGAACTCAATTCAATGCTACAGTGATGTCGTGAGAATTGCTCATGAACTCAAAATGATGCGACAGTAATGTAGTGATAGTTGCTAATCAAGTCAGTGATGCTTACAGTAATGTAGTAAGTGTTTCGAAAAACTTCAAAGTGATGCTGACAGTCATGTAGTAAGAGTTGCTAATGAACTCAATTGAATGCTACTGTGATGTTGTAAGAATTGCAAATGAACTCAAAATGATGCGACAGTAATGTAGTGATAGTTTCGAATAACCTCAAAGTGATGCTGACAGTCATGTAGTAAGAGTTGCTACGAACCTCAAAATAATGCGACGGCAATGTAGTAAAAGTTGCTACGAACCTCAAAATATTGCGACAGTGATGTCGGAAGAATTGCTAATGAACTCAAAATGATGCTAACAGTAATGTAGTGATAGTTGCTAATCAACTCAGTGATGCTTACAGTAATGTACTAAGTGTTTCGAACAACCTCAAAGTGATGCTGACAGTCATGCAGTAAGAGTTGCTACGAACCTCAAAATAATGCAACAGTGATGTCAGAAGAATTGCTAAAGATCTCAAAATGATGCGACAGTGATTTAGTAAGAATTGCTAATAAACTCAAAATGATGCTAACATTAATGGAGTGAAAGTTTCGAACAACTTCAAAGTGATGCTGAAAGACATGTAGTAATAGTTAATACGAACCTCAAAATATTGCGACAATGATGTCGTAAGAATTGCTAATGAACTCAAGATGATGCTAACAGTAATGTAGTGATAGTTGCTAATAAACTCAGTGATGCTTACAGTAATGTAGTAAGAGTTTCAAACAACCTCAAAGTGATGCTGACAGTCATGTAGTAAGAGTTGCGAATGAACTCAATTGAATGCTACTGTGATGTCGTAAGAATTGCTAATGAACTCAAAATGATGCTAACAGTAATGGAGTGAAAGTTTCGAATAACCTCAAAGTTATGCTGACAGTCATGTAGTAAGAGTTGCTACGAACCTCAAAATAATGCGACAGTAATGTAGTAAAAGTTGCTACGAACATCAAAATATTGCGACAGTGATGTAGTAAGAATTTCTAATGAACTCAAAATGATGCTAACAGTAATGGAGTGAAAGTTTCGAATAACCTCAAAGTGATGCTGACAGTCATGTAGTAAGAGTTGCTACGAACCTCAAAATAATGCAACGGTAATGTAGTAAAAGTTGCTACGAACCTCAAAATATTGCGACAGTGATGTCGGAAGAACTGCTAATGATCTCAAAATGATGCTAACAGTTATGGAGTGAACGTTTCGAATAACCTCAAAGTGATGCTGACAGTCATGTAGTAAGAGTTGCTACGAACCTCAAAATATTGCGACAGTGATGTTGGAAGAATTGCTAATGAACTCAAGATGATGCTAACAGTAATGTAGTGATAGTTGCTAAGAAACTCAGTGATGCTTACAGTAATGTAGAAAGAGTTTCGAACAACCTCAAAGTGATGCTGACAGTCATTTAGTAAGAGTTGCTAATGAACTCAATTTAATGCTACAGTGATGTCGTGAGAATTGCTCAACAACTCAAAATGATGCTAACAGTGATGTAGTGATAGTTGCTAATAAACTCAAAGTGATGCTGATAGTAATGTAGTAAGAGTTCCTACAAACCTTAAAATAATGCAACAGTAATGTAGTAAGAGTTGCTACGAACCTCAAAATATTGCAACAGTGATGTCGGAAGAATTGCTAATGATCTCAAAATGATGCGACAGTGATGTAGTAAGAATTGCTAATGAACTCAAAATGATGCTAACAGTAATGGAGTGAAACTTTCGAATAACCTCAAAGTGATGCTTACAGTCATGTAGTAAGTGTTGCTACGAACCTCAAAGTAATGCGACAGTAATGTAGTAAAAGTTGCTACGAACCTCAAAATATTAGGACAGTGATGTCGGAACAATTGCTAATGAACTCAAGATGATGCTAACAGTAATGTAGTGATAGTTGCTAAGAAACTCAGTGATGCTTAAAGTAATGTAGTAAGAGTTTCGAACAACCTCAAAGTGATGCTGACAGTCATGTAGTAAGAGTTGCTAATGAACTCAATTTAATGCTACAGTGATGTCGTGAGAATTGCTCAACAACTCAAAATGATGCAAACAGTAATGTAGCGATAGTTGCTAATAAACTCAAAGTGATGCTGACAGTAATGTAGTAAGAGTTGCTACGAACCTTAAAATAATGCAACAATAATGTAGTAAGAGTTGCTACGAACCTCAAAATATTGCGACAGTAATGTCGGAAGAATTGCTAATGAACTCAAAATGATGCTAACAGTAATGGAGTGAAACTTTCGAATAACCTCAAAGTGATGCTGACAGTCATGTAGTAAGAGTTGCTAATGAACTCAATTTAATGCTACAGTGATGTCGTGAGAATTGCTCAACAACTCAAAATGATGCAAACAGTAATGTAGCGATAGTTGCTAATAAACTCAAAGTGATGCTGACAGTAATGTAGTAAGAGTTGCTACGAACCTAAAAATAATGCGACAGTAATGTAGTAAAAGTTGCTACGAACCTCAAAATATTTCGACAGTGATGTCGGAAGAATTGCTAATGATCTCAAAATGATGCGACAGTGATGTAGAAAGAATTGCTAATGAACTCAAAATGATGCTAACAGTAATGGAGTGAAACTTTCGAATAACCTCAAAGTGATGCTGACAGTCTTGTACTAAGAGTTGCTACGAACCTCAAAATAATGCGACAGTGATGTCGGAAGAATTGCTAATGAACTTAAAATGATGCTAACAGTAAAGTAGTGATAATTGCTAATGAACTCAAAATGATGCTAACAGTAATGGAGTGAAAGTTTCGAATAACCTCAAAGTGATGCTGACGGTCATGTAGTAAGAGTTGCTACGAACCTTAAAATAATGCGACAGTAATGTAGAAAAAGTTGCTACGAACCTCAAAATATTGCGACAGTGATGTCACATGAATTGCTAAAGATCTCAAAATGATGCGACAGTGATTTAGTAAGAATTGCTAATGAACTCAAAATGATGCAAACAGTAATGTAGTGATAGCTGCTAATCAACTCAGTGATGCTTACAGTAATGTAGTAAGTGTTTCGAACAACCTCAAAGTGATGCTGACAGTAATGTAGTAAGAGTTGCTACGAACCTCAAAATAATGCGACAGTGATGTCGGAAGAATTGCTAATGATCTCAAAATGATGCGACAGTGATGTAGTAAGAGTTGCTACGAACCTCAAAATAATGCGACAGTAATTTATTCAAAGTTGATACGAACCTCAAAATATTGCGACAGTGATGTCGGAAGAATGTCTAATGAACTCAAAATGATGCTAACAGTAATGTAGTGATAGTTGCTAATCAACTCAGTGATGCTTACAGTATGTAGTAAGTGTTTCGAACAACCTCAAAGTGATGCTGACAATCATGTAGTAAGAGTTGCTACGAACCTCAAAATAATGCAACAACAATGTAGTAAGAGTTGCTACGAACCTCAAAATAATGCGACAGTGATGTCAGAAGAATTGCTAAAGATCTCAAAATGATGCGACAGTGATTTAATAAGAATTGCTAATAAACTCAAAATGATCCTAACATTAATGGAGTGAACGTTTTGAACAACCTCAAAGTGATGCTGACAGTCATGTAGTAAGAGTTGCTACGAACCTCAAAATAATGCGACAGTGTAGTCAGAAGAATTGCTAATGATCTCAAAATGATGCGACAGTGATTTAGTAAGAATTGCTCATGAACTCAAAAGGGTGCTCACAGTAATGGAGTGAAAGTTTCGAATAACCTCAAAGTGATTCTGACAGTCATGTTGTAAGAGTTGCTACGAACCTCAAAATAATGCGACAGTAATGTAGAAAAAGTTGCTACGAACCTCAAAATATTGCGACAGTGATGTCACATGAATTGCTAAAGATCTCAAAATGATGCGACAGTGATTTAGTAAGAATTGCTAATGAACTCAAAATGATGCAAACAGTAATGTAGTGATAGTTGCTAATCAACTCAGTGATGCTTACAGTAATGTAGTAAGTGTTTCGAACAACCTCAAAGTGATGCTGACAGTAATGTAGTGAGAGTTGCTACGAACCTAAAAATAATGCAACAATAATGTAGTAAGAGTTGCTTCGAACATCACAATAATGCGACAGTGATGTCAGAAGAATTGCTAAAGATCTCAAAATGATGCGACAGTAATTTAGTAAGAATTGCTAATAAACTCAAATTGATGCTAACAGTAATGGAGTGAACGTTTCGAAAAACCTCAAAGTGATGCTGACAGTGATATAGTAAGAGTTGCTACGAACCTCAAAATAATGCGACAGTGTTGTCGGAAGAATTGCTAATGATCTCAAAATGATGCAACAGTGATGTAGTAAGAATTGCTAATGAACTCAAAATGATGCTAACACTAATGGAGTGAAAGTTTCGAATAACCTCAAAGTGATGCTAACAGTCATGTAGTAAGTGCTACAACGTACCTCAAAATAATGCGACAGTAATTTAGTAAAAGTTGATACGAACCTCAAAATATTGCGACAGTGATGTCGGAAGAATTTTTAATGAACTCAAGATAATGCTTACAGTAATGTAGTGATAGTTGCTAATCAATTCAGTGATGCTTACAGTAATGTAGTAAGTGTTTCGAATAACCTCAAAGTGATGCTGACAGTCATGTAGTAAGAGTTGCTACAAACCTCAAAATAATGTGACAGTGATGTCAGAAGAATTGCTAAAGATCTCAAAATGATGCTACAGTGATTTAGTAAGAATTGCTAATGAACTCAAATTGATGTTGACATGAATGGAGTGAAAGTTGCTAATAAACTCAAAGTTCTGCTGACAGTAATGTAGTAAGAGTTGCTACGAACCTTTAAATAATGCAACAGTAATGTAGTAAAAGTTGCTACGAACATCAAAATAATGCGACAGTGATGTCAGAAGAATTGCTAAAGATCTCAAAATGATGCGACAGTAATTTAGTAAGAATTGCTAATAAACTCAAAATGATGCTAACATTAATGGAGTGAAAGTTTCGAACAACTTCAAAGTGATGCTGAAAGACATGTAGTAAGAGTTAATACGAACCTCAAAATATTGCGACAGTGATGTCAGAATAATTGCTAATGGTCTCAAAATGATGCGACAGTGATGTCGTAAGAATTGCTAATGAACTCAAGATGATGCTAACAGTAATGTAGTGATAGTTGCTAAAAAACTCAAAGTGATGCTGACAGTAATGTAGTAAGAGTTGCTACGAACCTCAAAGTGATGCTGACAGTCATGTAGTAAGTGTTTCGAAAAACTTCAAAGTGATGCTGACAGTCATGTAGTAAGAGTTGCTAATGAACTCAAAATGATGCTAACAGTAATGGAGTGAAAGTTTCGAATAACCTCAAAGTGATGCTGACAGTCATGTAGTAAGAGTTGCTACGAACCTCAAAATAATGCGACGGCAATGTAGTAAAAGTTGCTACGAACCTCAAAATATTGCGACAGTGATGTCGGAAGAATTGCTAATGAACTCAAAATGATGCTAACAGTAATGTAGTGATAGTTGCTAATCAACTCAGTGATGCTTACAGTAATGTACTAAGTGTTTCGAACAACCTCAAAGTGATGCTGACAGTCATGCAGTAAGAGTTGCTACGAACCTCAAAATAATGCGACAGTGATGTCAGAAGAATTGCGAAAGATCTCAAAATGATGCGACAGTGATTTAGTAAGAATTGCTAATAAACTCAAAATGATGCTAACATTAATGGAGTGAAAGTTTCGAACAACTTCAAAGTGATGCTGAAAGACATGTAGTAATAGTTAATACGAACCTCAAAATATTGCGACAATGATGTCGTAAGAATTGCTAATGAACTCAAGATGATGCTAACAGTAATGTAGTGATAGTTGCTAATAAACTCAGTGATGCTTACAGTAATGTAGTAAGAGTTTCAAACAACCTCAAAGTGATGCTGACAGTCATGTAGTAAGAGTTGCTAATGAACTCAATTGAATGCTACTGTGATGTCGTAAGAATTGCTAATGAACTCAAAATGATGCTAACAGTAATGGAGTGAAAGTTTCGAATAACCTCAAAGTTATGCTGACAGTCATGTAGTAAGAGTTGCTACGAACCTCAAAATAATGCGACAGTAATGTAGTAAAAGTTGCTACGAACATCAAAATATTGCGACAGTGATGTAGTAAGAATTTCTAATGAACTCAAATGATGCTAACAGTAATGGAGTGAAAGTTTCGAATAACCTCAAAGTGATGCTGACAGTCATGTAGTAAGAGTTGCTACGAACCTCAAAATAATGCAACGGTAATGTAGTAAAAGTTGCTACGAACCTCAAAATATTGCGACAGTGATGTCGGAAGAACTGCTAATGATCTCAAAATGATGCTAACAGTTATGGAGTGAAAGTTTCGAATAACCTCAAAGTTATGCTGACAGTCATGTAGTAAGAGTTGCTACGAACCTCAAAATAATGCGACAGTAATGTAGTAAAAGTTGCTACGAACATCAAAATATTGCGACAGTGATGTAGTAAGAATTTCTAATGAACTCAAAATGATGCTAACAGTAATGGAGTGAAAGTTTCGAATAACCTCAAAGTGATGCTGACAGTCATGTAGTAAGAGTTGCTACGAACCTCAAAATAATGCAACGGTAATGTAGTAAAAGTTGCTACGAACCTCAAAATATTGCGACAGTGATGTCGGAAGAACTGCTAATGATCTCAAAATGATGCTAACAGTTATGGAGTGAACGTTTCGAATAACCTCAAAGTGATGCTGACAGTCATGTAGTAAGAGTTGCTACGAACCTCAAAATATTGCGACAGTGATGTCAGAAGAATTGCTAAAGATCTCAAAATGATGCGACAGTGATTTAGTAAGAATTGCTAATAAACTCAAAATGATGCTAACATTAATGGAGTGAAAGTTTCGAACAACTTCAAAGTGATGCTGAAAGACATGTAGTAATAGTTAATACGAACCTCAAAATATTGCGACAATGATGTCGTAAGAATTGCTAATGAACTCAAGATGATGCTAACAGTAATGTAGTGATAGTTGCTAATAAACTCAGTGATGCTTACAGTAATGTAGTAAGAGTTTCAAACAACCTCAAAGTGATGCTGACAGTCATGTAGTAAGAGTTGCTAATGAACTCAATTGAATGCTACTGTGATGTCGTAAGAATTGCTAATGAACTCAAAATGATGCTAACAGTAATGGAGTGAAAGTTTCGAATAACCTCAAAGTTATGCTGACAGTCATGTAGTAAGAGTTGCTACGAACCTCAAAATAATGCGACAGTAATGTAGTAAAAGTTGCTACGAACCTCAAAATATTGCGACAGTGATGTCGGAAGAACTGCTAATGATCTCAAAATGATGCTAACAGTTATGGAGTGAACGTTTCGAATAACCTCAAAGTGATGCTGACAGTCATGTAGTAAGAGTTGCTACGAACCTCAAAATATTGCGACAGTGATGTCAGAAGAATTGCTAAAGATCTCAAAATGATGCGACAGTGATTTAGTAAGAATTGCTAATAAACTCAAAATGATGCTAACATTAATGGAGTGAAAGTTTCGAACAACTTCAAAGTGATGCTGAAAGACATGTAGTAATAGTTAATACGAACCTCAAAATATTGCGACAATGATGTCGTAAGAATTGCTAATGAACTCAAGATGATGCTAACAGTAATGTAGTGATAGTTGCTAATAAACTCAGTGATGCTTACAGTAATGTAGTAAGAGTTTCAAACAACCTCAAAGTGATGCTGACAGTAATGTAGTAAGAGTTGCTAATGAACTCAATTGAATGCTACTGTGATGTCGTAAGAATTGCTAATGAACTCAAAATGATGCTAACAGTAATGGAGTGAAAGTTTCGAATAACCTCAAAGTTATGCTGACAGTCATGTAGTAAGAGTTGCTACGAACCTCAAAATAATGCGACAGTAATGTAGTAAAAGTTGCTACGAACATCAAAATATTGCGACAGTGATGTTGGAAGAATTGCTAATGAACTCAAGATGATGCTAACAGTAATGTAGTGATAGTTGCTAAGAAACTCAGTGATGCTTACAGTAATGTAGAAAGAGTTTCGAACAACCTCAAAGTGATGCTGACAGTCATTTAGTAAGAGTTGCTAATGAACTCAATTTAATGCTACAGTGATGTCGTGAGAATTGCTCAACAACTCAAAATGATGCTAACAGTGATGTAGTGATAGTTGCTCATAAACTCAAAGTGATGCTGATAGTAATGTAGTAAGAGTTCCTACAAACCTTAAAATAATGCAACAGTAATGTAGTAAGAGTTGCTACGAACCTCAAAATATTGCAACAGTGATGTCGGAAGAATTGCTAATGATCTCAAAATGATGCGACAGTGATGTAGTAAGAATTGCTAATGAACTCAAAATGATGCTAACAGTAATGGAGTGAAAGTTTCGAATAACCTCAAAGTGATGCTTACAGTCATGTAGTAAGTGTTGCTACGAACCTCAAAGTAATGCGACAGTAATGTAGTAAAAGTTGCTACGAACCTCAAAATATTAGGACAGTGATGTCGGAAGAATTGCTAATGAACTCAAGATGATGCTAACAGTAATGTAGTGATAGTTGCTAAGAAACTCAGTGATGCTTAAAGTAATGTAGTAAGAGTTTCGAACAACCTCAAAGTGATGCTGACAGTCATGTAGTAAGAGTTGCTAATGAACTCAATTTAATGCGACAGTGATGTCGTGAGAATTGCTCAACAACTCAAAATGATGCAAACAGTAATGTAGCGATAGTTGCTAATAAACTCAAAGTGATGCTGACAGTAATGTAGTAAGAGTTGCTACGAACCTAAAAATAATGCGACAGTAATGTAGTAAAAGTTGCTACGAACCTCAAAATATTTCGACAGTGATGTCGGAAGAATTGCTAATGATCTCAAAATGATGCGACAGTGATGTAGAAAGAATTGCTAATGAACTCAAAATGATGCTAACAGTAATGGAGTGAAACTTTCGAATAACCTCAAAGTGATGCTGACAGTCTTGTACTAAGAGTTGCTACGAACCTCAAAATAATGCGACAGTGATGTCGGAAGAATTGCTAATGAACTTAAAATGATGCTAACAGTAAAGTAGTGATAATTGCGAATGAACTCAAAATGATGCTAACAGTAATGGAGTGAAAGTTTCGAATAACCTCAAAGTGATGCTGACGGTCATGTAGTAAGAGTTGCTACGAACCTCAAAATAATGTGACAGTAATGTAGAAAAAGTTGCTACGAACCTCAAAATATTGCGACAGTGATGTCACATGAATTGCTAAAGATCTCAAAATGATGCGACAGTGATTTAGTAAGAATTGCTAATGAACTCAAAATGATGCAAACAGTAATGTAGTGATAGCTGCTAATCAACTCAGTGATGCTTACAGTAATGTAGTAAGTGTTTCGAACAACCTCAAAGTGATGCTGACAGTAATGTAGTAAGAGTTGCTACGAACCTCAAAATAATGCGACAGTGATGTCGGAAGAATTGCTAATGATCTCAAAATGATGCGACAGTGATGTAGTAAGAGTTGCTACGAACCTCAAAATAATGCGACAGTAATTTAGTAAAAGTTGATACGAACCTCAAAATATTGCGACAGTGATGTCGGAAGAATGTCTAATGAACTCAAAATGATGCTAACAGTAATGGTGTGATAGTTGCTAATCAACTCAGTGATGCTTACAGTATGTAGTAAGTGTTTCGAACAACCTCAAAGTGATGCTGACAATCATGTAGTAAGAGTTGCTACGAACCTCAAAATAATGCAACAATAATGTAGTAAGAGTTGCTACGAACCTCAAAATAATGCGACAGTGATGTCAGAAGAATTGCTAAAGATCTCAAAATGATGCGACAGTGATTTAGTAAGAATTGCTAATAAACTCAAAATGATGCTAACATTAATGGAGTGAACGTTTTGAACAACCTCAAAGTGATGCTGACAGTCATGTAGTAAGAGTTGCTACGAACCTCAAAATAATGCGACAGTGAAGTCAGAAGAATTGCTAAAGATCTCAAAATGATGCTACAGTGATTTAGTAAGAATTGCTAATGAACTCAAATTGATGCTAACATGAATGGAGTGAAAGTTGCTAATAAACTCAAAGTTATGCTGACAGTGATGTAGTAAGAATTGCTAATGATCTCAAAATGATGCGACAGTGATTTAGTAAGAATTGCTGATGAACTCAAAAGGGTGCTCACAGTAATGGAGTGAAAGTTTCGAATAACCTCAAAGTGATGCTGACGGTCATGTAGTAAGAGTTGCTACGAACCTCAAAATAATGCGACAGTAATGTAGAAAAAGTTGCTACGAACCTCAAAATATTGCGACAGTGATGTCAGATGAATTGCTAAAGATCTCAAATGATGCGACAGTGATTTAGTAAGAATTGCTAATCAACTCAAAATGATGCCAACAGTAATGGAGTGAACGTTTAGAACAACCTCAAAGTGATGCTGACAGTCATGTGGTTTGAGTTGCGAGTAAAAAAAAATGATGCTGACAGTGATGTCGTAAGAATTGCTATTGAACTCAAAACGATGCTCACAGTAATGTAGTAAGAGTTTCGAACAACCTCAAACTGATGCTGACAGTCATGTAGTAAGAGTTGCTACGAACCTCAAAATAATGCGACAGTGATGTCAGAAGAATTGCTAAAGATCTCAAAATGATGCTACAGTGATTTAGTAAGAATTGCTAATGAACTCAAATTGATGCTAACATGAATGGAGTGAAAGTTGCTAATAAACTCAAAGTTATGCTGACAGTAATGTAGTAAGAGTTGCGACGAACCTTTAAATAATGCAACAGTAATGTAGTAAGAGTTGCTACGAACATCAAAATAATGCGACAGTGATGTCAGAAGAATTGCTAAAGATCTCAAAATGATGCGACAGTGATTTAGTAAGAATTGCTAATGAACTCAAAATGATGCTAACATTAATGGAGTGAAAGTTTCGAACAACTTCAAAGTGATGCTGACGGTCATGTAGTAAGAGTTGCTACGAACCTCAAAATAATGCGACAGTAATGTAGAAAAAGTTGCTACGAACCTCAAAATATTGCGACAGTGATGTCAGATGAATTGCTAAAGATCTCAAATGATGCGACAGTGATTTAGTAAGAATTGCTAATCAACTCAAAATGATGCTAACAGTAATGGAGTGAACGTTTAGAACAACCTCAAAGTGATGCTGACAGTAATGTAGTAAGAGTTGCTACGAAACTCAAAATAATGCGGCAGTGATGTCAGGAGAATTGCTGAAGATCTCAAAATGATGCGACTGTGATTTAGTAAGAATTGCTAATTAACTCAAAGTGATGCTAACAGTAATGGAGTGAAAGTTTCGAATAACCTCAAAGTGATGCTGACAGTCATGTGGTTTGAGTTGCGAGTAAAAAAAAATGATGCTGACAGTGATGTCGTAAGAATTGCTATTGAACTCAAAACGATGCTAACAGTAATGTAGTGATAGTTGCTAATCAACTCAGTGATGCTGACAGTAATGTACTAAGTGTTTCCAACAACCTCAAAGTGATGCTGACAGTCATGCAGGAAGAGTTGCTACGAACCTCAAAATAATGCGACAGTGATGTCAGAAGAATTGCTAAAGATCTCAAAATGATGCGACAGTGATTTAGTAAGAATTGCTAATAAACTCAAAATGATGCTAACATTAATGGAGTGAAAGTTTCGAACAACTTCAAAGTGATGCTGAAAGACATGTAGTAATAGTTAATACGAACCTCAAAATATTGCGACAGTGATGTCAGAATAATTGCTAATGGTCTCAAAATGATGCGACAGTGATGTCGTATGATTTGCTAATGAACTCAAGATGATGCTAACAGTAATGTAGTGATAGTTGCAAATAAGCTCAGTGATGCTTACAGTAATGTAGTAAGAGTTTCAAACAACCTCAAAGTGATGCTGACATTCATGGAGTAAGTGTTTCGAACAACTTCAAAGTGATGCTGACAGTTGCTACGAACCTCAAAATAATGCGACAGTAATGTAGTAAAAGTTGCTACGAACCTCAAAATATTGCGACAGTGATGTCGGAAGAATTGCTAATGAACTCAAAATGATGCGAACCGTCGTGCAGTGACAGTTGCTAATCAACTCAGTGATGCTTACAGTAATGTACTTAGTGTTTCGAACAACCTCGAAGTGATGCTGACAGTCATGCAGTAAGAGTTGCTACGAACCTCAAAATAATGCGACAGTGATGTCAGAAGAATTGCTAATGATCTCAAAGTGATGCTGAAAGTAATGTAGTAAGAGTTGCTACGAACCTAAAAATAATGCGACAGTGATGTCGGAAGAATTGCTAATGATCTCAAAATGATGCGACAGTGATTTAGTAAGAATTGCTAATGATCTCAAATTGATGCTAACAGTAATGGAGTGAACGTTTCGAAAAACCTCAAAGTGATGCTGACAGTGATGTAGTAAGAGTTGCTACGAACCTCAAAATAATGCGACAGTGTTGTCGGAAGAATTGCTAATGATCTCAAAATGATGCGACAGTGATGTAGGAAGAATTGCTAATGAACTCAAAATGATGCGAACACTAATGGAGTGAAAGTTTCGAATAACCTCAAAGTGATGCTAACAGTCATGTAGTAAGTGCAACAACGTACCTCAAAATAATGCGACAGTAATTTAGTAAAAGTTGATACGAACCTCAAAATATTGCGACAGTGATGTCGGAAGAATTTCTAATGAACTCAAGATAATGCTTACAGTAATGTAGTGATAGTTGCTAATCAACTCACTGATGCTAACAGTAACAAGTAAGTGTTTCGAACAACCTCAAAGTGATGCTGACAGTCATGTAGTAAGAGTTGCTACGAACCTTAAAATAATGCAACAATAATGTAGTAAGAGTTGCTACGATCCTCAAAATGATGCTACAGTGATGTTATGACAGTTGCTACTAACCTAAGAAATTATACTGACAGTGTTGTGGTTAGAGTTGATAGTAATTTCAAAATCATGCTAAAGTGATGTCATGAGAGTTGCTTCTAACCGAAGAAATGATGCTACAGTGATGTAGGCAGAGTTGCTACAAACCTAAGAAATTATGCTACAGACATGTGCTGAGAGTTGATAGTAATTTCAAAATCATGCTAAAGTGATGTAATGAGAGTTGCTACTTACCTGAGAAATGATGCGACAGTGATGTGGTGAGAGTTGCTACGAACCTCAAAATGATGCTACAGTGATGTAATGAGAGTTGCTACTTCCCTAAGAAATTATGCTACAGTGATGTGGTGAGAGTTGCTACGAACCTCAAAATGATGCTACAGTGATGTAGTGAGAGTTGCTACTAATGTCAAAATGATGCTACAGTGATGTAATGAGAGTTGCGACGAACCTCAAAATGATGCTTACAGTGATGTAGTGAAACTGCGACTAACCTCAAAATAATGCTTGCAGTGATGTCGTGAGAGTTGCTACGAACTTCAAAACGATGCGAACGTGATGTAATGAGAGTGTCTATTAACCTAAGAAATGATGCGACAGTGATGTGGTGAGAGTTTCTACGAACCTCAAAATGATGCTACAGTGATGTGGTGAGAGTTGCTACTAATCTCAAAATGATGCTAAAGTGATGTAATGAGAGTTGCTACTAATTTCAAAATGATGCAAAAGTGATGTAATGAGAGTTGCTACGAACCTCAAAATGATGCTACAGTGATGTAGTGAGAGTTGCTACTAATCTCAAAATGATGCAAAAGTTATGGAATGACAGTTGCTACTAATTTAAAAATGATGCTGAAGTGATGTAATGAGAGTTGCTACGAACCTCAAAATGATGCTACAGTGATGAAGTAAGAGTTGACACTATCCTTAAAATGATGCTTACAGTAATGTAGTGAGAGGTTCTTCTAAACTGAAAATAAAGCTACAGTGATGTAGTGAGAGTTTCTTCTCACATAACAAATGATAATCAAGTGATGTAATGAGAGATGCTACGAACCTAAGAAATGATGCTGCAGTGATGTAGTGAGAGTTGCTACTAATGTCAAAATGATGGTGACAGTGATGTAATGAGAGTTGCTACTCACCTACGAAATGATGCTATATTAATGTAGTGGGAGTTGCTACGAATCTCAAAATGATGCTAAAGTGATGTAAAGAACCTAGTAAATGATGCTGACAGTGATATAATGAGAGTTGTTACGAACCTCAAAATGATGCGAACGTGATGTAATGAGAGTTGCTATTAACCTAAGAAATGATGCGACAGTGATGTAGTGAGATTCGCTACGAATCTCAAAATGATGCTAAAGTGATGTAATGAGAGTCACGACTAACCTCAAAATGATGCTAAAGTGATGCAATGAGAGTTGCTACAAACCTAAGAATGATTTTACACTGATGTAGTGAGAGTTGCTCCTATTTTCAAAGTGATGCTTCAGTGATGTAATGAGAGTTGCTACTAACCTAAGAAATGATGCTACAGTGATGTAGTGAGAGTTTCAACTGATCTCAAAATGATGCTTCAGTGATGTGGTGAGAGTTGCTACTAATCTCAAAATGATGCTAAAGTGATGTAATGAGAGTTGCTACTAACCTAAGAAATGATGCGACAGTGATGTAGTGAGAGTTGCTTAAAACCTCAAAATGATGCTACAGTCATGGAGTGAGAGTTTCTGCTTAACTGAAAATGGAGTTTCAGTGATGTAGTGAGAGTTGCTACTCATCTAAAAATTATGCTACAGTCATGTAATAAGAGTTTCTTCTCAAATAAGAAATGATAATCAAGTAATGCAATGAGAGATGCTACTAACCTAAGAAATTATGCTACAGTGATGTAGTGAGAGTTGCTACTAATGTCAAAATGATGCTGACGGTGATGTAATGAGTTGCTACTTACCTAAGAAATGATGCTACATTAATGTAGTGGGAGTTGCAACTAATCTCAAAATGATGCTAAAGTTATGCAATGAGAGTTGCTACTAATCTAAGAAATTATGCTACAGTAATGTAGTGAGATTTGCTACGAATCTCAAAATGATGCTTAAGTGATGTAGTGAGAGTTGCTACTAATGTCAAAATGATGCTACAGTGATGTAATGAGAGTTGCTACTAATCTAAGAAATTATGCTACAGTAATGTAGTGAGATTTGCTACGAATCTCAAAATGATGCAAAAGTGATGTAACGAGAGTTGCTACTAATGTCAAAATGATGCTACAGTAATGTAGTGAGAGTTGCTACTAATGTCAAAATGATGCTACAGTAATGTAGTGAGAGTTGCAACTAATCTCAAAATGATGCTAAAGTTATGCAATGAGAGTTGCTCCTAAGCTAAGAAATGATGCTTAAGTGATGTAATGAGAGTTGCTCGTAACCTCAAAATGATGCTACAGTGATGTGAGCTTCATAAAGACCCAGGCCACTATTTGTGGTCATGCATCATTGTGGCTGACCAATGGTCCAACTTCATCAGTCAGTCAGTCAGAGACATTAGCATTTGTCGGCCTGGCCTGCTGCCAAAGACTAACACTGCTTTACTTGATTTACCTGTGCAGCCATGTCACGCTCCACTCGGCCACCTCCACGGTCAGACGCCAGGTTAAACCAGCCAATGGCGTAAGAATCACTCTCAGAATCTGAAGCGCTCGTAGCTGCAGGGTTTTTCCACACAGCTTCTGTTGAGAGACAAAGTCCATCGCTTGATTAACTCTCACCAACAGAAATGTGCAGTTTTCCACTCAGGACAGCTGCTGCATGCTGCTGTTTGTAAAAAGAAGGTCCAGTGGATCCGTTCAGTTCTACATTATTCAGCAGAGAGATGTCACCATTGAATAATGACCATATTTCCTAAAATTATAGCTCAACCACAGAGGGACCAGGCTACTAGAATGACCTCTGTTTACTAGAAGTGCTTCTCCTATGGTGGTGAACTCCTCAGCTGTCAGTGGAGTCAAATCTGTCTTAGAGAGGCCAGAGGTTCCCACACTGGTTCCCTCTCATCATGCAGCCCTGACAGCTGTGTGTGCTTTTCCAGCGTGTTGGCACCTCACTGATGAGTTTCAGGGTTGGCCCTCCCATCTGTTGCTGCACCTGAGCCAGCTTCTCCTTGGCTGTAGTGCTGATCTGAAGGATGTGACAGTGTTCCTGGCTTTGTGTCTGATGATGGAAGTGGGGATCTGATCACAGGATTTTCTGACTCCTAGATTCAGACGATGTGCAGTGCCGACTGAGTGGTGAATTTGGAGCTGTCTAGTGGATGCTGTCATGTTTGGTGCTGCATCGCTCACAAGACACTTGACTTTGTTGGTGATGGCCCAGTCCTCCATCAGGCCTCTTTGGACTGGGGCCAAACTGTCAGCAGGGTGACTTTGTGGAAAGTCTTGCACTCCCAACACAATCATTCTCACGAATGCAGTGACAGGTCAGAGCCAAGGGAGCCTCCATGTCCACAGATGTCCACATGGCAGCTGGACTTCCTTTTTCACTCCTTCCCGTTCCTCCTGGTACTTTTTGGCCACCGTTTGTTTGATGGTCTGAAAATGACACCCAGAGTAAATCAATACATTGAAATTAGAGATGAAATAAACTGGAGATATCAACGACTGCTTTAGATCATTTCCACACAAACCTTTCTGGTTGGCAAACATATGAGGCTCAAGGACCTGAACCAGTTCCCTGAACCCTTCCCTCTCAACAGTGCTGAGGGGCTGGCAGTCCTTCAGGATGAAATTCAGCAGAGCCTCATCCAGCATCTGCTTCCTGGAAGCTGGATGGTTAAAGATGAAGGAGAGAAGAAATGAATAGGAATTAATGATCAATGAAGCAACTGTGAGTCAGTTGGAGAGTGGCTGTATACCTGAGTTCATCCTGGTGGATCTGGGACTTCATTCTCATGCCTGGCCCCATCATGCCTCAGCACTGAAGAGGTGCTTTTGTTGAGATGAGACGCTTCTGTCCAACAAATGAGACATTCAACCTGCAGAAAAGAACATGAGTGCTCAGCTAAAAGTTCCTTTCTTCATGGTGACTGGTGTTTCTTAGTCTTAGACCACCAGGTTTCCAATGAGGTGTATCGGATACGTTGTTGTGTGCCGCTGAAATCCGTCCAATTCCGGCGTTGTTTCCTCATGAAATGTGTTTGCCTTAAAGCTCATTAAAGTGTTGAACCACAATATCGTTCACCATAACTGAGTCAACTTCAAGATAACCTGCTTCTACATTCCAGTCCCGGCTGCTCCTGTTCTGCTGCAGTCCAGAAAACAACAACCCGATACAATTGGCGCTCCTTCCCACAGCTCCGGCCCGGATCCGCATGGTTCCGCTGACTGACTGTGAGACGCGCTCCCTCCAGAGTGGCACAGCCCGATGGGGGTCCTTATCTGGCACGGGGGCGTGAAACAGGTGCGACTGGAAAGCCTGGTTTATTCTGCGTCGAGGGAACGCGTTGCTCTGCAATACACCGCCAAGCCGCTAGGGGGTGTGGCTTTGTCTTTGTATTGTTTACGGGGCTCTTGTCGGATTCCTTGGTTTTCTTCCGGTCACAGACAACAATTGTTGGCCATTTGTCAGTCTTTGTAGTGCCGCGAATAATCCTTTCTTCTGCTTGGTCCATTTTTTCTTGAAGCTTTCACCTCAGAAACTTTGAAAATGGCGGTGTTGTGCTGCGACTGAACCGGAAATAACGTCCTGAGCGGACCCATCACAGTCCTCGACGTTGACGTCACCTCGCGTCGACGCGATGCGGAAGCAGGATTTTTTGGAGGCGCGTCTCAGGCTACAGCGTCTGGTCTGCGTCGACGGCGTAGGTACGAATACTATACAATACTACTCGACGCAGAAGCATAAATTAGGCTTAAATCAGGCTTTATAGTCCAACAGGAAGTTAGCATGTCAGGGATGAGACACCCTGATAGTCCAAAAGGAAGTTAGCATGTCAGGGATGAGACACGCTTATCGTCCAACAGGAAGTTAGCATGTCAGGGATGAGACACCCTGATAGTCCAAAAGGAAGTTAGCATGTCAGGGATGAGACACCCTCATAGTCCAACAGGTAGTTAGCATGTCAGGGATGAGACACGCTTATCGTCCAACAGGAAGTTAGCATGTCAGGGATGAGACACGCTTATCGTCCAACAGGAAGTTAGCATGTCAGGGATGAGACACCCTGATCGTCCAACAGGAAGTTAGCATGTCAGGGATGAGACACCCTGATAGTCCAACAGGAAGTTCGCATGTCAGGGATGAGACACGCTTATCGTCCAACAGTAAGTTAGCATGTCAGGGATGAGACACCCTGATAGTCCAACAGGAAGTTAGCATGTCAGGGATGAGACACATTTATCGTCCAACAGGAAGTTAGCATGTCATGGATGAGACACGTTTATCGTCCAACAGGAAGTTAGCATGTCAGGGATGAGACACCCTGATAGTCCAACAGGAAGTTAGCATCTCCATGGTTCCCTTGACCAGAAGCCAGTGGGATCGTTCCATTCTGACATCTTGATTGACATTTGTCCTTCTCTGAGCTAAATAGCTGGCAATCATTTGAAAAAAAAAACCTTGATTTACTTTTTGTATTTTGATCTTCAGCTCATTTGCATACTTTTGTTAAAATTCTCCCCTTTTTGTCTTTTTTTCTGCTGTTTTTAGCACAAAGTCCACCTGGTGCCTCAAGACCAGTTCAGCATGGACTACGTTGAACCTTCAGTCTGCTGCATCAGTACCCATGGACGGTTCCCCCCTGACAGGAGGATTCTGGTGAGGAACATTAGTGGGACAGCGCTCTTGTTAGAACGGTTCTGATCCACCTTCCCTCCCCCTGTAGCTCCTCCTGTGTCCCCTCAGCGCTCTTGTTAGAACGGTTCTGATCCACCTTCCCTCCCCCTGTAGCTCCTCCTGTGTCCCCTCAGCGCTCTTGTTTCTCCTCCCAATGTTTTTCCCATTGGGAGGAGATTTGTTGTTCCACCATGAAGTCTTTTCTGGTGATGAGTTTGTGTGTTGTAGTAGCATGAAGATATCTTGTTATCATGATCAACTCATCTGGCCTGGTGGAAGAACGCTGCTGTGTTTGGATTCAGACGAGTCAAATCTGAACCAGGGACTTGTAGTTTTATCCTCTGTCTCTGGACTCATAAAATGGAGACCGGCCCAGTTTGACACTTTTGAACTCCTTCATGATGTTCAAATCTCATGACTGAGATTCGTGATTGGAAACATCGGCGGTTCAGGAAAGAAAACATGTACCATTGAACATCGCTCTCATCCTTCTACTCAGAAGGCTGCGGTGGACTCCACCGTGTCCAGGCTTTGGGCAGATACGTCTTCATCCTCCACCACCACCAGCCGCTCCACCCCACCCACCCTGTGCAGGTCTACATTACCAGGGTCGGATCTGGCAGGGTGGAGGATCTTTGATTCATCTTAGCTTTCCTGCTCCGGCTGTTTGAGAAACATTCAAATGGAGATGGTTGTTTGTGTCTTTCAGGCCACGCCAACGCCTCCTTCTGTCCCCACGCTTACGGCTGCCGAAACGTGCCGGTGTCTGAAAACCAGATCATTCTGGATGTGCCGGACCACCAGGTCCTCCTCACCTGCAGGTTCCTGCAGGCAGAGCCCTGTGGTGGTAGGTTTCCTGCTCCTCTGCTGGACTGATACCCTCTCCCTTTCCCCACACGTATCTGCTGTTTCTACTCTGTGCCTCCTTCTCCTCTGTCAGGCCTGGACTTCTTCCTTCTGTCTCTCCAGGATCACGTCCTGGTGGTGCCTGAGAGCAGCTCCAGCTCCAGCTCCCTGAACCAAGAACCACTGGAGAAATCTGACCACTTCATCAGCAACTGTGGCCTCAACAGCTTTCATGTCAAGTCGGTGTCTCTCAGCCTGAGTTGGTCCATGTTCTGTATCCCTGAATGTTCTAGAGGAACTAAACTGGGCCTGACTGGGACGCTTCTGTCTGCTCAGATTTGGGTTGTGAATGCATTCAGATGTCATTTACAAGCATTGGAACTAAAGACCTGAGCCTCAAGAATATTTAGTTCTTGATTTACTTTCTCTTGCAGGTTTTCATTTTGTGCTAATTTTCTTTTGAAGATCTTTGTTTTTTTGTTGTCCTTCCATTTAGCAAGTTTGGCTAAGAACCTTTTCCCCACTAAACTAATTTTCCTAAAATGTCTCGCTAACGTTTCCTTTTTCTCTGTCGTCCCTCTTGTCCTTCGTCTCCATTCTGTCTCAGCTCAGCTGTGTCTCTTGGGCTCTCTTCAACAACGGCGCCCTGCCTTGTGCCTGCCATGAGGTTGGAGCTGAGAGTGAAACCTGCGAGTCATTTGGTGGTCGGTGCCGCTGCAGGCCCCACGTGATTGGCCGAGACTTCTCCATGTGGGCCGCGGGTTGCTGGGGATTCCCCACTGCAGACGTGAGTGTCAGATTGGATGAATGATGAGTAACAAGGGCTTTTAATGATGAGTGAGAGGACGGACCAGACCAACCTGTCCAACCATCAGAGGACAGTTTGTTGTTCTAGTTTCAACTCTTACTACATTACTGTAAGCATCATTTCGAGGTTTTTAGCAATTATTACAACATCACTGTCCCATCATTTCAGATCATTCGTACGACATCACTAGCATTATTTTAAGGTTATTACCAGACTTACTACATTCCGGTCAACATCATTTTGAGTTCATTAGCAATTCTTACGACATCACTGTAGCATTATTTTGACGTTAGTAGCAACTCTTACTACATGACTGTCAGCATCACTTTGAGGTTGTTCAAAACACTTACTACATTACTGAAAGCATCATGTAGTTTATTAGCAACTATCACTACATTACTGTGAGCATCATTTTGAGTTTATTAGCAATTCTTACGACATCATTGTCGCATCATTTTGAGATCATTAGCAATTCTTACGACATCACTGTAACATTTTTTGGGGATCATTAGCAATTCTTCTGACATCACTGTTGCATTATTTTGAGGTTCGTAGCAACTCTTACTACATTACTGTCAGCATCACTTTGAGGTTATTAGCAACTATCACTCCATTACTGTTAGCATCACTGAGTTCATTAGCAATTCTTCCGACATCACTGTCGCAATATTTTGAGGTTCGTAGCAACTTTTACTACATTACTGTCGCATTATTTTGAGGTTCGGAGCAACACTTACGACATGACTGTCAGCATCACTTTGAGGTTATTCGAAAGTTTCACTCCATTACTGTTAGCATCATTTTGAGTTCATTAGCAATTCTTACTACATCACTGTCGCATCATTTTGACATCATTAGCAATTCTTCCGACATCACTGTCACATTATTTTGAGGTTCGTAGCAACTCTTACTGCATTATTGTTGCATTATTTTAAGGTTCGTAGCAACTCTTACTACATTACTGTCAGCATCACTTTGAGTTTATTACCAACTATCACTACATTACTGTTAGCATCATTTTGAGTATTTGAGCAATTCTCACGAAATCACTGTAGCATTGAACTGAGTACATTCGCAACTCTTACTAAATGACTGTCAGCATCACTTTGAGGTTGTTCGAAACTCTTACTACATTACTGTAAGCATCACTGAGTTTCTTAGCAACTATCACTACATTACTGTTAGCATCATCTTGAGTTTATTAGCAATTCTTCAGACATCACTGTCGCAATATTTTGAGGTTTCTAGCAACTTTTACTACATTACTTTCGCATTATTTTGAGGTTTGTAGCAACACTTACTACATGACTGTCAGCATCACTTTGAGGTTATTCGAAACACTTACTACATTACTGTAAGCATCACTGAGTTGATTAGCAACTATCACTTCATTACTGTTAGCATCATTTTGAGTTCATTAGCATTTCTTCCGACATCACTGTCGCAATATTTTGAGGTTCGTAGCAACTTTTACTACATTACTGTCGCATTATTTTGAGGTTCGTAGCAACTTTTACTACATTACTGTCACATTATTTTGAGGTTCGTAGCAACTCTTACTACATGACTGTCAGCATCACTTTGAGGTTATTCGAAAGTTTCACTCCATTACTGTTAGCATCGTTTTGAGTTCATGAGCAATTCTTACTACATCACTGTCGCATCATTTTGAGATCATGAGCAATTCTTCCGACATCACTGTCGCATTATTTTGAGGTTCGTAGCAACACTTACTACAAGACTGTCAGCATCACTTTGAGGTTATTCGAAACGTTCACTCCATTACTGTTAGCATCATTTTGAGTTCATGAGCAATTCTTACTAAATCACTTTTGAATCATTTTGAGATCTTTAGAAATTCTTTTGACATCACTGTCGCATTATTTTGAGGTTCGTAGCAACTCTTCCTACATGACTGTCGCATTATTTTGAGGTACGTAACAACTCTTACTACATGACTGTCAGCATCACTTTGAGGTTATTCGAAACACTTACTACATTACTGTAAGCATCACTGAGTTGATTAGCAACTATCACTACATTACTGTTAGCATCATCTTGAGTTCATTAGCAATTCTTCCGACATCACTGTCGCAATATTTTGAGGTTCGTAGCAACTTTTACAACATTACTGTCGCATTATTTTGAGGTTCGTAGATACTCTTACTACATGACTGTCAGCATCACTTTGAGGTTATTCGAAACGTTCACTCCATTACTGTTAGCATCATTTTGAGTTCATGAGCAATTCTTACTAAATCACTTTCGAATCATTTTGAGAGCTTTAGCAATTCTTCTGACATCACTGTCGCATTATATTGAGGTTCGTAGCGACTCTTACTACATGACTGGTTCATTAGCAATTCTTACTAAATCACTGTCGCATCATTTTGAGATCATTAGCAATTCTTCTGACATCACTGTCACATTATTTTGAGGTTCGTAGCAACTCTTACTACATTATTGTTGCATTATTTTAAGGTTCGTAGCAACTCTTACTACATGACTGTCAGCATCACTTTGAGGTTATTCGAAACACTTACTACATTACTGTACGCATCACTGAGTTGATTAGCAACTATCACTACATTACTGTTAGCATCATTTTGAGTTCATTAGCAATTCTTCCGACATCACTGTCGCAATATTTTGAGGTTCGTAGCAACTTTTACTACATTACTGTCGCATTATCTTGAGGTTCATAGCAACTCTTACTACATGACTGTAAGCATCACTTTGAGGTTATTCGAAAGTTTCACTCCATTACTGTTAGCATCACTTTGAGTTGTTGAGCAATTCTCACGACATCACTGTAGCATTAAATTGAGTTCATTAGCAACTCTTACTAAATGACTGTCAGCATCACTTTGAGGTTGTTCGAAACTCTTACTACATTACTGTAAGCATCACTGAGTTTCTTAGCAACTATCACTACATTACTGTTAGCATCATCTTGAGTTCATTAGCAATTCTTCCGACATCACTGTCGCAATATTTTGAGGTTCGTAGCAACTTTTACTACATTACTGTCGCATTATTTTGAGGTTCGTAGCAACTGTTACTACATGACTGTCAGCATCACTTTGAGGTTATTCGAAAGTTTCACTCCATTACTGTTAGCATCATCTTGAGTTCATTAGCAATTCTTCTGACATCACTGTCGCAATATTTTGAGGTTCGTAGCAACTTTTACTACATTCCATTCGCATTATTTTGAGGTTCGTAGCAACACTTACTACATGACTGTAAGCATCACTTTGAGGTTATTCGAAACGTTCACTCCATTACTGTTAGCATCATTTTGAGTTCATTAGCAATTCTTACTAAATCACTGTCGCATCATTTTGACATCATTAGCAATTCTTCCGACATCACTGTCACATTATTTTGAGGTTCGTAGCAACTCTGACTACATTATTGTTGCATTATTTTAAGGTTCGTAGCAACTCCTTAATACATTACTGTCAGCATCACTTTGAGTTTATTAGCAGCTATCACTACATTACTGTTAGCATCATTTTGAGTTGTTGAGCAATTCTCACGACATCACTGTAGCACTAAATTGAGTTCATTAGCAACTCTTACTACATGACTGTCAGCATCACTTTGAGGTTGTTCGAAACTCTTACTACATTACTGTAAGCATCACTGAGTTTCTTAGCAACTATCACTACATTACTGTTAGCATCATCTTGAGTTCATTAGCAATTCTTCCGACATCACTGTCGCAATATTTTGAGGTTCGTAGCAACTCTTACTACATTACTGTCAGCATCACTTTGAGGTTATTAGCAACTATCACTACATTACTGTTAGCATCATCTTGAGTTCATTAGCAATTCTTCTGACATCACTGTCGCAATATTTTGAGGTTCGTAGCAACTTTAACTACATTACTGTTTCATTATTTTGAGGTTCGGAGCAACACTTACTACATGACTATTAGCATCACTTTGAGGTTATTCGAAAGTTTCACTCCATTACTGTTATCATCATTTTGAGTTCATTAGCAATTCTTACTACATCACTGTCGCATCATTTTGACATCATTAGCAATTCTTCCGACATCACTGTCACATTATTTTGAGGTTCGTAGCAACTCTTACTACAAGACTGTCAGCATCACTTTGAGGTTATTCGAAACGTTCACTCCATTACTGTTAGCATCATTTTGAGTTCATGAGCAATTCTTACTAAATCACTTTTGAATCATTTTGAGATCTTTAGCAATTCTTCCGACATCACTGTCACATTATTTTGAGGTTCGTAGCAACTCTTACTACAAGACTGTCAGCATCACTTTGAGGTTATTCGAAACGTTCACTCCATTACTGTTAGCATCATTTTGAGTTCATGAGCAATTCTTACTAAATCACTTTTGAATCATTTTGAGATCTTTAGCAATTCTTCTGACATCACTGTCGCATTATTTTGAGGTTCGTAGTAACTCTTACTACATTACTGTAAGCATCACTAAGTTGATTAGCAACTATCACTACATTACTGTTTGCATCATTTTGAGTTCATTAGCAATTCTTCCGACAACACTGTTGCAATATTTTGAGGTTCGTAGCAACTTTTACTACACTACTGTCGCATTATTTTGAGGTTCGTAGCAACACTTACTACATGACTGTAAGCATCACTTTGAGGTTATTTGAAAGTTTCACTCCATTACTGTTAGCATCATTTTGAGTTCATGAGCAATTCTTACTCCATCACTGTCGCATCATTTTGAGATCATTAGCAATTCTTCCGACATCACTGTCGTAATATTTTGAGGTTCGTAGCAACTTTTACTACATTACTGTCGCAATATTTTGAGGTTCGTAGCAACTCTTATTACATTATTGTTGCATTATTTTAAGGTTCGTAGCAACTCTTACTACATTACTGTCAGCATCACTGAGTTGATTAGCAACTATCACTACATTACGGTTAGCATCATCTTGAGTTCATTAGCAATTCTTCCGACATCACTGTCGCAATATTTTGAGGTTTCTAGCAACTTTTACGACATTACTTTCGCATTATTTTGAGGTTTGTAGCAACACTTACTGCATGACTGTAAGCATCACTTTGAGGTTATTCGAAACACTTACTACATTACTGTAAGCATCACTGAGTTGATTAGCAACTATCACTACATTACTGTTAGCATCATTTTGAGTTCATGAGCATTTCTTCCGATATCACTGTCGCAATATTTTGAGGTTCGTAGCAACTTTTACTACATTACTGTCGCATTATTTTGAGGTTCGTAGCAACTTTTACTACATTACTGTCACGTTATTTTGAGGTTTGTAGCAACTCTTAGTACATGACTGTCAGCATCACTTTGAGGTTATTCGAAAGTTTCACTCCATTACTGTTAGCATCATTTTGAGTTCATGAGCAATTCTTACTACATCACTGTCGCATCATTTTGAGATCATGAGCAATTCTTCCGACATCACTGTCGCATTATTTTGAGGTTCGTAGCAACTCTTACTACAAGACTGTCAGCATCACTTTGAGGTTATTCGAAACGTTCACTCCATTACTGTTAGCATCATTTTGAGTTCATGAGCAATTCTTACTAAATCACTTTCGAATCATTTTGAGAGCTATAGCAATTCTTCTGACATCACTGTCGCATTATTTTGAGGTTCGTAGCAACTCTTACTACATGACTGTCAGCATCACTTTGAGGTTGTTCGAAACTCTTACTACATTACTGTAAGCATCACTGAGTTGATTAGCAACTATCACTACATTACTGTTAGCATCATTTTGAGTTCATTAGCAATTCTTCCGACATCACTGTCGCAATATTTTGAGGTTCGTAGCGACTTTTACTACATTATTGTTGCATTATTTTAAGGTTCGTAGCAACTCTTACTACATTACTGTCAGCATTACTTTGAGTTTATGAGCAACTATCACTACATTACTGTTAGCATCATTTTGAGTTGTTGAGCAATTCTCACGACATCACTGTAGCATTAAATTGAGTTCATAAGCAACTCTCACTAAATGACTGTCAGCATCACTTTGAGGTTGTTCGAAACTCTTACTACATTACTGTAAGCATCACTGAGTTTCTTAGCAACTATCACTACGTTACTGTTAGCATCATCTTGAGTTCATTAGCAATTCTTCCGACATCACTGTCGCAATATTTTGAGGTTTGTAGCAACTTTTACTACATTACTGTCGCATTATTTTGAGGTTCGTAGCAACTCTTACTACATGACTGTCAGCATCACTTTGAAGTTATTCGAAAGTTTCACTCCATTACTGTTAGCATCATCTTGAGTTCATTAGTAATTCTTCTGACATCACTGTCGCAATATTTTGAGGTTCGTAGCAACTTTTACTACATTCCTGTCGCATTTTTTTGAGGTTCGTAGCAACACTTACTACATGACTGTAAGCATCACTGAGTTGATTAGCAACTATCACTACATTACTGTTAGCATCATTTTCGAGTTCATGAGCATTTCTTCCGATATCACTGTCGCAATATTTTGAGGTTCGTAGCAACTTTTACTACATTACTGTCGCATTATTTTGAGGTTCGGAGCAACTCTTACTACATGACTGTCAGCATCACTTTGAGGTTATTCGAAACTCTTCCTACATTACTGTAAGCATCACTGAGTTGATTAGCACCTATCACTACATGACTGTCAGCATCATTTTGAGTTCATTAGCAATTCTTCCGACATCACTGTCGCAATATTTTGAGGTTCGTAGCGACTTTTACTACATTATTGTCCCATTATTTTGAGGTTCGTAGCAACACTTACTACAAGACTGTCAGCATCACTTTGAGGTTATTCAAAACGTTCACTCCATTACTGTTAGCATCATTTTGAGTTCATTAGCAATTCTTACTACATCACTGTCGCATCATTTTGAGATCATTAGCAATTCTTCCAACATCACTGTCGCAATATTTTGAGGTTCGTAGCAACTCTTACTACATTATTGTTGCATTATTTTAAGGTTCGTAGCAACTCTTAATACATTACTGTCAGCATCACTTTGAGTTTATCAGCAGCTATCACTACATTACTGTTAGCATCATTTTGAGTTGTTGAGCAATTCTCACGACATCACTGTAGCACTGAATTGAGTTCATTGGCAACTCTTACTACATGACTGTCAGCATCACTTTGAGGTTGTTCGAAACTCTTACTACATTACTGTAAGCATGACTGAGTTTATTAGCAACTATCACTACATTGCTGTTAGCATCATCTTGAGTTCATTAGCAATTCCTCCGACATCACTGTCGCATTATTTTGAGGTTCATAGCAACACTTACTACATGACTGTCAGCATCACTTTGAGGTTATTCGAAACGTTCACTCTATTACTGTTAGCATCATTTTGAGTTCATGAGCAATTCTTACTAAATCACTTTCGAATAATTTTGAGAGCTTTAGCAATTCTTCTGACATCACTGTCGCATTATTTTGAGGTTCGTAGCAACTCTTACTACATGACTGTCAGCATCACTTTGAGGTTGTTCGAAACACTTACTACATTACTGTAAGCATCACTGAGTTGATTAGCAACTATCACTACATTACTGTTAGCATCATTTTAAGTTCATTAGCAATTCTTTTGACATCACTGTCGCAATATTTTGAGGTTCGTAGCGACTTTTACTACATTATTGTCCCATTATATTGAGTTTCGTAGCAACTCTTACTACATGACTGGTTCATTAGCAATTCTTACTAAATCGCTGTCGCATCATTTTGAGATCATTAGCAATTCTTCTGACATCACTGTCACATTATTTTGAGGTTTGTAGCAACTCTTACTTCATTATTGTTGCATTATTTTAAGGTACGTAGCAACTCTTACTACATGACTGTCACCGTCACTTTGAGGTTATTCGAAACACTTACTACATTACTGTCAGCATCACTGACTTGATTAGCAACTATCACTACATTACTGTTAGCATCATTTTAAGTTCATGAGCAATTCTTCTGACATCACTGTCGCATTATTTTGAGATTCGTAGCAACTCTTCCTACATGACTTTCACCATCACTTTGAGGTTATTCGAAACTCTTACTACATTACTGTAAGCATCACTTTGAGGTTGTTCAAAACTCTTACTACATTACTGTTAGCATCACTGAGTTGATTAGCAACTATCACTACATTACTGTTAGCATCATTTTGAGTTCATTAGCAATTCTTCCGACATCAATGTCGCAATATTTTGAGGTTCGTAGCAACTTTTACTACATTACTGTCGCATTATTTTGAGGTTCGTAGCAACACTTACTTCATGACTGTAAGCATCACTTTTAGGTTATTCGAAAGTTTCACTCCATTACTGTTAGCATCATTTTGAGTTCATTAGCAATTCTTACTACATCACTGTCGCATCATTTTGAGGTCATTATCATTTCTTCTGACATCACTGTCACATTATTTTGAGATTCGTAGCAAATCTTACTACATGACTGTCAGCATCACTTTGAGTTTATTAGCAACTATCACTACATTACTGTTAGCATCATTTTGAGTTTATGAGCAATTCTCACGACATCACTTTAGCATTAAATTGAGTTCATTAGCAACTCTTACTAAATGACTGTCAGCATCACTTTGAGGTTTTTCGAAACTCTTTCTACATTACTGTAAGCATCACTGAGTTTCTTAGCAACTATCACTACATTTCTGTTAGCATAATCTTGAGTTCATTAGCAAATCTTCCGACATCACTTTCGCAATATTTTGAGGTTCGTAGCAAGTTTTACTACATTACTGTCGCATTATTTTGAGGTTCGTAGCAACTCTTAGTACATGACTATCAGCATCACTTTGAGGTTTTTCGAAAGTTTCACTCCATTACTGTTAGCATCATCTTGAGTTCATTAGCAATTCTTCCGACATCACTGTCGCAATATTTTGAGGTTCGTAGCAACTTTTACTACATTACTGTCGCATTATTTTGAGGTTCGTAGCAACTGTTAGTACATGACTGTCAGCATCAATTTGAGGTTATTCTAAACGTTCACTCCATTACTGTTAGCATCATTTTGAGTTCATTAGCAATTCTTACTAAATCACTGTCGCATCATTTTGAGATCATCAGCAATTCTTCTGACATCACTGCCGCAATAGTTTGAGGTTCGTAGCAACTCTTACTACATTATTGTTGCATTATTTTAAGGTTCCTAGCAACTCTTACTACATTACTGTCACCATCACTTTGAGTTTATTAGCAACTATCACTACATTACTGTTAGCATCATTTTGAGTTCATGAGCAATTCCCACGACATCACTGTAGCATTGAATTGAGTTCAATAGCAACTCTTACTAAATGACTGTCAGCATCACCTTAAGGTTGTTCGAAGCAACACTTACTACAGGACTGTAAGCATCACTTTGAGGTTACTCGAAACTTTCACTCCATTACTGTTAGCATCATTTTCAGTTCATTTGCAATTCTTACTACATCACTGTCGCATCATTTTGAGATCTTTAGCAATTCTTCTGACATCACTGTCGCAATATTTTGAGGTTCGTAGCAACTCTTACTACATTACTGTTAGCATCACTTTGAGGTTATTCGAAACGTTCACTCCATTACTGTTAGCATCATTTTGAGTTCATTAGCAATTCTTTCTAAATCACTGTCGCATCATTTTGAGATCATTAGCAATTCTTCCGACATCACTGTCGCATTATTTTGAGGTTCGTAGCAACTCTTACTACATTATTGTTGCATTATTTTAAGGTTCGTAGCAACTCTAACCACATGACTATCAGCCTCACTTTGAGGTTGTTCGAAACACTTACGACATTACTGTCAGCATCACTGAGTTTATTAGCAACTACCACTACATTACTGTTAGCATCTTTTTGAGTTCAATAGCAGTTCTTAAGACATCACTGTCAGCATCACTTTGAGGTTATTCGAAACTTTCACTCCATTACTATTCGCATCATTTTGAGTACATTAGCAATTCTTACTACATCACTGTCGCATCATTTTGAGATCATTAGCAATTCTTCCGACATCACTGTCGCATTATTTTGAGGTTCGTAGCAACTCTTACTACATCACTGTAGCATTATTTTGAGGTTACTAGCAACTCTTACTACATCACTGTCTCATCATTTTGAGTTTATTAGCAATTCTTACTACATCACTGTCGCATCATTTTGAAATCATTAGCAAATCTCACGACATCACTGTCAGCATCATTTTTAGGTTACTCGCAACTCTAACCACATGACTGTCAGCATCACTTTGAGGTTATTTGAAACTTTCACTACATTACTTTTACCATCATTTTAATTTCCTTAGCAATTCTTACTCCATCACCGTCGCATCATTTTGGGATCATGAGCAATTCTACCGACATCACTGTCGCATTATTTTGAGGTTCGTAGCAACTCTTACTACATGACTGTCAGCATCACTTTGAGGTTGTTCGAAACACTGACTACATTACTGTAAGCATCACTGAGTTTTTTAGCAACTATCACTTCGTTACTGTTAGCATCGTTTTGAGTTTAATAGCAATTCTTACGACATCACTGTCAGCATCATTTTTAGGTTACTCGCAACTCTAACCACATGACTGTCAGCATCACTTTGAGGTTATTCGAAACTTTCACTACATTACTGTTAGCATCATTTTGAGTTCATTAACAATTCTTACTACATCACTGTCGCATCATTTTGAGATCATTAGCAATTCTTCTGACATCACTTTCGCATTTTTTGAGGTTCGTAGCAACTCTTACTACATTACTGTTGCATTATTTTGAGTTTAGTAGCATCTCTTACTACATCACTGTCAGCATCACTTTGAGGTTGTTGGAAACACTTACTACATTATTGTAAGCATCACTGAGTTCATTAGCAATTCTTACGACATCACTGTCGCATCATTTTGAGATCATTCGCAATTCTTACGACATCACTGTAGCATCATTTTGAGATCATTACCAATTCTTCCGATGTCACTTTCGCATTATTTTGAGGTTCGTAGCAACCCTTACTACATGACTTTCAGCATCACTTTGAGGTTATTCGAAACTTTCACTCCATTACTGTTGGCATCATTTTGAGTTCATTAGCAATTCTTACTAGATCACTGTCGCATCATTTTGAGATCATTAGCAATTCTTAAGACATCACTGTAGCATTATTTTGAGGTTATTAGCAACTCTTACTATATTACTGTCAGCATCATTTTTAGGTTACTCGCAACTGTAACCGCATGAGTGTCAACATCACTTTGAGGTTATTCAAAACTTTCACTACATTACTGTTAGCATCATTTTGAGTTCATTAGCAATTCTTCTGACATCACTGTCGCATTATTTTGATATTCGTAGCAACTCTTACTACATTATTGTTGCATTATTTTAAGGTTCGTACCAACTCTTACTACGTGACTGTCAGCATCACTTTGAGGTTGTTGTAAACTCTTTCTACATTACTGTAAGCATCCCTGAGTTTATTAGCAACTCTCACTACATTACTTTTAGCATCATTTTTAGTTCATTAGCAATTCTTACGACATCACTGTTGCATTATTTTGAGATTGGTATCAATTCTTACTACATCACTGTCGCATCATTTTTAGATCATTAGCAATTGTTCCAAGATCACTGTCGCATTATTTTTAAGTTCGTCGCAACCCTTACTACATGACTGTCAGCATCACTTTGAGGTTGTTCGAAACACTTACTACATTACTGTAAGCATCACTGAGTTTATTAGCAACTATCACTACATTACCGTCAGTACCATTTTGAGTTTATTAGCTAGTCTTAAGAATATCACTGTCACCTCATTTTGAGATCATTTGCAATTCTTCTGACATCACTGTCGCATTATTTTTAGGTTCGTAGCAACTCTTACCACATTACTGTGTCATTATTTTAAGGTTTGTTGCAACCCTTACTACATTACTATCAGCATCACTGAGTTTATTAGCAACTATCACTCCATTACTGTTAGCATCATTTTGAGTTTATTAGCAATTCTTACTACAGCACTGTCGCATCATTTTGAGATCATTAGCAATTCTTCCCACATCACTGTCGCATTTTTAGGTTTGTATCAACTCTTACTACATTACATTCAGCATCACTGAGTTTATTAGCAACTATCACTACATTACTGTTAGCATCATTTTGAGTTCATTAGCAATTCTTACTTAATCACCGTAGCATCATTTGGAGATCATTAGCAATTCTTACGACATCACTGTAGCATCATTTTGAGGTTACTCGCAACTCTAACCACATGACTGTCAACATCACTTTGAGGTTATTCGAAACTTTCACTACATTTCTGTTAGCATCATTTTGAGATCATTAGCAATTCTTCCGACATCACTGTCGCATTATTTTGAGGTTAGTAGCAACTCTCACTACATGACTGTCGCATTATTTTGAGGTTCGTAGCAACTCTTACTACAATACTGTTGCATTATTTTAAGTTTAGTAGAAACTCTCACTACATCACTGTAGCATCATTTTGAGGTTTGTCGCAACTCTCACTACATCACTGTAGCGTAATTTTATCCTTGAGATTGGGGACCAATAATTTTATTTTCCATTTTTGGGACATGTACTGTACACAGACACACAGATTTATGAAAGTCACTTTCAGGTGCCTTAAATTCCTTTGGGGACTAAAGTCTATAAAAGTAATTTGAACATTTGTGTGTACTTACAAGTACAAATTGTACTTTGTTTTGTGATGATAAGATTTACACCGACCAAGTCAGCCATATTGGCACCACAATCCAATTGGCATGTCAATAAACATCACCCAATAAACCAGGTCTTCTGTCTAAATGTATGTCACTGAAACATACTGTATTGTATTGCCTCACACTTACAGCATAAAAGGATGCATGGCGTGGGTGGAACTGCCTGAATCTCTTCTGCAATGGAAGTTTGGTCAACCGTGTGGAACATTCCTGCACGATCCCCTTTGAGTGGGAAAGTAGCATCAACACAGCACCACGTGGTCCACCAGCAGCTTGGATTTCTGCTCCTTGTCTTGTAGTTCCACTTGACTTCTCCAAGGGAAGAGACTGCAAATAGTCAAGAACTCTGGGAAATTTGGTGGCTGTGGCCTCCTCAAATTCCACATTGATGTGGACACCAGTTCAAAGTTTGAAGTGCAGTTATCAACTCTGCACTGAAGTTGTTTCGTTAAAGGATAAATGATTTCCATTGTCCAATGATTATTTTACATTCCAATCCTCTAAAGTGATGGACTGATACTGTAAATATGCAGAAATTCTCTATTGTTCAAAGTACAGATTCTGTGTTTATACATTGTTGTAGTTTTTATACTTGGAGAAATCAGAATCTAACAGGAAATCACTGTAGAAAGTTGGCTCAGTTTCATAAAGTAACAACTAAATAGCTTCAATTGACAGTGATTGACCTTAAACTTGGCTATTTTGATGGACTATGCTTGCTTTTCCACTGTCAAATGAACTTTTTAATGGGAAATTCCTGCTCATAGACTGGTTTGTTTCATAAATGAACCAGTAAGAGCCCTGAACTTAGAGAAGAACCTGAAAGGTCCTTGTTCTTCATGTGTTTTTACGTGATGGGCCTTTTTTCCTGCAGTTTAATTCACATTTATCAACAATTAAAGGGTACCTAGAATGAAAATCATTGTTTTTGTGTTTTTGGTGTTTCTTCAACGTCCCCCAGCTGTGGGGAACACACACCAAGTGTGAGGCAGTGTCATAACCTCTGTTTGAAGGATCTCCCCTTTTTTGAATCGCCGTGGGAAAATGGACCAATGCGATTTTGGCTGAAGTGTTACGTCACAGTTCAGTCAGTGCCCCCCCCCCCCACTCACACACACCCCTTTGACATATTTCGGGGGGGGGGGGGCGATTATGCGAGCGAGCCGAGTGAGCGCAGCCCTCTTGTGTCGCTCGCTAGCGTGACACAAACTGGAGCCTGCAGCAGCAGCACTGACTGAGCAGATTGATTGAAGGAATGGCCTCGATACAATTGAGACCTTTGTTTTATCTGCGCTGTCTGTCGCTAGCTGGCCTGGCCTGGCTTGAGGGGGAAGGAATCTCGCCAGCCAGGCAGGCTACCAAGGGGCCAGGCCACCAGGAAAACTCCCAGTTGTCCCGACGGTCACCCCGCCGCTGCATATACGGCTGGATCTGCGAATGGGCCGTGGCTACTTGGTATCTTATCTTACGAATGTTGTTGTATGATATGGAATGTTGTCAATTGACAGGAGCCGTCACACTTAGCACTGGCGACAGTTAGCCAAGAAAGTGGGAGTACTTTCTTTTCAGTGACAGTGAGGGCAGCCAATCACCGAGTAGTAGTTAAATGAGGTTGCCAGATAAACAACTGCAACTGATCTCCGTCAACTCATGCACTTGCATAAATAATGAGGTTGCCAGATGAGGTCAGAAACGACCCCAATAGGGACAAATGAGGCATTCTAAACCCAACATGGTAACATAGCGGTTTCAGAGAGCCTTTTAGGAAGCTTCTGAGCCATCACAGACCCAACCATTTTTTGTGGGGTTACATATCACACCACAGAACAAGAATTAATACCCCTTCAACCTCTCTATGGCACCTTTAATGTACTGTAATTTAATGAGTTGGGACTGTGAAAGCTGCTGTGTATTTTTACAGTTTATTCCATGTAATTTTGTGGAACAGTTCATCACTGTAATTTGACGGTATTCGTCTGGAAACTCTGCTGCCAGACTTTTTACCGTTTTTTTATAGTTTTTTTTCTTGACAGTGTACACAGAGGTCTCGTGGTTGAGCCGGGGCACACAGAGTCCCGCCCCCACACAGCTGAGAAACGCAGCTCTCAGCAGCTGCCTCAGTCACACAGAAGATAGACGCGTTTCCTGGTTGGCGAGTGCAGACACAACTTCTCTGAGTGCAGGATTCACTTCTCTCATTGCTGTTTGTTCACTCTTGAGGTTTTATTCCTCCACCAACCTGCTTCTGTCTGGAAAGAAACAAATAACTGGAGTGCTGCACATCAACAGACTTGGAGTTTGGACACGGACGAATGAAGTTTGGCTTTTTGTTTCTTCCATCAGATCAGAGCTGATAGGAAAAACAATCAGGTGGTTTATTAAACAAGCAGTGAGCTGGACTTCAGCCCAGGTCCTCAGTCCCACTGTCAGTTCACTTCAACATGGACAAACAAAATCCAACCCTCACCTGGCCTGGAAATCAATAACAATTACATAACAACTCCTTTATTTCTCTCCTGTTCAGGTCCAGTTGGACTCCATCCATCATCATCTTCCGCTTATTCCTTACTATTAAGGGTCGCGGGGGGGCTGGAGCCTATCCCAGCATCTACGGGCAAGAGGCGGGGTACACCCTGGACAGGTCGCCAGTCCCAGTTGGACTCATTCATCTCTATTTGTTAGGATTTCACTTCATGAGTTCAGAAGCATCTTCACATGAGATGCTGGTTCCTCAAATTGATTGATCGTTGAATTCTGTGTTTGATGTCTGAATTCTGTCTTTGATCTCTGGGTTCTGTGCATTGAATTCCTGCTCCAGTCTTTGATCTCTGACTGATTCTAAACTCATCAAAGGATCACATCAGCATCTTGGTCCAGACTCCAGATGGTGATTTTACCAAGTGCACCACAGTCCTTGTTGCTGTCTGCTGTTGGGTCACAGCAAAGTAAGGAAACAGCCTGACGGTCCTCAGGAGGAAATCCAACAACCTCCAAAGATGGAGGTGAATCTAGACCCTCTCATGTTGGCCATCCTTGATGAACTTGGGCGGTACTCTGGTGCAGGGATGAGGTCATGGAGCTGATCTGGGAGCAGTCCTGATATTAAATGCTGTGATGAAGGACAGTGTGGAGGCAAAATGGACAAAATGTGTCAACATCAAATAAAGTTGTAAACCTGTTTGAAGTCTTATTTTGTGTTTGATGGACATTTTTAAAATCACTAATGATTTTTTTGACTGAACGTCCTGGATCCTGTGGTGCCTGATGAGGAGACAACTTGAGTACAGAGTTGGAGAAGAGGGTTTTTGGAGGGGAGATGATTTTTGCAGTGCTACAAGTCAATAAAATGTCATCATTTTTCAAAATGTCCTCACTAAGATGGTTATTAATTCTCTCTCTCCCTCATTCTCAGCTGCTACAGCCTTTAAAGAAAACCTTTGACTGGTGGATCTAACAAAGATCAGATGTTGTCTCCTCTAGAACATCAACAGCTTAACGTTGTGGGCAGGACTCCTACCTGAGCAGGGAGACCCCAATGGATTTCTAGTCCTGATAGGGAGAGGGAGCCTCCTGGGTCACGGAGTGGGGAACCTGATAGGGAGTGGGATGACCCGCCCATTGTGGGTGATTGACAGGGCAGGTTTGATCTATGTTTTCATTTTCAAAAGTAATTTTGAATATTTGTGGACAGTTAGCCCAACTTGAACATGGAGAAGATGTCTTCTGATAGTGAATCGACTGTTGTCACATTTAAGGATCACTTGAGCTGATAAGATGAAGGCTACACAGGACCAGCTGGAGATGCCAGGGATTGAACCCAGGGCCTCACACATGCTCAGCATGCGCTCTACCACTGAGCTACACCCCCTGTGGTAGAGTCACTGTTTAACTGATGCAGGAACACAAACACAGACACAACATTTATTTTCTTCATTTTAGGGATGTCTGTGTAGGTTCTCATTCATCCAGGTCATCGTAGATCGAAGCGAAGTAAAATCTGGTCAAATGGACGTAAGTTTATCTTGAAGACGTTTCACCTCTCATCCGAGAGGCTTCTTCAGTTCTAGTGAAGAGTGTGGAAACTCCAGCTTATAAACCTATGTGGGAGTGGTCAGTGCTAATGTGGTGGAAACGACCCTCCCGAGACTCACCAGGCCTCCCCAAACGACAGTCGTTGTGAGGTGTCAGGGAGTTTCAGGGGTGGTCGTTAGGGAGTTTCACCGACCACTCAGATGCTAATGGACTGTGCTGGCAGCAGCAACTCAGTCGCGTTTTAAGGTCTCATATGTGTGAATGTCACTGAGAAGAGAACTGATCTTGTCCTGGTAGTCAGTTGTGTCAAGGACCACCATGCATCTTCCTTTGTCAGCCGGAAGGATGGTGATGTTCTCATCTTTGCTCAGTGCATTCAAGGCCTTCCTTTCCTGGACCAAGAGGTTGGCAGAGGGGACCTTCGCTTCGGAGAGGGCCGCTGTGACCTTGAGTCGTAGTTCATCTGCTTTTGTGGTGGAGAGGTTGTTCTTCTTGATGGCGGATTCTGTGGCAGTGATGAGGTCCACCGTCGGGAGATGTTTCGGGGTGACAGCAAAGTTCATTCCTTTGGCAAGGACGCGTTTCTCAGGACTGGTGAGCTCCCTGTTGGATAAGTTCCTTATCCACCTGTCCTGTGAGTCCGCTGGGGTTGGGCCTTCTGCTTCTCGTTCCCGGTCGAGGCGAGACTGGAGGCGAGCGAAAGTCCTTTTCTGCCTCTCCTTGCTCTTCTGATGTTGAGATAGTTGGGCTGTCCCAACGAAGGAGGTGACCTTGTCCAAGATGGCGGGTGGCAAAAATAGCGATAACTCTTGATTAAGGTGATCTAGCTTGGTCTTTAGTCCCTCGATGGTGAAATGGACCTGTCTCACTCTCTCGTTGAGAAGCTGATTTTGTGCCCGTTCCAAAATCTTGCTGGCCCTGTGGCCCCTCACGGTGGATCCTAGTAGTAGGCTAGTGGGAATGAGGTTGTATTGGCGGCATCGGAGGTTGGAACGTAGATGGTTCCTGTAGTCTGCGATTTTCCTTGCAGTCCTTTCGCATTCCCGCACCACACTAAGGATGTCCTTCCCATAGTGTTCGGCAAGATGTCTGTGTAGGTTCTCATTCATCCAGGTCATCGTAGATCGAAGCGAAGTAAAATCTGGTCAACTGGACGTAACTGAGCCTGTGATCTCAAAGGCTCTGTGATCTCTGTCATTTCACTGTGATGTCAGCCCTCACAGTCTGAAGGCGTGTTCACATCAATCGTGACACAAATTTTCGTGCAACAAGTTCACATGTAAAGTCCATGTAGAGAGCTGAACTGGTGTGTGTACTCGCCGGCAACGTGAGTGACGCGTATTCATGCATTTGAAAGTATTCAACTTTTGTGACAAATTCTCATGACAAGGAGTCCAGAGAGCCTGTCAGCGTTGAGATTCCCCTGGCGTCAGGGAAGTCATGTGAACGGTCCTGGAGCCTGGAGTTGGTGTTGGACCTTGATATCCTGGCACCGATCCTCACAAACAGGTCATCGAACAGGAACCTCGTCAGCCTGAAGTAGCGCTGGAAACGGCCGTCGTCCAGGCGCAGTTCTTGGAGAAAGAGAGTTAAGAAGTTTAGAGGTCCAAGAAGCTTCTTCAGTTCAAAACTTGCCTTTAACCTTCAGTCTAACGCTGTTCCAGCATTGGATGAAAGAGACTGGTGCTCTCATCTTCTTCAACACTGACTTGTTCTACCAGGACAAGAGAATCTGAGCTTGGATGTCATTTAGCAGTCAAAGGCTTGTTAAACTGGTCAACATCAGCTGGTGTTCACTCTGATGATGTAGCGATGGTCTGGATTCTTCCTTCTGGAGCACCAAGCTGCTGGGAAGAAGCCTGATGATGTCAGAGTTGTGTTCAGTGGCTCCTGCTGGGTCCATTTCTGACAAATGGGCTCCAAAGAGGTCAGCTGTTTAAAAGGCTCAGAGAAAGCAGCACATCATGGTGGTCAGGAGACGAGGTGGCCGAGTGGTTAAGGTGATGGACTGCTGATCCATTGAGCTCTGCAGGCGTGGGTTCCAATCCCATCCTCGTCGTAGGAGACTTTGGTTTCTGCTCCTAGATTCTGGAACGACTCTGAACTGTGAGGCTTTTCAAGAGGAGATCCTGCAGCACCAGAGAGCTGCAGTTCCAGGACCCCACAGCACCACCTACTGAATTGGATGATAAAATGCAGTCCTGGGGCTCTAGTTTGGTGACAGCGCCACCTATCGAATTAGATGATCTCAAAATACTACTTTGTAACGATAGTTTTAAAGGTTTATTCCACCAAAATACTACTTCCTGTCCTTTAGTTTCTAACTACTGTATAAAAGGATTATTTTCCTTTTATACCTAATTTCCAATTCCTCCAAAATACTTTCTAATTTATAGTTTTAAAGGTTCATTCCACCAAAATACTTTCTAATTTATAGTTTTAAAGGTTCGTTCCACCAAAATACTTTCTAATTTATAGTTTTAAAGGTTCGTTCCACCAAAATACTTTCTAATTTATAGTTTTAAAGGTTCGTTCCACCAAAATACTTTCTAATTTATAGTTTTAAAGGTTCGTTCCACCAAAATACTTTCTAATTTATAGTTTTAAAGGTTCGTTCCACCAAAATACTTTCTAATTTATAGTTTTAAAGGTTCATTCAGTTGAGGGCTCCTGGTTCTGTGTGAGGGGTTGAGGGTCGATATGGGATGATGAGGAAGATTTCATGTCCCGATGGTCCTGCTAAAGTAACTGTGAGTCATGACATCAAACAATGTCATCAAAATACGCTTGAACTCTTAAAATGGCAATAAAATCTACTGGAATCATTTTACCACAAACACTTTTATTGTGTTTTTGTGAGCATCATTTTTCAAACATTATAACATAAACTTAAAAAAGGGTCCATTCACTAACACTCTTACTTGAAGGTAGTCACTGATATCAGTAAATAGCTGATAAAGATTTGTGTTCATGTTTTAATTCTCTACTCTGACCTGTGCTGAGACACTGGACCAGAGAGGAAGACCTGCTCAGCCTCCTGCATGGACCAGTTCTGCAGCTCAGTGATGACGACGAGGGATTCAGCATTGAGTTCATTTTAAACTTTTTGGAGGAAACACCTGTAAATTAACCAGCAGTTACTGGTGATGCTTCACAGTTTCCAAGCTCAAACGGCCTCCTGCTTGTTGGACTCACAATTTCCAAAAAATGGAGACATCAAAAGTCAAATCATGTTTTTGTTTGGTTTTGTTTTTTACTGGAGGAAAACTTCAAATTGTGATGATGTGTCTGACTTAGAAACTGAACCCCCAAAAATCAAAAAGTCTCCTTCTTCTGTGCCGTGATCTCAGAGCTGATCATGATTGATCTCATCAATAATCCTTGGCAGCCGACCAGTCACACACAGCCCCCCCCCCCCACACACACACTGAGACATGCAGCAGCTCACAGTAACTGCCTCAGTCACACAGCAGATAGACTCCTTTCTATAACAAGATCAGCAGTAGAAATGGATGGAAGTGATGATGAACTGATGAACAGGTGATTTGTCCAAAAGTCAACATCAGATTCATTTCCAATCTGTGGAAGCAGTTTCATCTTGAGGTTCCAGGGAAGAACAGCCAGCTGTGGGCTGACACACATCTCTTCAGGAGCACTTCTATGCTCCAAACTTGCCAGGTTGAATTGTGTCTGTATTCTGAGGGCAGCAGGAGGACGGAGGAGTGAGGACACACACATTTGGAACTGAGAGCAGCTGTGTGTGGGATTTCCCCTCCAAAGATAAAACCAGCTCCTTCATGCTGGCTATGAAGGCTCACAGTCACACTGACCCAGCTACAAATACTTTGATATGCAACAGACTGGTTTCTCTTCTGGTAGTTTGTTATCAACTGTTGTCACATTTATGGATCACTTGAGCTGATAAGATGAAGGCTCCAAAGGACCAGCTGGAGATGCCGGGGATTGAACCCGGGGCCTCATACATGCAAAGCATGCGCTCTACCACTGAGCTACACCCCCTCTGTCAGAGTCACTGTTTAACTGATGCAGCAACACAAACACAGACACAACATTTTTATTCTTCATTTTAGGGATAAAAAGGAAGTCAGCCTGTGATCTCAAAGGCTCTGTGATCTCAGTAGTTTCACTGTGATGTCAGCCCACACAACCTTAGACCACAGAGGCAAGTCAGGCTCCAGGAAGCTGAGGCTGCTCCGTTCTCAGTCCAGTCCAGAGTGAAGGTTTTCCTCTCAGAAGCTTTCCAATCCAGCCCAGATCCTCTCTGACTAGCAGGAGTCTTTGACCAGGAAATGAGAATTATATTGAACGTCTGCTCATCCTCAGAATGAAGTAAAAGTATTTGTGTTCCTAAAATAATCTCCAGATGCTAAGATCAGTTATTAACATTGATTGACAGCTCTAAACTGAGCCACCATCACTATACAGTTGCAACTGAAATATTTAGAAATATTTCAAGGAAGCAGCAGGCCCTCATCCGCCCCGGTCCACCCGACTGTGTCCCCTGAGACAGATGACAGCTCACTTCTGGCAGAGGCAGTTAGGTTGAGGACCGTTGCTGATGTCATCAACCGATGTCTCCATCACAAAAGGTGACAGACAGGATGGTCATGGACATAAAACAGAGGCCTAAGAATGAGAAAGAATGGTTGTCCTGACTGAAGTTTAGCTTGAGCTTTTTAATTTGTTACTAAAGGAAGTATTGGTACAAGTAAAGGCAGGCGAACTTTCCACAAATATTCAGAATTAACTTTGACAACCAAAACATGAACCAAGACGACAAAATAGTGAACATGAAAAAGGAACCAGTCCCACCTTCTTGTGTGTTCCTGCTGAAGTAAATGTTTATGAAGATTTGTTGTGTTCTTTTTCCAAAGGTCCAGCCAGCATTGCAGGTCTCAGGAGGAGGAGCCACTTCAGCAGGATCTGTGGGACAAATCCCCCCACGGTGAGACCTGTCCAGCTCCCTGCAGCTCTGCAAGTGTTACCAACTCTTCATTCCAGCTGTTTGGTTGAATCCCATTTTTTCACCTTTGAACCTTTTGAACACTGATGAGGAGGTGAGGCTGGAGGCAAAACCACAACCTCACGTCATCTCACAGGATGAACCAAAATGCCAGACACTTCCTGTCACTGCTCCAGCACCACCTGTCTCCCCTCCATGTCTTTACCATCTGTGCAGCTTCCTGCTGTCCCTGGACCCTCACAGGTGATCGCTCCACCTGGAGCCTCACAGATGGGTTCAAACCTCCCAATACCTGCAGCCCAGCCTCGACCCACTCAGACACAGTCACCCGTTCAAGCTGGGCCTGGTACCACACTCCAGTACAGACAGAGAGAAAGAAGACACACGGGATCCTTTGAAGAAAATGTAATAAAGACAGGAAGCCCCATCACATTGTCAGTGTTTCAGTGACTGGCATTGGGAAGAGACTGAGACAAAGTCAGTTATGAATGGAGGGCTGAGTTGGAGCAGAGGGGGACAGGATCCTTGGGGTGGACTGTCTTTAGGAGGCTGAGGTGTCTGGTGGTCTTGGTGGACCCTCTGCATCTCAAGCTGAGACAACAGAGTCCTGTGTTCTTGAGTCATTGTCTATAGTCTCTGTTGTTGGAGAGCTCAGTGTGGTCCCTGATGGTCTAGTGGCTAGGATTTGGTGCTTTCACCGCCGCAGCCCGGGTTCGATTCCCGGTCAGGGAATGAGTTATTTAGAGGTTGAAGGAGAGGTGATCAGGTGGTCCACATGATGGTGGAGGTGATGAACTGTGAATCCATCATGGCTCCTCTCTCACCCCCATTGTAGTGTTCTTGGTTCACTCTGCCATGGCCCCATGTTGAAGGGTGACTGTCTCATTCAGGTTCAACCCTTTGTTAGACTCTATTAAGTCACTGACTCCCAAACTCTGTAATCCTCCTTAGTAGCTTTGGTTCCTTGCAGCACAGAAAGTCTGTTCACTGATGTAGGAACTGAAAATCTTAGAGCTCCGGTCCTTCGTTCCTTCCTCCACTGAGCAGAAGAAACACAGAATAGTGAGCAGTTCCTCCTACAGTTCTCAGAAAGTCTGAGGGCACCAAAGAAAGGAGGGAAATGCAATCAATGTTGAATTATTTTACATTTCTTATATTTGATCAAAGATAGAACTTAATAAGCGTCCATCAACCTGCAGGACAAACTCCTTCACTGTGTGGGAGGTTCAGAGTCCCTGGTTTGATTGCAGCTTTGACCTGAGCAGGTGTTCATCCTCATCTCAGTAACAGGGGACACTTTATCACAGCAGTGGACAAACATCAGCATTCATCACCCAGCAGCTCCTCTGATCAACAGAACAAGCTGAAGTATTCTGAGAAGGAGGGCATGGATCCCTCTACCTCCCACATGCTAAGCTAGCACTCTACCATTGGAGCTAAGTCCCCTTTTGAGCTTCCATTTGAGTTTTCTGTTCCCATATCTATGGTAACGGTCAGTTTTGACCCACATCTTCAATCAGCTGTAAAATTCACTAAAAACAATTTTCTATCATCCAAGTTGTTTCCATCTCTTGGTTTCCTTGGTAGGCTTCCTTATCCATGGAAATATTGATTTGAATATTTTGTTGTGGGCCTCTGGACCTTTTTTTACTCAGTAAACCCTCGATTTCAATTAAAAAAATGATAAAATGAACCTTTGGGTTTGGCATAAAAGTCTTTTTTTCAGCAACAGAACTTTAATATAAACACTAAATGAAAAGCAGAACAAGCCAGAACACAAACTCTGCTCTGCCGTCCTTCCTGGTTACTGGGCATGGACTGCTGGAAGGGGCATTTTCCTCAGAAAGGGACAAGACGTTCATCCACTCTCACCTCTGGCCCTGGGTTGAATGTTGGTGCAAGGAGCTGCACCCATCTTTCCCAGACATCCCCAATGGGGGCAAGCTTGTCAGTTCTTGCTCCGGTGTCTCTGTCGTCAAATCTGAGGACTCTTGATGTTCGTTGAAAGTTCTGAAGTGGCCTTGTGGCCCGGAAAATATTTCTGCCTGTCGATGCGTCCCAGAGACGATCAGTGGCCTCACTGCAGGATCTGAACACTCCAGGAAGAAGAAGAACACCAACAGAAGCATCCTGGTGTCCCTCATCAATGTCTTTCCACTTGTCACCATGGACTTTTTTTCCTTTGAGGTTTGTCACAGCAATGCTGACTCTTTTTAGTGACAGTGGCATGAACAGAACCATCAACCATAAACAGCTCCAAACATGTCTTGATGTCAGTGCCTCTCGTCACAGCAAACCTTGTGATTCCAGGGCTCATTTTGATGACACCTCTCCAGTGACCTGGGAAATGATGGCAGTGGTGGGATTTGAACCCACGCCTCCTTAGAGACTGGAGCCTTAATCCAGCGCCTTAGACCGCTCGGCCACACTACCTCACTGTGCTGCTCTCTGAGTTGGTCTGCTAAAGGCGTGTTGAAGAGGAAGTAACATCATGATATCAAACTTATTCTGAAGGGGGACCCCTTCCCTCCACGGTCACAGGAAGTGACGACAGCGCCGCTAGAAGCAGGAAAGAAATGGTAAAAGGACTCAGTTTGTACAGAGCCTTTCTACCTCAGCAGCCCTCAAGGAGCTGAACAATGTCCTCTCATTCACACACACTCACACACTGATGCTGAAGGCTGCCATGCAAGGAGCCAACCTACTCATCAGAAGTATTTAGGGGTTCAGTATCTTACTCAAGGACACTTTGACATGGTCACTGGAGAAAGTGAGGATCAAACCAGCCACCCTTTGGTTGCCAGACGGCCACGCTACTCCTGAGTCATATGACCTGGATAAGATTGTGAACTACAGCTGATCGCCATGCTAGCAAACCCTCTTTTGTTTGGTTTGGTTGTTGTTTAGTGACTGTGGATGAATACACAGGAGAAGTTGAGCATAAATTTGTGTTCCCTGTTCACTTGAATATCTGCAGGAGTGTGAGGTGGAAATAATACTTGGAGGAGAATGAGAGTTCAGTCTCAGCGCTATGACCTGTGCTGACACTAAAACATGTCAGCCCACAGAACAAAGATGGCAGTCCTCTGGGAAAGCAGGTACACCACACATACATGAAGAAACCCTACAGGAAACAAATATGTTGCCAGAGACTTTTACTCTGTTTTTGTTGTTTACCCAAGTACAGGATTGGAGGGAGACTGATGGTTTTTGGAAAACAAGGAGGCTGTGGGTTCAAGCTGGATTCTCAGAGACTATTTCCCCAACCTCTACAATGGCATCTACACTGTCATCCAGTCGTGTGACTGATGTCACTTGGCAGGACTCTCATTGCCGTCTCATTCTAGAAAAGAATCCAGACTCCACCTGTGGCTCCATGATAACTGATGGACCTCTGGTTGGAGGTTGGACGATGATGTTTGGACTGGAAGGAAAACTCCTTGTCCAAATTCCATTGTGTTCAAGTTTAAAGTCCCACAATAAGAAGTAGCTGAATCTGACAGGTGAAGGTTTGGAACTACAAGATGGTGATGTTTTCTTGACTTGATGCTCTGACTGTCAGGGTGGATGACAGCTTCTTCTGCTGCTGCATCTGAGTGGCTATGATTGGAGCTTTTACCCTCCAAGTTTGTCTGGTTCCAGGGGAAATTCTAAAATTCCAGTCCCCAACCTGGGCTGTTCTGAAACTCTTCTCCTGAATCACTCCTGAGCTGCAGCAAGAACAAATACCAGTGCCAACCAGATCAACTTCATGGCTGCTAACAGCCTCAGACACTTGATTTCCATCAATCTGGAGCCAAGAAGGCCCTCACCTGTGGTTCTCCTCCAGGAGGGTCCAGGTTCTGCCATTGTGGCTCCTGGTGCCACTGCCAGAGAGCCTCAGCTGCACACTGCAACATTTCAACAGGAGATTGACATTCCTTCAAATGTCCTGACATCTGATTCCAATGGTTCTGTTCCATATTTATATTTTAAATCAATCACACAATGAAAGCTGCCTCAGCTGGTTTAAGTGAGAGAACAAGCTAAGAGATCTGAAACCAGTAAAATATGCTTTTCTGTGTGCAAACTAGTGAGGGGCATGGAAGGATATTTTACCACCAATACAGAACCCAGACTTTAGTCATGTGATGAGATGGCGACTCTGATTATGAAGTTAATGGACAAAATGTGAATTGAAAGAAAACACATTCCTTCAGCAGACTTTGATCCAACATTGAAGTTAGAGTTTGGTGGCTGCTCCATGTTGGAGGAAACCAGGCAATGTTGGACCATCACAGGGAAGCTCCTTTGCCTCCTCTGCTGCCAGTTCAACCACTCACTCCCATCAGTGGAGAGCAGCTTCAACTGGGTTTGGAATGTACCACTGTGGATGCATGGGAATGTGGAGAAAATGTCCTTTGTCAGAAGTGGGATTCGAACCCACGCCTCCAGGAGAGACTGCGACCTGAACGCTGCGCCTTAGACCGCTCGGCCATCCTGACAGACACTGACAGTTGCAGACTGAATTAATTCACTGACAAAGTAGAATTTTTTTCCACAGGAGCTACTGGCTTTTTAGTTGTTGCATTTATTGTTAACATTAAACACACAGTCTGTGTTCATGGCAGTAAGAAATGAACCAGAACATTAGAGCCACATTGCATCTCTTGATCAGTTTGTTACATGGGACACATTCCAGACAGGAAGGTCCCCCCAAGACTTGAACTGGGATCACTGGATCCAGAGTCCAGAGGGCTCACCATTCCACCATGTAACCAAACACAAGGAGGAGGTTCCTCTCAATACCACTTGACATCACCTGCAATCAACCTGTTGCTATGTGGAGGTTCATCTTGCTCTTGTTCCAGACTACATTGGCAAAAGGATCATGAACCACAAGGAAATCATGGAACTCCAGATTGATTCAGGACTTTCTAACTCCATCGTATGACCTGGGAGCAAAGACTGGCCAGGCCTTCTTTAATTTATCAGTTAATTACTGCTTCAACAAACATGCCACTTAATTAAGTTACCAGAATTTCTCTCATTGAAAAACCCACCAGCCTGATTTCTTGACACGACATGAAAAATTCTCCAAGAACCCACAGTTGGGTGGAAAGATACCAGGTTAACCAGGAGGAGTCCTGTTCCTGAACCATGGATGGAACAAAGTCCACTGGAAAACTCAGCAGTTCCTGAGTGCCAGATCCATCCGGGAGCTTGGGTCTCCCCTTGACTGTGGTGATCCATGAGATCAAGGAGGACAGAGGAAAGAAGGATCCTGTTGGAGATCTCCTCCCTTCTTCCTCCACTTCACTACTACTTGGATGTCAGGAATATGAGGTACTTTACTCAAATGAGGTATTAGGAGTTTCCTGTTTGCCAAGAAGGAAGTCAGAGGTTCATACCTCACTTGTTGGTGGTGCCCTCAACCTGCTGAGAGCATCACTTAGTTCTCTACAGAGAAACATGGCAGCTCTGCTGAAGGCTGCAGGAAACCTGCTGGAACTGAGACTTGGACTCAGGTCACTGGATTCAAAGTCCAGGGTGCCAACAGGTCCACCAGGGCATCTGTGCTTTACTTACCGTGTAAAAAGGACCACAGTGGTCGTCTGGTTTTAATTTAACAAACAAATACGGTTGAAAACTTTGAGACAGAGACACAGGGCTCTTATTTGAAGGACCATGGGATGGGAAATATCCCAGACCTCTGAGATCAGAGCGTTCACTTTGATCTCAGGGTCGTGACTTTGGGGGTTCTTCCTTTGGTCTTCAAATACTTGTGTTTTTATTGGCAGAACTTTCAACTTGCATGCAAAAAGAGAATCACAGTCAATGGAAACCCAGCAGACAGTGTTTATTTCTAATAAATCAGACAATCGCACAAATGAGAATGAAAGGAAAAAACAATAAAATGTTTTAAAATCCTTCTCCACTCTAAAGCTTTTTAAAGTTCACTTGAAGGTTCAAAGGTGGAGGTGAGGAGGTCACCCTGATCCTCCCTGTCGTCACTGCCGGGATTCTTTCTTCTGGTGCTGTGGTTCTTCTGATGAAGGGGGCGTGATGTTTGCTGTCTCAGGCTCCACCAAATGTCCTCTTTAGGACGCCACAATGTGGCCTCTTCACTGCTCCATCTTCCCTGCATCGGAGACACCAGGGTTCCTCCTGGTGCCGACCCCATCGTCCTTCTACCCAATGGTGCGGCCATGGATCCTCAGAGGACGCTGGGATCCTTCTTCTCATCAGAGCCACAGTTTTTCCTGGAGGGAACAACAGGAGCTTTGTTGTAATGTTTTGCTCGGTGTTTCCTGCTCAGAGCGTCAGGATCTGTGACGCCATCTTGTGGTAGGGGGTCATCATCTTGTTGTGTGGTAGTGGATTCATTGATCTGCTGTTTCAACACATTCAAGTTCATTATCCTACAAGTCAAAGTACATTTGGTGTGGAGTTTTAGTTTCTGGCCTCAATCATAACGTGTGCCTTTCTTCTTCATGAACATTTCTCAGCTTTGTAAGTTTACCTCAAAACCTCAAAATAATGCTACAGTGATGTCGGAAGAATTGCTAATGAACTCAAAATGATGCGACAGTGATGTAGTGAAAGTTGCTAATAAACTCAAAGTGATGCTGACAGTCGTGTCGTAAGAGTTGCTACTAACCACAAAATAATGCTACAGTGATGTCGGAAGAATTGCTAATGAACTCAAAATAATGCTAACAGTGATGTAGTGATAGTTGCTTCAAACCTCAAAATAATGCGACAGTGATGTTGGAAACATTGCCAATGATCTCAAAATGATGCGACAGTGATGGAGTAAGAATTGCTAATGATCTCAAAGTGATGCTAACAGTAATGTAGTAAGAGTTGCTACGAACCTTTAAATAATGCAACAGTAATGTAGTAAGAGTTGCTACGAACCTCAAAATAATGCGACAGTGATGTCGGAAGAATTGCTAATGATCTCAAAATGATGCGACAGTGATGTAGTAAGAATTGCTAATGAAGTCAAAATGACGCTAACAGTGATGTACTTAAAGTTGCTAATCAACTCAGTGATGCTTAAAGTAATGCAGTACGTGTTTCGAACAACCTCAAAGTGATGCTGACAGTCATGTAGTAAGAGTTGCTACGAACCTCAAATAATGCGACAGTGATGTCAGAAGAATTTCTAAAGATCTCAAAATGATGCGAACAGTAATGTAGTGATAGTTGGTAATAAACTCAGTGATGCTTACAGTTATGTAGTAAGAGTTGCTACGAACCTTTAAATAATGCAACAATAATGTAGTAAGAGTTGCTACGAACCTCAAAATAATGTGACAGTGATGTCAGAAGAATTGCTAATGATCTCAAAATGATGCGACAGTGATGTAGTAAGAATTGCTAATGAACTCAAAATGATGCTAACAGTAATGGAGTGAAAGTTTCGAATAACCTAAAGTGATGCTGACAGTCATGTAGTAAGTGTTGCTACGAACCTCAAAATATTGCGACAGTGATGTCGGAAGAATTGCTAATGATCTCAAAATGATGCTAACAGTCATGTAGTGATAGTTGCTAATAAACTCAGTGATGCTTACAGTAATGTAGTCAGTGTTTGGAACAACCTCAAAGTGATGCTGACAGTCATTTAGTAAGAGTTGCTTCGAACCTCAAAATAATGCGACAGTGATGTCAGAAGAATTGGTAATGATCTCAAACTGATGGGACAGTGATGTCGTAAGAATTGCTAATGAACTCAAAATGATGCTAACAGTAACGTAGTGATAGTTGCTAATGAACTCAGTGATGCTTACAGTAATGTAGTAAGAGTTTCGAAGAACCTCAAAGTGATGCTGACAGTCATGTAGTAAGTGTTTCGAACAACTTCAAAGTGATCCTGACAGTCATATCGTAAGAGTTTCGAACAACTTCAAAGTGATCCTGACAGTCATGTAGTAAGAGTTTCTTTCGTCGTCTTTCGTCGTCCTCCGCTTCATCCGGTGGGTCCGGGTCGCGAGGGCAGCAGTCTCAGCAAGGAAGTCAGACTGCCCTCTCCCCAGCCACTTCAACCAGCTCTTCCGGGAGGATCCCGAGGCGTTCCCAGGCCAGCCGAGAGATATAATCCCTCCACCGTGTCCTGGGTCGGCCTCCTCCCAGTTGGACATGCCTGGAAAACCTCCAGAGGGAGGCGCCCAGGAGGTATCCTCACCAGATGCCCGAACCACCTCAACTCGCTCCTCTCGACATGGAGGAGCAGCGGTTCTACTCTGAGTCCCTCCCGAATGACTGCGCTTCTCACCCTATCTCTAAGGGAGAGCCCAGCCACCCTGCGGAGGAAACTCATTTCGGCCGCTTGTATTCGCGATCTTGTTCTTTCGGTCATTACCCAAAGCTCATGACCATAGGTGAGGATTGGAACGTAGATTGACCGGTAAATCGAGAGCCTGGCCTTTTGGCTAAGCTCCCTCTTCACCACAACAGACTGGTTTAGCAACCGCAAGACTGCGGATGCCGCCACAATCCGCCTGTCAATCTCCTGCTCCATCTTACCCTCACTCGTGAAGAAGACCCCGAGATACTTAAACTCCTCCACCTGAGGTAAGACCTCCCCCCCGACCCGGAGTGGGCAACCCACCCTTTTCCGGCCGAGGACCATGGCCTCAGACTTGGAGGTGCTGATTCTCATCCCAGCTGCTTCACATTCGGCTGCAAACTGTCCCAGCAAGAGCTGGAGGTCGTGGCCCGATGGCGCTAAGCGGACTACGTCATCCACAAACAGCAAAGACGACATCCTCCCGCCACCAAACTCAACCCCCTCCACCACCCGGCTGCGCCTAGAAATTCTGTCCATAAAAGTTATGAACAGAACCGGTGACAAAGGGCAGCGTTGGCCAGCCATGCCCTGTAAGCCTCCTTCTTCAGCCTGACGGCTCCCCTCACCTCTGGTGTCCACCAGCGTGTTCGAGGATTACCCCCGCGGCCGGCCCCAGCAGCCTTGCGGCCACAGCTCACAGCAGCCGCCTCGACAATGGCAGAGCGGAACATGGCCCATTCGGACTCAATGTCCCCCACTACCCCCATGATGTGATCAAAGCTCTGCCGGAGGTGGGAGTTAAAGATCGTTCTGACTGGTTCTTCTGCCAGGCGTTCCCAACAAACCCTCACTACTCGTTTGGGCCTGCCAGGTCTGCGCGGCATCTTCCCCTGCCATCTGATCCAACTCACCACCAGGTGGTGATCAGTTGACAGCTCAGCTCCTCTCTTCACCCGAGTGTCCAGAACATGCGGTCGCAGGTCAAATGATACGACTATAAAATCGATCATAGACCTGCGACCTAGGGTGTCCTGGTGCCATGTGCACCGGTGGGCATCCTTATGCTCGAACATGGTGTTCGTTATGGCCAAACTGCGACTTGCACAGAAGTTCAATAACTGAACACCACTCGGGTTCAGGTCGAGCCTGCCGTTCCTCCCAATCACACCTCTCCAGGTCATGCTGTCGTTGCCCACGTGAGCGTTGAAGTCTCCCAGTAGGACAATGGAGTCCCCAGCCGGGGCACCATCCAGTACCCTTCCCAAGGACTCCAAAAAGGGTGGGTACTCTGAACTAGTTTTCGGCGCATATGCGCAGACCACAGTCAGGACCCGTTCCCCGACCCGAAGGCGCAGGGAAGCAACCCTTTCGTCCACGGGGGTAAACCCCAACGTACAGGCAGAGAGTCGAGGGGCAACCAAAAAGCCCACCCCCGCCCTCCGCCTCTCACCCGGAGCAACTCCAGCAAAAGAGAAAGTCCAACCCCTCTCAAGGACTCGGGTTCCGGACCCAGAGCTATGTGTGGAGGTGAGGCCGACTATATCTAGCCGGTAACACTCAACCTCTTCCACCAGCTCCAGCTCCTTCCCCACCAGAGAGGTAACGTTCCATGTCCCAAAAGCCAGCTTCCATGTCTGTGGTTCAGACAGCCGAGACACCCGCCTGAAACTGCCACCCAAACCACATTGCACCGGACCCCTCCGGTTCCCCCGATGAGTGGTGAGTCCAAGGGAGGACGTGCCTGTGTCTCCTCTTCGGGCAGGGACTGGCCGGGCCCCACGGACCAAGGCCCGGACACCAGGCGCTCGCCTTCGAGCCCCCACCCTGGGCCTGGCTCCAGGGCGGGGCCCCAGTGCCCCTCCGGGCAGGGTACATGTAGCACTTGCTGGATTTTCCATGAAGGGTCTGTTGAACCGTTCTTTGTCTGGCCCTTCGCCTAGGACCAGTCTGCCTAGGTTGACCCTACCAGGGGAAAAATGCCCCCGACAGCATAGCTCCTAGGGTCACTAGGGCACTCAAAATCCTCCACCACGGTAAGGTGACGGTTCCAGGAGGAGTAAGAGTTGCTACTAAACTCAATTTAATGCTACAGTGATGTCGTAAGAATTGCTAATAAACTCAAAATGATGCTAACATTAATGGAGTGATAATTGCTAATAAACTCAAAGTGATGCTGACAGTAATGTAGTAAGAGTTGCTACGAACCTTTAAATAATGCAACAGTAATGTAGTAAGAGTTGCTACGAACCTCAAAATATTGCGAAAGTGATGTTGGAAGAATTGCTAATGAACTCAAAATGATGCGAACAGTAATGGAGTGAAAGTTTCGAATAACCTCAAGGTGATGCTGACAGTCATGTAGTAAGAGTTTCTATGAACCTCAAAATGATGCGACAGTGATGTCAGAAGAATTGCTAATGATCTCAAACTGATGGGACAGTGATGTCGTAAGAATTGCTAATGAACTCAACATGATGCTAACAGTAATGTAGTAAGTGTTTCGAAAAACCTCAAAGTGATGCTGACAGTCATGTACTAAGAGTTGCTACGAACCTCAAAATAATGCGACAGTGATGTCAGAAGAATTGCTAAAGATCTCAAAATGATGCGACAGTGATTTAGTAAGAATTGCTAATGAACTCAAAATGATGCTAAAAGTAATGTAGTGATAGTTGTTAATAAACTCAGTGATGCTTAGAGTAATGTAGTAAGTGTTTCGAACAACCTCAAAGTGATGCTGACAGTCATGTAGTAAGAGTTGCTACGAACCTCAAAATAATGCGACAGTGATGTCAGAAGAATTGCTAAAGATCTCAAAATGATGCGACAGTGATGTCAGAAGAATTGGTAATGATCTCAAAATGATGCGAACAGTAATGGAGTGAACGTTTCGAATAACCTCAAAGTGATGCTGACAGTAATGTAGTAAGAGTTGCTACGAACCTTAAAATAATGCAACAATGATGTAGTAAGAGTTGCCACGAAACTCAATATAATGCGACAGTAATGTATTAAAGTTGCTACGAACCTCAAAATATTGCGACAGTGATGTCGGAAGAATTGCTAATGAACTTAAAATGATGCTAACAGTAATGTAGTACGTGTTTCGAATAACCTCAAAGTGATGGTGACAGTCATGTAGTAAGAGTTGCTACGAACCTCAAAATAATGCGACAGTGATGTCAGAAGAACTGCTAAAGATCTCAAAATGATGCGACAGTGATTTTGTAAGAAGTGCAAATGAACTCAAAATGATGCTAACAGTAATGGAGTGAACGTTTCAAATAACCTCAAAGTGATGCTGACAGTCATGTACTAAGAGTTGCTACGAACCTCAAAATAATTCGACAGTGATGTCGGAAGAATTGCTAATGATCTGAAAATGATGCGACAGTGATGTAGTAAGAATTGCTAATGAACTCAAAATGATGCTAACAGTAATGGAGTGAAACTTTCGAATAACCTCAAAGTGATGCTGACAGTCATGTAGTAAGTGTTGCTACAAATCTCAAAATAATGCGAAAGTAATGTTGTAAAAGTTGCTACGAACCTCAAAATATTGCGACAGTGATGTCGGAAGAATTGCGAATGAACTCAAGATGATGCTAACAGTAATGTAGTGATAGTTCCTAAGAAACTCAGTGATGCGTACAGTAATGTAGAAGGGGTTTCGAACAACCTCAAAGTGATGCTGACAGTCATTTAGTAAGAGTTGCTAATGAACTCAATTCAATGCTACAGTGATGTCGTGAGAATTGCTCATAAACTCAAAATGATGCTAACAGTAATGTAGTGAAAGTTGCTAATAAACTCAAAGTGATGCTGAAAGTAATGTAGTAAGAGTTGCTGCGAACCTTAAAATAATGCGACAGTGATGTTAGAAGAATTGCTAAAAGATCTCAAAATGATGCGACAGTGATGTCAGAGGTATTGGTCATGATCTCAAAATGATGCTAACAGTAATGGAGTGAACGTTTCCAATAACCTCAAAGTGATGCTGGCAGTCATGTACTAAGAGTTGCTACGAATCTAAAAATATTGCGACAGTGATGTCGGAAGAACTGCTAATGAACTCAAGATGATGCCAACAGTAATGGAGTGAACGTTTCGAATAACCTCAAAGTGATGCTGACAGTCATGTAGTAAAAGTTGCTACGAACCTCAAAATATTGCGACAGTGATGTCGGAAGAATTGCTAATGAACTCAAGATGATGCTAACAGTAATGTAGTGATAGTTGCTAATTAACTCAGTGATGCTTACAGTAATGTAGTAAGTGTTGCTACGAACCTCAAAATAATGCGACAGTAATGTAGTAAAAGTTGCTACGAACCTCAAAATATTGCGACAGTGATGTCGGAAGAATTGCTAATGAACTCAAAATGATGCTAAAAGTAATGTAGTGATAGTTGCTAATCAAGTCAGTGATGCTGACAGTCATGGAGTAAGTGTTGCTACGAACCTCAATATAATGCGACAGTAATGTAGTAAAAGTCGCTACGAACCTCAAAATAATGCGACAGTGATGTCAGAAGAATTGCTAATTAACTCAAGATTATGCTAACAGTAATGTAGTGATAGTTGCTAAGAAACTCAGTGATGCAAACAGTAATGGAGTGAACGTTTCGAATAACCTCAAAGTGATGCTGAAAGTCATGTAGTAAGAGTTGCTACGAACCTCAAAATAATGCGACAGTGATGTCGGAAGAATTGCTAATGATCTCAAAATGATGTGACAGTGATGTAGTAAGAATTGCAAATGAACTCAAAATGATGCTAACAGTAATGGAGTGAAAGTTTTGAAAAACCTCAAAGTGATGCAGACAGTCATGTGGTTTGAGTTGCGAGTAAATTAAAAATGATCCTGACAGTGATGTCGTAAGAATTGCTATTGACCTCAAAATGATGCTAACAGTAATGTAATGATAGTTACTAATAAACTCAGTGATGCTAACAGTAATGTAGTAAGTGTTTTGAACAGCCTCAAAGTGATGCTGACAGTCATGTAGTAAGAGTTCCTACTAACCTCAAAATAATGTGACAGTGATGTCGTAAGAATTGCTAAAAAACTCAAAATGATGCGAACAATAATGTAGTGATAGTTGCTAATAAACTCAAAGTGATGCTGACAGTAATGTAGGAAGAGTTGCTACGAACCTTTAAATAATGCAACAATAATGAAGTAAGAGTTGCTACGAACCTCAAAATAATGCGACAGTAATGTAGTAAAAGTTGCTACGAACCTAAAAATATTGAGACAGTGATGTCAGAAGAATTGCTAAAGATCTCAAAATGATGCGACAGTGATTTAGGAAGAATTGCTAATAAACTCAAAATGATGCTAACAGTAATGTAGTGAGAGTTGCTACGAACCTTTAAATAATGCAAAAATAATGTAGTAAGAGTTGCTACGAACATCAAAATAATGCGAAAGTGATGTCGGAAGAATTGCTAATGATCTCAAAATGATGCGACACTGATGTAGTAAGAATTGCTAATGAACTCAAAATGATGCTAACAACAAAGGAGTGAAAGTTTCGAATAACCTCAAAGTGATGCTGACAGTCATGTAGTAAGAGTTGCTACGAACCTCAAAATAATGCGACAGTGATGTCGGAAGAATTGCTAATGATCTCAAAATGATGTGACAGTGATGTAGTAAGAATTGCAAATGAACTCAAAATGATGCTAACAGTAATGGAGTGAAAGTTTCGAAAAACCTCAAAGTGATGCTGACAGTCATGTGGTTTGAGTTGCGAGTAAATTAAAAATGATCCTGACAGTGATGTCGTAAGAATTGCTATTGACCTCAAAACGATGCTAACAGTAACGTAATGATAGTTACTAATAAACTCAGTGATGCTAACAGTTATGTAGTAAGTGTTTTGAACAGCCTCAAAGTGATGCTGACAGTCATGTAGTAAGAGTTCCTACTAACCTCAAAATAATGCGACAGTGATGTCGTAAGAATTGCTAAAAAACTCAAAATGATGCTAACAATAATGTAGTGATAGTTGCTAATAAACTCAAAGTGATGCTGACAGTAATGTAGGAAGAGTTGCTACGAACCTTTAAATAATGCAACAATAATGTAGTAAGAGTTGCTATGAACCTCAAAATAATGCGACAGTAATGTAGTAAAAGTTGCTACGAACCTAAAAATATTGAGACAGTGATGTCAGAAGAATTGCTAAAGATCTCAAAATGATGCGACAGTGATTTAGGAAGAATTGCTAATAAACTCAAAATGATGCTAACAGTAATGTAGTGAGAGTTGCTACGAACCTTTAAATAATGCAAAAATAATGTAGTAAGAGTTGCTACGAACATCAAAATAATGCGAAAGTGATGTCGGAAGAATTGCTAATGATCTCAAAATGATGCAACACTGATGTAGTAAGAATTGCTAATGAACTCAAAATGATGCTAACAACAAAGGAGTGAAAGTTTCGAATAACCTCAAAGTGATGCTGACAGTCATGTAGTTAGAGTTGCTACTAACGTCAATTTCATGCTACAGTGATGTGGTGAGAGTTGATAGTAATTTCAAAATCACGCTAAAGTGATGTAATGAGAGTTGCTACATACCTAAGAAATGATGCTAAAGTGATGTGGTGAGAGTTGCTACTTACCTAATAAATGATGCTACAGTGATGTGGTGAGAGTTGCTACAAACCTCAAAATGATGCTACAGTGATGTCGTGAGAGTTGCTACGATCCTCAAAATGATGCTAAAGTGATGTAATGAGAGTTGCGACAAACCTAAGAAGTGATGCTACAGTGATGTAATGAGAGTTGCTACTTACCTAAGAAATGATGCTACAGTGATGTGGTGAGAGTTGCTACGAACCTAAAAATGATGCTACAGTGATGTAATGAGAGTTGCTAGGAATCTCAAAATGATGCTCCAGGAATGTCGTGAGAGTTGCGACTATCCTCAAAATTATGCTAGAGTGATGTAATGAGAGTTGCTACAAATGTCCAAATGATGCGAGAGTGATGTAATGAGAGTTGCTACAAACCTAAGAAATGATGCTACAGTGATGTAATGAGAGTTGCTACAAACCTAAGAAATGATGCTACAGTGATGTGGTGAGAGTTGATAGTAATTTCAAAATCACGCTGAAGTGATGTAATGAGAGTTGCTACTTACCTAAGAAATGACGCTACAGTAATGTCGTGAGAGTTGCTACGATCCTCAAAATGATGCTACAGTGATGTGGTGAGAGTTGATACTAATTTCAAAATAATGCTAAAGCGGTGTAATGAGAGTTGATACTTACCTAAGAAATGATTCAACAGTGATGTGGTGAGAGTTGCTACGAACCTTAAAATGATGCTACAGTGATGTCATGGGAGATGCTACGAACCTAAGAAATGATGCTACAGTGATGTAGTGAGAGTTGCTACGATCCTCAAAATGATTCTACAGTGATGTTATGACAGTTGCTCCTAACCTAAGAAATGATGCTAACAGTGTTGTGGTGACAGTTGATAGTAATTTCAAAATCATGCTAAAGCGATGTCATGAGAGTTGCTTCTAACCAAACAAATGATGCTACAGTGATGTGGTGAGAGTTGCTACGAACCTCAAACTGATACTTCCAGTAATGTCGTGAGAGTTGCTACAAACCTCAAAATGATGCTGCAGTGATGTCATGGGAGTTGCTACTTACCTAAGAAATGATGCTACAGTTATATAATGAGAGTTGCTACAAATGTCAAAATGATGCAACAGTGATGTAGTGAGAGTTGATCGTAATTTCAAAATCACGCTAAAGTGATGTCGTGAGAGTTGCTACGATCCTCAAAATGATGCTCCAGCGATGTGCTGAGAGTTGATAGTAATTTCAAAATCATGCTAAAGTGATGTAATGAGAGTTGCTACTTACCTGAGAAATGATGCGACAGTGATGTGGTGAGAGTTGCGACTATCCTCAAAATGATGCGACAGTGATGTAGTGAGAGTTGCTACGATCCTCAAAATGATGCTACAGTGATGTTATGACAGTTGCTACTAACCTAAGAAATTATACTGACAGTGTTGTGGTGAGAGTTGATAGTAATTTCAAAATCATGCTAAAGTGATGTCATGAGAGTTGCTTCTAACCGAAGAAATGATGCTACAGTGATGTAGGCAGAGTTGGTACGATGCTCAAACTGATGCTTCCAGTAATGTAGTGAGAGTTGCTACAAACCTTAAAATGATGCTACAGTGATGTCATGGGAGATGCTACGAACCTAAGAAATGATGCTACAGTGATGTAGTGAGAGTTGATACTAATCTCAAAATGATGCTGACAGTGATGTGGTGAGAGTTGCTACTTACCTAATAAATGATGCTACAGTAATGTCGTGAGAGTTGCTACGATCCTCAAAATGATGCGACAGTGATGTGGTGAGAGTTGATACTAATTTCAAAATAATGCTAAAGCGGTGTAATGAGAGTTGATACTTACCTAAGAAATGATTCTACAGTGATGTGGTGAGAGTTGCTACGAACCTCAAAATGATGGTACAGTGATGTCATGGGAGTTGCTAGGAATCTCAAAATGATGCTCCAGTAATGTCGTGAGAGTTGCGACTATCCTCAAAATGATGCAACAGTGATGTAATGAGAGTTGCTACAAATGACCAAATGATGCTACAGTGATGTAATGAGATTTTCTACCAACCTAAGAAGTGATGCTACAGACATGTGCTGAGAGTTGATAGTAATTTCAAAATCATGCTAAAGTGATGTAATGAGAGTTGCTACTTACCTGAGAAATGATGCGACAGTGATGTGGTGAGAGTTGCTACGAACCTCAAAATGATGCTACAGTGATGTAATGAGAGTTCCTTCGAATCTCAAAATGATGCTGCAGTAATGTCGCGAGAGTTGCGACTATCCTCAAAATGATGCGACAGTGATGTAGTGAGAGTTGCTACGATCCTCAAAATGAGGTGGCAATGATGTAGTGAGAGTTGACACAAATCTCAAAATGATGCTGATAGTGATGTAATGAGAGTTGCTACAAATCTAAGAAGTGATGCTACAGTGATGTGGTGAGAGTTGATAGTAATTTCAAAATAACGCTAAAGCGGTGTAATGAGAGTTGCTACTTCCCTAAGAAATGATGCTACAGTGATGTAATGAGAGTTGCTACTAATCTCAAAATGATGCTAGAGTGATGTAATGAGATTTGCTACAAACCTAAGAAATGATGCTACAGTGATGTGGTGAGAGTTGATAGTAATTTCAAAATCATGCTAAAGTGATGTAATGAGAGTTGCTACTTACCTAAGAAATGATGCTACAATGATGTCATGGGAGTTGCTACTGACCGAAGAAATGATGCTACAGTGATGAATTGAGAGTTGCTTCAAATGTCAAAATGATGCGACTGATGTAGTGAGAGTTGCTACGATCCTCAAAATGATGCTACATTCATGTGGTGAGAGTTGATAGTAATTTCAAAATCATGCTAAAGTGATGTAATGAAAGTTGCTACATACCTAAGAAATGATGCTACAGTGATGTGGTGAGAGCTGCTACGAACCTCAAAATGATTCAACAGTGATGTAATGAGAGTTACTACTAACCGAAGAAATGATGCTACAGTGATGTAGTGAGAGTTGCTACGAATCTCAAAATGATGCTACAGTAATGACGTGAGAGTTGCTACTATCCTAAAAATGATGCGACAGTGATGTGATAATTACGATGAAGCTCATAATGATATTACAGTGATGTAGTGAGAGTTGCTACTAACCTCAAAATGATGTTGAAAGTGATGTAGTGAGAGTGGCTAAAAACCTCAAAAACGATGCTATAGTGATGTCTTAAGAATTGCTACTAACCAAAGAAATGATGCTCCAGTGATGTGGTGAGAGTTGTTAATTACCTGAAAATGATGCGACAGTGATGTAATGAGAGCTGCTACGATCCTCAAAATGAGGTGGCAGTGATGTAGTGAGAGTTGATACTAATCTCAAAATGATGCTGACAGTGATGTGGTGAGAGTTGATAGTAATTTAAAAATCACGCTAAAGTGATGTAATGAGAGTTGCTACTTACCTAAGAAATGATGCTACAGTGATGTGGTGAGAGTTGCGACTATCCTCAAAATGATGCGACAGTGATGTAGTGAGAGTTGCTACGATCCTCAAAATGATGCTACAGTGATGTAGTGAGAGTTGCTACGAATCTCAAAATGATACTACAGTGATGTGGTGAGAGTTGCTACGATCCTCAAAATGATACTACAGTGATGTAATGAGAGTTGCTACGAATCTCAAAACGATGCTACAGTAATGTCATGGGAGTTGCTACTATCCTCAAAATGATGCGACAGTGATGTAATGAGAGTTGCTACGATCCTCAAAATGATACTACAGTGATGTAATGAGAGTTGCTACGATCCTCAAAATGATGCTAAAGTGATGTAATGAGAGTTGCTACAAACCTAAGAAATGATGCGACAGTGATGTGGTGAGAGTTGCTACGAACCTCAAAATGATGCAGGGTGACTTTGTGGAAAGTCTTGCACTCCCAACACATTCATTCTCACTAATGCAGTGACAGGTCAGAGCCAAGGGAGCCACCATGTCCACAGATGTCCACATGGCAGCTGGACTTCCTTTTTCACTCCTTCCCGTTCCTCCTGGTACTTTTTGGCCACCGTTTGTTTGATGGTCTGAAAATGACGCCCAGAGTAAATCAATACATTGAAATTAGAGATGAAATAAACTGGAGATATCAACTACTGCTTTAGATCATTTCAAGACAAACCTTTCTGGTTGGCAAACATATGAGGCTCAAGGACCTGAACCAGTTCCCTGAACCCTTCCCTCTCAACAGTGCTGAGGGGCTGGCAGTCCTTCAGGATCAAATTCAGCAGAGCCTCATCCAGCATCTGCTTCCTGGAAGCTGGATGGTTAAAGATGAAGGAGAGAAGAAATGAATAGGAATTAATTCTCAGTGAAGCAACTGTGAGTCAGTTGGAGAGTGGCTGTATACCTGAGTTCATCCTGGTGGATCTGGGACTTCATTCTCATGCCTGGCCCCATCATGCCTCAGCACTGAAGAGGTGCTTTTGTTGAGACGAGACGCTTCTGTCCAACAAATGCCACATTCAACCTGCAGAAAAGAACATGAGTACTCAGCTAAAAGTTCCTTTCTTCATGGTGACTGGTGTTTCTTAGTCTGAGACCACCAGGTTTCCAATGAGGTGTATCAGATACGTTGTTGTGTGCCGCTGAAATCCGTCCAATTCCGGCGTTGTTTCCTCATGAAATATGTTTGCCTTAAAGCTCATTCAAGTGTTGAACCACAATATCGTTCACCATAACTGAGTCAACTTCAAGATAACCTCCTTCTACATTCCAGTCCCGGCTGCTCCTGTTCTGCTGCAGTCCAGAAAACAACAACCCGATACAATTGGCGCTCCTTCCCACAGCTCCGGCCCGGATCCGCATGGTTCCGCTGACTGACTGTGAGACGCGCTCCCTCCAGAGTGGCACAGCCCGATGGGGGTCCTTATCTGGCACGGGGGCGTAAAACAGGTGCGACTGGAAAGCCTGGTTTATTCTGCGTCGTTGCTCTGCAATTCACATCCAAGCCGCTAGGGGGTGTGGCTTTGTCTTTGTATTGTTTACGGGGCTCTTGTCGGATTCCTTGGTTTTCTTCCGGTCACAGACAACAATTGTTGGCCATTTGTCAGTCTTTGTAGTGCCGCGAAGAGGCGTTGTAGAGGTGGTCGTACTTGAGCACCTCCTCGATAATCCTTTCTTCAGCTTGGTCCATTTTTTCTTGGAGCTTTCACCACAGAAACTTTGAAAATGGCGGTGTTGCTGTGCTGCGACTGAACCGGAAATAACGTTCTGAGCGGACCAATCACAGTCCTCGACGTTGACGTCACCACGCGTCGACGCGATGCGTAAGTAGGATTTTTTGGAGGCGCGTTTCAGGCTACGGCGTACGGTCTGCGACGACGGCGTAGGTACGAATACTACTCGACACAGAAGCATAAATCAGGCTTAAATCAGGCTTTATAGTCCAACAGGAAGTTAGCATGTCAGGGATGAGACACCCTCATAGTCCAAAAGGAAGTTAGCATGTCAGGGATGAGACACCCTCATAGTCCAACAGGAAGTTAGCATGTCAGGGATGAGACACACTTATTGTCCAACAGGAAGTTAGCATGTCAGGGATGAGACACGCTTATCGTCCAACAGGAAGTTAGCATGTGAGGGATGAGACACGCTTATCGTCCAACAGGAAGTTAGCATGTGAGGGATGAGACACGCTTATCGTCCAACAGGAAGTTAGCATGTGAGGGATGAGACACGCTTATCGTCCAACAGGAAGTTAGCATGTCAGGGATGAGACACGCTTATCATCCAACAGGAAGTTAGCATGTCAGGGATGAGACACGCTTATCGTCCAACAGGAAGTTAGCATGTCAGGGATGAGACACGCTTATCGTCCAACAGGAAGTTAGCATGTCAGGGATGAGACACGCTTATCGTCCAACAGGAAGTTAGCATGTCGGGGATGAGACACGCTTATCGTCCAACAGGAAGTTAGCATGTCGGGGATGAGACACGCTTATCGTCCAACAGGAAGTTAGCATGTCAGGGATGAGACACGCTTATCGTCCAAAAGAAAGTTAGCATGTCAGGGATGAGACACCCTGATAGTCCAACAGGAAGTTAGCATCTCCATGGTTCCCTTGACCAGAAGCCAGTGGGATCGTTCCATTCTGACATCTTGATTGACATTTGTCCTTCTCTTAGCTAAATAGCTGGCAATCATTTGAAAAAAACCTTGATTTACTTTTTGTATTTTGATCTTCAGCTCATTTGCATACTTTTGTTAAAATTCTCCCCTTTTTGTCTTTTTTTTCTGCTGTTTTAACACAAAGTCCGCATCATACATCTGCATCTGTTGAAGTCCTCAGTCTCCATGCAGGTGGTGTTGTTCCAGATAAAAGGTCTCAATAACAGCATCACTCCAGGTGAAACCATTCCAAAGAAGGCTAAGTGGAGCTGGCATATCAGCCCCCAATGGAAGCCTGCTGCTGCTGCCAAGCTCTCCATGTCATCATGGAAAAGTTGATTGTTCAACTCAATGTTTTTCTCATTGGGAGGAGATTTGTTGTTCCACCATGAAGTCTTTTCTTGTGATGAGTTTGTGTGTTGTAGTAGCATGAAGATATCTTGTTATCATGATCAACTCATCTGGCCTGGTGGAAGAACGCTGCTGTGTTTGGATTCAGAAGAGTCAAATCTGAACCAGGGACTTGTAGTTTTATCCTCGGTCTCCGGACTCATAAAATGGAGACCGGCCCAGTTTGACACTTTTGAACTCCTCCATGATGTTCAAATCTCATGACTGAGATTCGTGATTGGAAACATCGGCGGTTCAGGAAAGAAAACATGTACCATTGAACATCGCTCTCATCCTTCTACTCAGAACGCTGCGGTGGACTCCACCGTGTCCAGGCTTTGGGCAGATACGTCTTCATCCTCCACCACCACCAGCCGCTCCACCCCACCCACCCTGTGCAGGTCTACATTACCAGGGTCGGATCTGGCAGGGTGGAGGATCTTTGATTCATCTTAGCTTTCCTGCTCCGGCTGTTTGAGAAACATTCAAATGGAGATGGTTGTTTGTGTCTTTCAGGCCACGCCAACGCCTCCTTCTGTCCCCACGCTTACGGCTGCCGAAACGTGCCGGTGTCTGAAAACCAGATCATTCTGGATGTGCCGGACCACCAGGTCCTCCTCACCTGCAGGTTCCTGCAGGCAGAGCCCTGTGGTGGTAGGTTTCCTGCTCCTCTGCTGGACTGATACCCTCTCCCTTTCCCCACACGTATCTGCTGTTTCTACTCTGTGCCTCCTTCTCCTCTGTCAGGCCTGGACTTCTTCCTTCTGTCTCTCCAGGATCACGTCCTGGTGGTGCCTGAGAGCAGCTCCAGCTCCAGCTCCCTGAACCAAGAACCACTGGAGAAATCTGACCACTTCATCAGCAACTGTGGCCTCAACAGCTTTCATGTCAAGTCGGTGTCTCTCAGCCTGAGTTGGTCCCTGTTCTGTATCCCTGAATGTTCTAGAGGAACTAAACTGGGCCTGACTGGGACGCTTCTGTCTGCTCAGATTTGGGTTGTGAATGCATTCAGATGTCATTTACAAGCATTGGAACTAAAGACCTGAGCCTCAAGAATATTTAGTTCTTGATTTACTTTCTCTTGCAGGGTTTCATTTTGTGCTAATTTTCTTTTGAAGATCTTTGTTTTTTTGTTGTCCTTCCATTTAGCAAGTTTGGCTAAGAACCTTTTCCCCACTAAACTAATTTTCCTAAAATGTCTCGCTAACGTTTCCTTTTTCTCTGTCATCCCTCCTGTCCTTCGTCTCCATTCTGTCTCAGCTCAGCTGAGTCTCTTGGGCTCTCTTCACCAACAGCGCCCTGCCTTGTGCCTGCCATGAGGTTGGAGCTGAGAGTGACACCTGCGAGTCATTTGGTGGTCGGTGCCGCTGCAGGCCCAACGTGATTGGCCGAGACTGCTCCATGTGGGCCGCGGGTTGCTGGGGATTCCCCACTGCAGACGTGAGTGTCAGATTGGATGAATGATGAGTAATAAGGGCTTTTAATGATGAGTGAGAGGACGGACCAAACCAACCTGTCCAACCATCAGAGGACAGTTTGTTGTTCTAGTTTCAACACTTACTACATTACTGTTAGCATCACTTTGAGGTTATTCGAAACTTTCACTTCCATACTGTTCGCATCATTTTGAGTTCATTAGCAATTCTTACTACATCACTGTCGCATCATTTTGAGATCATTAGCAATTCTTCCAAAAATCACTGTCGCATTATTTTGAGGTTCGTAGCAACTCTTACTACATTACTGTTGCATTATTTTAAGGTTCGTAGCAACTCTTACTACATTACTGTCAGCATCACTTTGAGGTTGTTCGAAACACTTACGACATCACTGTCGCATCATTTTTAGATGATTAGCAATTCTTACGACATCACTGTAGCATTATTTTGAGGTTCGTAGCAACTCTTACTACATTACTGTCAGCATCAATTTTAGGTTACTCGCAACTCTGACCACATGACTGTCAGCATCACTTTGAGGTTGTTCAAAACACTGACTACATTACTGTAAGCATCACTGAGTTTATTAGGAACTATCTCTACATTACTGTTAGCATCATTTAGAGTTTATTAGCAATTCTTACGAAATAACTGGCGCATTATTTTGAGGTTCGTAGCAACTCTTAGTACATGACTGTCAGCATCACTCTGAGGTTATTCGAAACTTTCACTCCATTACTGTTAGCATCATTTTGAGTTCATTAGCAATTCTTACTACATCACTGTCACATCATTTTGAGATCATTAGCAATTCTTCTGACATCACTGTCGCCTTATTCGGAGGTTCGTAGCAACTCTGACTACATTACTGTTGCATTATTTTGAGGTTAGTAGCAACTCTTACTACATGACTGTCAGCATCACTTTGAGGTTGTTCGAAACTCTTCCTACATTACTGTTAGCATCACTGTGTTTCTTAGCAACTTTCACAACATTACTGTTGGCATCATCTTGAGTTCATTAGCGATTCTTCCGACATCACTGTCACAATATTTTGAGGTTCGTAGCAACTTTTACTACATTACTTTCGCATTATTTTGACGTTTGTAGCAACACTTACTACATGACTGTCAGCATCACTTTGACGTTTTTCGAAAGTTTCACTCCATTACTGTTAGCATCATTTTGAGTTCATTAGCAATTCTTACTACATCACTGTCTCATCATTTTGAGATCATTAGCAATTCTTCCGACATCACTGTCGCATTATTTTGAGTTTTGTAGCAACTCTTACTACATTATTGTTGCATTATTTTGAGGTTATTCGAAACACTCACTACATTAGTGTAAGCATCACTGAGTTGATTAGCAACTATCACTACATTACTTTTAGCATCATTTTGAGTTCATTAGCAATTCTTCCGACATCACTGTCGTAATATTTTGAGGTTCGTAGCAACTTTTACTACATTACTGTCGCATTATTTTGAGGTTCGTAGCAACTCTTACTACATGACTGTCAGCATCACTTTGAGGTTATTTGATGCTTTCACTCCATTACTGTCAGCATCATTTTGAGTTCATTAGCAATTCTTACTACATCACTGTAGCATTATTTTGAGATCATTTGCAATTCTTCTGACATCACTGTCACATTATTTTGAGGTTCGTAGCAACTCTTACTACATAGCATCACTTTGAGTTTATTAGCAACTATCACTACATTACTGTTAGCATCATTTTGAGTTCATTAGCATTTCTTCAGACATCACTGTCGCAATATTTTGAGGTTCGTAACAACTTTTACTACATTACTGTCGCATTATTTTGAGGTTCGTAGCAACTCTTACTACATGACTGTCAGCATCACTTTGAGGTTATTCGAAACTTTCACTCCATTACTGTTAGCATCATTTTGAGTTCATTAGCACTTCTTACTACATCACTGTCGCATCAGTTTGAGATCATTAACAATATTTTTGACATCACTGTCGCATTACTTTGAGGTTCGAAGCAACTCTTACTACATTACTGCTAGCATCACTTTGAGTTCATTCGTAACTATCACTACATTACTTTTAGCATCATTTTGAGGTTAGAAGCAACTCTTACTACATGACTGTCAGCGTCACTTTGAGGTTGTTCGAAACACTTACTACATTACTGTAAGCATCACTGAGTTGTTTAGCAACTATCACTACATTACTTTTAGCATCATTTTGAGTTTATTAGCAACTATCACTACATTACTGTTAGCGTCATTTTGAGTTTATTAGCAATTCATAGACATCACTGTCGCAATATTTTGAGGTTCGTAGCAACTTTTACTACATTACTGTCGCATTATTTTGAGGTTCGTAGCAACTCTTAGTACATGACTGTCAGCATCACTTTGAGGTTATTCGAAACGTTCACTCCATTACTTTTAGCATCATTTTGATTTCATAAGCAATTCTTACTAAATCACTGTCGCATCATTTTGAGATCATTAGCAATTCTTCTGACATCACCGTCACATTATTTTGAGGTTCGTAGCAACTCTTATTACATTATTGTTGCATTATTTTAAGGTTCATAGCAACTCTTACTACATTACTGTCAGCATCACTTTGAGTTCATTAGCAACTATCACTACATTACTTTTAGCATCATGTTGAGGTTAGAAGCAACTCTTACTACATGACTGTAAGCATCACTTTGAGGTTGTTCGAAACACTTACTACATTACTGTAAGCATCACTGAGTTTCTTAGCAACTTTCACAACATTACTGTTAGCATCATCTTGAGTTCATTAGCGATTCTTCCGACATCACTGTCGCAATATTTTGAGGTTCGTAGCAACTTTTACTACATTACTTTTGCATTATTTTGAGGTTTGTAGCAACACTTACTACATGACTGTCAGCATCACTTTGAGGTTTTTCGAAAGTTTCACTCCATTACTGTTAGCATCATTTTGAGTTCATTAGCAATTCTTACTACATAACTGTCGCATCATTTTGAGATCATTAGCAATTCTTCCGACATCACTGTCGCATTATTTTGAGGTATGTAGCAACTGTTACTACATGACTGTCACCATCACTTTGAGGTTGTTCGAAACACTTACTACATTACTGTAAGCATCACTGAGTTGATTAGCAACTATCACTACATTACTTTTAGCATCATTTTGAGTTCATGAGCAATTCTTCCGACATCACTGTCGCAATATTTTGAGGTTCGTAGCAACTTTTACTACATTACTGTCGCATTATATTGAGGTTCGTAGCAACACTTACTACATGACTGTCAGCATCACTTTGAGGTTATTCGAAACACTTACTACATTACTGTAAGCACCACTGAGTTGATTTGTAACTATCACTACATTACTGTTAGCATCATTTTGAGTTCATCAGCAATTCTTCCGACATCACTGTCGCAATATTTTGAGGTTCGGAGCAACTTTTACTACATTACTGTAGCATTATTTTGAGGTTCGTAGCAACTCTTACTACATGACCGTCAGCATCACTTTGAGGTTATTCGAAACTTTCACTCCATTACTGTTTGCATCATTTTGAGTTCATTAGCAATTCTTACGACATCACTGTCGCATCAGTTTGAGATCATTAGCAATTCTTCCGACATCACTGTCGAAATATTTTGAGGTTCGTAGCAACTCTTACTACATTATTGTTGCATTATTTTAAGGTTCGTAGCAACTCTTACTACATTACTGTAAGCATCACTGAGTTTCTTAGCAACTTTCACAACATTACTGTTTGCATCATCTTGAGTTCATTAGCGATTCTTCCGACATCACTGTCGCAATATTTTGAGGTTCGTAGCAACTTTTCCTACATTACTTTTGCATTATTTTGAGGTTCGTAGCAACTGTTACTACATGACTGTCAACATCACTTTGAGGTTGTTCGAAACTCTAACTACATTACTGGAAGCATCACTGAGTTGATTAGCAACTATAAACTACATTACTGTTAGCATCATTTTAAGTTCATTAGCAAGTCTTCCGACATCACTGTCGCAATATTTTGAGGTTCGTAGCAACTTTTACGACATTACTGTCGCATTATATTGAGGTTCGTAGCAACTCTTACTACATGACTGTCAGCATCACTTTGAGGTTATTCGAAACACTTCCTACATTACTGTAAGCATCACTGACTTGACTAGCAACTATCACTACATTACTTTTAGCATCATTTTGAGTTCATTAGCAATTCTTCCGACATCACTGTCGCAATATTTTGAGTTTCGTAGCAACTTTTACTACATTACTGTCGCATTATTTTGAGGTTCGTAGCAACTTTTACTACATGACTGTCGCATTATTTTGAGGTTTGTAGCAACACTTACTACATGACTGTCAGCATCACTTTGAGGTTATTCGAAAGTTTCACTCCATTACTGTTAGCATCATCTTGAGTTCATTCGCAATTCTTCCGACATCACTGTCGCAATATTTTGAGGTTCGTAGCAACTCTTAGTACATGACTGTCAGCATCACTTTGAGGTTATTCGAAACATTCACTCCATTACTGTTAGCATCATTTTGAGTTCATTAGCAATTCTTCCGACATCACTGTCGCATTATTTTGAAGTTCGTAGCAACTGTTACTACATGACTGTCAGCATCACTTTGAGTTTATTGGCAACTATCACTACATTACTGTGAGCATCATTTTGAGTTAATGAGCAATTCTCACGACATCACTGTAGCATTGAATTGAGTTCATTAGCAACTCTTACTAAATGACTGTCAGCATCACTTTGAGGTTATTCGAAACACTTCCTACATTACTGTAAGCATCACTGACTTGACTAGCAACTATCACTACATTACTTTTAGCATCATTTTGAGTTCATTAGCAATTCTTCCGACATCACTGTCGCAATATTTTGAGTTTCGTAGCAACTTTTACTACATTACTGTCGCATTATTTTGAGGTTCGTAGCAACTTTTACTACATGACTGTCGCATTATTTTGAGGTTTGTAGCAACACTTACTACATGACTGTCAGCATCACTTTGAGGTTATTCGAAAGTTTCACTCCATTACTGTTAGCATCATCTTGAGTTCATTCGCAATTCTTCCGACATCACTGTCGCAATATTTTGAGGTTCGTAGCAACTCTTAGTACATGACTGTCAGCATCACTTTGAGGTTATTCGAAACATTCACTCCATTACTGTTAGCATCATTTTGAGTTCATTAGCAATTCTTCCGACATCACTGTCGCATTATTTTGAAGTTCGTAGCAACTGTTACTACATGACTGTCAGCATCACTTTGAGTTTATTGGCAACTATCACTACATTACTGTGAGCATCATTTTGAGTTAATGAGCAATTCTCACGACATCACTGTAGCATTGAATTGAGTTCATTAGCAACTCTTACTAAATGACTGTCAGCATCACTTTGAGGTTGTTCGAAACTCTTACTACATTACTTGAAGCATCACTGAGTTTCTTAGCAACTATCGCTACATTACTGTTAGCATCATCTTGAGTTCATTAGCAATTCTTCCGACATCACTGTCGCAATATTTTGAGGTTCGTAGCAACTTAAATACATGACTGTCGCATTATTTTGAGGTTTGTAGCAACACTTACGACATGACTTTCAGCATCACTTTGAGGTTATTCGAAAGTTTCACTCCATTACTGTTAGCATCATTTTGAGTTCATTAGCGATTCTAACTACATCACTGTCGCATCATTTTGAGGTTCATAGCAACTCTTGCTACATGACTGTCAGCATCACTTTGAGGTTATTCGAAACACTTTCTACATTACTGTAAGCATCACTGAGTTGATTAGCAACTATCACTACATTACTGTTAGCATCATTTTAAGTTCATTAGCAAATCTTCCGACATCACTGTCGCAATATTTTGAGGTTCGTAGCAACTTTTACTAAATTACTGTCGCATTATTTTAAGGTTCATAGCAACTCTTACTACATTACTGTCAGCATCACTTTGAGTTTATTAGCAACTATCACTACATTACTGTTAGCATCATTTTGCGTTGTTGAGCAATTCTCACGACATCACTGTAGCATTAAATTGAGTTCATTCGCAACTCTGACTAAATGACTGTCAGCATGACTTTGAGGTTGTTCGAAACTCTTACTACATTACTGTAAGCATCACCGAGTTTCTTAGCAACTATCACTGCATTACTGTTAGCATCATTTTAAGTTCATTAGCAATTCTTCCGACATCACTTTTGCAATATTTTGAGGTTCGTAGCAACACTTACTACATGACTGTCAGCATCACTTTGAGGTTATTCGAAACATTCACTCCATTACTGTTAGTATCATTTTGAGTTCATTAGCAATTCTTCCGACATCACTGTCGCAATATTTTGAGGTTCGTAGCAACTTCTACTACATTACTGTCACATTATTTTGAGGTTCGTAGCAACTCTTACTACATGACTGTCAGCATCACTTTGAGGTTATTCGAAAGTTTCACCCCATTACTGTTAGCATCATTTTGAGTTCATTAGCAATTCTTACGACATCACTGTCGCATCATTTTGAGATCATTAGCAATTCTTCCGACATCACTGTCGCAATATTTTGAGGTTCGTAGCAACTCTTACTACATTATGGTTGCATTGTTTTAAGGTTCCTAGCAACTCTTACTACATGACTGTCAGCATCACTTTGAGTTTATTAGCAACTATCACTACATTACTGTTAGTATCTATTTGAGTTCATGAGCAATTCTTACTACATCACTGTCGCATCAGTTTGAGATCATTAACAATTCTTTTGACATCACTGTCGCATTACTTTGAGGTTCGAAGCAACTCTTACTACATTACTGTCAGCATCACTTTGAGTTCATTAGCTACTATCACTACATTACTTTTAGCATCATTTTGAGGTTTGAAGCAACTCTCACTACATGACTGTCAGCGTCACTTAGAGGTTGTTCGAAACATTTACTACATTACTGCTAGCATCACTGAGTTGATTAGCAACTATCACTACATTACTTTTAGCGTCATTTTGAGGTTATTAGCAATTCATAGACATCACTGTCGCATTAAATTGAGGTTAGTAGCAACTCTTACTACATGACTGTCAGCATCACTTTGAGGTTGTTTGAAACACTTACTACATTACTGTAAGCATCACTGAGTTTATTAGCAACTATCACTACATTACTGTTAGCATCATTTTGAGGTTAGAAGCAATTGTTACTACATGACTGACAGCATCACTTTTAGGTTGTTCGAAACACTTACTACATTACTGTAAGCATCACTGAGTTAATTAGCAACTATCACTACATTACTGTTAGCATCATTTTGAGTTCATTCGCAATTCTTCCGACATCACTGTCGCATTATTTTGAGGTTCGTAGCAACTCTTACTACATTACTGTCAGCATCACTTTGAGGTTGTTTTAAACACTTTCTACATTACTGTAAGCATCACTGAGTTTATTAGCAACTATCACGACATTACTGTTTGCATCATTTTGAGTTCATTAGCATTTCTTCCGACATCACTGTCGCAAAATTTTGAGGTTCGTAGCAACTTTTACTACATTACTGTCGCATTATTTTGAGTTTCGTAGCAACTCTTACTACATGACTGTAAGCATCATTTTGAGGTTATTCGAAAGTTTCACTCCATTACTGTTAGCATCATTTTGAGATCATAAGCAATTCTTCTGACATCACTGTCGCATTTTTGAGATCTTTAGCAATTCTTCCGACATCACTGTCGCATTATTTTGAGGTTCGTAGCAACTCTTACTACATTATTGTTGCATTATTTTGAGGTTCGTAGCAACTCTTACTACATGACTGTCAGCATCACTTTGAGGTTATTCGAAACACTTACTACATTAGTGTAAGCATCACTGAGTTGATTAGCAACTATCACTACATTACTGTTAGCATCATTTTAAGTTCATTAGCAATTCTTCCGACATCACTATCGCAATATTTTGAGGTTCGTAGCGACTTTTACTACATTACTGTCGCATTATATTGAGGTCCGTAGCAACTCTTACTACATGACTGTCAGCATCACTTTGAGGTTATTTTAAACACTTACTACATTACTGTAAGCATCACTGAGTTGATTAGCAACTATCACTCCATTACTGTTAGCATCATTTTGAGTTCATTAGCAATTCTTACTGAATCACTGTCGCATCATTTTGAGATCATTAGCAATTCTTCTGACATCACTGTCACATTATTTTGAGGTTCGTAGCAACACTTACTACATTACTGTTGCATTATTTTGAGGTTCGTAGCAACTCTTACTACATTATTTTTTCATTATTTTGAGGTTCGTAGCAACTCTTACTACATTACTGTCAGCATCACTTTGAGTTTATTAGCAACTATCACTACATTAGTGTTAGCATCATTTTGAGTTTATGAGCAATTCTCACGACATCACTGTAGCATTGAATTGAGTTCATTAGCAACTCTTACTAAATGACTTTCAGCATCACTTTGAGGTTGTTCGAAACTCTTACTACATTACTGTAAGCATCACTGAGTTTCTTAGCAACTATCACTAAATTACTGTTAGCATCATCTTGAGTTCATTAGCAATTCTTCCGACATCACTGTCGCAATATTTTGAGGTTCCGAGCAACTTTTACTACATTACTGTAGCATTATTTGGAGGTTCGTAGCAACACTTACTACATGAATGTAAGCATCACTTTGAGGTTATTCGAAACGTTCACTCCATTACTGTTAGCATCATTTTGAGTTCATTAGCAATTCTTACTAAATCACTGTCGCATCTTTTTGAGATCATTAGCAATTCTTCTGACATCACTGTCACATTATTTTGAGGTTCGTAGCAACTCTTACTACATAATTGTTGCATTATTTTAAGGTTCGTAGCAACTCTTACTACATTACTGTCAGCATCACTTTGACTTTATTAGCAACTATCACTACATTACTGTTAGCATCATTTTGAGTTTATGAGCAATTCTCACGACATCACTTTAGCATTGAATTGAGTTCATTAGCAACTCTTTCTAAATGACTGTCAGCATCACTTTGAGGTTGTTCGAAACTCTTACTACATTACTGTAAGCATCACTGAGTTTCTTAGCAACTATCACTACATTACTGTTAGCATCATCTTGAGTTCATTAGCAATTCTTCCGACATCACTGTCGCACTATTTTGAGGTTCGTAGCAACTTTAACTACATTACTGTCGCATTATTTTGAGGTTCGTAGCAACTCTTACGACATGAGTGTCAGCATCACTTTGAGGTTTTTCGAAAGTTTCACTCCATTACTGTTAGCATCATTTTGAGTTCATTAGCAATTCTTACTACATCACTATCGCATCATTTTGAGATCATTAGCAATTCTTCCGACATCACTGTCGCAATATTTTGAGGTTCGTAGCAACTCTTATTACATTACTGTTGCATTATTTTAAGGTTCGTAGCAACTCTTACTACATTACTGTCAGCATCACTTTGAGTTTATTAGCAACTATCACTACATTACTGTTAGCATCATTTTGAGTTTTTGAGCAATTCTCACGACATCACTGTAGCATTAAATTGAGTTCATTAGCAACTCTTACTAAATGACTGTCAGCATCACTTTGAGGTTATTCGAAAGCTTCACTCCATTACTGTTAGCATCATTTTGAGTTGTTGAGCAATTCTCACGACATCACTGTAGCATTAAATTGAGTTCATTAGCAATTCTTACTACATCACTGTCGCATCATTTTGAGATCATTAGCTAGTCTTCCGACATCACTGTCGCATTATTTTGAGGTTCGTAGCAACTCTTAGTACAAGACAGTCAGCATCACTTTGAGGTTATTCGAAACGTTCACTCCATTACTGTTAGCATCATTTTGAGTTCATGAGCAATTCTTTCTAAATCACTGTCGCATCATTTTGAGATCTTTAGCAATTCTTCTGACATCACTGTCGCATTAATTTAAGGTTCGTAGCAACTCTTCCTACATGACTTTCACCATCACTTTGAGGTTATTCGAAACACTTACTACATTACTGTAAGCATCACTGAGTTGATTAGTAACTATCACTACATTACTGTTAGCATCATTTTAAGTTCATTAGCAATTCTTCCGACATCACTGTCGCAATATTTTGAGGTTCGTAGCGACTTTTACTACATTACTGTCGCATTATATTGAGGTTCGTAGCAACTCTTACTACATGACTGTCAGCATCACTTTGAGGTTATTCGAAACACTTACTACATGACTGTAAGCATCACTGACTTGATTAGCAACTATCACTACATTATTGTTAGCATCATTTTGAGTTCATTAGCAATTCTTCCGACATCACTGTCGCAATATTTTGAGGTTCGTAGCAACTTTTACTACATTACTGTCCCATAACTTTGAGGTTCGTAGCAACACTTACTACATGACTGTAAGCATCACTTTGAGGTTAATTGAAAGTTTCACGCCATTACTGTTAGCATCATTTTGAGTTCATTAGAAATTCTTACGACATCACTGTCGCATCATTTTGAGAACATTAGCAATTCTTCCGACATCACTGTCGCAATATTTTGAGGTTTGTAGCAACTCTTACTACATTACTGTCAGCATCACTTTGAGTTTATTAGCAACTATCTCTACATTACTGTTAGCATCATTTTGAGTTGTTGAGCACTTCTCACGACATCACTGTAGCATTAAATTGAGTTCATTAGCAACTCTTACTAAATGACTGTCAGCATCACTTTGGGGTTGTTCGAAACTCTTACTACATTACTGTAAGCATCACTGAGTTTCTTTGCAACTTTCACTACATTACTGTTAGCATCATCTTGAGTTCATTAGCAATTCTTCCGACATCACTGTCGCAATATTTTGAGGTTCGTAGCAACTCTTGACATCACTGTACTCGACATCACTGTAGCATTACATTGAGTTCATTGGCAACTCTTACTAAATGACTGTCAGCATCACTTTGAGGTTGTTCGAAACTCTTACTACATTACTTGTAGCATCACTGAGTTTCTTAGCAACTATCACTACATTACTGTTAGCATCATCTTGAGTTCATTAGCAATTCTTCTGACATCATTGTCACGTTATTTTGAGGTTCGTAGCAACTCTTACTAAATTATTGTTGCATTATTTTAAGGTTCCTAGCAACTCTTACTACATTACTGTCAGCATCACTTTGAGTTTATTGGCAACTATCACTACATTACTGTTAGCATCATTTTGAGTTCATGAGCAATTCTCAGGACATCACTGTAGCATTGAATTGAGTTCATTAGCAAATCTTACTAAATGACTGTCAACATCACTTTGAGGTTGTTCGAAACTCTTACTACATTACTGTAAGCATCACTGAGTTTCTTAGCAACTATCACTACATTACTGTTAGCATCATCTTGAGTTCATTAGCAATCCTTTCGACATCACTGTCGCAATATTTTGAGGTTCGTAGCAACTTTTACTACATTAGTTTCGCATTATTTTGAGGTTTGTAGCAACATTTACTACATGACTGACAGCATCACTTTTAGGTTATTTGAAAGTTTCACTCCATTACTGTTAGCATCATTTTGAGTTCATTAGCAATTCTTCCGACATCACTGTCGCAATATTTTGAGGTTCGTAGCAACTTTTACTATATTACTGTCGCATTATTTTGAGATTCGTAGCAAGTCTTAGTACATGACTGTCAGCATCACTTTGAGGTTATTGGAAATGTTCACTCCATTACTGTTAGCATCATTTTGAGATCATTACCAATTCTTCTGACATCACTGTAGCATTAAATTGAGTTCATTAGCAACTCTTACTAAATGACTGTCACCATCACCTTAAGGTTATTCGAAACGTTCACTCCATTACTGTTAGCATCATTTTGAGTTCATGAGCAATTCTTACTAAATCACTGTCGCATCATTTTGAGATCTTTAGCAATTCTTCTCACATCACTGTCGTATTATTTTGAGGTTCGTAGCAACTCTTCCTAATGACTGTCACCATCACTTTGAGGTTATTCGAAACACTTACTACATTAGTGTAAGCATCACTGAGTTGATTAGAAACTATCACTACATTACTGTTAGCATCATTTTAAGTTCATTCGCAATTCTTCCGACATTACTGTCGCAATATTTTGAGGTTCGTAGCGACTTTTACTACATTACTGTCGCATTATATTGAGGTTCGTAGCAACTCTTCCTACATGACTGTCAGCATCACTTTGAGGTTATTCGAAAAACTTACTACATTACTGTAAGCATCAGTGAGTTGATTAGCAACTATCACTACATTACTGTTAGCATCATTTTAAGTTCATTAGCAATTCTTCCGACATCACTGTCGCAATATTTTGAGGTTCGTAGCGACTTTTACTACATTACTGTCGCATTATATTGAGGTTCGTAGCAACTCTTACTACATTACTGTCGCATTATTTTTAGGTTCGTAGCAACTCTTAGTACATGACTGTCAGCATAAATTTGAGGTTCTTCGAAACGTTCACTCCATTACTGTTAGCATCATTTTGAGTTGTTGAGCAATTCTCACGACATCACTGTAGCATTAAATTGAGTTCATTAGCAACTCTGACTAAATGACTGTCAGCATCACTTTGAGGTTATTGGAAAGTTTCACTCCATTACAGTTAGCATCATTTTGAGTTCATTAGCAATTCTTACTAAATCACTGTCGCATCATTTTGACATCATTAGCAATTCTTCTGACATCACTGTCGCAATATTTTGAGGTTCGTAGCAACACTTACTACATGACTGTTAGCATCACTTTGAGGTTATTCGAAAGTTTCACTCCATTACTGTTAGCATCATTTTGAGTTCATTAGCAATTCTTACTACATCACTGTCGCATCTATTTGAGATCATTAGCAATTCTTCCGACATCACACTCACATTATTTTGAGGTTCGTAGCAACTCTTACTACATTATTGTTGCATTATTTTAAGGTTCCTAGCAACTCTTACTACATTACTGTCAGCATCACTTTGAGTTGATTAGCAACTATCACTACATTACTGTTAGCATCATTTTGAGTTCATTAGCATTTCTTCCGACATCACTGTCGCAATATTTTGAGGTTCGTAGCAACTTTTACTACATTACTGTCGCATTATTTTGAGGTTCGTAGCAACTTTTACTCCATTACTGTCACATTATTTTGAGGTTCGTAGCAACTCTTACTACATGACTGTCAGCATCACTTTGACGTTATTCGAAAGTTTCACTCCATTACTGTTAGCATCATTTTGAGTTCATTAGCAATTCTTACTACATCACTGTCGCATCATTTTGAGATCATTAGCAATTCTTCCGACATCACTGTCGCAATATTTTGAGGTTCGTAGCAACTTTTACTACATTACTGTCGCATTATTTTGAGGTTCGTAGCAACTTTTACTCCATTACTGTCACAATATTTTGAGGTTCGTAGCAACTTTTACTACATTACTGTCGCATTATTTTGAGGTTCGTAGCAACTTTTACTCCATTACTGTCACATTATTTTGAGGTTCGTAGCAACTCTTACTACATGACTGTCAGCATCACTTTGAGGTTATTCGAAAGTTTCACTCCATTACTGTTAGCATCATTTTGAGTTCATTAGCAATTCTTCCGACATCACTGTCGCAATATTTTGAGATTCGTAGCAACTTTTACTACATTACTGTCGCATTATTTTGAGGTTCGTAGCAACTTTTACTCCATTACTGTCACAATATTTTGAGGTTCGTAGCAACTTTTACTACATTACTGTCGCATTATTTTGAGGTTCGTAGCAACTTTTACTCCATTACTGTCACATTATTTTGAGGTTCGTAGCAACTCTTACTACATGACTGTCAGCATCACTTTGAGGTTATTCGAAAGTTTCACTCCATTACTGTTAGCATCATTTTGAGTTCATTAGCAATTCTTACTACATCACTGTCGCATCATTTTGAGATCATTAGCAATTCTTCCGACATCACTGTCGCAATATTTTGAGGTTCGTAGCAACTCTTACTACATTATTGTTGCATTATTTTAAGGTTCGTAGCAACTCTTACTCCATTACTGTCAGCATCACTTTGAGTTTATTAGCAACTATCACTAAATTACTGTTAGCATCATTTTGAGTTGTTGAGCAATTCTCACGACATCACTGTAGCATTAAATTGAGTTCATTAGCAACTCTTACTAAATGACTGTCAGCATCACTTTGAGGTTGTTCGAAACTCTTCCTACATTACTGTAAGCATCACTGAGTTTCTTAGCAACTATCACTACAGTACTGTTAGCATCATCTTGAGTTCATTAGCAATTCTTCCGACATCACTGTCGCAATATTTTGAGGTTCGTAGCAACTCTTACCACATTATTGTTGCATTATTTTAAGGTTCGTAGCAACTCTTACTACATTACTGTAAGCATCACTGAGTTTCTTAGCAACTATCACTACATGACTGTTAGCATCATTTTAAGTTCATTAGCAATTCTTACTACATCACTGTCTCATCATTTTGAGATCATTAGCAGTTCTTCCGACATCACTGTCGCAATATTTTGAGGTTCGTAACAACTCTTACTACATCACTGTCGCATCATTTTGACATCATTAGCAATTCTTCTGACATCACTGTCACATTATTTTGAGGTTCGTAGCAACTCTTACTACATTATTGTTGCATTATTTTAAGGTTCGTAGCAACTCTTACTAAATGACTGTCAGCATCACTTTGAGGTTGTTCGAAACTCTTACTACATTACTGTAAGCATCACTGAGTTTCTTAGCAACTATCACTACATTACTGTTAGCATCATCTTGAGTTCATTCGCAATTCTTCCGACATCACTGTCGCAATATTTTGAGGTTCGTAGCAACACTTACTAAATGACTGTTAGCATCATTTTGAGGTTATTCGAAAGTTTCACTCCATTACTGTTAGCATCATTTTGAGTTCATTAGCAATTCTTACTACATCACTGTCGCATCTATTTGAGATCATTAGCAATTCTTCCGACATCACACTGACATTATTTTGAGGTTCGTAGCAACTCTTACTACATTATTGTTGCATTATTTTAAGGTTCCTAGCAACTCTTACTACATTACTGTCAGCATCACTTTGAGTTTATTAGCAACTATCACTACATTACTGTTAGCATCATTTTGAGTTGTTGAGCAATTCTCACAAAATCATTGTAGCACTGAACTGAGTTCATTAGCAACTCTTACTAAATGACTGTCAGCATCACTTTGAGGTTGTTCGAAATTCTTACTACATTACTGTAAGCATCACTGAGTTTCTTAGCAACTATCACTACATTACTGTTAGCATCATCTTGAGTTCATTAGCAATTCTTCCGACATCACTGTTGCAATATTTTGAAGTTTGTAGCAACACTTACTACATGACTGTAAGCATCACTTTGAGGTTATTCGAAACACTTACTGCATTGCTGTAAGCATCACTGAGTTGATTAGCAACTATCACTACATTACTGTTAGCATCATTTTGAGTTCATTAGCATTTCTTCCGACATCACTGTCGCAATATTTTGAGGTTCGTAGCAACTTTTACTACATTACTGTCGCATTATTTTGAGGTTCGTAGCAACTTTTACTCCATTACTGTCACATTATTTTGAGGTTCAGAGCAACTCTTACTACATGACTGTCAGCATCACTTTGAGGTTATTCGAAAGTTTCACTCCATTACTGTTAGCATCATTTTGAGTTCATTAGCAATTCTTACTACATCACTGTCGCATCATTTTGAGATCATTAGCAATTCTTCCGACATCACTGTCGCAATATTTTGAGGTTCGTAGCAACTCTTACTACATTATTGTTGCATTATTTTAAGGTTCGTAGCAACTCTTACTCCATTACTGTCAGCATCACTGAGTTTCTTAGCAACTATAACTACATGACTGTTAGCATCATTTTAAGTTCATTAGCAATTCTTACTACATCACTGTCACATCATTTTGAGATCATTAGCAGTTCTTCCGACATCACTGTCGCAATATTTTGAGGTTCGTAGCAACTCTTACTACATTACTGTCAGCATCACTTTGAGTTTATTAGCAACTATCACTACATTACTGTTAGCATCATTTTGAGTTGTTGAGCAATTCTCACGACATCACTGTAGCATTAAATTGAGTTCATTAGCAACTCTTACTAAATGACTGTCAGCATCACTTTGAGGTTGTTCGAAACTCTTCCTACATTACTGTAAGCATCACTGAGTTTCTTAGCAACTATCACTACATTACTTTTAGCATCATCTTGAGTTCATTAGCAATTCTTCCGACATCACTGTCGCAATATTTTGAGGTTCGTAGCAACTTTTACTACATCACTGTCGCATCATTTTGACATCATTAGCAATTCTTCCGACATCACTGTCGCAATATTTTGAGGTTCGTAGCAACTCTTACCACATTATTGTTGCATTATTTTAAGGTTCGTAGCAACTCTTACTACATTACTGTAAGCATCACTGAGTTTCTTAGCAACTATCACTACATGACTGTTAGCATCATTTTAAGTTCATTAGCAATTCTTACTACATCACTGTCACATCATTTTGAGATCATTAGCAGTTCTTCCGACATCACTGTCGCAATATTTTGAGGTTCGTAGCAACTCTTACTACATCACTGTCGCATCATTTTGACATCATTAGCAATTCTTCTGACATCACTGTCACATTATTTTGAGGTTCGTAGCAACTCTTACTACATTATTGTTGCATTATTTTAAGGTTCGTAGCAACTCTTACTAAATGACTGTCAGCATCACTTTGAGGTTGTTCGAAACTCTTACTACATTACTGTAAGCATCACTGAGTTTCTTAGCAACTATCACTACATTACTGTTAGCATCATCTTGAGTTCATTAGCAATTCTTTCGACATCACTGTCGCAATATTTTGAGGTTCGTAGCAACACTTACTACATGACTGTAAGCATCACTTTGAGGTCATTCGAAAGTTTCACTCTATTACTGTTATCATCATTTTGAGTTCATTAGCAATTCTTCTGACATCACTGTCGCATCATTTTGAGATCTTTAGCAATTCTTCCGACATCACTGTCGCAATATTTTGAGGTTCGTAGCAACTTTTACTACATTACTGTCGCATTATTTTGAGGTTCGTAGCAACTTTTACTCCATTACTGTCACAATATTTTGAGGTTCGTAGCAACTTTTACTACATTACTGTCGCATTATTTTGAGGTTCGTAGCAACTTTTACTCCATTACTGTCACATTATTTTGAGGTTCGTAGCAACTCTTACTACATGACTGTCAGCATCACTTTGAGGTTATTCGAAAGTTTCACTCCATTACTGTTAGCATCATTTTGAGTTCATTAGCAATTCTTCCGACATCACTGTCGCAATATTTTGAGATTCGTAGCAACTTTTACTACATTACTGTCGCATTATTTTGAGGTTCGTAGCAACTTTTACTCCATTACTGTCACAATATTTTGAGGTTCGTAGCAACTTTTACTACATTACTGTCGCATTATTTTGAGGTTCGTAGCAACTTTTACTCCATTACTGTCACATTATTTTGAGGTTCGTAGCAACTCTTACTACATGACTGTCAGCATCACTTTGAGGTTATTCGAAAGTTTCACTCCATTACTGTTAGCATCATTTTGAGTTCATTAGCAATTCTTACTACATCACTGTCGCATCATTTTGAGATCATTAGCAATTCTTCCGACATCACTGTCGCAATATTTTGAGGTTCGTAGCAACTCTTACTACATTATTGTTGCATTATTTTAAGGTTCGTAGCAACTCTTACTCCATTACTGTCAGCATCACTTTGAGTTTATTAGCAACTATCACTAAATTACTGTTAGCATCATTTTGAGTTGTTGAGCAATTCTCACGACATCACTGTAGCATTAAATTGAGTTCATTAGCAACTCTTACTAAATGACTGTCAGCATCACTTTGAGGTTGTTCGAAACTCTTCCTACATTACTGTAAGCATCACTGAGTTTCTTAGCAACTATCACTACAGTACTGTTAGCATCATCTTGAGTTCATTAGCAATTCTTCCGACATCACTGTCGCAATATTTTGAGGTTCGTAGCAACTCTTACCACATTATTGTTGCATTATTTTAAGGTTCGTAGCAACTCTTACTACATTACTGTAAGCATCACTGAGTTTCTTAGCAACTATCACTACATGACTGTTAGCATCATTTTAAGTTCATTAGCAATTCTTACTACATCACTGTCTCATCATTTTGAGATCATTAGCAGTTCTTCCGACATCACTGTCGCAATATTTTGAGGTTCGTAACAACTCTTACTACATCACTGTCGCATCATTTTGACATCATTAGCAATTCTTCTGACATCACTGTCACATTATTTTGAGGTTCGTAGCAACTCTTACTACATTATTGTTGCATTATTTTAAGGTTCGTAGCAACTCTTACTAAATGACTGTCAGCATCACTTTGAGGTTGTTCGAAACTCTTACTACATTACTGTAAGCATCACTGAGTTTCTTAGCAACTATCACTACATTACTGTTAGCATCATCTTGAGTTCATTCGCAATTCTTCCGACATCACTGTCGCAATATTTTGAGGTTCGTAGCAACACTTACTAAATGACTGTTAGCATCATTTTGAGGTTATTCGAAAGTTTCACTCCATTACTGTTAGCATCATTTTGAGTTCATTAGCAATTCTTACTACATCACTGTCGCATCTATTTGAGATCATTAGCAATTCTTCCGACATCACACTGACATTATTTTGAGGTTCGTAGCAACTCTTACTACATTATTGTTGCATTATTTTAAGGTTCCTAGCAACTCTTACTACATTACTGTCAGCATCACTTTGAGTTTATTAGCAACTATCACTACATTACTGTTAGCATCATTTTGAGTTGTTGAGCAATTCTCACAAAATCATTGTAGCACTGAACTGAGTTCATTAGCAACTCTTACTAAATGACTGTCAGCATCACTTTGAGGTTGTTCGAAATTCTTACTACATTACTGTAAGCATCACTGAGTTTCTTAGCAACTATCACTACATTACTGTTAGCATCATCTTGAGTTCATTAGCAATTCTTCCGACATCACTGTTGCAATATTTTGAAGTTTGTAGCAACACTTACTACATGACTGTAAGCATCACTTTGAGGTTATTCGAAACACTTACTACATTGCTGTAAGCATCACTGAGTTGATTAGCAACTATCACTACATTACTGTTAGCATCATTTTGAGTTCATTAGCATTTCTTCCGACATCACTGTCGCAATATTTTGAGGTTCGTAGCAACTTTTACTACATTACTGTCGCATTATTTTGAGGTTCGTAGCAACTTTTACTCCATTACTGTCACATTATTTTGAGGTTCAGAGCAACTCTTACTACATGACTGTCAGCATCACTTTGAGGTTATTCGAAAGTTTCACTCCATTACTGTTAGCATCATTTTGAGTTCATTAGCAATTCTTACTACATCACTGTCGCATCATTTTGAGATCATTAGCAATTCTTCCGACATCACTGTCGCAATATTTTGAGGTTCGTAGCAACTCTTACTACATTATTGTTGCATTATTTTAAGGTTCGTAGCAACTCTTACTCCATTACTGTCAGCATCACTGAGTTTCTTAGCAACTATAACTACATGACTGTTAGCATCATTTTAAGTTCATTAGCAATTCTTACTACATCACTGTCACATCATTTTGAGATCATTAGCAGTTCTTCCGACATCACTGTCGCAATATTTTGAGGTTCGTAGCAACTCTTACTACATTACTGTCAGCATCACTTTGAGTTTATTAGCAACTATCACTACATTACTGTTAGCATCATTTTGAGTTGTTGAGCAATTCTCACGACATCACTGTAGCATTAAATTGAGTTCATTAGCAACTCTTACTAAATGACTGTCAGCATCACTTTGAGGTTGTTCGAAACTCTTCCTACATTACTGTAAGCATCACTGAGTTTCTTAGCAACTATCACTACATTACTTTTAGCATCATCTTGAGTTCATTAGCAATTCTTCCGACATCACTGTCGCAATATTTTGAGGTTCGTAGCAACTTTTACTACATCACTGTCGCATCATTTTGACATCATTAGCAATTCTTCCGACATCACTGTCGCAATATTTTGAGGTTCGTAGCAACTCTTACCACATTATTGTTGCATTATTTTAAGGTTCGTAGCAACTCTTACTACATTACTGTAAGCATCACTGAGTTTCTTAGCAACTATCACTACATGACTGTTAGCATCATTTTAAGTTCATTAGCAATTCTTACTACATCACTGTCACATCATTTTGAGATCATTAGCAGTTCTTCCGACATCACTGTCGCAATATTTTGAGGTTCGTAGCAACTCTTACTACATCACTGTCGCATCATTTTGACATCATTAGCAATTCTTCTGACATCACTGTCACATTATTTTGAGGTTCGTAGCAACTCTTACTACATTATTGTTGCATTATTTTAAGGTTCGTAGCAACTCTTACTAAATGACTGTCAGCATCACTTTGAGGTTGTTCGAAACTCTTACTACATTACTGTAAGCATCACTGAGTTTCTTAGCAACTATCACTACATTACTGTTAGCATCATCTTGAGTTCATTAGCAATTCTTTCGACATCACTGTCGCAATATTTTGAGGTTCGTAGCAACACTTACTACATGACTGTAAGCATCACTTTGAGGTCATTCGAAAGTTTCACTCTATTACTGTTATCATCATTTTGAGTTCATTAGCAATTCTTCCGACAACACTGTCGCATCATTTTGAGATCATTAGCAATTCTTCCGACATCACACTCACATTATTTTGAGGTTCGTAGCAACTCTTACTACATTATTGTTGCATTATTTTAAGGTTCCCTAGCAACTCTTACTACATTACAGTCAGCATCACTTTGAGTTTATTAGCAACTATCACTACATTACTGTTAGCATCTTTTTGAGTTGTTGAGCAATTCTCACAAAATCACTGTAGCACTGAACTGAGTTCATTAGCAACTCTTACTAAATGACTGTCAGCATCACTTTGAGGTTGTTCGAAACTCTTACTACATTACTGTAAGCATCACTGAGTTTCTAAGCAACTATCACTACATTACTGTTAGCATCATCTTGAGTTCATTAGCAATTCTTCCGACATCACTGTTTCAATATTTTGAGGTTTGTAGCAACACTTACTACATGACTGTAAGCATCACTTTGAGGTTATTCGAAACACTTACTACATTGCTGTAAGCATCACTGAGTTGATTAGCAACTATCACTACATTACTGTTAGCATCATTTTGAGTTCATTAGCATTTCTTCCGACATCACTGTCGCAATATTTTGAGGTTCGTAGCAACTTTTACTACATTACTGTCGCATTATTTTGAGGTTCGTAGCAACTTTTACTACATTACTGTCACATTATTTTGAGGTTCTTAGCAACTCTTACTACTTGACTGTCAGCATCACTTTGAGGTTATTCGAAAGTTTCACTCCATTACTTTTAGCATCATTTTGAGTTCATTAGCAATACTTACTACATCACTGTCGCATCATTTTGAGATCATTAGCAATTCTTCCGACATCACTGTCGCAATATTTTGAGGTTCGTGGCAACTCTGATTACATTATTGTTGCATTATTTTAAGGTTCGTAACAACTCTTACTCCATTACTGTCAGCATCACTTTGAGTTTATTAGCAACTATCACTACATTACTGTTAGCATCATTTTGAGTTGTTGAGCAATTCTCACGACATCACTGTAGCATTAAATGGAGTTCATGGCCAACTCTTACTAAATGACTGTCAGCATCACTTTGAGGTTGTTCGAAACTCTTCCTACATTACTGTAAGCATCACTGAGTTTCTTAGCAACTATCACTACATTACTGTTAGCATCATCTTGAGTTCATTAGCAATTCTTCCGACATCACTGTCGCAATATTTTGAGGTTCGTAGCAACTTTTACTACATCACTGTCGCATCATTTTGACATCATTAGCAATTCTTCCGACATCACTGTTTCAATATTTTGAGGTTCGTAGCAACTCTTACTACATTATTGTTGCATAATTTTAAGGTTCGTAGCAACTCTTACTACATTACTGTAAGCATCACTGAGTTTCTTAGCAACTATCACTACATTACTGTTAGCATCATTTTAAGTTCATTAGCAATTCTTACTACATCACTGTCACATCATTTTGAGATCATTAGCAGTTCTTCCGACATCACTGTCGCAATATTTTGAGGTTCGTAGCAACTCTTACTACATTACTGTCAGCATCACTTTGAGTTTATTAGCAACTATCACTACATTACTGTTAGCATCATTTTGAGTTTATGAGCAATTCTCACGACATCACTGTAGCATTAAATTGAGTTCATTAGCAACTCTTACTAAATGACTGTCAGCATCACTTTGAGGTTGTTCGAAACTCTTACTACATTACTGTAAGCATCACTGAGTTTCTTAGCAACTCTTACTACATTACTGTTAGCATCATCTTGAGTTCATTAGCAATTCTTCCGATATCACTGTCGCAATATTTTGAGGTTAGTAGCAACTTTTACTACATCACTGTCGCATCATTTTGACATCATTAGCAATTCTTCCGACATCACTGTCACATTATTTTGAGGTTCGTAGCAACTCTTACTACATGACTGTCAGCATCACTTTGAGGTTATTCGAAAGTTTCACTCCATTACTTTTAGCATCATTTTGAGTTCATTAGCAATTCTTACTACATCACTGTCGCATCATTTTGAGATCATTAGCAATTCTTCCGACATCACTGTCGCAATATTTTGAGGTTCGTAGCAACTCTTACTACATTATTGTTGCATCATTTTAAGTTCATTAGCAACTCTTACTACATTACTGTCAGCATCACTTTGAGTTTATTAGCAACTATCACTACATTACTGTTAGCATCATTTTGAGTTGTTAAGCAATTCTCACGAAATCACTGTAGCATTGAACTGAGTTCATTAGCAACTCTTACTAAATGACTGTCAGCATCACTTTGAGGTTGTTCGAAACTCTTCCTACATTTCTGTAAGCATCACTGAGTTTCTTAGCAACTATCACTACATTATTGTTAGCATCATCTTGAGTTCATTAGCAATTCTTCCGACATCACTGTCGCAATATTTTGAGGTTCGTAGCAACTTTTACTACATTACTTTCGCATTATTTTGAGGTTTGTAGCAACTCTTACTACATGACTGTAAGCATCACTTTGAGGTTATCCGAAACACTTACTACATTACTGTAAGCATCACTGAGTTGATTAGCAACTATCACTACATTACTGTTAGCATAATCTTGAGTTCATTAGCAATTCTTCCGACATCACTGTCGCAATATTTTGAGGTTCGTAGCAACTTTTACGACATGACTGTCGCATTATTTTGAGGTTCGTAGCAACTCTTACTACATGACTGTCAGCATCACTTTGAGGTTATTCGAAAGTTTCACTCCATTACTGTTAGCATCATTTTGAGTTCATTAGCAATTCTTCCTACATCACTGTCGCATCATTTTGAGATCATTAGCAATTCTTCCGACATCACACTCACATTATTTTGAGGTTCGTAGCAACTCTTACTACATTATTGTTGCATTATTTTAAGGTTCCTTGCAACTCTTACTACATTACTGTCAGCATCACTTCGAGTTTATTAGCAACTATCACTACATTACTGTAAGCATCATTTTGAGTTGTTGAGCAATTCTCACAAAATCACTGTAGCACTGAACTGAGTTCATTAGCAACTCTTACTAAATGACTGTCAGCATCACTTTGAGGTTGTTCTAAACTCTTACTACATTACTGTAAGCATCACTGAGTTTCTTAGCAACTATCACTACATTACTGTTAGCATCATCTTGAGTTCATTAGCAATTCTTCCGACATCACTGTTGCAATATTTTGAGGTTCGTAGCAACACTTACTACATGACTGTAAGCATCACTTTGAGGTTATTCGAAACACTTACTACATTGCTGTAAGCATTACTGAGTTGATTAGCAACTATCACTACATTACTGTTAGCATCATTTTGAGTTCATTAGCATTTCTTCCGACATCACTGTCGCAATATTTTGAGGTTCGTAGCAACTTCTACTACATTACCTTCACATTATTTTGAGGTTCGTAGCAACTCTTACTACATGACTGTCAGCATCACTTTGAGGTTATTCGAAAGTTTCACTCCATTACTTTTAGCATCATTTTGAGTTCATTAGCAATTCTTACGACATCACTGTCGCATCATTTTGAGATCATTAGCAATTCTTCCGACATCACTGTCACAATATTTTCAGGTTCGTAGCAACTCTTACTACATTATTGTTGCATTGTTTTAAGGTTCGTAGCAACTCTTACTCCATTACTGTCAGCATCACTTTGAGTTTATTAGCAACTATCACTACATTACTGTTAGCATCATTTTGAGTTGTTGAGCAATTCTCACGACATCACTGTAGCATTAAATTGAGTTCATTAGCAACTCTTACTAAATGACTGTCAGCATCACTTTGAGGTTGTTCGAAACTCTTCCTACATTACTGTAAGCATCACTGAGTTTCTTAGCAACTATCACTACATTACTGTTAGCATCATCTTGAGTTCATTAGCAATTCTTCCGACATCACTGTCGCAATATTTTGAGGTTCGTAGCAACTTTTACTCCATTACTGTCACAATATTTTGAGGTTCGTAGCAACTTTTACTACATTACTGTCGCATTATTTTGAGGTTCGTAGCAACTTTTACTCCATTACTGTCACATTATTTTGAGGTTCGTAGCAACTCTTACTACATGACTGTCAGCATCACTTTGAGGTTATTCGAAAGTTTCACTCCATTACTGTTAGCATCATTTTGAGTTCATTAGCAATTCTTACTACATCACTGTCGCATCATTTTGAGATCATTAGCAATTCTTCCGACATCACTGTCGCAATATTTTGAGGTTCGTAGCAACTCTTATTACATTATTGTTGCATTATTTTAAGGTTCGTAGCAACTCTTACTCCATTACTGTCAGCATCACTTTGAGTTTATTAGCAACTATCACTAAATTACTGTTAGCATCATTTTGAGTTGTTGAGCAATTCTCACGACATCACTGTAGCATTAAATTGAGTTCATTAGCAACTCTTACTAAATGACTGTCAGCATCACTTTGAGGTTGTTCGAAACTCTTCCTACATTACTGTAAGCATCACTGAGTTTCTTAGCAACTATCACTACAGTACTGTTAGCATCATCTTGAGTTCATTAGCAATTCTTCCGACATCACTGTCGCAATATTTTGAGGTTCGTAGCAACTCTTACCACATTATTGTTGCATTATTTTAAGGTTCGTAGCAACTCTTACTACATTACTGTAAGCATCACTGAGTTTCTTAGCAACTATCACTACATGACTGTTAGCATCATTTTAAGTTCATTAGCAATTCTTACTACATCACTGTCTCATCATTTTGAGATCATTAGCAGTTCTTCCGACATCACTGTCGCAATATTTTGAGGTTCGTAACAACTCTTACTACATCACTGTCGCATCATTTTGACATCATTAGCAATTCTTCTGACATCACTGTCACATTATTTTGAGGTTCGTAGCAACTCTTACTACATTATTGTTGCATTATTTTAAGGTTCGTAGCAACTCTTACTAAATGACTGTCAGCATCACTTTGAGGTTGTTCGAAACTCTTACTACATTACTGTAAGCATCACTGAGTTTCTTAGCAACTATCACTACATTACTGTTAGCATCATCTTGAGTTCATTCGCAATTCTTCCGACATCACTGTCGCAATATTTTGAGGTTCGTAGCAACACTTACTAAATGACTGTTAGCATCATTTTGAGGTTATTCGAAAGTTTCACTCCATTACTGTTAGCATCATTTTGAGTTCATTAGCAATTCTTACTACATCACTGTCGCATCTATTTGAGATCATTAGCAATTCTTCCGACATCACACTGACATTATTTTGAGGTTCGTAGCAACTCTTACTACATTATTGTTGCATTATTTTAAGGTTCCTAGCAACTCTTACTACATTACTGTCAGCATCACTTTGAGTTTATTAGCAACTATCACTACATTACTGTTAGCATCATTTTGAGTTGTTGAGCAATTCTCACAAAATCATTGTAGCACTGAACTGAGTTCATTAGCAACTCTTACTAAATGACTGTCAGCATCACTTTGAGGTTGTTCGAAATTCTTACTACATTACTGTAAGCATCACTGAGTTTCTTAGCAACTATCACTACATTACTGTTAGCATCATCTTGAGTTCATTAGCAATTCTTCCGACATCACTGTTGCAATATTTTGAAGTTTGTAGCAACACTTACTACATGACTGTCAGCATCACTTTGAGGTTATTCGAAACACTTACTACATTGCTGTAAGCATCACTGAGTTGATTAGCAACTATCACTACATTACTGTTAGCATCATTTTGAGTTCATTAGCATTTCTTCCGACATCACTGTCGCAATATTTTGAGGTTCGTAGCAACTTTTACTACATTACTGTCGCATTATTTTGAGGTTCGTAGCAACTTTTACTCCATTACTGTCACATTATTTTGAGGTTCAGAGCAACTCTTACTACATGACTGTCAGCATCACTTTGAGGTTATTCGAAAGTTTCACTCCATTACTGTTAGCATCATTTTGAGTTCATTAGCAATTCTTACTACATCACTGTCGCATCATTTTGAGATCATTAGCAATTCTTCCGACATCACTGTCGCAATATTTTGAGGTTCGTAGCAACTCTTACTACATTATTGTTGCATTATTTTAAGGTTCGTAGCAACTCTTACTCCATTACTGTCAGCATCACTGAGTTTCTTAGCAACTATAACTACATGACTGTTAGCATCATTTTAAGTTCATTAGCAATTCTTACTACATCACTGTCACATCATTTTGAGATCATTAGCAGTTCTTCCGACATCACTGTCGCAATATTTTGAGGTTCGTAGCAACTCTTACTACATTACTGTCAGCATCACTTTGAGTTTATTAGCAACTATCACTACATTACTGTTAGCATCATTTTGAGTTCATTAGCATTTCTTCCGACATCACTGTCGCAATATTTTGAGGTTCGTAGCAACTTTTACTACATTACTGTCGCATTATTTTGAGGTTCGTAGCAACTTTTACTACATTACTGTCACATTATTTTGAGGTTCTTAGCAACTCTTACTACTTGACTGTCAGCATCACTTTGAGGTTATTCGAAAGTTTCACTCCATTACTTTTAGCATCATTTTGAGTTCATTAGCAATACTTACTACATCACTGTCGCATCATTTTGAGATCATTAGCAATTCTTCCGACATCACTGTCGCAATATTTTGAGGTCCGTGGCAACTTTGATTACATTATTGTTGCATTATTTTAAGGTTCGTAACAACTCTTACTCCATTACTGTCAGCATCACTTTGAGTTTATTAGCAACTATCACTACATTACTGTTAGCATCATTTTGAGTTGTTGAGCAATTCTCACGACATCACTGTAGCATTAAATGGAGTTCATGGCCAACTCTTACTAAATGACTGTCAGCATCACTTTGAGGTTGTTCGAAACTCTTCCTACATTACTGTAAGCATCACTGAGTTTCTTAGCAACTATCACTACATTACTGTTAGCATCATCTTGAGTTCATTAGCAATTCTTCCGACATCACTGTCGCAATATTTTGAGGTTCGTAGCAACTTTTACTACATCACTGTCGCATCATTTTGACATCATTAGCAATTCTTCCGACATCACTGTTTCAATATTTTGAGGTTCGTAGCAACTCTTACTACATTATTGTTGCATAATTTTAAGGTTCGTAGCAACTCTTACTACATTACTGTAAGCATCACTGAGTTTCTTAGCAACTATCACTACATGACTGTTAGCATCATTTTAAGTTCATTAGCAATTCTTACTACATCACTGTCACATCATTTTGAGATCATTAGCAGTTCTTCCGACATCACTGTCGCAATATTTTGAGGTTCGTAGCAACTCTTACTACATTACTGTCAGCATCACTTTGAGTTTATTAGCAACTATCACTACATTACTGTTAGCATCATTTTGAGTTTATGAGCAATTCTCACGACATCACTGTAGCATTAAATTGAGTTCATTAGCAACTCTTACTAAATGACTGTCAGCATCACTTTGAGGTTGTTCGAAACTCTTACTACATTACTGTAAGCATCACTGAGTTTCTTAGCAACTCTTACTACATTACTGTTAGCATCATCTTGAGTTCATTAGCAATTCTTCCGATATCACTGTCGCAATATTTTGAGGTTAGTAGCAACTTTTACTACATCACTGTCGCATCATTTTGACATCATTAGCAATTCTTCCGACATCACTGTCACATTATTTTGAGGTTCGTAGCAACTCTTACTACATGACTGTCAGCATCACTTTGAGGTTATTCGAAAGTTTCACTCCATTACTTTTAGCATCATTTTGAGTTCATTAGCAATTCTTACTACATCACTGTCGCATCATTTTGAGATCATTAGCAATTCTTCCGACATCACTGTCGCAATATTTTGAGGTTCGTAGCAACTCTTACTACATTATTGTTGCATCATTTTAAGTTCATTAGCAACTCTTACTACATTACTGTCAGCATCACTTTGAGTTTATTAGCAACTATCACTACATTACTGTTAGCATCATTTTGAGTTGTTAAGCAATTCTCACGAAATCACTGTGGCATTGAACTGAGTTCATTAGCAACTCTTACTAAATGACTGTCAGCATCACTTTGAGGTTGTTCGAAACTCTTCCTACATTTCTGTAAGCATCACTGAGTTTCTTAGCAACTATCACTACATTATTGTTAGCATCATCTTGAGTTCATTAGCAATTCTTCCGACATCACTGTCGCAATATTTTGAGGTTCGTAGCAACTTTTACTACATTACTTTCGCATTATTTTGAGGTTTGTAGCAACTCTTACTACATGACTGTAAGCATCACTTTGAGGTTATCCGAAACACTTACTACATTACTGTAAGCATCACTGAGTTGATTAGCAACTATCACTACATTACTGTTAGCATAATCTTGAGTTCATTAGCAATTCTTCCGACATCACTGTCGCAATATTTTGAGGTTCGTAGCAACTTTTACGACATGACTGTCGCATTATTTTGAGGTTCGTAGCAACTCTTACTACATGACTGTAAGCATCACTTTGAGGTTATTCGAAACACTTACTACATTTCTGTAAGCATTACTGAGTTGATTAGCAACTATCACTACATTACTGTTAGCATCATTTTGAGTTCATTAGCATTTCTTCCGACATCACTGTCGCAATATTTTGAGGTTCGTAGCAACTTCTACTACATTACCTTCACATTATTTTGAGGTTCGTAGCAACTCTTACTACATGACTGTCAGCATCACTTTGAGGTTATTCGAAAGTTTCACTCCATTACTTTTAGCATCATTTTGAGTTCATTAGCAATTCTTACGACATCACTGTCGCATCATTTTGAGATCATTAGCAATTCTTCCGACATCACTGTCACAATATTTTGAGGTTCGTAGCAACTCTTACTACATTATTGTTGCATTGTTTTAAGGTTCGTAGCAACTCTTACTCCATTACTGTCAGCATCACTTTGAGTTTATTAGCAACTATCACTACATTACTGTTAGCATCATTTTGAGTTGTTGAGCAATTCTCACGACATCACTGTAGCATTAAATTGAGTTCATTAGCAACTCTTACTAAATGACTGTCAGCATCACTTTGAGGTTGTTCGAAACTCTTCCTACATTACTGTAAGCATCACTGAGTTTCTTAGCAACTATCACTACATTACTGTTAGCATCATCTTGAGTTCATTAGCAATTCTTCCGACATCACTGTCGCAATATTTTGAGGTTCGTAGCAACTTTTACTACATCACTGTCGCATCATTTTGACATCATTAGCAATTCTTCCGACATCACTGTCGCAATATTTTGAGGTTCATAGCAACTCTTACTACATTATTGTTGCATTATTTTAAGGTTCGTAGCAACTCTTACTACATTACTGTAAGCATCACTGAGTTTCTTAGCAACTATCACTACATGACTGTTAGCATCATTTTAAGTTCATTAGCAATTCTTACTACATCACTGTCACATCATTTTGAGATCATTAGCAGTTCTTCCGACATCACTGTCGCAATATTTTGACGTTCGTAGCAACTCTTACTACATTACTGTCAGCATCACTTTGAGTTTATTAGCAACTATCACTACATTACTTTTAGCATCATTTTGAGTTTATGAGCAATTCTCACGACATCACTGTAGCATTAAATTGAGTTCATTAGCAACTCTTACTAAATGACTGTCAGCATCACTTTGAGGTTTTTCGAAACTCTTATTACATTACTGTAAGCATCACTGAGTTTCTTAGCAACTATCACTACATTACTGTTAGCATCATCTTGAGTTCATTAGCAATTCTTCCGATATCACTGTCGCAATATTTTGAGGTTAGTAGCAACTTTTACTACATCACTGTCGCATCATTTTGACATCATTAGCAATTCTTCCGACATCACTGTCACATTATTTTGAGGTTCGTAGCAACTCTTACTACATGACTGTCAGCTTCACTTGGAGGTTATTCGAAAGTTTCACTCCATTACTTTTAGCATCATTTTGAGTTCATTAGCAATTCTTACTACATCACTGTCGCATCATTTTGAGATCATTAGCAATTCTTCCGACATCACTGTCGCAATATTTTGAGGTTCGTAGCAACTCTTACTACATTATTGTTGCATCATTTTAAGTTCATTAGCAACTCTTACTACATTACTGTCAGCATCACTTTGAGTTTATTAGCAACTATCACTACATTACTGTCAGCATCATTTTGAGTTGTTAAGCAATTCTCACGAAATCACTGTAGCATTGAACTGAGTTCATTAGCAACTCTTACTAAATGACTGTCAGCATCACTTTGAGGTTGTTCGAAACTCTTCCTACATTTCTGTAAGCATCACTGAGTTTCTTAGCAACTATCACTACATTATTGTAAGCATCATCTTGAGTTCATTAGCAATTCTTCCGACATCACTGTTGCAATATTTTGAGGTTCGTAGCAACACTTACTACATGACTGTAAGCATCACTTTGAGGTTGTTCGAAACTCTTACTACATTGCTGTAAGCATCACTGAGTTGATTAGCAACTATCACTACATTACTGTTAGCATCATTTTGAGTTCATTAGCATTTCTTCCGACATCACTGTCGCAATATTTTGAGGTTCGTAGCAACTTCTACTACATTACTGTCACATTATTTTGAGGTTCGTAGCAACTCTTACTACATAACTGTCAGCATCACTTTGAGGTTATTCGAAAGTTTCACTCCATTACTGTTAGCATCATTTTGAGTTCATTAGCAATTCTTACGACATCACTGTCGCATCATTTTGAGATCATTAGCAATTCTTACGACATCACTGTCGCAATATTTTGAGGTTCGTAGCAACTCTTACTACATTATTTTTGCATTATTTTAAGGTTCGTAGCAACTCTTACTACATTACTGTAAGCATCACTGTGTTTCTTAGCAACTATCACTACATGACTGTTAGCATCATTTTAAGTTCATTAGAAATTCTTCCGACATCACTGTCGCAATATTTTGAGGTTCGTAGCAACTCTTACTACATCACTGTCGCATCATTTTGACATCATTAGCAATTCTTCTGACATCACTGTCACATTATTTTGAGGTTCGTAGCAACTCTTACTACATTATTGTTGCATTATTTTAAGGTTCGTAGCAACTCTTACTAAATGACTGTCAGCATCACTTTGAGGTTGTTCAAAACTCTTACTACATTACTGTAAGCATCACTGAGTTTCTTAGCAACTATCACTACATTACTGTTAGCATCATCTTGAGTTCATTAGCAATTCTTCCGACATCACTGTCGCAATATTTTGAGGTTCGTAGCAACTCTTACTACATTACTGTCAGCATCACTTTGAGTTTATTTGCAACTATCACTACATTACTGTTAGCATCATTTTGAGTTTATGAGCAATTCTCACGACATCACTGTAGCATTAAATTGAATTCATTAGCAACTCTTACTAAATGTCTGTCAGCATCACTTTGAGGTTGTTCCAAACACTTACTACATTACTGTAAGCAGCACTGAGTTTCTTAGCAACTATCACTACATTACTGTTAGCATCATCTTGAGTTCATTAACAATTCTTCCGACATCACTGTCACATTATTTTGAGGTTCGTAGCAACTTTTACTACATTACTGTCACATTATTTTGAGGTTCGTAGCAACTCTTACTACATGACTGTCAGCATCACTTTGAGGTTATTCGAAAGTTTCACTCCATTACTGTTAGCATCATTTTGAGTTCATTAGCAATTCTTACTACATCACTGTCGCATCATTTTGACATCATTAGCAATTCTTCTGACATCACTGTCACATTATTTTGAGGTTCATAGCAACTCTTACTACATTATTGTTGCATTATTTTAAGGTTCGTAGCAACTCTTACTAAATGACTGTCAGCATCACTTTGAGGTTGTTCGAAACTCTTACTACATTACTGTAAGCATCACTGAGTTTCTTAGCAACTATCACTACATTACTGTTAGCATCATCTTGAGTTCATTAGCAATTCTTCCGACATCACTGTCGCAATATTTTGAGGTTCGTAGCAACTTTTACTACATCACTGTCGCATCATTTTGACATCATTAGCAATTCTTCCGACATCACTGTCGCAATATTTTGAGGTTCGTAGCAACTCTTACTACATTATTGTTGCATTATTCTAAGGTTCGTAGCAACTCTTACTACATTACTGTAAGCATCACTGAGTTTCTTAGCAACTATCACTACATTACTGTTAGCATCATCTTGAGTTCATTAGCAATTCTTCCGACATCACTGTTGCAATATTTTGAGGTTCGTAGCAACACTTACTACATGACTGTAAGCATCACCTTAAGGTTATTCGAAACACTTACTACATTGCTGTAAGCATCACTGAGTTTATTAGCAACTATCACTACATTACTGTTAGCATCATTTTGAGTTCATTAGCATTTCTTCCGACATCACTGTCGCAATATTTTGAGGTTCATAGCAACTTTTACTACATTACTGTCGCATTATTTTGAGGTTCGTAGCAACTTTTACTACATTACTGTTACATTATTTTGAGGTTCGTAGCAACTCTTACTACATGACTGTCAGCATCACTTTGAGGTTATTCGAAAGTTTCACTCCATTACTGTTAGCATCATTTTGAGTTCATTAGCAATTCTTCCGACATCACTGTCGCAATATTTTGAGGTTCGTAGCGACTTTTACTACATTACTGTCGCTTTATATTGAGGTCCGTAGCAACTTTTACTACATTACTGTCACATTATTTTGAGGTTCGTTGCAACTCTTACTACATGACTGTCAGCATCACTTTGAGGTTATTCGAAAGTTTCACTCCATTACAGTTAGCATCATTTTGAGTTCATTAGCAATTCTTACTAAATCACTGTCGCATCATTTTGACATCATTAGCAATTCTTCTGACATCACTGTCACATTATTTTGAGGTTCGTAGCAACTCTTACTACATTATTGTTGCATTATTTTAAGGTTCATAGCAACTCTTACTAAATGACTGTCAGCATCACTTTGAGGTTGTGCGAAACTCTTACTACATTACTGTAAGCATCACTGTGTTTCTTAGCAACTATCACTACATTACTGTTAGCATCATCTTGAGTTCATTAGCAATTCTTCCGACATCACTGTAGCAATATTTTGAGGTTCGTAGCAACACTTACTACATGACTTTTAGCATCACCTTGAGGTTATTCGAAAGTTTCACTCCATTACTGTTATCATCATTTTGAGTTCATTAGCAATTCTTACTACATCACTGTCGCATCATTTTGAGATCATTAGCAATTCTTCCGACATCACACTCACATTATTTTGAGGTTCGTAGCAACTCTTACTACATTATTGTTGCATTTTTTTAAGGTTCCTAGCAACTCTTACTACATTACTGTTGCATTATTTTAAGGTTCGTAGCAACTCTTCCTACATTACTGTCAGCATCACTTTGAGTTTATTAGCAACTATCACTACATTACTGTTAGCATCATTTTGAGTTGTTGAGCAATTCTCACAAAATCACTGTAGCACTGAACTGAGTTCATTAGCAACTCTTACTAAATGACTGTCAGCATCACTTTGAGGTTGTTCGAAACTCTTACTACATTACTGTAAGCATCACTGAGTTTCTTAGCAACTATCACTACATTACTGTTAGCATCATCTTGAGTTCATTAGCAATTCTTCCGACATCACTGTTGCAATATTTTGAGGTTCGTAGCAACACTTACTACATGACTGTAAGCATCACTTTGAGGTTATTCGAAACACTTACTACATTGCTGTAAGCATCACTGAGTTGATTAGCAACTATCACTACATTACTGTTAGCATCATTTTGAGTTCATTAGCATTTCTTCCGACATCACTGTCGCAATATTTTGAGCTTCGTAGGAACTTTTACTACATTACTGTCGCATTATTTTGAGGTTCGTAGCAACTTTTACTACATTACTGTCACATTATTTTGAGGTTCGTAGCAACTCTTACTACATGACTGTCAGCATCACTTTGAGGTTATTCGAAAGTTTCACTCCATTACTGTCAGCATCATTTTGAGTTCATTAGCAATTCTTACTACATCACTGTCGCATCATTTTGAGATCATTAGCAATTCTTCCGACATCACTGTCGCAATATTTTTAGGTTCGTAGCAACTCTTACTACATTATTGTTGCATTGTTTTCAGGTTCGTAGCAACTCTTACTCCATTACTGTCAGCATCACTTTGAGTTTATTAGCAACTATCACAACATTACTGTTAGCATCATTTTGAGTTGTTGAGCAATTCTCACGACATCACTGTAGCATTAAATTGAGTTCATCAGCAACTCTTACTAAATGACTGTCAGCATCACTTTGAGGTTGTTCGAAACTCTTCCTACATTACTGTAAGCATCACTGAGTTTCTTAGCAACTATCACTACATTACTGTTAGCATCATCTTGAGTTCATTAGCAATTCTTCCGACATCACTGTCGCAATATTTTGAGGTTCGTAGCAACTTTTACTACATCACTGTCACATCATTTTGACATCATTAGCAATTCTTCCGACATCACTGTCGCAATATTTTGAGGTTCGTAGCAACTCTTACTACATTATTGTTGCATTATTTTAAGGTTCGTTGCAACTCTTACTACATGACTGTAAGCATCACTGAGTTTCTTAGCAACTATCACTACATTACTGTTAGCATCATCTTGAGTTCATTAGCAATTCTTCCGACATCACTGTCGCAATATTTTGAGGTTCGTAGCAACTTTTACTACATCACTGTCGCATCATTTTGACATCATTAGCTATTCTTCCGACATCACTGTCGCAATATTTTGAGGTTCGTAGCAACTCTTACTACATTATTTTTGCATTATTTTAAGGTTCGTAGCAACTCTTACTACATTACTGTAAGCATCACTGTGTTTTTTAGCAACTATCACTACATGACTGTTAGCATCATTTTAAGTTCATTAGCAATTCTTACTACATCACTGTCACATCATTTTGAGATCATTAGCAGTTCTTCCGACATCACTGTCGCAATATTTTGAGGTTCGTAGCAACTCTTACTACATCACTGTCGCATCATTTTGACATCATTAGCAATTCTTCTGACATCACTGTCACATTATTTTGAGGTTCGTAGCAACTCTTACTACATTATTGTTGCATTATTTTAAGGTTCGTAGCAACTCTTACTAAATGACTGTCAGCATCACTTTGAGGTTGTTCGAAACTCTTACTACATTACTGTAAGCATCACTGAGTTTCTTAGCAACTATCACTACATTACTGTTAGCATCATCTTGAGTTCATTAGCAATTCTTCCGACATCACTGTCGCAATATTTTGAGGTTCGTAGCAACACTTACTACATTACTGTTAGCATCACTTTGAGGTTATTCGAAAGTTTCACTCCATTACTGTTATCATCATTTTGAGTTCATTAGCAATTCTTACTACATCACTGTCGCATCATTTTGAGATCATTAGCAATTCTTCCGACATCACTGTCGCAATATTTTGAGGTTCGTAGCAACTTTTACTACATCACTGTCGCATCATTTTGACATCATTAGCAATTCTTCCGACATCACTGTCGCAATATTTTGAGGTTCGTAGCAACTCTTACTACATTATTGTTGCATTATTTTAAAGTTCGTAGCAAATCTTACTACATTACTGTAAGCATCACTGTGTTTCTTAGCAACTATCACTACATGACTGTTAGCATCATTTTAAGTTCATTAGCAATTCTTACTACATCACTGTCACATCATTTTGAGATCATTAGCAGTTCTTCCGACATCACTGTCGCAATATTTTGAGGTTCGTAGCAACTCTTACTACATTACTGTCAGCATCACTTTGACTTTATTTGCAACTATCACTACATTACTGTTAGCATCATTTTGAGGTCATGAGCAATTCTCACGACATCACTGTAGCATTAAATTGAGTTCATTAGCAACTCTTACTAAATGTCTGTCAGCATCACTTTGAGGTTGTTCGAAACTCTTACTACATTACTGTAAGCATCACTGAGTTTCTTAGCAACTATCACTACATTACTGTTAGCATCATCTTGAGTTCATTAGCAATTCTTCCGACATCACTGTCGCAATATTTTGAGGTTCGTAGCAACACTTACTACATGACTGTTAGCATCACTTTGAGGTTATTCGAAAGTTTCATTCCATTACTGTTATCATCATTTTGAGTTCATTAGCAATTCTTACTACATCACTGTCGCATCATTTTGAGATCATTAGCAATTCTTCCGACATCACACTCACACTATTTTGAGGTTCGTAGCAACTCTTACTACATTATTGTTGCATTATTTTAAGGTTCCTAGCAACTCTTACTACATTACTGTCAGCATCACTTTGAGTTTATTAGCAACTATCACTACATTACTGTTAGCATCATTTTGAGTTGTTGAGCAATTCTCACAAAATCACTGTAGCACTGAACTGAGTTCATTAGCAACTCTTACTAAATGACTGTCAGCATCACTTTGAGGTTGTTCGAAACTCTTACTACATAACTGTAAGCATCACTGAGTTTCTTAGCAACTATCACTACATTACTGTTAGCATCCTCTTGAGTTCATTAGCAATTCTTCCGACATCACTGTTGCAATATTTTGAGGTTCGTAGCAACACTTACTACATGACTGTAAGCATCACTTTGAGGTTATTCGAAACACTTACTACATTGCTGTAAGCATCACTGAGTTGATTAGCAACTATCACTACATTACTGTTAGCATCATTTTGAGTTCATTAGCATTTCTTCCGACATCACTGTCGCAATATTTTGAGGTTCGTAGCAACTTCTACTACATTACTGTCACATTATTTTGAGGTTCGTAGCAACTCTTACTACATGACTGTCAGCATCACTTTGAGGTTATTCGAAAGTTTCACTCCATTACTGTTAGCATCATTTTGAGTTCATTAGCAATTCTTACTACATCACTGTCGCATCATTTTGAGATCATTAGCAATTCTTCCGACATCACTGTCGCAATATTTTGAGGTTCGTAGCAACTCTTACTACATTATTGTTGCATTATTTTAAGGTTCGTAGCAACTCTTACTAAATGACTGTCAGCATCACTTTGAGGTTGTTCGAAACTCTTACTACATTACTGTAAGCATCACTGAGTTTCTTAGCAACTATCACTACATTACTGTTAGCATCATCTTGAGTTCATTAGCAATTCTTCCGACATCACTGTCGCAATATTTTGAGGTTCGTAGCAACAATTACTACATGACTGTTAGCATCACTTTGAGGTTATTCGAAAGTTTCATTCCATTACTGTTATCATCATTTTAAGTTCATTAGCAATTCTTACTAAATCACTGCAGCATCATTTTGAGTTCATTAGCAATTCTTACTACATCACTGTCGCATCATTTTGAGATCATTAGCAATTCTTCCGACATCACTGTCGCAATGTTTTGAGGTTCGTAGCAACTCTTACTACATTATTGTTGCATTATTTTAAGGTTCGTAGCAACTCTTACTACATTACTGTCAGCATCACTTTGAGTTTATTAGCAACTATCACTACATTTTTGTTAGCATCATCTTGAGTTCATTAGCAATTCTTCCGACATCACTGTCGCAATATTTTGAGGTTCGTAGCAAGTTTTACTACATTACTTTCGCATTATTTTGAGGTTTGTAGCAACTCTTACGACATGACTGTAAGCATCACTTTGAGGTTATTCGAAACACTTACTACATTACTGTAAGCATCACTGAGTTGATAAGCAACTATCACTACATTACTGTTAGCATCACTTTGAGTTCATTAGCAATTCTTCCGACATCACTGTCGCAATATTTTGAGGTTCGTAGCAACACTTACTACATGACTGTTAGCATCACTTTGAGGTTATTCGAAAGTTTCACTCCATTACTGTTATCATCATTTTGAGTTCATTAGCAATTCTTACTACATCACTGTCGCATCATTTTGAGATCATTAGCAATTCTTCCGACATCACACTCACATTATTTTGAGGTTCGTAGCAACTCTGACTACATTATTGTTGCATTATTTTAAGGGTCCTAGCAACTCTTTCTACATTACTGTCAGCATCACTTTGAGTTTATTAGCAACTATCACTACATTACTGTTAGCATCATTTTGAGTTGTTGAGCAATTCTCACAAAATCACTGTAGCACTGAACTGAGTTCATTAGCAACTCTTACTAAATGACTTTCAGCATCACTTTGAGGTTGTTCGAAACTCTTACTACATTACTGTAAGCATCACTGAGTTTCTTAGCAACTATCACTACATTACTGTTAGCATCATCTTGAGTTCATTAGCAATTCTTCCGACATCACTGTTGCAACATTTTGAGGTTCGTAGCAACACTTACTACATTTCTGTAAGCATCACTGAGTTGATTAGCAACTATCACTACATTACTGTTAGCATCATTTTGAGTTCATTAGCATTTCTTCCGACATCACTGTCGCAATATTTTGAGGTTCGTAGCAACTTTTACTACATTACTGTCGCATTATTTTGAGGTTCGTAGCAACTTTTACGACATTACTGTCACATTATTTTGAGGTTCGTAGCAACTCTTACTACATGACTGTCAGCATCACTTTGAGGTTATTCGAAAGTTTCACTCCATTACTGTTAGCATCATTTTGAGTTCATTAGCAATTCTTACTCCATCACTGTCGCATCATTTTGAGATCATTAGCAATTCTTCCGACATCACTGTCACAATATTTTGAGGTTCGTAGCAACTCTTACTACATTATTGTTACATTATTTTAAGATTCGTAGCAACTCTTACTCCATTACTGTCAGCATCACTTTGAGTTTATTAGCAACTATCACTACATTACTGTTAGCATCATTTTGAGTTGTTGAGCACTTCTCACGACATCACTGTAGCATTAAATTGAGTTCATTAGCAACTCTTACTAAATGACTGTCAGCATCACTTTGAGGTTGTTCGAAACTCTTCCTACATTACTGTAAGCATCACTGAGTTTCTTAGCAACTATCACTACATTACTGTTAGCATCATCTTGAGTTCATTAGCAATTCTTCCGACATCACTGTCGCAATATTTCGAGGTTCGTAGCAACTTTTACGACATCACTGTCGCATCATTTTGACATCATAAGCAATTCTTCCGACATCACTGTCGCAATATTTTGAGGTTCGTAGCAACTCTTACTACATTATTGTTGCATTATTTTAAGGTTCGTAGCAACTCTTACTACATTACTGTAAGCATCACTGAGTTTCTTAGAAACTATCACTACATTACTGTTAGCATCATTTTAAGTTCATTAGCAATTCTTACTACATCACTGTCACATCATTTTGAGATCTTTAGCAGTTCTTCCGACATCACTGTCGCAATATTTTGAGGTTCGTAGCAACACTTACTACATTATTGTCAGCATCACTTTGAGTTTATTAGCAACTATCACTACATTACTGTTAGCATCATTTTGAGTTTATGAGCAATTCTCACGACATCACTGTAGCATTAAATTGAGTTCATTAGAAACTCTTACTAAATGACTGTGAGCATCACTTTGAGGTTGTTCGAAACTCTTACTACATTACTGTAAGCATCACTGAGTTTCTTAGCAACTATCACTACATTACTGTTAGCATCATCTTGAGTTCATTAGCAATTCTTCCGACATCACTGTTGCAATATTTTGAGGTACGTAGCAACTTTTACTACATCACTGTCGCATCATTTTGACATCATTAGCAATTCTTCCGACATCACTGTCACATTATTTTGAGTTTCGTAGCAACTCTTACTACATGACTGTCAGCATCACTTTGAGGTTATTCGAAAGTTTCACTCCATTACTGTTAGCATCATCTTGAGTTCATTAGCAATTCTTCCGACATCACTGTCGCAATATTTTGAGGTTCGTAGCAACTTTTACTACATCACTGTCGCATCATTTTGACATCATTAGCAATTCTTCTGACATCACTGTCGCAATATTTTGAGGTTCGTAGCAACTCTTACTACATTATTGTTGCATTATTTTAAGGTTCGTAGCAACTCTTACTACATTACTGTAAGCATCACTGTGTTTCTTAGCAACTATCACTACATGACTGTTAGCATCATTTTGAGATCATTAGCAGTTCTTCCAACATCACTGTCGCAATATTTTGAGGTTCGTAGCAACTCTTACTACATCACTGTCGCATCATTTTGACATCATTAGCAATTCTTCTGACATCACTGTCACATTATTTTGAGGTTCGTAGCAACTCTTACTACATTATTGTTGCATTATTTTAAGGTTCGTAGCAACTCTTACTAAATGACTGTCAGCATCACTTTAAGGTTGTTCGAAACTCTTACTACATTACTGTAAGCATCACTGAGTTTCTTAGCAACTATCACTACATTACTGTTAGCATCATCTTGAGTTCATTAGCAATTCTTCCGACATCACTGTCGCAATATTTTGAGGTTCGTAGCAACACTTACTACATGACTGTTAGCATCACTTTGCGGTTATTCGAAAGTTTCACTCCATTACTGTTATCATCATTTTGAGTTCATTAGCAATTCTTACTACATCACTGTCGCATCATTTTGAGATCATTAGCAATTCTTCCGACATCACACTCACATTATTTTGAGGTTCGTAGCAACTCTTACTACATTATTGTTGCATTATTTTAAGGTTCCTAGCAACTCTTACTACATTACTGTCAGCATCACTTTGAGTTTATTAGCAACTATCACTACATTACTGTTAGCATCATTTTGAGTTGTTGAGCAATTCTCACAAAATCACTGTAGCACTGAACTGAGTTCATTAGCAACTCTTACTAAATGACTGTCAGCATCACTTTGAGGTTGTTCGAAACACTTACTACATTACTGTAAGCATCACTGAGTTTCTTAGCAACTATCACTACATTACTGTTAGCATCATCTTGAGTTCATTAGCAATTCTTCCGACATCACTGTTGCAACATTTTGAGGTTCGTAGCAACACTTACTACATGACTGTAAGCATCACTTTAAGGTTATTCGAAACACTTACTACATTGCTGTAAGCATCACTGAGTTGATTAGCAACTATCACTACATTACTGTTAGCATCATTTTGAGTTCATTAGCATTTCTTCCGACATCACTGTCGCAATATTTTGAGGTTCGTAGCAACTTTTACTACATTACTGTCGCATTATTTTGAGGTTCGTAGCAACTTTTACTCCATTACTGTCACATTATTTTGAGGTTCGTAGCAACTCTTACTACATGACTGTCAGCATCACTTTGAGGTTATTCGAAAGTTTCACTCCATTACTGTTAGCATCATTTTGAGTTCATTAGCAATTCTTACTACATCACTGTCGCATCATTTTGAGATCATTAGCAATTCTTCCGACATCACTGTCGCAATATTTTGAGGTTCGTAGCAACTCTTACTACATTATTGTTGCATTATTTTAAGGTTCGTAGCAACTCTTACTCCATTACTGTCAGCATCACTTTGAGTTTATTAGCAACTATCACTACATTACTGTTAGCATCATTTTGAGTTGTTGAGCAATTCTCACGACATCACTGTAGCATTAAATTGAGTTCATTAGCAATTCTTCCGACATCACTGTTGCAATATTTTGAGGTTCGTAGCAACACTTACTACATGACTGTCAGCATCACTTTGAGGTTATTCGAAAGTTTCACTCCATTACTGTTAGCATCATTTTGAGTTTATTAGCAACTATCACTACATTACTGTTAGCATCATTTTGAGTTGTTGAGCAATTCTCACGACATCACTGTAGCATTAAATTGAGTTCATTAGCAACACTTACTAAATGACTGTCAGCATCACTTTGAGGTTGTTCGAAACTCTTCCTACATTACTGTAAGCATCACTGAGTTTCTTAGCAACTATCACTACATTACTGTTAGCATCATCTTGAGTTCATTAGCAATTCTTCCGACATCACTGTCGCAATATTTCGAGGTTCGTAGCAACTTTTACGACATCACTGTCGCATCATTTTGACATCATAAGCAATTCTTCCGACATCACTGTCGCAATATTTTGAGGTTCGTAGCAACTCTTACTACATTATTGTTGCATTATTTTAAGGTTCGTAGCAACTCTTACTACATTACTGTAAGCATCACTGAGTTTCTTAGAAACTATCACTACATGACTGTTAGCATCATTTTAAGTTCATTAGCAATTCTTACTACATCACTGTCACATCATTTTGAGATCTTTAGCAGTTCTTCCGACATCACTGTCGCAATATTTTGAGGTTCGTAGCAACACTTACTACATTATTGTAAGCATCACTGAGTTTCTTAGCAACTATCACTACATTACTGTTAGCATCATCTTGAGTTCATTAGCAATTCTTCCGACATCACTGTCGCAATATTTTGAGGTTCGTAGCAAGTTTTACTACATTACTTTCGCATTATTTTGAGGTTTGTAGCAACTCTTACGACATGACTGTAAGCATCACTTTGAGGTTATTCGAAACACTTACTACATTACTGTAAGCATCACTGAGTTGATTAGCAACTATCACTACATTACTGTTAGCATCATCTTGAGTTCATTAGCAATTCCTCCGACATCACTGTCGCAATATTTTGAGGTTCCTAGCAACTCTTACTACATGACTGTCAGCATCACTTTGAGGTTATTCGAAAGTTTCACTCCATTACTGTTCGCATCATTTTGAGTTCATTAGCAATTCTTACTACATCACTGTCGCATCATTTTGAGATCATTAGCAATTCTTCCGACATCACTGTCGCAATATTTTGATGTTCGTAGCAACTCTTACTACATTATTGTTGCATTATTTTAAGGTTTGTAGCAACTCTTACTACATTACTGTCAGCATCACTTTGAGTTTATTAGCAACTATCACTACATTACTGTTAGCATCATCTTGAGTTGTTGAGCAATTCTCACGACATCACTGTAGCATTAAGTTGAGTTCATTAGCAACTCTTACTAAATTACTGTCAGCATCACTTTGAGGTTGTTCGAAACTCTTCCTACATTACTGTAAGCATCACTGAGTTTCTTAGCAACTATCACTACATTACTGTTAGCATCATCTTGAGTTCATTAGCAATTCTTCCGACATCACTGTCACAATATTTTGAGGTTCGTAGCAACTTTTACTACATTACTTTCGCATTATTTTGAGGTTTATAGCAACTCTTACTACATGACTGTAAGCATCACTTTGAGGTTGTTCGAAACTCTTACTACATTACTGTAAGCATCACTGAGTTGATTAGCAACTATCACTCCATTGCTGTTAACATCATTTTGAGTTCATTAGCATTTCTTCCGACATCACTGTCGCAATATTTTGAGGTTCGTAGCAACTTTTACTACATTACTGTCACATTATTTTGAGGTTCGTAGCAACACTTACTACATGACTCTCAGCATCACTTTGAGGTTTTTCGAAAGTTAGGTTAACCTCTGGGTTCTGGGCCCAGCACGCTTCCTCTGCTCCACTCTGCTCTACCACTGACTGAACAGGCCTTGTTTTAGGAGAGCCTTATCTGTCTTTGTCTCTGCCCTGCTCTCCTGCTCTCTTTCCCCCCAACCGGTCAAAGCAGAAGGCCGTCCCCACTGATCCTGGATCTGCTCCACGTTCCTGCCTGTTAAAAGGAAGGTTTTCATCACCACTGTTGCAGGATGTGCTGCTGGTGGAGAATTGTTGGGTGTAGATTCATTGAAGCAGTTTGGTGCTGGACCTGCTCTACTAGTAAAGTGTCATGAGAGAACTTTTGTTGTGACTTCACACACACACACACACACACACACACACACACACACACACACACACACACACACATTCATTTCTTCCTGCCATGAACACAGACTGTGTGTTTAATGTTAACAAAAATTCTACTTTGTCAGTGAATTAATTCAGTCTTCTTCTAAGTTTCTGTCAGGATGGCCGAGCGGTCTAAGGCGCTGCGTTCAGGTTGCAGCCTCTCCTGGAGGCGTGGGTTCAAATCCCACTTCTGACAAAGGACATTTTCTCCACATTCCTATGCATCCACAGTGGTAAATTCCAAACCCAGTTGAAGCTGCTCTCCACTGAGGAGAGTGAGTGGTTGAACTGGCAGCAGAGGAGGCAAAGGAGCTTCCCTGTGATGGTCCAACATCGCCTGGTTTCCTCCAACATGGAGCAGCCACCAAACTCTAACTTCAATGTTGGATCAAAGTCTGCTGAAGAAATGTGTTTGGTTCAAAAACCCATTTGTGTTCATCCTTCAATTCACATTTTGTCCATTAACTTCATCATCAGAGTCTCCATCTCATCACATGACTAAAGTCTGGGTTCTGTGTTGGTGGTAAACATCCTTCCACTCACCCAGGCTCCCCACTGGTCTGCACACAGAAATGCATATTTTACTGGTTGAACCAGTTCCTCAAGTAGTTTAGGAAAAAAGACACTTTGTTAGTTCCTGTAAAGGTCCCTCTTTGGGTCGTAACACTTTTTTCCTGACTGCTTGACGTCTCAGTCAGAACAGCTGAGATGAGAACTGAATGTCTGGATTTCTTCCTGACATCATCAGGGTCTGAGGAGCTCATTAAAAAAAGGATTCAGTCAGATGGGAGTTAGAACTTGGAGACCAAAGGAAGAACCTCCAAATTCAGGACCCTGAGATCAAAGTGAACACTCTGATCTCAGAGGTCTGGGATATTTCACATCCTGATGGCCCTCCAAAATAAGAGCCCTGTGTTACTGTCTAAAAATCATCATTTGTTTGTGAAAAAATCAGGGTATGTTTGTCAGACTTTGTCAGACCTTTCCCCAAATCATCATTTGTTTGTGGAAATTAGATCCAGAAAACCACTGCAGTCCCTCGTACATGATTAGTGCCATAGTTTGTCTCACTTGTTTCATCTTTGATGGTTCCATGGTGGAATGGTGAGCACTCTGGACTCTGAATCCAGTGATCCCAGTTCAAACCTCAGTGGGGCCTCCAGCAGGTCTCTGACAGGTGTTGATAGAGGAGTTGAGGCTGCTGACTACAGTGGAAGACACCATCAACAATGATGTGTAGAAGCTCTCAGCTCCTTCAGTCACATGACTGGGTCATCCTGTCATGTCAGTGATGTCACTTGGCAGGACTGCCATTGCATTCTTAATTCTATAACATCTGAGATTAAAATCTATGGAATTACAACCAACAAGCAGCCAAACACCTGATCAGATGCTCCTTCATCAGGCTGAGAAGAATCAATCTAAACTGGGATGAAGAAAATTAACTGAGAGGAGAAACCTCCTGATTGGCTGACATGGACCCACCTGATCCATGTCAGCCTTGTTGGAGCAGAAAGAGGTGGATCAGAGGAATCAGTGGATCAAGACTCAGGTGGCAGATGAAGAATCTCTGTATTCACAATGGAGTCAGAGAAATCTTCCAACGTGAGAGAACGTGACAGACCATTTTATACTGAAGACAGGCTGTGTGTGTGTGTGTGTGTGTGTGTGTGTGTGTGTGTGTGTGTGTGTGTGTGTGTCCCTACTGACTGGAAACTGAATAATAACCAGACTAACTTTTATCTTTGACCAAGTCTGGTTGACTCACTAAATTCATAACTGAAGTGATTATTTAATTAATAAACAGAACATTTGTCTAAAGTCATGATCAAATTCATGTAAAATCTGAGCAACCAGGGTTTGAAAATGTTCAAATGAGCCAAACCAATGTTGACAGTTAAAAGAAGCCAATGTGGGAGGATTCTTTCTGTCTCAGCAGTAAAGACCAATCCCACAGCTCATGTGAAGCATCAGGTCCTCTGTGAGAGGTGGGAATCCAACCAGGGACCTTTAGATCCACACCAATCTTCCCTGACCTCATAGAAACTGGAACCTTTTAACAAATAAATTCAAATTCAACTCAGCAGCAACTCTAGAACAGTCGCTAACTTGCTAATTCCTGTTAGCTCCAGATCAGACAATGCAGGCTCACCTTCACGCTTGGTTGTACGACCGCCACCAGTTGAAGCTTCTCTGGTTCAACAAACTCTGGGGACTCAAGACACAAGTCAGCACCGGTGCAGGTCCAGATCCAGATGTTAGCTGAGGGGGACAATGGCTTAAGGGAGCTCCAGGGAGCTGGTTTGAACTGGTCCCTCATCTCTGTGAGTAGAAACCATCTGAGGTGGAGGGGGAAGGTCTGCTTTGACCTCCTGATCTCCCAGTAAAGCCAGTATAGATGTTGAGCTTGGAGGAGTTGATGGCCTCCTTCATCTTCTTGTTGGAGGTGTTTGCTAAACTCAGCACCACCACAGATCAGAGGAAAGTCCACTTGTCAGCTGGACACTGGAGTTTCTAGTGACCTGCAGGATCTTAGTTGTGGTGGCAGCAGGCCTGTTCCAAGAGCTTTGCTCACATTCCTGATCAGGCTCCATAATGGTTCTGGACCACTGAGTGATAGAAGCTGATCCTGGGGGTGGACTGTCTTTAGGGGGCTGAGGTGTCTGGTGGTCTTGGTGGACCCTCTGCATCTCAAGCTGAGACCACAGAGTCCTGTGTTCTTGAGTCATTGTCTATAGTCTCTGTTGTTGGAGAGCTCAGTGTGGTCCCTGATGGTCTAGTGGCTAGGATTTGGCGCTCTCACCGCCATGGCCTGAGTTCGATTCCCGGTCAGGGAATGAGTTATTTAGAGGTTGAGGGAGAGGTGATCAGGTGGTCCACATGATGGTGGAGGTGATGAAGTGTGAATCCATCATGGCTCCACTCTCACCCCCATTGTAGTGTTCTTGGTTCACTCTGCCATGGCCCCATGTTGAAGGGTGACTGTCTCATTCAGGTCCAACCCTTTGTTAGACCCTATTAAGTCACTGACTCCTGCAAGGACAAACTCTGTAATCCTCCTTTGTAGCTTTGGCTCCTTGCAGCACAGAAAGTCCATTCACTGATGTAGGAACTGGAAAACTTAGAGCTCCGGTCCTTGGTTCCTTCCTCCATTGAGCAGAACAAACACAGAACAGAGAGCAGTTCCTCCTACAGTTCTCAGAAAGTCTGAGGGCACCAAAGAAAGGAGGGAAATGCAATCAATGTTGAATTCATTTACATTTCTTATATTTGATCAAAGATAGAACTTAATAAGCTGCCATCAACCTTGATGATCAACTCCTTCACTGTGTAGTTTAAAGTCCCTGGTTTGATTTGTGTCAGGACTTCAGAAGCTCCAATCCTCTCTAAGTTCTAGTGAGAGTGGAAGAGATTACAAATGAGAGAAGCAGGGCCCTCACTCAGAACTGAACCAGCTCAGTTGGGAGAGCCTTAGACTGAAGATCTAAAGGTCCCTGGTCCGATCCCAGGTTTCAGCAGAGGAGCAGCATTGACTTTACTTTCCAGTGGAGGAACTGCAGACATGAAGGAAACTAACATCTTGTCCTGTGCATTCTTGTGACATTCAGGACATTTTTGGAGCCTCTTGTTGGATTTTGCCACAGAGAATCAGAGCCAATCAAAAGCATGGTGGACTTTAACATGGAGGACTGAACAAGTCAAGAAAGCATCAGTTTGACCTTCACAGGTGTTTCTGTTCCTGTCTCAATGCTGTAGAAAGAGCCTGAGGAGCTCAGACGGTAGAGCATCAGACTTTTAATCTGAGGGTCCAGGGTTCAAGTCCCTGTTCAGGTGCTGTGGAGGTTTCAGTGTTTGACAACATGGTACTGGATGAAGTTTAGTGTTGAACAAACTGTCATCATCAAAAGTAGAAGTGTTCTTGTCTTGCCACTGTGAGACTGTTGCTAGGAAACTGACCAACAATAATTTCATGTGGCATGCAATTAACAAAAGACCACAAATAACACTGGTCAAGTCAGTTTTATTTGTATTGCGCCAAATCACAACAAAAGTTCTCTCATGACTCTTTACTAGTAGAGCAGGTCTAGAACCAAACTCCTTCAATGAACCTCCACCCAACAATTCTCCACCAGCAGCACATCCTGCAACAGCGGCGACAAAAAACTTCCTTTTAACAGACAGGAACGTCGAGCAGATCCAGGATCAGTGGGGACGGCCTTCTGCTTTGACCGGTTGGAGGGAAAGAGAGCAGGAGAGCGGGGCAGAGACAAAGACAGATAATGGAGGAAGACAGATATGCAGAAGGAAAGAGTGGGACAGAGATAAAGAGAGAGAGAAGTGAAGAGACTGATGAACAGACGGTGAGCAGGTGGAGCTACGGGTGGCAGCTTGAGCCTCTTCAGGTCTGCAGCCTCCTCCAGCAGCACCCACATCTGGGATGAGGGGAGCCTGAAGGCTCTGGAGAAGGAGACGAGTTAGTAATACATATGAGTATGATTTATGTATGACAAATATAGGAGGACAGAGAGGAGGAGAGAGAAGCCCAGTGCACCATGGGAGATCCCCCAGCAGTCTAAGCCTTTAGCAGCATATCTAAGGGCCAGCCTAAGCAGCCCAACTATAAGCCTGATCAAAAAGGAAGGTCTTTCGTCTGCTCTTATAGGTCAAGAGGGTGTCTGCATCCTGGACTGAAACTGTGAGACGGTTCCACAGGAGGGGAGCCTGATAGCTGAAGGCTCTGGCTCCATTCTACTTTTAGAACTCTAGGAACCACCAGTAACCCCGCATCCTGGGAGTGAAGGGTTCTAGCTGGATAATAGGGGACTAGGAGCTCTGTCAGGTATGAAGGAGCCTGACTGTTGAGGACTTGGATGGTAGAAGGAGAATTTTGAATTCTCTTCTAAATTTGACAGGGAGACATGCAGAGAGGCCAGTACAGGAGAGACATGGTCTCTTCTACTAGTTCTAGTCAGGCAGCAGCATTTTGGACCAGCTGGAGAGTCTTTAGGGACCTCCTGGTGCAGCCTGATAGGAGGGAATTGCAGTAATCCAGCCTGGAAGTGACAAAGGCATGGACTAGTTCTTCTGCATCTTTTTGAGACAGGATGTGTCTGATCTCAGCAATGTTTCACAAATGAAAGAAAGCAGTCCTAGAAATTTGCTGAATGTGGGCATGAAAGGACAGATCCTGATCAAAGAGAACTCCTAGGTTCCTTAGGGTGGTGCTGGGGGCCAAGGTGATACCTTCCAGGGTACCTGTCTCATTCGATAAACTTGTAAAGTGTCATGAGATAACTTCTGTTGGGATTTGGCACAAAATAAATAAAATTGACTTGACGACTTTGAAGTTAGAATTAAATTTAAAGTAGAAAACTCTTCCCTCTTCAAACCTGTCACTCAGTGTTGTAAACTGTTTCAAACAAATTCTACTGTTCAACAGTTCAAGTGTTTCTAATGAAGCTGAATGTTCTCCTCTACGTTCCTCAATTGGGTTTCTTTCATGTCCTCCTTAGATCAAAGACAGAATTCTAGCTACTGTCAAAGCCCTGATGACATCATCAGGAATTCTGACTTTGATCTGGAGACTCTTGCTTTAATCTGAATTTGATCTGACTAATGTTTTAGTTTAGGTTGCATGATACCGACCACCTCATTTCTCCGGATGGACTGGTGACCTGTCCAGGGTGAACACTGCCTCTTGAACAATGTCACCTGGGATCACCCCCCCCCCCCCATGACCCTTAAAGGATAAGAATAGAAAGTGGATGGATGACTTCTCCAGTAACGTCCTGCTCTCATTGGTCTGTCTTCATTTTGACTCCTCCCACTGCCACAATGTCCAGCCTTTATACTCTTGGTGACTGGGGCCCTGGTTGCTGCAGGCCTCAACACCAGCCTGTGGTTGTGAGCAGGGCAGAACAGAACTGACAGTATCTCCCATGCAGGACCTGGGTCAGCGCCTAGTGCCAGCTGGGGCACCGCTTTAACCTGGACGCCCTGGAAGATCTTCTCCAGGAACTGGTCTTTTTCAATCGAAACAGCGTGAAACTTCAAGTAAAGAATTAAAATTATTTAATTCACAATGAGGCCTCTGTCATAAAACAAAATGAACAACTGACCACCTCACCATGACTTCACTCTGATAACCAGGAAGTAACCTGGTAGTCAGAGCAGCAGTGCTCAGGTCTGTGGACTCACAGGAGGATTCTTCTTCTGGTCACAGGTTTGAAGACATCAGTGGAAGAGAGAGGAGAGGCTGTGAGAAACCTGCCACACCTCTCCAGTGACCTGGGACATGATGGCAGTGGTGGGATTTGAACCCACGCCTCCTCAGAGACTGGAGCCTAAATCCAGCGCCTTAGACCGCTCGGCCACACTACCTCACTGAGCTGTTCTCTGAGTTGGTCTGCTAAAGGCATGTTGAAGAGGAAGTAACATCATGATATCAAACTTATTCTGAAGGGGGACCCCTTCCCTCCACGGTCACAGGAAGTGACAACAGCGCTGCTAGAAGCAGGAAAGAAATGGTAAAAGGACTCAGTTTGTACAGAGCCTTTCTACCTCAGCAGCACTCAAGGAGCTGAACAATGTCCTCTCATTCACACACACTCACACACTGATGCTGAAGGCTGCCATGCAAGGAGCCAACCTACTCATCAGAAGTATTTAGGGGTTCAGTCTCTCACTCAAGGACACTTTGACATGGTCACCAGGGGTAGTGAGGATGGAACTGGACCCTGGTATCTGCAACGACTCCATCAACTCCTAATCTAGCAGCTCTGCTGGGTCCAACTATTTTACAGAACATTTGACAGACCTGTGGAGCAGTGAGGACACACATGAGTTGATCACATGATCCACTGAAGCACCATTTTACCTGCCACTGAGGTCACCAGCATGAACTGGAGTTGGGAATCTTTAACTGAACCTGGTATCACAGCGACACCTACTGCTGCAAAATGGAACAGCAACATTGAACCAAGTACAGGATTGGAGGGAGACTGATGGTTGCTGTTTGGGTTTTTGAAGGACAAGGAGGGCGTGGGTTCAAGCTGGATTCTCAGAGACGATTTCCCCAACCTCTTTATTGGCATCTACACTGTCATCCAGTCATGTGACTGAAGTCATCCAGTCATGTGACTGAAGTCATCCATTCATGTCAGTGATGTCACTCTGCAGGACTGTCATTGCCGTCTCATTCTAGAAAAGAATCCAGACTCCACCTGTGGCTCCATGATAACTGAGGGACCTCTGGTTGGAGGCTGGACGATGATGCAGCAAGAACAAATACCAGTGCCAACCAGATCAACTTAATGGCAGTTTTTGTAGTGATTTGATGCCTCATGAGGAGAAAATTTGGGCACAAATGTTGGACAAGAGTGTTTGTGGAGGGGTGTTTTTGTTGTTGTTGCAGTGTTGTAAGTCACTGTACCTGCAGCTAAAAGATTGAACTTTCTCCAAATGTCCTCAAGATGGTTTCCAATGACATCAGTTGTCACAAGAGGAAGCCTGCATGTAAACACACTCATGAGGAGAACACACACTTGAGAGACATTTGTCTTGCAAAAACTTCCCAGATCAGGAAAACATGAAACAACACAACAGAAAAATGTCCTTTGTCCATTCTGTGTTGGTGTGACTCAAACTGAGTAGATAGTGCAATTTATCATGGTCGTTCAGACCCAACTTGGAGGTTCTGGTTTAAGAAAGCGTTTTTCAGATAATGCAGCAGGAAATGAACTCAGTTAACCTGACATAATGGAGCCATCATTGGATATGACGGTGAGAGGGCTGATCTTATTTTCTCTGAGGTCACCATGGAAAGATCCACGTGGTACCACTTACTGATCTTTATATTGACGTATTGATCACTGATCAAACACTGAATTATCTTTGAGTGTCTTCAGACTATCTTACATGAGTGTATGTTATTGTTCCGATGGTTTCTCTTCCTGGTTCCTGTCAATACATGTGCAGCTGTCAAGTCTTTAATCACTTGTTGGTGCAGCCTGATAATAAAGAATTACAAATGTCCAGCCTAGATGGAACTCATACATGGAGTTTTAGACAACTGCTGGCCTTCATCCAGCTTTATTGATAAATATAACTGAGTATCATCTGTGTAACAAAGGAAATTTATGGACTGTTTCCCAATAATATGACCTAAAGGAAGCATACATAAAGTGAAGAGTATCGGCCCCAGCACTGAACCTTGAGGAACACCGTGTTTAACTTTGGTTTGTATAGAAGATTTATCATGAACGTCTACAAACTGAAATCAACCTGATGAATACGATTGAAACCACTTTAATGTTCCCTGAATGCACAGTTTAATCGTAATAATGGTACACTTCAGAATTAACGACAGCACATATACATTTGTTGTGTATGTACGCTGAACTTGAACAGTCCGTTGTCCCAATGGAGGCAAGTGAGAGTGAGGCCTGCAGCCAGACTACAAGGTCGGCGCTGCCACCCCAAGGGAGGTGGAGAGGGCAGAGGCAGGGGTCAGGAACACACGGGGGAAGGGGAGGGGAGGATAGTACGCGCCATTTACGTCACCAAGGCAGAAGGAGTTCTCCTGGAGGATAAACAATGGGGCAGCCGATAAGGAAGCTGTGGGTTTGGGCGGAGGAGCACACATTCCAATCTGTCTTCTCTTTCAGTCCAATCCAAATTGTAAAGTTAAATTTCTGGTCTTCAACATCACTCTCCTCTTCGCAGAGAGGCCAACTGCTCCGAGATGGTTTCCATCTTGGGTTTCAGTTCAAGAGTCTGTTGTTGCCCCGCTCTGCCAACCTCAGTCATTGCGTTGTCAATGACTGAGGTTGTGTGAGCTGCACATCACATCAAGTGTTGATGCCCACCAAGGGGTGTCTTTTCAAAAAGAGGAATATTACGCCTCCATTTCACACAGACAAGACGGCAAATTTGGCACATTTTCTGTCTAAAAAGGGCTGGAGAGAGATGGAGGTGAGGGAGGAGAGGAGACAGAGAGGTGGGGAAGAGAAGAGAGAGAGACCAGACATTATGTTTGCTGCTCCATTTTGATTGTTGCTCTCCAGCTTCAGCTCAATAAAAACCTCTTCATCACATCAGTCCCACGTGGAGCTGCGTTGTTCCAACAACACTGAGCTCTCAGCTCATAGCAGTTCTACAATAAAGGTTCCAACACAACGTTCCATTGATCCATGAACAAAGCAGGCAGTGAGACCATGATGATGTCACATCTGTCCACTGTCCAGATGTCAGAGCTGAAAATGATAGGATGCCATGTTCCCTTCAACAACAGTCCAGCAGAAAGCCACCATGAAGACCTGAGGAGAAGCAATGCAGCTCACCACAGTCAGGAACTCCCAGTCACCTCAACAAGGTTTCTGTCCACTCATGTTCAACCAGACCAGCAGATCACCTGCATCCCCACTGCCTCACCACCAGAGGGCAGTAGAACATCAACCATAGAGGCTGCCTCTGAGGAATGAACACCACCAGCAGCAGACAGCTCTCCCTCCCTGACAGCATTTAAAGGAGATGAATGATGGATCATCAAACTCCACCATTAACTGTTCCTCAGGGCCGCTCCCTCTGCTCTGACTCTCTTTGATTGTTTGTCTTTGTTTTATTCAATCAAGTTGTTCCTCCTCTCTCTCTTCTTGCTGCTCTACCCCCCCCATGTGATGTCTACTACCTCCTCCTCCTTGATGACACTCATTGTGAGGTCTCTTCATCAGCCCTCCTCTGCTTTCTGAGCCACAAACAGTTTTTCTGAGTCGCTAAAACCCCAAACTCCATCTTGAACCCAGACTCTCAGCAGCCTGACCACATTTACTGAACTGGTCCCTCTTTGGTGAAACCATCACCACGTTTCTGAAGGCTCTGAATGTCCTGATGCTGATGTCATTCTGCTTCCTCTGACACAGGCAGGTTTGGTCCGTTCTGTCACTGTGACATCAAAGACTAAATTCTGAGATCAAGAAGAACATTTACAAAATATGAACAAAACTTGATGACAGAATTCTTTGTCCTCCTCCATCACCACGATGCCATCGATGGTCCGTTACTGTTGCAGTGCAGTAACATCATGAGTTGTGTCAAACCATCTCTGTCAGCTCTGCGAGTGTCTGGAATGACGTCTCCAAGGACACTTGCTGCCAGGACTACAGAGTAAACATCAACATCTGTTTGCATCTGGCTTCAACTGTACTTTTCCTCTAGGTTCAACTTTGCTAGGTTACAGTGACTTGTGTACAGAGTAGTGACTTGATCAGCTGGTGGTGATGATGTAGCTTTAGGATGCTAACACAGTTGTTACTCAGGGCACCGCTGGTTGTGATTTAGAGTCCAATGAGAAACGCTCAGTCTCAGGTTCCAGCTTGTCAGTGAGTTCTTTGAGGGTCAGAGGCTTACATACAAATATAAAAACCAGTTGAAACACTTCCTGGAATTTTAAGAGGATTGAATACAAACAAGGAAGCACGTAAGACAGAGTAATAATACCAGTAAAGCAATGAAGGCACATGGAGGATCAGACATGAATCACAAGATTTATCTGAGACTCAAGTGGACGGCAAAGGTAGCAGGTGAGAAGGTGTTCAGGATGAAGGGTCAGTGACCTCCAAACAAAGAAAACTCCTGAATGGAGGTTGAGCAGAGTCTGAGGAGTCAGGTGGAGCTGGCAGTGAGACAGGAGTTGAGGCCTGAACAGATGCAGCACTGGTCTTTGTTACTGTGACAGCACGACAACCAACAGGACCTGCTTACGTTCTCAGCTGGATTGTTCTCATCAATGTGCGGAACCTCTCCAACGAACTGGTGGGGGGACGGCCTACCAAGCCTCCACCTCAACGACCGTGGCTCCCACTGGGATTCGCGATGCTCTTCTCAGGCACAAGGGGGCTTCTCTCCGCTGGTCAGGATGGAGATTCAAGACCCATGGGAGGTCAACAGTATTGTGACCGTGAAAAGGGGGAGAGGAGAAGTTCTGTTTAAAGTTAAAGAACAAAGAAACAAAAAAGTAAGCAGAAGAGAAAGAAAAGAGGAGAGACGGACCAGCAGCTGGAGGAGCTCATGGAAAAATAAGAAGCGCTGAAGAGCCTGAACCCAACCCAACTGTAACGGATGGTGTCGTGACTATCATAATAAACTGGTCTGCCGTGGGGGTGACCTTTGACCTGTGTGGGGCTGCTGGCCAATCAGCACCCTTTGCCGTCCTCAGTACTTCTCAGATATTCCTGTATTAAACGGGTCAACAGAGGGCAGTCATGCATCCCTCAGATCCTCTAGAGCAGGGGTTTTCAGTTAAAATTCTCCTGGGTCCAGTTTTCAAACCTCTTCAAGCTTGGGTCTGGAGGCCTAGCACAGTTTTTCATGACTGCTGATTTCAGTGATGGGCCCACGCCTGCATGTTAGCCAGCAGTCGAGCTGTGCTTTATGATCCAGGGGCATCTTTAGCCGATGGAGGTAGACTTTAAGCCTGTTGTATCAGTGTCTGTTTGGTCAACAATGAACTTTCAGATCGAATGAAGTCGCCGACATTTCAATAATAGTTCAGTCGTATTTATTGTCTGCTTTTTTTCCACATGAACCTGAAACCGATTGTCCAGCAGGGGGCAACATAAAGAGAAGAGTGTATATGACTATGTGAGTGTGTGTGTGTGTGTGTGTGTGTGTGTGTGTGTGTGTGTGTTTTGAAGACGACTTCTTGACTCCATTTTTGTTGTCACTCTTCTCTTAATTTTCAGTTTCACTCATTAAAATGAAGCAGCTTTGTCGTGTTTACTTCTCTTGTACGTCAACAACTTTGGTCTTTAAGCTGACAAACACACCACACGTCACTCACTCTATAGATTAAATCTGCTGATAACACAAAACATGTGACCTTGTGACCCTGCATGACGTTTTGCTCCAACTTTCCAGAACTAATAGGAGGAACAGCATGGATCGTTCTGAGCAAGAACTCTGACATCACCATCGTCATGAACAAGAAGGCAGTCGGACTCAACTTCAACAAATCTGAAATGTCCCCTTAAGCTCCTGCTACTTTGAACTGATGCCTAAACCTTCAGTTTCCATTCATCACTCAGAACCTCTCACAACCCCAGAAGAACAAGCAAAGGTTTGGAGCAGTAAAGCCTTCAATAATGACATCATCATGTTTGAGGGTTTTCTTCCCTCAAACTGTTTCTACCAACACAACAGAATCCTGGAAATATTTCAGGTGTTGACCTCCCAGCAGCCTGAAGGTCAACCTGCATTATCTGTTATGTTGCTGAGCAGAGGAGGGAGCTCAATGGTAGAGCGCTAGCTTAGCATGTGAGAGGTGGTGGGATCGGTGCCCTCATTCTCCAGAAGACTTCAGCTTGTTCTGTTGTTGAGCTCTGATGAAACCACTGACTTTGAACCACACACAAAGTGAAGGAGTGACTTAAGATTGATGGCACCTGAGGAACTTCTAGGTTTCCTAAAATCAACTGGAAATTCATTCACCAGTTAAACAGTGACTCTACCAGAGGGGGTGTAGCTCAGTGGTAGAGCGCATGCTGAGCATGTATGAGGCCCTGGGTTCAATCCCCGGCATCTCCAGCTGGTCCTTTGTAGCCTTCATCTTGTCAGCTAAAGTGATCCTTAAATGTGACAACAGTCGATTAACTATCAGAGGACATCTTCTACATGTTCAAGGTGGGCGAACTTTCCACAAATGTTCAAAATTACTTTTGAAAATGAAAACATAGATCAAACCTGCCCTGTCAATCACCCACAATGGGCGGATCGTCCCACTCCCTATCAGGTTCCCCTCTCCGCGACCCAGGAGGCTCCCTCTCCCTATCAGGACTAGAAGTCCATTGGGGTCTCCCTGCTCAGGTAGGAGTCCTGCCCACAACGTTAAGCTGTTGATGTTCTAGAGGAGACAACATCTGATCTTTGTTAGATCCACCAGTCAAAGGTTTTCTTTAAAGGCTGTAGCAGCTGAGAATGAGGGATTAATAACCATCTTAGTGAGGACATTTTGAAACATGATGACATTTTATTGACTTGTAGCACTGCAAAAATCATCTCCCCTCCAAAAACCCTCTTCTCCAACTCTGTACTCAAGTTGTCTCCTCATCAGGCACCACAGGATCCAGGACGTTCAGTCAAAAAAATCATTAGTGATTTTAAAAATGGCCATCAGACACAAAATAAGACTTCAAACAGGTTTACAATTTTATTTTATGTTAACACATTTTGTCCATTTTGCCTCCACACTGTCCTTCATCACAGCATTTAACATCAGGACTGCTCCCAGATCAGCTCCATGACCTCATCCCTGCACCAGAGTACCGCCCAAGTTCATCAAGGATGGCCAACATGAGAGGGTCTAGATTCACCTCCATCTTTGGAGGCTGTTGAATTTCCTCCTGAGGACCGTCAGGCTGTTTCCTTACTTTGCTGTGACCCAACAGCAGACAGCAACAAGGACTGTGGTGCACTTGGTAAAACCACCATCTGGAGTCTGGACCAAGATGCTGATGTGATCTTTTGATGAGTTTAGAATCAGTCAAAGATCAAAGACTGAAGCAGGAGATCAATGCTCAGAACCCAGAGATCATAGACAGAATTCAGACATCAAACACAGAATTCAGAGATCAAACACAGAATTCAGACATCAAACACAGAATTCAGAGATCAAAGACAGAATTCTGACATCAAACACAGAATTCAGACATCAAACACAGAATTCAACTATCAATCAATGTGAGGAACCAGCGTCTCATGTGAAGATGCTTCTGAACTCATGAAGTGAAATCCTACCATATAGAGATGAATGAGTCCAACTGGGACTGGCGACCTGTCCAGGGTGAACCCCGCCTCTTGCCCGTAGATGCTGGGATAGGCTCCAGCCCCCCCCCGCGACCCTTAATAGTAAGGAATAAGCGGAAGATGACGATGGATGGAGTCCAACTGGACCTGAACAGGAGAGAAATAAAGGAGTTGTTATGTAATTGTTATTTATTTCCAGGCCAGGTGAGGGTTGGATTTTGTTCGTTCATGTTGAAGTGAACTGACAGTGGGACTGTGGACCTGGGCTGAAGTCCAGCTCACTGCTGGTTTAATAAAACCACCTGATTGTTTTTCCTATCAGCTCTGATCTGATGGAAGAAACAAAAAGCCAAACTTCATTCGTCCGTGTCCAAACTCCACGTCTGTTGATGTACAGCACTCCAGTTATTTGTTTCTTTCCAGATAGAAGCAGGTTGGTGGAGGAATAAAACCTCAACAGTGAACAAACAGCAATGAGAGAAGTGAATCCTGCACTCAGAGAAGTTGTGTCTGCACTCGCCAACCAGGAAACGCGTCTATCTTCTGTGTGACTGAGGCAGCTGCTCAGAGCTGCGTTTCTCAGCTGTGTGGGGGCGGGACTCTGTGTGTGATTGACAGGTCAACTGTCTGCCAGACAATGTTGTGGGGCACAAACACAAAATGCGAGGTGCCATTTCCATTCTGGGTCGATCAGCTCTGGGACCGTTTTGTCTTTTGAATGAAGAAATGCGTTCATTTTGGGTAGCAGCTTGTAAAAATGCCCCGGCTCAACCACCAGACCTCTGTGTACACTGTCAAGAAAAAAAACTATAAAAAAAAACAGTAAAAAGTCTGGCAGCAGAGTTTCCAGACGAATACCGTCAAATTACAGTAATGAACTGTTCCACAAAATTACATGGAAGAAACTGTAAAAATACACAGCAGGTTTCACAGGCCGGACTCATTAAATTACAGTCCATTTAGTGTTGATAAATGTGCATTCAACTGCAGGAAAACAGGCCCATCATGGAAAAACACATGAAGAACAAGGACCTTTCAGGTTCTTCTCTAAGTTCAGGGCTCTAACTGGTTCATTTATGAAACAAACCAGTCTATGAGCAGGAATTTCCCATTAAAAAGTTCATTTGACAGTGGAAAAGCAAGCATAGTCCATCAAAATAGCCAAGTTTAAGGTCAATCGCTGTCAATTGAAGCTATTTAGTTGTTACTTTATGAAACTGAGCCAACTTTCTACAGTGATTTCCTGTTAGATTCTGGTTTCTCCAAGTATAAAAACTACAACAATGTAAAAACACAGAATCTGTACTTGGAACAATAGAGAATTTCTACATATTTACAGTATCAGTCCATCACTTTAGAGGATTGGAATGTAAAATAATCATTGGACAATGGAAATCATTTATCCTTTAACGAAACAACTTCAGTGCAGAGTTGATAACTGCACTTCAAACTTTGAACTGGTGTCCACATCAATGTGGAATTTGAGGAGGCCACAGCCACCAAATTTCCCAGAGTTCTTGACTATTTGCAGTCTCTTCCCTTGGAGAAGTCAAGTGGAACTACAAGACAAGGAGCAGAAATCCAAGCTGCTGGTGGACCACGTGGTGCTGTGTTGATGCTACTTTCCCACTCAAAGGGGATCGTGCAGGAATGTTCCACACGGTTGACCAAACTTCCATTGCAGAAGAGATTCAGGCAGTTCCACGCACGCCATGCATCCTTGTATGCTGTAAGTGTGAGGCAATACAATACAGTATGTTTCAGTGACATACATTGAGACAGAAGACCTGGTTTATTGGGTGATGTTTATTGACATGCCAATTGGATTGTGGTGCCAATATGGCTGACTTGGTCGGTGGAAATCTTATCATCAATAAACAAAGTACACACAAATGTTGAAATTACTTTTCTAGACTTTAGTCCCCAAAGGAATTTCAGGCACCTGAAAGTGACTTTCATAAATCTGTGTGTGTGTGTGTACAGTACATGTCCCCAAAATGGACATTAAAATTATTGGTCCCCAATCTCAAGGATAAAATGATGCTCCAGTGATGTAGTGAGAGTTGCTACAAAACTCAAAATGATGCTGTCAATAATACAGTAAGACTTGCGACTAAGATCAAAATGATGCTAAAGTGATGTAATGAGAGTTTCTTCTCAACTAAGAAATGATGCTACAGTGATGTAGTGAGAGTTGCTACTAACCTCAAAATGATGCTAAACTGATGAAATGACAGTTGCTACGAATCTCAAAATGATGCCGCAGTGATGTGGTGAGAGTTGCTAAAGACCTCAAAATGATGCTAAAGTGATGTAATGAGAGTTGCTACTAATCCCAAAATGATGCTACAGTGATGTAGTGAGAGTTGCTAAAGACCTCAAAATTATGCTACAGTGATGTAGTGAGAGTTGCTACGATCCTAAAAATGATGCTGTCAGTGATGTAGTGAGAGTTGCTACTAACCTCAAAATGATGCTACAGTGATGTAATGAGAGTTGCTACTAATCTCAAAATGATGCTACATTGATGTAGTGAGAGTTGCTACTAACCTCAAAATGATGCTAAAGTGATGTAATGAGAGTTGCTACTAATCTCAAAATGATGCTACATTGATGTAGTGATCGTTGCTAAAAACCTCAAAATAGGCTACAGTGATGTCGTGAGAGTTGCTACTAACCTAATAAATGATACTACAGTGATGTGGTTAGAGTTGCTAAAAACCTAAGAAATGATGCTACAGTGATGTGGTGAGAGTTGCTACTTATCTCAAAATGATGCTAAAGTGATGTAGTGAGAGTTGCAACTATCCTCAAAATGATGCTACAGTGATGTAATGAGAGTTGCTACTAATCTCAAAATGATGCTACATTGATGTAGTGAGAGTTGCTAATAACCTCAAAATGATGCTACAGTGATGCAATGACAGTTGCTACTAACTTAAGAAATCATACAGCAGAAATGTGGTGAGAGTTGCGACTAACCTCAAAATGATGCTTATAGTGATGTCGTGAGAGTTGCTAAAAACCTCAAAATGATGCTCATACAAATATATGAGAAATCATACAACAGTAATGTGGTGAGAGTTGCGAGTAACCTAAAAATGATGCAGACAGTAATGCAGTAAGAGTTGCTAATAACTCAAAATAATGCTACAGTGATGTTGTAAGAATTGCTAATGAACTCAAAATGATGCTAACAGTAATGTAGTGAAAGTTTCGAATAACCTCAAAGTGATGCAGACTGTTATGTAGGAAGTGTTTCGAACAACCTCAAAATGATACTGACAGTCATGTAGTAAGAGTTGCTACGAACCTTTAAATAATGCAACAGTAATGTAGTAAGAGTTGCTACGAACCTCCAAATAATGCGACAGTGATGTCGGAAGAATTGTTAAGTGTTTCGAACAACCTCAAAGTGATGCTGACAGTCATGTAGTAAGAGTTGCTACTAACCTCAAAATAATGCGACAGTGATGTCGTAAGAATTTCTAATGAACTCAAAATGATGCTAACAGTGAAAGTGAAAGTTTCGAATAACCTCAAAGTGATGCTGACAGTCATGTGGTTAGAGTTGCGAGTAACCTAAAAATGATGCAGACAGTAATGTAGTAAGAGTTACTACGAACCTCAAAGTGATGCTGACAGTCATGTGGTAAGAGTTGCTACGAACCTCCAAATAATGCTACAGTGATGTAGTAAGAATTGCGAATGAACTCAAAATGATGCTGAGAGTATTGTAGTAAGAGATGTTGATAACCTCAAAATAATGCGACAGGGATGTCAGAAGAATTGCTAATGAACTCAAAATGATGCTAACAGGAATGTAGTGAAAGTTTCGAATAACCTCAAAGTGATGCTGACAGTAATGTAGAAAGAGTTGCTAATAACCTTGAAATAATGCGACAGTGATGTCGGAAGAATTGCTAATAAACTCAAAATGATTCCAACAGTAATGTAGTGATAGTTGCTAATAAACTCAGTGATGCTTACAGAAATGTAGTAAGTCTTTCGAACAACCTGAAAGTGATGCTAGTGTTGCGAGTAACCTCAAACTAATGCAACAGTAATGTAGTAAGAGTTGATACGAACCTCAAAAAAATACGAAAGTTATGTCGGAAGAATTGCTAATAACCTCAAAATAATGCGACAGTGATGTAGGAAGAATTGCTAATGAACTCAAAATGATGCGAACAGTAATGTAGTCAAAGTTTCGAATAAAATCAAAGTGATGCTGACAGTAATGTAATAAGAGTTGCTAATAACCTCAAAATAATGCGACAGTGATGTCGGAAGAATTGCGAATGATCTCAAAATGATGCGAGAGTGATGGAGTAAGAATTGCAAATAAACTGAAAATCATGCCAACAGTAATGTAGTGATAGTTGCTAATGAACTCAAAATGATGCTAACAGTAATGTACTGAAAGTTGCTAATAAACTCAAAGTGATGCTAACAGTAATGTAGTAAGTGTTTCGAACAACCTCAAAGTGATGCTGACACTCATGTAGTAAGAGTTGCTATGAACCTCAAAACAATGCGACAGTGATGTCGTAAGAATTGCTAATGAACTCAAAATTATGCTAACAGTAATGTCGTGAAAGTTTCGAATAACCTAAAAATGATGCTGACAGTCATGTAGTAAGAGCTGCTAATGACCTCAAAATAATGCGACAGCGATGTCGGAAGACTTGCTAATAATCCCAAAATGATGCGACAGTGATGTCGTAAGAATTGCTAATAACTTCAGTGAAAGTTTCGAATAACCTCAAAGTGATGCTGACAGTCATGTGGTTAGAGTTGCGGGTAACCTAAAAATGATGCTGACAGTCATGTAGTAAGAGTTGCTAATAACCTCAAAATAATGTGACAGTGATGTCGGAAGAATTGCTAATAAACTCAAAATGATGCTAACAGTAATGTAGTGATAGTTGCTAATGAACTCAAAATGATGCTAACAGTAATGTAGTAAGTGTTTCGAACAACCTCAAAGTGATGCTGACACTCGTGTAGTAAGAGTTGCTACGAACCTCAAAACAATGCGACAGTGATGTCAGAAGAATTGCTAATGATCTCAAAATGATTCCACGGTGATGTCGTAAGAATAGCTAATGAACTCAAAATTATGCTGACAGTAATGTAGTGAAAGTTTCGAATAACCTCAAAGTGATGTTGACAGTCATGTGGTTAGAGTTGCGAGTAACCTAAAAATGATGCTGACAGTCATGTAGTAAGAGTTGCTAATAACCTCAAAATAATGCTACAGTGATGTCGGAAGAATTGCTAATGATCTGAAAATGATGCGACAGTGATGTCGGAAGACTTGCTAATGAACTCAAAATGATGCTAACTGTAATGGAGTGAAAATTTTGAATAATCTCAAAGTGATGCTGACAGTCCTGTAGTAAGAGTTGCTTCGAACCTCAAAATAATGCGACAGTGATGTCGGAAGAATTGCTAATGATCTCAAAATAATGCGACAGAATGGAGTAAGAATTGCAAATAAAGTGATGCTGACAGTCATGTGGTTAGAGTTGCGAGTAACCTAAAAATGATACTGACAGTAATGTAGTAAGAGTTGCTAGTAAGCTCAAGATAATGCTACAGTGATGTCGTAAGAATTGCTAATGAACTCAAAATGATGCTAACAGTAATGTAGTGAAAGTTTCGAATAACCTCAAAGTGATGCTGACAGTCATGCAGGAAGATTTGCTCCGAACCTTAAAATAATGCAACAGTAATGTTGTAAGAGTTACGACTAACCTCAAAATGATGTGACAGTGATGTAGTAAGAATTGGTAATGAACTCAAAATGATGCTGACGGTAATCTAGGAAGAGCTGCTACTAACCTCAAAATAATGCGACAACGATGTCGGAAGAATTGCTAATAACCCCAAAATGATGCGACAGTGATGTCGTAAGAATTGCGAAAACCTCAAAATAATGCTACAGTGATGTAGGAAGAATTGTGAAGTGTTTCGAACAACCTCAAAGTGATGCTGACAGTCACGTAGTAAGAGTTGCTACTAACCTCAAAATAATGCTACAGTGATGTCGTAAGAGTTGCTAATGACCTCAAACTGATGCTGACAGTCATGTGGTTAGAGTTGCGAATAACCTAAAAATAATGCTACAGTGATGTAGTAAGAGTTGCTACGAAACTTAAAATAATGACACAGTAATGTAGTAAGAGTTGCTACGAACCTCAAAATAATGCTACAGTGATGTCGTAAGAGTTGCTAATGACATCAAAATGATGCTAACAGTAATGTGAGCTTCATAAAGACCCAGGCCACTCACAACAAGCGCTCAAAGCTGCAGGGTTTTCACATGTTTTTAGCTTGAGGCCAATGGAGAACGATGCCTTACAACATCAAAACTTTCAAAATAAAAGAGATTTACAAACTCTCCAGGTCCTCCATCGTCTAGAATAAATATCTTCTTGATCCAGTTGGATGCTCGGTAAAAAAAAAAACACTTGAAAGAGCAAATGCATGTTTGGGGGAATTCTAGCTTTAACCATGACAGTGAGGACATTAAAATCATTGTTGTACTGGTTACCGTCATGGTGGGAGGGCTGGTTCTTGGTCTGCTTGAGCCAAATCTGATCCTGGACTACTATTCCTGAGTCGTCACCCCTCACCTGCACTGTCCACTGACAGCGTCACACCTGACGTCTGGGGAAGGGATTCCAGGACAGGAGCAGTTGCAGGCCTCACAGCCAACCACTGGGTGGCAGCAAAACGTCTGGGGCTCACTGGGTGCACTCAGGACGGAGGGTCCTGGGAGGACAGATCCAGTCGCCGGTCAGCGGTTCACATAACCTGGTACCACAGTTCCAGGCTGAAGGAGAGAGAGAGACAGACAGGAATGAAATGATCTGGTGAAAGACAAACACTGGCTCAGCCCAACATTGATGTTTCTTCCTGGGATTGTTGTGCTGTTGACCAGCAGTCACATGACACACAGTTTAGTTTGCTCACTGAATTGGCTTCAGAGAACCCCGCCTTTTTAAAGACTATTTTGGTGGATGTCCTTTGATGTTCAGCTCCAAGCTGTCCTCTGATGGTTGGACAGGTTGGTTTGGTCCGTCCTCTCACTCATCATTAAAAGCCCTTATTACTCATCATTCATCCAATGGAATGCCATGGGTTCTCCCGTATCTCCTATCGTGGCCAACCTATACATGGAAGAGGTGGAACAGAGGGCCCTGACTTCCTTCAGTGGACCCTCCCCCACCCACTGGTTCCGATACGTTGATGACACCTGGGTGAAGATCAAGGTTCAGGAGGTACAACCGTTTACAGCACACATCAACTCGGTCGACGTCAACATCAAGTTCACCAGAGAGGATGTGAAAGACAACCATCTGCCCTTTTTGGACTGCGACGTCTACATTCAAGAGGACAGGAGCCTGAGGGTGGATGTGTACAGGAAACCCACCCACACTGACCAATACTTGCTTTTTGACTCTCACCATCCTCTGGAGCACAAGTTAGGTGTCATCAGGACGCTGCAACACCGAGCGGAGACCATCCCCACCAGCGTCCAAGGCCGGAAAAAAGAACAGCAGCATCTGAAAAGAGCACTTAAAACTTGTGGCTTCCCAGACTGGACCTTTGTAAAATCCTCTTCCAGGTCCAGAAAGGAGGAGAGCTCCAGGAGGAGGGAAGATGAAGAAGGCAGGAGAAAAAACATAGCGATCCCCTATGTGGCAGGGGTTTCTGAGAAATTAAGGAGAATCTATAATAAGCACCGCATCCCTGTGTCTTTTAAACCAGACAACAATCTGAGACAAAGACTGGTTCACCCCAAAGATCCCACCCCTCACAGCCAGAAAAGCAATCTGGTATACGCTGTCAGATGCAGTGAGGCCTGCACGGATCTCTACATAGGGGAAACCAAACAGCCCCTCAACAAGCGCATGGCCCAACATAGAAGAGCCAACTCTGGAGGACAGGACTCAGCGGTTTTCCTCCACCTCAAGGAGGAAAGCCACTCCTTCCAGGACGACCATGTCCAAATACTCGACAGAGAGGACAGATGGTTTGAAAGAGGAGTTAAAGAAGCCATCCACGTCAGGATAGAGAAACCATCTTTGAACAGAGGAGGTGGACTGCGACATTTCCTTTCACCTATTTACAACCAAGTCCTTTCAAAACTTCCCCAAAGAGCTCAGCTGAAAGACCCATGTGGAACGGCTGATGCCAGCACAGCCCATTAGCATCTGAGTGGTCGGTGAAACTCCCTAACGACCACCCCTGAAACTCCCTGACACCTCACAACGACTGTCGTTTGGGGAGGCCAGGTGAGTCTCGGGAGGGTCGTTTCCACCACAATAGCACTGACCACTCCCACATAGGTTTATAAGCTGGAGTTTCCACACTCTTCACTAGAACTGAAGAAGCCTCTCGGATGAGAGGTGAAACGTCTTCAAGATAAACTTACGTCCAGTTGACCAGATTTTACTTCGCTTCGATCTACGATGACCTGGATGAATGAGAACCTACACAGACATTCATCCAATCTGACACTCACGTCTGCAGTGGGGAATCCCCAGCAGCCCGCGGCCCACATGGAGCAGTCTCGGCCAATCACGTGGGGCCTGCAGCGGCACCGACCACCAAATGGCTCGCAGGTGTCACTCTCAGCTCCAACCTCATGGCAGGCACAAGGCAGGGCGCCGTTGGTGAAGAGAGCCCAAGAGACACAGCTGAGCTGAGACAGAATGGAGACGAAGGACAGGAGGGACAACAGAGAAAAAGGAAACGTTAGCGAGACATTTTAGGAAAATTAGTTTAGTGGGGAAAAGGTTCTGAGCCAAACTTGCTAAATGGAAGGACAACAAAAAAACAAAGATCTTCAAACGAAAATTTGCACAAAATGAAACCCTGCAAGAGAAAGTAAATCAAGAACTAAATATTCTTGAGGCTCAGGTCTTTAGTTCCAATGCTTGTAAATGACATCTGAATGCATTCACAACCCAAATCTGAGCAGACAGAAGCGTCCCAGTCAGGCCCAGTTTAGTTCCTCTAGAACATTCAGGGATACAGAACATGGACCAACTCAGGCTTGGAGACACCGACTTGACATGAAAGCTGTTGAGGCCACAGTTGCTGATGAAGTGGTCAGATTTCTCCAGTGGTTCTTGGTTCAGGGAGCTGGAGCTGGAGCTGCTCTCAGGCACCACCAGGACGTAATCCTGGAGAGACAGAAGGAAGAAGTCCAGGCCTGACAGAGGAGAAGGAGGCACAGAGTAGAAACAGCAGATAAGTGTCGGGAAAGGGAGAGGGTATCAGTCCAGCAGAGGAGCAGGAAACCTACCACCACAGGGCTCTGCCTGCAGGAACCTGCAGGTGAGGAGGACCTGGTGGTCCGGCACATCCAGAATGATCTGGTTTTCAGACACCGGCACGTTTCGGCAGCCGTAAGCGTGGGGACAGAAGGAGGCGTTGGCGTGGCCTGAAAGACACAAACAACCATCTCCATTTTAATGTTTCTCAAACAGCCGGAGCAGGAAAGTTAAGATGAATCAAAGATCCTCCACCCTGCCAGATCCGACCCTGGTAATGTAGACCTGCACAGGGTGGGTGGGGTGGAGCGGCTGGTGGTGGTGGAGGATGAAGACGTATCTGCCCAAAGCCTGGACACGGTGGAGTCCACCGCAGCGTTCTGAGTAGAAGGATGAGAGCGATGTTCAATGGTACATGTTTTCTTTCCTGAACCGCCGATGTTTCCAATCACGAATCTCAGTCATGAGATTTGAACATCATGGAGGAGTTCAAAAGTGTCAAACTGGGCCGGTCTCCATTTTATGAGTCCGGAGACCGAGGATAAAACTACAAGTCCCTGGTTCAGATTTGACTCGTCTGAATCCAAACACAGCAGCGTTCTTCCACCAGGCCAGATGAGTTGATCATGATAACAAGATATCTTCATGCTACTACAACACACAAACTCATCACAAGAAAAGACTTCATGGTGGAACAACAAATCTCCTCCCAATGGGAAAACATTGAGTTGAACAATCAACTTTTCCATGATGACATGGAGAGCTTGGCAGCAGCAGCAGGCTTCCATTGGGGCTGATATGCCAGCTCCACTTAGCCTTCTTTGGAATGGTTTCACCTGGAGTGATGCTGTTATTGAGACCTTTTATCTGGAACAACACCACCTGCATGGAGACTGAGGACTTCAACAGATGCAGATGTTGACCCAGAATAAATCTAAATATTCCAGATGTGTTAAATCAATCCAGCAGCAGTGGTGGGAGCGTCGTAAACTCACTCACTCAGCAGCCGTCAGCCTCCTTACCTGCAAGGAGTCCAGCCTGATGTGGTCTCTGTTGTCTGCTCCCAGAGGTGGTCTGTCACCTCTGAACCAGGGGGCTCATCTCTCTGGTGGGAGGGCAGTGGAGGAGCTGCAGCGGGGGAGGCCAGGATGGGCTCCTGTAGGAGGAGCTCTGGCCCTCCTTCAGCACCAGCCAGTGGGAGGGAGTTTGGAAATGTGAGGGGACACAGGAGGAGCTACAGGGGGAGGGAAGGTGGATCAGAACCGTTCTAACAAGAGCGCTGAGGGGACACAGGAGGAGCTACAGGGGGAGGGAAGGTGGATCAGAACCGTTCTAACAAGAGCGCTGAGGGGACACAGGAGGAGCTACAGGGGGAGGGAAGGTGGATCAGAACCGTTCTAACAAGAGCCTGAGGGGACACAGGAGGAGCACATGAGCAATTCTTACTAAATCACTGTCGCATCATTTTGAGATCATTAGCAATTCTTACTAAATCACTGTCGCATCATTTTGAGATCATTAGCAATTCTTACTAAATCACTGTCGCATCATTTTGAGATCTTTAGCAATTCTTCTGACATCACTGTCGCATTATTTTGAGGTTCGTAGCAACTCTTACTACATGACTGTCAGCATCACTTTGAGGTTGTTCGAAACTCTTACTACATTACTGTAAGCATCACTGAGTTTATTAGCAACTATCACTACATAACTGTTAGCATCATTTTGAGTTCATTAGCAATTCTTACTCCATCACTGTCGCATTATTTTGAGGTTCGTAGCAACTCATCCTACATGACTGTCAGCATCACTTTGAGGTTATTCGAAACTTTCACTACATTACTGTTAGCATCATTTTGAGTTTATTAGCAATTCTTACTGCATCACTGTTCCATCAATTGGAGATCATGAGCAATTTTCACGACATCACTGTAGCATTATTTTGAGGTTATTAGCAACTCTTACTACATTACTGTTAGAATCATTTTGAGTTCATTAGCAATTCTTCCGACATCACTGTCAAATTTTATTGAGGTTAGTAGCAACTCTTACTACATTACTGTAAGCATCACTGAGTTTATTAGCAACTATCACTACATTACTGTTAGCATCATTTTGAGTTCATTAGCAGTCCTTACGACATCACTGTTGCGTTATTTTGAAGTTAGTCGCAACTCTTACTAGAAAGAAAGAAAGAAAGCTCATCCCAGCTTCTTCAGCCTTCCCACCAGTAACTCCAGCAGACCCTGCAGGCTGCCCCGCCGCCGCTCTGCTGCCCCCCGAGTCGAGCCGAACCGCGCTCAGGAACACGGAAACTGAATCCCTAATCCTAAATCCCTTACCGCTCCACCGGGTCAAGTAAGGATTCCCTTAACTATTTTTTCTGGGCAGAGAAACAGCTCAGTGTGTTGTGTAATGTCTATGAATGCTCTGTTTATGTGACGAAGTCCTGTAATTAGCAGAAATTACATAGCATTATATGTTATTTATTGACGTTAGTTATTAAAAACTGTGACACCACAAGAAGGTGTTACCGGTTATTAATACTGCACAAGTGTGTTAACACACACATTTTTGGGTTCACCTTTGTCCTCTCTCTCTCTGTCTGTCTGTCTGTCTGTCTGTCTCTCTCTCTCTCTCTCTCTCTCTCTCTCTCTCTAAGCGCTCCGATTAGTTATTAACATTCCATAAGTTCTACCTCCACGGTGCTAACTAGCGGCTAGGTATCCTAGCTGTTAGCCTAGCTGTTAGCACTGCTGCGACGCTAAGTGGTTGCGAGGCAACCAGACTCCCCCCTCCCCTTCCTTCCTCCCTCACTCACACGTTTACACACACACACACACACACACACACACACACACACACACACACACACACACACACACACATATTATCACTTGTGTCTTTCGTTAGATAACAGTTGTACCAACGTGTTGCTGATTGATGGATGCACTGTTAATAAATATATTTTTATTATAAGAGAGAAGTCGTAGTGTCTTTTGTGTACCAACTTGTGGTCACGTGTCTCATCAATAGCAGTGCTTTGATCTCATCCTCCAACATCAGAGCTGTCCCTTGGTTGTTCATGTTACAGAATATTGACTGTTAGTAGATAAACTCTGTTAGAGACTGGTAACTGTTACAAGTTTGGTCGTATTTTAGTTTCCCTGAACTCATCAGGGTGGCGCCCCGAATAATTAATTTTTAATATTAATTAGTAATTTATTTAATAATCGATAATTATATTCATAATTATCAATTATCATTATTTTTGACCAATTCGCTCTTCAGCACACAACATAGGTCACTGTGACTCAGCCTGCAGCAGTGAGATCTGCTCCAGGAGCCTCCGTCTCCCTCCCATGTTCAACCAGTCAGGATGTTTATAGTGGGAACCGTTTATCCTGGTACCAGCAGAGAGAAGGAGAACCTCCTAAACCTCTCATTTACTGGGCCACCTCGAGAGCATCAGGGACTCCAGCTCGTTTTTCAGGCAGTGGATCAAACTCTGGCTTCACTCTGACCATCAGTGGAGTTCAGGCTGAAGATGCAGCCGTTTATCACTGTCAGAGTCTTCACAGCATCAACAGTCAGTGGGTGTTCACACTGTGAAAAACCATTGTACAAAAACCTCCCTCAGTCACACTGAAGTGAAACTGAACTGACTGCTGCAGCTGGGAGCTGCTGACACACACACACACACACACACACACACACACACACACACACTCACACACACACACACACTCACACACTCACACACACACACACACACACACACACAGGCTTGATGAGAAGAACTAGAACTAGAAGAACTAGGATTCAGATTTTCTGCTGATGACGTTGTGATCTTCATCACCAATTCTTCATCCTGATTGTGGTCCTTCATCAGATTAGCAGCTTCTCTCTGATGATGTCACTCACATCAACTTTGCTTCTGCTTGGATTTTCAATGAACTTCAAGAAAAACCAGCAGCAGCAGCAGGGAGGGACGACTGGACCCTGCAGAGAGAGACTGATCAGCTCTAAAAGGGGACAGGAGGCTGAGACTTCTGCTGCTCGTCCTCACACGACTCTGCTGAGGAGACTTTTGGAGGAAACTCGTCTTCGGTTGCTCATTTCTCTCTGAGCTCAGTAACCATAGCAACCGAGAGGCATCGCTGCTGGACCGTGACAACAGACGGTTTCAGAACTAAAGATAAAAAGAAGAGAGAACTCACCGTTCCTAAGTTTCAACAGCCAAAATAAAAGCAGCTTTGGAAAGTTTGAAAAACCACCAGAATGAACACTTGTTGGTTCATCTGGTTTGGTTTCACTGAAGCCAAACACAAGATCCAGATTTTCCTGGTCCTCCTGCTAGCAGGCGTCCCTGACTGGACTAAACTACACCAAACAAAACTGTTTGTCAGGACAAGTTGATTTTACAGAGCGTGGAGAGAATTTTGAATTGAAACCATCTTTTTATTGCAACAGGAAAAGATGGAGGTCAACATGACACAAGAACCCATCTTCAACAGACGCAGTGAGAACCCACAGAACACTGAGGTTCTCAGAGCGTCTGTGAGCCCCACTGAGCCAAAAACTCTTCCACATTGTTCACTGGTGAATCAGAACTAAAATCTAGCCTGATTCTGGCTTCACCACGGACACAAACACAAATGAACAAACAACAAGTAGACGCTCCCTGACTGAATTCTACCACCTGACAGACTGAAGGCTCATATTGGTGATGCAGGTAGGTGCTGCCCCCTAGTGACCCAATGGAGAACGACATGTAATGACATGCACGTTCTACATTTTCCATTTCTTGAGGCCGTTACATAAAAATATGAAGTTGATCCAAGTCAGAAACCCTCAAACTGGATGTGAGTCCAGTTGTTTAAAGTAGAGTCAATGGTGACACCCCAGTAGTTTGTAGTCTGCTGGGTATCATAGAATGTTTGCTAGTGAATGAAACGTGGCAGCCCTGCACCAACTGCTCAGAGTCCATGTTGCCTGGGTGGACTGCATGTTTGTGTTCCGTCGTCTGTCTTGGAAGCCTCGTCTGCTTCTTCCTCCACAGAACTCTTTGCTCACAGGACATTCCAGTCTGTTCATGACAGATGTGGTTTTCCAGGTCATGGAATGATTCATAGGGAATTGTTTTTGGGAGGCAGCGTCCTGGAGGGTTTGGTTTGCTCTCCGTTTGCTCAGTGATTAAATAGAAACCAACCTTTGACATGACAGTGCAGTGTGGCTGATGTTTGTGTCAAGTAAGTTGCATGGAACAAACAGCACTGCAAACTGGGTTTCAGCTGGAGGTTCAGAGGAAAGTAGAGAAGTCTTCCGGGGGCCTGGAGCTCTGTGGTGGGTTGGAGCTGAACTGGAGAGGATTGATGGTAGAGGACTAGGAACACGTCACTGGAACCAGAACCACACTGCAAGCCAGTTTGCTCTCTTGCTTCCTTCCAAACGTTCAAATGTTCCATTAGAAGTGGAACCTTCCTGTCTCACTTTACTGAGTCCCAGTGAGGGTGTGGCTAATCTGAACAGGTCAGACCAGCGTTGACTGCACACTCCAAACATCTTATTAGGAAGGGGTGGTGAACACAAACATGCTAACTTCCTTAGCGCGAGCCAGAGACCAGTCAGTTTACAGTCCAGCCCTCATTTGGTCTCAAGCTTTTGGTTTGTGAGTGAAAGAAGAATGGAATCCAATGTTGTTGAGGAAGTCAAATCAGCTGAAACTCAAACATTTCTGTTTTAATGGAGAAACTCCTGGTAAAATCTGGTTTTACCATCAAAAATAATCTAAATGTTCTTTTCACCTTCAAACAAACTTTCCTTTCCCCGTGAACAATGAGCATAAATCAGCTGCAGCCATGTTTTAGGAATGTTCCTACTGTGTAGTGACCAGTGAGGAGAGGCTGTTACCATGGGGACAATGTTTACTTTGTCCTGTTACTAGGAGGAGGGATTTACCTGTGGCTGAGCATCGAAGGCAGCTTCAAGGAACCAGAAATGCCCTTATTTGGACATGACTTGGTTGAAGGATTCCCCTGAAATTCAAGGCCCTGAATGGGAAAGTATTTACAAACCTGGTAACTTAAACAACAAACCAGTCAAACCACAGCTACCAGTTTAAGCTTCAGACTTGGAGGTTCATGTTCATGATCGACTTCCAAAACTTGACTTCAGAAATCTTTGAACCCAGGATATTTTTTTACTCTTTGATTTCAGAATTTTGTCTTTGATGTCATCGTGACACAATGGACCGAACCTCTAGATTTGATAGTCTACTGCCCTCTGGTGGTGAGGCAGTGGGGATGCAGGTGATCTGCTGGTCTGGTTGAACGTGAGTGGACAGAAACCTTGTTGAGGTGACTGGGAGTTCCTGACTGTGGTGAGCTGCCTTGCTTCTCCTCAGGTCTTCATGGTGGCTTTCTGCTGGACTGTTGTTGAAGGGAACATGGCATCGTATCATTTTCAGCTCTGACATCTGGACAGTGGACAGATGTGACATCATCATGGTCTCACTGCCTGCTTTGTTCATGGATCAATGGAACGTTGTGTTGGAACCTTTATTGTAGAACTGCTATGAGCTGAGAGCTCAGTGTTGTTGGAACAACGCAGCTCCACATGGGACTGATGTGATGAAGAGGTTTTTATTGAGCTGAAGCAGGAGAGCAACAATCAAAATGGAGCAGCAAACATTCTGATGGCAACGCTTACAGAGGAAAACTGTTGCAGAGTTCAGAGTCCCAGTGAGTCAGGTCAGGACTGGGAACACTGGTCTCTCCTCAGCACCTCTGACACTGGAGTCTGGGAGCCCTGGGTGGCCTCACAGCTCACCGAGCCCACCTTCCTCCACTGGTCTGCAGGGAGCCTCAGGGTGCTGCTCCAGCTGTAGAGGCCGTCCTTCTCCAGCACCCCGGGGCTCCTGCTCTCCTCCCCGCCGCCGCTGCTGCCGTCCACCTTCCAGGCCAGACTCCAGTCTGAAGGGAAGCCCTTGTTGGCCAGACACACCAGCGTGACCCTCTCCTGCTGCAGCTCCTGGCTGGAGGGGGGCAGCACCGTCAGGGAGGGAGGGACATCACCTAGAAGACACCGCTCAGATTAGAGGACGGGGCAGCTGTCAATCAAACCCTGCTGCTTGGACACCAGGACTGTGAGAGCAGATTTCCTCTTGAAGGAGTTTCTGTCAGATGTTTCTCTGCTCCAGCAGTCACTCACTCACACATTGTTTCACTTCCCTTCAAGAAGCGGCTCAGAAAAAGTCCTCACCGCCCAAATAGAAGCAGGACCCTGACAATGGAGGAAAGCCCCTTTGGCAGCAGCTCCACTTTGAAAACTGCCATCAACTGAAGCTTCTCTGTTCAGTCATGAAGATGAAGAACAAAGAAACCCCACACATTCCAATCTCCCTGATTCAGCTGCTGGTAGAATGGACTTGTAGCAGATTGAGTCCTTGAACAGAGGGGTTCACCTCACTGAGGCTGACAGTCTCCAAGCAGAGTGAAGCAACCAGCACCAATGATTCTACAGGGGATTTTCAACCTGCACTCATCAAACACTGCAAATGAGTGACAAGCAAACGGCAAATTAGAAAATTACATTGAAATGAAATGAAATCTGTTCCATTCACCATGTAAAACCGGGCCATTTTCAAATGGAAGCGTCCGTTCTTCTTGATGTGGACTTCAGTCCTCACTCATCAAACAGTTCAAACTGAAGGGAAACCCATTGGATCATTTCTACACTTCAAGGAGTTCAATTTCAGTCTGACAGGAATTTGGACAGAAACCTTCTTGGAGTTGTTCTCCACGTTAAAGCAGGAGAACTCAACACATCAACACACAAACTGTTAAAAACACACAAAAACTCTGCTGCAAATGTTCCCAGATGGAATTTCCAACCAAACTGGACAACATTTTCCTCAGAGTTTGAGCAGAAACTTACGTCCAACATCCAGTCTGGTTCCTCCACCGAACGTCCACCACAGTGACACAAACTCATTGAGGCGCCGTACAAAAACCTCTGACTGTAGAGACACGACTCTCTGACTGGGAAACACACACCCACTTGAGTCAGAAGCCAGCAGTCAAACGTCTGAGCTGCTTTGAACCCTGCCAGCACAGCAGCAGGTCAACAAGTCTGCTTCCATATTCTAGATGGTCATGAATCGAGAGATTAGACCTGAAAATGAAGAGAAGTCATGGAAGCTACGGAGCCCCAGAGCGGCCAAAGAGAGACTTGAACAAGTTCCCTCAGTTCATCAATCCATGGCCAGGAGATAGAACCTGTTCCCTCTGATGCAGAACTTGGAACCGGCTCTATTTGATGACCACAAATGAACGAGGTTCATCATTAAAAAATCAAAAAAATCAAATGAATCCCATTGTGGGAGCAACATCTGGCTCCAACATGTGTTTTCTGTCTCTCTGGCCTCTCCAGGGCTCCGTACTCATCACATGAAGGTCAGAGCAGCTAAAAAAAGGAGCTCTGACACATCCTGATCAATACTCTGATCAGGTGATTGATTGATTGACGGATGCAGCAGCAGCATCAGAGCGTCCACGTCTCTGCTGAGTCCCTCTGAACATTTCCATAGAGAGACACTTTGCATGAGCAGCACCATGCTCCAGTGCTCCGGGACACTTTATAGTCCTGAGACTTGAACCCTGGATGACTGACAGCTGTCCGTCACCACAACAGAAGCCACAGAAACCTGCTCATCAGAAACATGGCGTTGACCTCCGCCGTCGTCTGGACGCTCCTCTGCTGCTGCTTGACAGGTAAAGTCCAGAGGGTCCAGCTGCTGTCCTCCATCAACATGGGTCCTCTGAGATGAAGCTGCTTGATGGTTGTGTGTGTGTCTCCTCAGAGTCCAGAGGTCAGGTCACCGTGACTCAGCCTGCAGCAGTGAGATCTGCTCCAGGAGACTCCGTCTCCCTCCCATGTTCAACCAGTCAGGATGTGCACTCTGACAGTTATGGCCACTATTTAGCCTGGTACCAGCAGAGAGAAGGAGAACCTCCTAAACTTCTCATTTACCTGGCAACCTCGAGAGCATCAGGGATTCCAGCTCGTTTTTCAGGCAGTGGATCAAACTCTGGCTTCACTCTGACCATCAGTGGAGTTCAGGCTGAAGATGCAGCCGTTTATCACTGTCAGAGTTCACAGCATCAACAGTCAGTGGGTGTTCACACTGTGAAAAACCATCGTACAAAAACCTCCCTCAGTCACACTGAAGTGAAACTGAACTGACTGCTGCAGCTGGGAGCTGCTGACACACACACACACACACTCACACACACACACACACACACACTCACACACACACACACACACACACTCACACACACACACACACACACACGCACGCACACACACACACACTCACACACACACACACTCACACACACACACACACACACACACAGGCTTGATGAGAAGAACTAGAACTAGAAGAACTAGGATTCAGATTTTCTGCTGATGACGTTGTGATCTTCATCCCCAATTCTTCATCCTGATTGTGGTCCTTCATCAGATTAGCAGCTTCTCTCTGATGATGTCACTCACATCAACTGTGCTTCTGCTTGGATTTTCAATGAACTTCAAGAAAAACCAGCAGCAGCAGCAGGGAGGGACGACTGGACCCTGCAGAGAGAGACTGATCAGCTCTAAAAGGGACAGGAGGCTGAGACTTCTGCTGCTCGTCCTCACACGACTCTGCTGAGGAGACTTTTGGAGGAAACTCGTCTTCGGTCGCTCATTTCTCTCTGAGCTCAGTAACCATAGCAACCGAGAGGCATCGCTGCTGGACCGTGACAACAGACGGTTTCAGAACTAAAGATAAAAAGAAGAGAGAACTCACCGTTCCTAAGTTTCAACAGCCAAAATAAAAGCAGCTTTGGAAAGTTTGAAAAACCACCAGAATGAACACTTGTTGGTTCATCTGGTTTGGTTTCACTGAAGCCAAACACAAGATCCAGATTTTCCTGGTCCTCCTGCTAGCAGGCGTCCCTGACTGGACTAAACTACACCAAACAAAACTGTTTGTCAGGACAAGTTGATTTTACAGAGCATGGAGAGAATTTTGAATTGAAACCATCTTTGTATTGCAACAGGAAAAGATGGAGGTCAACATGACACAAGAACCCATCTTCAACAGACGCAGTGAGAACCCACAGAACACTGAGGTTCTCAGAGCGTCTGTGAGCCCCACTGAGCCAAAAACTCTTCCACATTGTTCACTGGTGAATCAGAACTAAAATCTAGCCTGATTCTGGCTTCACCACGGACACAAACATTGGCAGCAGCTCTTTATCCAAACCTTCTCCATTTGTTTGTTCTTCTTTTGTCAATGGACAACTTGGCTTCTCCCGCAACAAACTTGAATATTTGCCAGGTTTCTGCCCATTGTTCTCCTTTGGACCTTCACTAAAATAAAAGCAGTCTGAGCCCAGATCCCATTGCATCATGCAGAGATAAAATCCTACCAACCAAACAAACCCCTGAGTCTGGGACAGTCCAAATATCAGTGTTAGATGGTTTCAGGCTCTTGGCAGAAGGGACACTGGGCAGAGACACCAGGGTCCATTTGAAGCAGAGGTGTTGACCACTAAAGTTCCATGAAGGATTCACCACTGCAAACCTGCAGACCTCTGATTTCAAGGTGCTTGATACAACAGCCTCCACACCAGCTTGCAGCCGTCCTCTACCTTTAGTCTGTCTCAACACACAGTGTCCCTTCTCCCTCCCAGCTCTCCCTTGTTGAAGGCCTTCACTCAGCATTTGGAACACCCAGCACGTTCAGGTCTGCAGCCAGAACTCACAGAACTCTTGTCCATTAAAAAAGTCCCTTCATACGTCCAGCTGGGGAACCGTTAAGATTTCAATGTGCTTCATGTCAGAAATATCAAGACCAAAGTCCTGGACCCAGGCACCCTCTGTGTCTGGATCAGTGATGAACCTGTGAAGTTCAGGAGCTGAGAGGCTGCCACGGCCGCACTGAAATCTAGACTCCCTGATCTGAAAGAGGCCAGAGCAGCACTGTGTGGCTCTGAACTGGCGTTTGGGGGAGTCACTACTTTGAAGGAGCAGGCCCAAGCCGCTCACTCCCCATGGGCCAGATTTATGATGCAAGGGATCCTCAACACTGAGGTATCAATTAGTATGCAAGTAATTCTACACAAACCTGGTCAATGACTGCCAGAATGTTTTTGATTTTTATTCATGACAAATAACATTTAATGTACTGCAGTAGTTTCCAATATATTCCACTATATTCTTGTTTGATACAAGAGGCTTTAATCTGTGCCTTTGATGTCATCATAAATATATGAAGGCCTTGTTTCAGTGTCAGGAACCAATCAGAGCAGCCTCCTCCTGACTAAACAGCTCTACTCATCAAGCCCCTGACCCCAGACTCTTCTTGGTGAACTGATCAGAGATCAGATTAGTAGAGAAGCAGTGACACAAAGGGAAACTTCCTCATTCCCTGAACGCAGCTTCATCAAACAGAGCAATGCTAACTGTTCACCTGCAGTCGTGATGTCATCAGGACAGGAAGTTGATCAAACGTGTAACCTCGATGAGAGACATATCATTAATTGTGTTACTGCTCCTTTAATAAGTGCCGGTCAGGTGACTACAGCGGCCCCTGCAGTAGAGAGGGAGAATAACGAAAGCAAGAGCAGCACGCTACAGACAGCAGACGGACGACTCGAGAATGAGAGAGGAAAGAGTAAACAAAGCAGACTCTTTTGAGGTTTTCTCCTTGGTCCCTTCATTTTTTGAGAAGACACTGGACTCAACTGCTGTCCATGATTCTGGATTGTGTTGATTGCGTTGTGAACGAGGATTTGGCCAGGTTTTGTAGGCGGGATCACTGGTGTGCGAACACACCTGACGCTGTGGAGAAAAGATGGCGAGCCACCCACAGGAGAGAGAGAGTCGGAGTGGAAAATGGCGCTGCAAACCTCACCCACCCAGGTGACACTGACCCTGACGGTGGGATTGTGGTAGGACAGAACTGACAGGTTTCACAGAGACACCTTGAATTTCTTTTGGACTGATAACGGACTGAACGAAAAGACTGGTGCTGAAAGGGAGAGACTCTGATTATTGATTTGTGAGATTGAGTTGTAAATTGAAATACTTTGGCCCTGAGTTTTATTTTTATAACTTCGTTTTGTTCACGTTTCCTGATTGTGTGCCAAATCGGTGTTACATGAGTGGGTTGTTGAAAGGGAGTTCAAGCTTGGATAGAGCCGGTGAAACAACCCAACAGGAAGAGGGAACGTAGAACTAAAACTCATCAATAGGCTGAACCAAGATCAAATGAGAACCTAGACTGAGGAAACTCAAACAGACACCGTGAAGTAAACAAACAATCATAGAAATCCAGCCACCAAATTAAATCTCAACTCAAATAAGTCGGGTTAACTTCAAATAAGACTCAAAAGAGGTCAATAACCTGATTCTCCTGAGGTCTGGTTTCTGTCTGTTGGTTGGAGGGAGACTCCTTTATTGAATGTGTGTGGATGTAAAGGGTTTGGTACCACTAGTTTTTGTTTTTCTGACATTTTCTGTCTATAAAGAAGTCGGCAGTTTTATTCACTGACTAGTCTGTGGTCTGTTATTCTTGCATTAGAATCAACCACTCACATGAGCCTAAAATCTCTGGTCCTCCACCTGAAGTGAGACACATGGGAACTTTGACCCTCATCAACCATGCAGGGAGGAGTTCTCAGAGTTTGATTGTGCTGATGAATCATCAGAACTCTCCATCACGCCGTGACGAGGACATCTCAGTGTCAAATCTGTCATTTCCTGCTGCCAGTAGGTGGCGCTGTGGTCGCTACTGACCTGTAGATGTGTTCAGACTGGGATGTTGATCAAACCTGGAAGTTTCAAACAGACCTGACAGGTGGAGAGGATTCAGAAGAGTTGAAGCTTCATTTTAGTTGGAGCCTGAAAATGAGGTGAGACTGAGGGCTCACAGGAGTTGCAGGTAGGTGCTGCCCCCTAGTGACCCAGTGGAGAATGACATGTAATGACATGAACGTTCTCCATTTTTCCAGTTCTTGACTTCATTCATCCTCAAACTTCTTCAAGCTGGAAGAGAGTGAGATCATTTAAAGTAGAGAGTCAATAATCAGCATCTCATCACTCATTTGTTCTCTGGTGGTGACCTCACGACTCAGCAGTGTGACATCACACATTTCGCTGATGTCATCCTCAAGTGTGTCACTCAGTTCATGCAGCCTTCATTGTTTTATTTTATTATTTCCTTTCACTTTGATCTTCACAAAGACAAAGTGCGTCTGATGGAGGCACGACTGATAGAGTGGAATGTTTCCATGTTGCCATGACAACGTGAGGCCCCTCACCTCCTCTGTTCCTTCTGCCGGTCGGCGTCAGAAGAGCAAGATGGCTGCTTCTCCATCTGGGTGGATGAGCAGCTCCTCCCATCTCAGGCAGACGCTCCCTGGCTGCATGTCAGCAGCTCCTCAAAGCTCCTTCTGGTTTCTTTGCTCTCCTGATGCTGCGCTGGTGGATTTGTCCACCTCTCATTCTCCAGGGTTCTCAGCCTCATGTTCTCTCCCTCCTGTTCCAGCTCCTCCAAGTTTCCAGTGGAAGTTTGGCTTTTGTTTGCTACTTTGTCTTTTCTCCTCTGTTGGTGCTTTGAGTTCCTTTGTTGTTCTTTGTCTTTTCATCATTCAAGCCTCCTTTTGTTGAACGCTCCTCTCCCCCGTCTGTATTCGGGTCCTGTTCTCCTCCACTTTGGCCGAGAAGGCGGCCCAACAAGAGTCACCAGTGATGTCACAGCTCCTGGATGCCCCGCCCCTTCATCTGGTGCAGGTGGTGTGATGTCACTGAATCCCACTCAGACCAAACCAGTCAGAGATCAGTGTGTTTGTGTCAGTGATGTCATCGCCGCTGACATCACAGCCCTCCATCCACACACGCCAGACTGAGGTGGAGGAGCAGATTAAACTAGAGAATAAAGAGGGTCTCACTTTGGAAAAAAATATTGAGTATATATATATATATATATTATATATATATATATAAAATATTCTCTAGTTTAATCTGCTGCAATAATAATGAGCATCTTTGTCAGTCTACTGATGAATGTCAGATATCTTTGATGACCAAACCTGGACGTTTGTCTCAGTTTGACTGGAAGTCTCATTCATTCATTTCTCCTCCATGATTTCCTGCAATGATTTCCTGGTTCTGCTCCATTCAGGTTCAGAGAGCTGAGATTAAAATCACTCAGGAATAAAAGAGGAGACACCAACAAGTCAGCATGGAAGAGGAGCAGCTTTTCAAACTGGTCAACCTGGCTGCTGGTCTGGGCCTCCCTTTGCCTCGGTGCTCCTTGAACCAGTGAAGGTCCTGGTCCAGTCTTCTCCACTGAGTCCTGGTCAACAGGGAGCACCTCCCCACCAGAGAGGTGCAGGGCAAAGGAAAGGAAAACTCCAACCAGAATGAACGCTGCACTAAAAACTGCCCTCCATTTCTTGAGGGGAACGTTGGGTCTTCCTCAGGCAAACGGCAGTCAGCAGTGGCTCAACATCTGAACTGAGCCCAGACCTGGTCAGCTGATCATTCACCAGCTCAGCCCCTCCCACTCATGATGAAGACCTTGAAAACCCCAACATCACCTCCTCCACCTCAGTCTGGCGTGTCTGGATGGAGGGCTGTGATGTCAGCGGCGATGACATCACTGACACAAACACACTGATCTCTGACTGGTTTGGTCTGAGTGGGATTCAGTGACATCACACGACCTGCACCAGATGAAGGGGCGGGGCATCCAGGAGCTGTGACATCACTGGTGACTCTTGTTGGGCCGCCTTCTTGGCCAAAGTGGAGGAGAACAGGACCCAAATACAGACGGGGGAGAGGAGCGTTCAACAAAAGGAGGCTTGAATGATGAAAAGACAAAGAACAACAAAGGAACTCAAAGCACCAACAGAGGAGAAAAGACAAAGTAGCAAACAAAAGCCAAACTTCCACTGGAAACTTGGAGGAGCTGGAACAGGAGGGAGAGAACATGAGGCTGAGAACCCTGGAGAATGAGAGGTGGACAAATCCACCAGCGCAGCATCAGGAGAGCAAAGAAACCAGAAGGAGCTTTGAGGAGCTGCTGACATGCAGCCAGGGAGCGTCTGCCTGAGATGGGAGGAGCTGCTCATCCACCCAGATGGAGAAGCAGCCATCTTGCTCTTCTGACGCCGACCGGCAGAAGGAACAGAGGAGGTGAGGGGCCTCACGTTGTCATGGCAACATGGAAACATTCCACTCTGTCAGTGGTGCCTCCATCAGACGCACTTTGTCTTTGTGAAGATCAAAGTGAAAGGAAATAATAAAATAAAACAATGAAGGCTGCATGAACTGAGTGACACACTTGAGGATGACATCAGCGAAATGTGTGATGTCACACTGCTGAGTCGTGAGGTCACCACCAGAGAACAAATGAGTGATGAGATGCTGATTATTGACTCTCTACTTTAAATGATCTCACTCTCTTCCAGCTTGAAGAAGTTTGAGGATGAATGAAGTCAAGAACTGGAAAAATGGAGAACGTTCATGTCATTACATGTTGTTCTCCACTGGGTCACTAGGGGGCAGCACCTACCTGCAACTCCTGTGAGCCCTCAGTCTCACCTCATTTTCAGGCTCCAACTAAAATGAAGCTTCAACTCTTCTGAATCCTCTCCACCTGTCAGATCTGTTTGAAACTTCCAGGTTTGATCAACATCCCAGTCTGAACACATCTACAGGTCAGCAGTGACCACAGCGCCACCTACTGGCAACAGGAAATGACAGATTTGACACTGAGATGTCCTCATGTAGCCTGTTCATGGTGTCCTGCTCAGATGTGGTCAGACCCACCCTGAGAGTTTGGGGAGAACCCTTGAAGCCTGGGACTTCAGGTCAACGCTGAGACCACGGCGTGATGGAGAGTTCTGATGATTCATCATCACAATCAAACTCTGATAACTCCTCCCTCCCTGGTTGATCTGAGTCAAAGTTCCCATGTCTGATCAACTTCCTGTCCTGATGACATCACTACTGCAGGTGAACAGTTAGCATTGCTCTGTTTGATGAAGCTGCGTTCAGGGAATGAGGAAGTTTCCCTTTGTGTCACTGCTTCTCTACTAATCTGATCTCTGATCAGTTCACCAAGAAGAGTCTGGGGTCAGGGGCTTGATGAGTAGAGCTGTTTAGTCAGGAGGAGGCTGCTCTGCTTGGTTCCTGACACTGAAACAAGACCTTCATGTATTTATGATGACATCACCAATAGGAGCCTTCAGTCTGTCAGGGGGTAGAATTCAGTCAGCACCAATGACATCAGAGTCAGAGACAGACATCAAAGTATATTGGAAAATATACTGCAGTATAATAAATATTAGATTTCCATGTATGGGAACCTCACTCTCAAAAGTAAAAAGTATTCTTTGTGCTGGTCCAGGCCAAGATGGTGGTGTATGTGAGCTGAAGGAGGAGGGTGGGTTCTGTTCCTGTGTGTGGAACTCATCAGATCCAGGATCCAGGATCCAGCTGGACTTCAGCTTTCATCAAATATCAGGAGATTTGGACTCATTTAGAAATGTGTGGTGCCACCAGAGAGTCCTGAGTCCTGAGTCCTGTGGAAGACGACAAGCTGTTGTTGGTGAACCTGCTGAAGATAAATGTGTGTGTGTGTGTGTGTGTGTGTGTGTGTGTGTACATACGTTCATGTCTGTGTAGGTCCATGTGTGTATCGTTCAGCATGAGTGTCTATAAACTGATCTTTTGATTGAAAGGAAGGGTGATTTTGTTGAGAATGTGATCATTCCAAGTACACAGTGAAATGCTTTAATATGTAAGAGCAGCAAATAAAACGGATTTTAAAAAATTAAAAATCTCTCTCTCTCTCACACCGTTGGTCAAGGCAGACACAAAGATCATGAGAATCTGGATCTTGTGTTTGGCTTCAGTGAAACCAAACCAGATGAACCAACAAGTGTTCATTCTGGTGGTTTTTCAAACTTTCCAAAGCTGCTTTTATTTTGGCTGTTGAAACTTAGTAACGGAGAGTTCTCTCTTCTTCTTATCTTTAGTTCTGAAACCGTCTGTTGTCACGGTCCAGCAGCGATGCCTCTCGGTTGCTATGGTTACTGAGCTCAGAGAGAAATGAGAGACCGAAGACGAGTTTCCTCCAAAAGTCTCCTCAGCAGAGTCGTGTGAGGACGAGCAGCAGAAGTCTCAGCCTCCTGTCCCCTTTTAGAGCTGATCAGTCTCTCTCTGCAGGGTCCAGTTGTCCCTCCCTGCTGCTGCTGCTGGTTTTTCTTGAAGTTCATTGAAAATCCAAGCAGAAGCAAAGTTGATGTGAGTGACATCATCAGAGAGAAGCTGCTAATCTGATGAAGGACCACAATCAGGATGAAGAATTGGGGATGAAGATCACAACGTCATCAGCAGAAAATCTGAATCCTAGTTCTTCTAGTTCTAGTTCTTCTAATCAAGCCTGTGTGTGTGTGTGTGTGTGTGTGTGTGTGTGTGTGTGTGTGTGTGTGTGTGTGTGTGTCAGCAGCTCCCAGCTGCAGCAGTCAGTTCAGTTTCACTTCAGTGTGACTGAGGGAGGTTTTTGTTCGATGGTTTTTCACAGTGTGAACACCCACTGACTGTTGATGCTGTGAAGACTCTGACAGTGATAAACGGCTGCATCTTCAGCCTGAACTCCACTGATGGTCAGAGTGAAGCCAGAGTTTGATCCACTGCCTGAAAAACGAGCTGGAATCCCTGATGCTCTCGAGGTTGCCAGGTAAATGAGAAGTTTAGGAGGTTCTCCTTCTCTCTGCTGGTACCAGGATAAACGGTTCCCACTATAAACATCCTGACTGGTTGAACATGGGAGGGAGACGGAGGCTCCTGGAGCAGATCTCACTGCTGCAGGCTGAGTCACGGTGACCTCTGTTGTGCGCTGAAGAGCGAATTGGTCAAAAATAATGATAATTGATAATTATGAATATAATTATCAATTAATAAATAAATTAATAAATAATATTAATATTAATTATTCGGGGCACCACCCTGAAGAGTTCAGGGAAACTAACATACGACCAAACTTGTAACAGTTACCAGTCTCTAACAGAGTTTATCTACTAACAGTCAATATTCTGTAACATTAACGACCAAGGGACAGCTCTGATGTTGGAGGATGAGATCAGAGCACTGCTATTGCTGAGACACGTGACCACAAGTTGGTACACAAAAGACACTACGACTCCTCTCTTATCATAAAAATATATTTATTAACAGTGCATCCATCAATCAGCAACACGTTGGTATAACGGTTATCTAACCAAAAGAAACAAGTGATAATATGTGTGTGTGTGTGTGTGTGTGTGTGTGTGTGTGTAAACATGTGTGTGAGGGAGTAAGGAAGGGGAGGGGGGGGAGTCTGGTTGCCTAGCAACCACGTCGCGTCACAGCGAGGCTAACAGCTAGGCTAGTTAGCTGAGGCCAGCTAGCCGCTAGTTAGCACCGTGGAGGTAGAACTTATGGAATGTTAATAACTCAGCGTAGCGCTTAGCAAGAGAGAGAGAGAGAGAGAGAGAGAGAGAGAAAGAGAGAGAGGACAAAGGTAAACCCAAAAACGTGTTAACACACTTGTGCAGTATTAATAACCGGTAACACCTTCTTGAGAGGTCACAGTTATTAATAACTAACATCAATAAATAATATATAATTCTATGTAATTTCTGCTAATTACAGGACTTCGTCTCATCAACAGAGCATTCATAGACATTATAGAACACACTGAGCTATTTCTCTGCCCAGAAAATGCCTAGTTAAGGGAATCCTTACTTGACCCGGTGGAGCGGTAAGGGATTCGATTTCCATGTTCCGGAGCGCGGTTCAGCTCGACTCGGAGGGCAGCAGAGCGGCGGCGGGGCAGCCTGCAGGGTCTGCTGGAGTTACTGGTGGGAAGGATGAAGAAGCTGGGATGAGCTTTCTTTCACCAGGGACCAGTTCACGTGGATTGCGTGGCTCGACGGTGGCTTCTCTGGACGCTGTGACAGGAGGGAGAGAGGTGTCCTTGTGGAGTCTCTGTCATCACTGCACTGCCCACTTGAGGTCCAAGTGGAGAACCGGAGAGGTTGAAGACCACTGGAGAGGTTGAACCTTCTGAAGACGCTGAAAACCACCAAAGAGAAGAAAATCACAGAAGAGAAAGAATCTTCTCCGCACTGAATTTTTTATGTGTGAGACAGATGATGTCACTTCCCGTGGGATGGTACTGGCTCTCAGCCAATAGCATTTTGACAGGCAACTTCCGGTCAGACTGACTCACAGGTTCTTGGAGGGTGGGGGCCGTGGCCAGAATCATCACCCCTTTTTACAACCCTTTGTTCAAGAACATGTGGCCATTTGAATTCAGGCTTTGAAAAGGGGTGTTAGGCCTCACAGGCCGAAAGCCTTTCTTCAGCTGGACTAACTGCCACATCTCTGAATTCATCTCTTGGTCTGGTTGAGTTGGGAAAAGAGTTGCTTAAAACCTCAAAATGATGCTACAGTGATGTAGTGAGAGTTGCTACGAACCTAAAAATGATGCAGACAGTAATGTAGTGAGAGTTTCTACTAACCTCAAAATGATGGTCCACAGCAGCCCAGCCTGGAGGGAATTCAGCTGGAAGTTAAGAGTAAGATATTTTAAAACTCCTTTGATAATAGCTAGTTACGACAGCAAGTGTTCCCCCCTGTGCTGGAGAGGTTGTGGCATAACAGGGGACTTTTCCCACATCTTCTGGGACTGTCCTAAATTGGTAAAATTCTGGGAAGAGATGAAACGACAAATAAGTGAGATTTTAAAAATAAATAGACCAATTGAACCACAGCAACTGACTTTGGGTACAGCATCAATAATTGATTTAGGGAAAAACCAGGTGTTTTTGCAAAGGGTTCTTCTGTTAATTGCACATAAAATGATCACAGTAAATTGGCTCAAACACCACCCACCCACCCTGGACCAGTGGTACCAAAGGCTTAAGGATGTAAACTGCATGGAACGCATAACAGCAACCCTACGACTTCAGACTGACTTATATCTTGAAAAATGGGCACCCGTTATAATGTATTTGGAGAGATGAGAATATTGTCTCTATTTAACTGGGCTGGATGGTATTTTTATTCCTTGTTTTATTTTATGTTATTTTATTTTATTTTTCTCCCTCTTACTATTGTGGACATAATTAGACCTGCAAAGAATATTGTGTATTGAGTACCTTGTCATAGGGTTTTGGAATGATGTGTGTGACTCTGTCAAGGAACCTGTTCTAATAAATGTTCCAAAAAAAAAAAAATGATGGTCCATTGATGTAGTAAGAGTTGCTACTAACCTAAGAAATGATGCTAAAGTGATGTAATGATAGTTGCTAATAACCTAAGAAATGATGCTACAGTGATGTCGTGAGAGTTGCTACTCACCTCAAAATGATGCTGAAGTGATGTAATGAGAGTTGCAAAAAACCCAAGAAATTATGCTAAAGTGATGTAATGAGAGTTGCTACTAACCTAGGAAATGGTGCTACAGTGATGTGGTGAGAGTTGCAACGAACCTAAGAAATGATGCTAAAGTGATGTAATGATAGTTGCTTCTAACCAAGGAAATGGTGCTACAGTGATGTAGTGAGAGTTGCTACTAACCTCAAAATGATGCTACAGTGATGTGGTGAGAGTTGCTACTAACCTCAAAATGATGCTGACAGTGACGTAATGACAGTTGCAACAAACCTAATAAATGATGCTACAGTGATGTAATGAGAGTTGCTACAAACCTAATAAATTATGCGAAAGTGATGTAATGAGAGTTGGTACTAACCTAAGAAATGATGCTGACAGTAATGTGGTGAGTTGCTTAAAACCTCAAAATGATGCGATAGTGATGTAGTGAGAGCTGCGACTAACCTCAAAATGGTGCTCCAGTGATGTAGTGAGAGTTGCTTAAAACCTCAAAATGATGCGACAGTGATGTAGTGAGAGCTGCGACTAACCTCAAAATGGTGCTACAGTGATGTAGTGAGAGTTGCTACTATCCTCAAAATGAGGTGGCAGTGATGTAGTGAGAGTTGATACGAATCTCAAAATGATGCTTACAGTGATGTGGTGAGAGTTGCTATGATGCTCAAAATGATGCTACAGTGATGTATTGACAGTTGCAAAAAACCTAATAAATGATGCTAAAGTGATGTAATGAGAGTTGCTTCTAACCTAAGAAATGATGCTACAGTGATATAGTGAGAGTTGATACGAATCTCAAAATGATGCTACACTGATGTGGTGAGAGTTGCTATGATGCTCAAAATGATGCTGACAGTAATCTAGTGAGAGTTGCTTAAAAACTAAAATTGATGCTACAGTGATGTAATGAGAGTTGCTAAAAACCTAATAAATGATGCTACAGTGATGTAATGAGAGTTGCTAAAAACCTAATAAATTATGCGAAAGTAATGTAATGAGAGTTGGTACTAACCTAAGAAATGATGCTAAAGTGATATAGGGAGAGTCAAAATAATGCTAAAGTGTAAAGACAGTAATGTCGTGAGAGTTGCTACGAACCACAAAATGATGCGACAGTGATGTAATGAGAGTTGCTACTTACGTAAGAAATGATGCTACAGTGATGTGGTGAGAGTTGCTACTTACCTAAGAAATGATGCTACAGTGATGTGGTGAGAGTTGCTACGAACCTCAAAATGATGCTCCAGTGATGTAATGAGAGTTGCTACAAACCTAAGAAATGGTGCTACAGTTATGTAATTAGAGTTGCTACTTACCTAAGAAATCATGCTACAGTGATGTGGTGAGAGTTGCTACGAACCTCAAAATGATGCTCCAGTGATGTAATGAGAGTTGCTACAAACCTAAGAAATGATGCTACAGTTATGTAATTAGAGTTGCTACTTACCTAAGAAATCATGCTCCAGTGATGTGGTGAGAGTTGCTACGAACCTCAAAATGATGCTCCAGTGATGTAATGAGAGTTGCTACAAACCTAAGAAATGGTGCTACAGTTATGTAATTAGAGTTGCTACTTACCTAAGAAATCATGCTACAGTGATGTGGTGAGAGTTGCTACGAACCTCAAAATGATGCTACAGTGATGTAGTGAGATTTGCAACGATTCTCAAAATGATGCTACAGTGATGTAGTGAGAGTTGATCCTAATCTCAAAATGATGCTGACAGTGATGTGGTGAGAGTTGATAGTAATTTCAAAATCACGCTAACGTGATGTAATGAGAGTTGCTACTTACCTAAGAAATGATGCTACAGTGATGTAGTGAGATTTGCAACGATTCTCAAAATGATGCTACACTGATGTAGTGAGAGTTGACACTAATCTCAAAATGATGCTGACAGTGATGTGGTGAGAGTTGATAGTAATTTCAAAATCACGCTAAAGTGATGTAATGAGAGTTGCTACTTACCTAAGAAATGATGCTACAGTGATGTGGTGAGAGTTGCGACTATCCTCAAAATGATGCGACAGTGATGTCGTGAGAGTTGCTACGATCCTCAAAATGAGATGGCAGTTATGTAGTGAGAGTTGATACTAATCTCAAAATGATGCTGGAGTGATGTAATGAGATTTGCTACAAACCTAAGAAGTGATGCCACAGTGATGTGGTGAGAGTTGCTACGATCCTCAAAATGATGCTACAGTGATGTAATGAGAGTTCCTACGAATCTCAAAATGATGCTACAGTAATGTCGCGAGAGTTGCGACTATCCTCAAAATGATGCGACAGTGATGTAGTGAGATTTGCAACGATTCTCAAAATGATGCTACAGTGATGTAGTGAGAGTTGATACTAATCTCAAAATGATGCTGACAGTGATGTGGTGAGAGTTGATAGTAATTTCAAAATCACGCTAAAGTGATGTAATGAGAGTTGCTACTTTCCTAAGAAATGATGCTACAGTGATGTGGTGAGAGTTGACACTAATTTCAAAATAATGCTAAAGTGTAAAGACAGTAATGTCGTGAGAGTTGCTACGAACCGCAAAATGATGCGACAGTGATGTAATGAGAGTTGCTACTTACGTAAGAAATGATGCTACAGTGATGTGGTGAGAGTTGCTACTTACCTAAGAAATGATGCTACAGTGATGTGGTGAGAGTTGCTACGAACCTCAAAATGATGCTCCAGTGATGTAATGAGAGTTGCTACAAACCTAAGAAATGGTGCTACAGTTATGTAATTAGAGTTGCTACTTACCTCAGAAATCATGCTACAGTGATGTGGTGAGAGTTGCTACGAACTTCAAAATGATGCTCCAGTGATGTAATGAGAGTTGCTACAAACCTAAGAAATGGTGCTACAGTTATGTAATTAGAGTTGCAACTTACCTAAGAAATCATGCTACAGTGATGTGGTGAGAGTTGCTACGAACCTCAAAATGATGCTACAGTGATGTAATGAGAGTTGCTACGAATCTCAAAATGATGAGACAGTGATGTCGCGAGAGTTGCGACTATCCTCAAAATGATGCGACAGTGATGTAGTGAGAGTTGCAACGATTCTCAAAATGATGCGACAGTGATGTAGTGAGAGTTGATACTAATCTAAAATGATGCTGACAGTGATGTGGTGAGAGTTGCGACTATCCTCAAAATGATGCGACAGTGATGTAGTGAGAGTTGCAACGATTCTCAAAATGATGCTACAGTGATGTAGTGAGAGTTGATACTAATCTCAAAATGATGCTGACAGTGATGTGGTGAGAGTTGATAGTAATTTCAAAATCACGCTAAAGTGATGTAATGAGAGTTGCTACTTACCTAAGAAATGATGCTACAGTGATGTGGTGAGAGTTGCGACTATCCTCAAAATGATGCGACAGTGATGTCGTGAGAGTTGCTACGATCCTCAAAATGAGATGGTAGTTATGTAGTGAGAGTTGATACTAATCTCAAAATGATGCTGGAGTGATGTAATGAGATTTGCTACAAACCTAAGAAGTGATGCCACAGTGATGTGGTGAGAGTTGCTACGATCCTCAAAATGATGCTACAGTGATGTAATGAGAGTTGCAACGAATCACAAAATTATGCTAGAGTGATGTAATGAGATTTGCTACTAACCTAAGAAATTATGCTACAGTGATGTGATGAGAGTTGCTACAAATGTCAAAATGATGCGACAGTGATCGAGTGAGAGTTGCTACGATCCTCAAAATGATGCTACAATGATGTGGTGAGAGTTGCTACGAATCAGAAAAAGATGCTAGAGTGATGTCATGAGATTTCCTACAAACGAAAGAAATGATGCGACAGTGATGTGGTGAGAGTTGATTGTAATTTCAAAATCAAGCTAAAGTGATGTAATGAGAGTTGCTACTTACCTAAGAAATGATGCTACAGTGATGTGGTGAGAGTTGATACGAATCTCAAAATGAAGCTGACAGTGATGTGGTGAGAGTTGCAAATATCCTCAAAATTATGCGACAGTGATGTAGTGAGAGTTGCTACGAATCTCAAAATGATGCTAAAGTGATGTAATGAGAGTTGCTACTTACCTAAGAAATGATGCTACAGTGATGTCGTGAGAGTTGATACGAATCTCAAAATGAAGCTGACAGTGATGTGGTGAGAGTTGCAAATATCCTCAAAATGATGCGACAGTGATGTAGTGAGAGTTGCTACGATCCTCAAAATGATGCTAAAGTGATGTAATGAGAGTTGCGACAAACCTAAGAAGTGATGCTACAGTGATGTGGTGAGAGTTGATACTTATTTCAAAATAATGCTAAAGTGATGTAATGAGAGTTGCTACTTACCTAAGAAATGATGCGACAGTAATGTGGTGAGAGTTGTTACACACCTCAAAATGATGCTACAGTGATGTAATGAGAGTTGCTAGGAATCTCAAAATGATGCTCCAGTAATGTCGTGAGAGTTGCGACTATCCTCAAAATGATGCGACAGAGATGTAATGAGAGTTGCTACAAACGTAAGAAATGATGCAACAGTGATGTAATGAGAGTTGCTACGAACCTCAAAATGATGCTACAGTGATGTAATGAGAGTTGCTAAAAACCTAAGAAATGATGCTACAGCGATGTGGTGAGAGTTGATCGTAATTTCAAAATCATGCTAAAGTGATGTAAAGAGAGTTGCTACAAACCTAAGAAGTGATGCTACAGTGATGTGGTGAGAGTTGATAGTAATTTCAAAATATTGCTAAAGCGGTTGAATGAGAGTTGCTACTTCCCTAAAAAATGATGCTACAGTGATGTAGTGAGGTTTGCTACGAACCGCAAAATGATGCTACAGTGATGTAATGAGAGTTGCAACGAATCTCAAAATGATGCTAGAGTGATGTAATGAGATTTGCTACAAACCTAAGAAATGATGCTACAGGGATGTAATGAGAGTTGCTACAAATGTCCAAATGATGCTAGAGTGATGTAATGAGAGTTGCGACAAACCTCAGAAATGATGCTACAGTCATGTGCTGAGAGTTGATAGTAATTTCAAAATCATGCTAAAGTGATGTAATGAGAGTTGCTACTTACCTAAGAAATGATGCTACAGTGATGTGGTGAGAGTTGCTACGAACCTCAAAATGATGCTACAGTGATGTAATTAGAGTTCCTACGAATCTCAAAAATTATGCTACATTAATGTCGCGAGAGTTGCGACTATCCTCAAAATGATGCTACAGTGATGTGGTGAGAGTTGCTACTATCCTCAAAATGATGCTGACAGTGATGTGGTGAGAGTTGCTACGAACCTCAAACTGATACTTCCAGTAATGTAGTGAGAGTTGCTACAAACCTCAAAATGATGCTGCAGTGATGTCATGGGAGTTGCTACTAACCTAAGAAATGATGCTACAGTGATATCATGAGAGTTGCTACAAATGTCAAAATGATGCGACAGTGATGTAGTGAGAGTTGCTACGATCCTCAAAATGATGCTACAGTGATGTGGTGAGAGTTGATCGTAATTTCAAAATCACGCTAAAGTGATGTAATGAGAGTTGCTACATACCTAAGAAATGATGCTACAGTGATGTAATGAGAGTTGCTACGAATCTCAAAATGATGCTAGAGTGATGTAATGAGATTTGCTCAAAACCTAAGAAATGATGCTACAGTAATGTCGTGAGAGTTGCGACTATCCTCAAAATGATGCGACAATGATGTATTGAGAGTTGCTACGATCCTCAAAATGATGCAACAGTGATGAGGTGAGAGTTGCTACTAATTTCAAATTCATGCTAAAGTGGTGTAGTGAGAGTTGCTACGAACCGCAAAATGATGCTCCAGTAATGTCGTGAGAGTTGCGACTATCCTCAAAATGATGCGACAGTGATGTAATGAGAGTTGCTACAAATGTCCAAATGATGCTAAAGTGATGTAATGAGAGTGGCTACAAACCTAAGAAATGATGCTACAGTGATGTAATGAGAATTGCTACAATTGTCCAAATGATGCTAGAGTGATGTGGTGAGAGTTGATAGTAATTTCAAAGTCATGCTAAAGTGATGTAATGAGAGTTGCTACTTACCTATGAAATGATGAGACAGTGATGTGGTGAGAGTTGCTACTTACCTAAGAAATGATGCTACAGTGATGTGGTGAGAGTTGCTACGAACCTCAAAATGATGCTACAGTGATGTAATGAGAGTTGCTACTTACCAAAGAAATGATGCTACAGTGATGTGGTGAGAGTTGCTACGAACCTCAAAATGATGCTACAGTGATGTGATGAGAGTTCCTACGAATCTCAAAATGATGCTACGGTAATGTCGCGAGAGTTACGACTATCCTCAAAATGATGCGACAGTGATGTAGTGAGAGTTGCTACTGTCCTCAAAATGAGGTGGCAATGATGTAGTGAGAGTTGATACAAATCTCAAAATGATGCTGACAGTGATGTAGTGAGAGTTGATAATAATTTTAAAATAATGCTAAAGCGGTGTAATGAGAGTTGCTACTTCCCTAAGAAATAATGCTACAGTGATGTAGTGAGGTTTGCTACGAACCGCAAAATGATGCTACAGTGATGTAATGAGGGTTGCTATTTACCTAGGAAATGATGCTACAGTGATGTAATGAGAGTTGCGACAAACCTAAGAAGTGATGCTACAGTAATGTGGTGAGAGTTGATACTAATTTCAAAATAATGATAAAGTGGTGTAGTGAGAGTTGTTACGAACCGCAAAATGATGCTACAGTGATGTCATGAGAGTTGTTACTTACCTAAGAAGTGATGCTCCAGTAATGTCGTGAGAGTTGCGACTATCCTCAAAATTATGCGACAGTGATGTAATGAGAGTTGCTACAAATGTCCAAATGATGCTCAAGTGATGTAATGAGAGGTGCTACAAACCTAAGAAATGATGCTACAGGGATGTAATGAGAGTTGCTACAAATGTCCAAATGATACTAGAGTGATGTAATGAGAGTTGCGACAAACGTAAGAAATGATGCTACAGTCATGTGCTGAGAGTTGATAGTAATTTATAAAATCATGCTAAAGTGATGTAATGAGAGTTGCTACTTACCTAAGAAATGATGCTACAGTGATGTAGTGAGAGTTGCTACGAACCGAAGAAATGATGCTACAGTGATGTGGTGAGAGTTGCTACTAACCGAAGAAATGATGCGACAGTGATGTAGTGAGAGTTGCGACTAACCGAAGAAATGATGCGACAGTGATGTAGTGAGAGTTGCGACGAACCGCAAAATGATGCCACAGTGATGTAATGAGGGTTGCTATTTACCTAAGAAATGATGCTGCAGTGATGTGGTGAGAGTTGCTACGAACCGAAGAAATGATGCTACAGTGATGTGGTGAGAGTTGCTACTAACCTAAGAAATGATGCGACAGTGATGTAGTGAGAGTTGCGACTAACCGAAGAAATGATGCGACAGTGATGTAGTGAGAGTTGCTACGATGCTCGAAATTGATGCTTTCAGTAATGTTAGAGTTGCTTAAAACCTCAAAATAATGTTACAGTAATGTCGTGAGAGTTGAGACTATCCTCAAAATTATGTGACAGTAATGTAATGAGAGTTGCTACAAATGTCCAAATGATGCTAAAGTGATGTAATGAGAGTTGCGACAAACGTAAGAAATGATGCTACAGTCATGTGCTGAGAGTTGATCGTAATTTCAAAATCATGCTAAAGTAATGTAATGAGAGTTGCTACTTACCTAAGAAATGATGCTACAGTGATGTGGTGAGATTTGCAACGAACCTCAAAATGATGCTACAGTGATGTAATGAGAGTTGCTACTTACCTAAGAAATGATGCTACAGTGATGTGGTGAGAGTTGCTACGAAGCTCAAAATGATGCTACAGTGATGTATTGAGAGTTCCTACGAATCTCAAAAATTATACTTCAGTAATGTCGCGAGAGTTGCCACTATCCTCAAAATGATGCTACAGTGATGTAGTGAGAGTTGCTACGATCCTCAAAATGATGCGACAGTGATGTGGTGAGGGTTGCTACTATCCTCAAAATGAGGTGACAGTGATGTAGTGAGAGTTGATACTAATCTCAAAATGAGGTGACAGTGATGTAGTGAGAGTTGCTACTAATCTCAAAATGATGCTGACAGTGATGTGGTGAGAGTTGCTACGAACCTCAAACTGATACTTCCAGTAATGTAGTGAGAGTTGCTACAAACCTCAAAATGATGCTGCAGTGATGTCATGGGAGTTGCTACTAACCTAAGAAATGATGCTACAGTGATATAATGAGAGTTGCTACAAATGTCAAAATGATGCGACAGTGATGTAGTGAGAGTTGCTACGATCCTCAAAATGATGCTATAGTGATGTGGTGAGAGTTGCTATTACCTAAGAAATTATGATTCCAGTAATGTAGTGAGAGTTGCTACGAACCTCAAAATGATGCTACAGTGATGTAATGAGAGTTGCTACGAATCTCAAAATGATGCTACAGTAATGTCGTGAGAGTTGCGACTATCCTCAAAATGATGCGACAGTGATGTCGTGAGAGTTGCTACGATCCTCAAAATGATGCCAAAGTGATGTAATGAGAGTTTGTAAAAAAACCTAAGAAATGATGCTTCAGTGATGTGGTGAGAGTTGATAGTAATTTCAAAATCATGCTAAAGTTATGTAATGAGAGTTGCTACGAACCTCAAAATGATGCGACAGTTATGTAATGAGAGTTGCTTCTTACCTAAGAAATGATGCTACAGTGATGTGGTGAGATTTGCTACAAACCTCAAAATGATGCTACAGTGATGTAATGAGAGTTGCCACGAAACTCAAAATGATGCTACAGTAATGTCGCGAGAGTTGCGACTATCCTCAAAATTATACAACAGTGATGTAGTGAGAGTTGCGACGATCCTCAAAATGATGCGACAGTGATGTGGTGAGAGCTGCTATGATCCTCAAAATGAGGTGGCAGTGATGTAGTGACAATTGATACTAATCTCAAAATGATGCTAAAGTGATGTAATGAGAGTTGCTACAAACCTAAGAAGTGATGCTGACAGTGTTGTGGTGAGAGTTGATAGTAATTTCAAAATCATGCTAAAGTGATGTCATGAGAGTTGCTTCTAACCGAAGAAATGATGCTACAGTGATGTAGGCAGAGTTGGTACGATGCTCAAACTGATGCTTCCAGTAATGTAGTGAGAGTTGCTACAAACCTCAAAATGATGCTACAGTGATGTGGTGAGTGTTGATAGTAATTTCAAAATCATGATAAAGTGGTGTAATGAGAGTTGCTACAAACCTAAGAAGTGATGCTAAAGTGATGTGGTGAAAGTTAATAGTAATTTCAAAATAATGCTAAAGCGGTGTAATGAGAGTTGCAACTTACCTCAAAATGATGCGACAGTGATGTAGTGAGAGTTGCTACGATCCTCAAAATTATGCTACAGTGATGTTATGACAGTTGCTACTAACCTAAGAAATTATACTGACAGTGTTGTGGTGAGAGTTGATAGTAATTTCAAAATAAAGCTAAAGCGGTGTAATGACAGTTGACACTTCCCTAAGAAATGATGCTACAGTGATGTAATGAGAGTTGCTACAAATGTCCAAATGATGCTAGAGTGATGTGGTGAGAGTTGATAGTAATTTCAAAATCATGCTAAAGTGATGTAATGAGAGTTGCTACTTACCTATGAAATGATGAGACAGTGATGTGGTGAGAGTTGCTACTTACCTAAGAAATGATGCTACAGTGATGTAATAAGAGTTGCTCCTTACCATGTGGTGAGAGTTGCTACGAATCTCAAAATGATGCTACAGTAATGTAGTGAGAGTTGCTACGGTCCTCAAAATGAGGTGGCAATGATGTAGTGAGAGTTGATACTAATCTCAAAATGATGCTGACAGTGATGTAATGAGGGTTGCTATTTACCTAAGAAATGATGCTACAGTGATGTGGTGAGAGTTGCTACGAACCTCAAAATGATGCCACAGTGAAGTAATGAGATTTGCTACAAACCTAAGAAATGATGCTACAGTGATGTAGTGAGAGTTGATAGTAATTTCACAATCACGCTAAAGTGATGAAATGAGAGTTGCTACTTACCTAAGAAATGATGCTACAGTGATGTAATGAGAGTTGCTACGAATCTCAAAATGATGCTGCAGTAATGTCGTGAGAGTTGCGACTATCCTCAAAATGATGCGACAGTGATGTAGTGAGAGTTACTACGATCCTCAAAATGTTGCTAAAGTGAAGTAATGAGAGTTGCTACAAACCTAAGAAATGATGCTACAGTGATGTGGTGAGAGTTGCTACTAACCTCAAAATGATGTTGAAAGTGATGTAGTGAGAGTGGCTAAAAACCTCAAAACGATGCTACAGTGATGTCTTAAGAATTGCTACTAACCAAAGAAATGGTGCGACCGTGATGTGGTGAGAGTTGCTACGATCCTCAAAATGAGGTGTCAGTGATGTGGTGAGAGTTGATACTAATCTCAAAATGATGCTGACAGTGATGTGGTGAGAGTTGATAGTAATTTCAAAATCATGCTAAAGTGATGTAATGAGAGTTGCTACTTACCTAAGAAATGATGCTACAGTGATGTGGTGAGAGTCGCGACGAACCTCAAAATTATGCTACAGTGATGTAATGAGAGTTGCTACGAATCTCAAAATGAATCTACAGTAATGTCGTGAGCGTTGCGACTATCCTCAAAATGATGCGACAGTGATGTAGTGAGAGTTGCTACGATCCTCAAAATGATGCTAAAGTGAAGTAATGGGAGTTGCTACAAACCTAAGAAATGATGCGACAGTGATGTGGTGAGAGTTGATAGTAATTTCAAAATCACGCTAAAGTGATGTAATGAGAGTTGCTACTTACCTAAGAAATGATGCCACAGTAATGTCGTGAGAGGTGCGACTATCCTCAAAATGATGCGACAGTGATGTAATGAGAGTTGCTACAAATGTCCAAATGATGCTAAAGTGATGTAATGAGAGTGGCTACAAACCTAAGAAATGATGCTAGAGTGATGTAATGAGAGTTGCTACAAATGTCCAAATGATGTTTGAGTGATGTGGTGAGAGTTGCTACGATCCTCAAAATGATGCGACAGTGATTTAGTGAGAGTTGCTACGATCCTCAAAATGATGCTAAAGTGAAGTAATGGGAGTTGCTACAAACCTAAGAAATGATGCGACAGTGATGTGGTTAGAGTTGATAGTAATTTCAAAATCACGCTAAAGTGATGTCATGAGAGTTGCTACTTAGCTAAGAAATGATGCTACAGTGATGTGGTGAGAGTTGCTACTATCCTCAAATTTAGTAATTTAGTAATTTCAAAATCATGCTAAAGTGATGTCATGAGAGTTGCTTCTAACCTAAGAAATGATGCTACAGTGATGTAGGCAGAGTTGCTACGATGCTCAAACTGATGCTTCCAATAATGTAGTGAGAGTTGCTACAAACCTCAAAATGATGTGACAGTGATGTCATAGGAGTTGCTACTAACCTAAGAAATGATGTTACAGTGATGAAATGAGAGTTGCTACAAATGTCAAAATGATGCGACAGTGATGTAGTGAGAGTTGCTACGATCCTCAAAATGATGCTAGAGTGATGTGGTGAGAGTTGCTACGATCCTCAAAATGAGGTGACAGTGATGTGGTGAGAGTTGATAGTAATTTCAAAATCACGCCAAAGTGATGTAATTAGAGTTGCTACATACCTAAGAAATGATGCTACAGTGATGTGGTGAGAGTTGCTACTTACCTAAGAAATGATGCTACAGTGATGTAGTGAGAGTTGCTACGAACCTCAAAATGATGCTACAGTGATGTAATGAGAGTTGCTATGAATCTCAAAATGATGCTACAGTGATGTAATGAGAGTTGCTACAAACCTAAGAAATGATGCTACAGTGATGTGGTGAGAGTTGATAGTAATTTCAAAATCATGCTAAAGTGATGTAATGAGAGTTGCTACTTACCTAAGAAATGATGCTACAGTGATGTGGTGAGAGTTGCTACGAACCTCAAAATGTTGCAACAGTGATGTAATGAGAGTTGCTGCTAACCGAAGAAATGATGCTACAGTGATGTAGTGAGAGTTGCTACTATCCTAAAAATGATGCGACAGTGATGCGATAATTGCGATGAAGCTCATAATGAAACTACAGTGATGTATTGGGTGTTGCTACTAACCTCAAAATGATGTTGAAAGTGATGTAGTGAGAGTGGCTAAAAACCTCAAAACGATGCTACAGTGATGTCTTAAGAATTGCTACTAACCAAAGAAATGGTGCGACAGTGATGTGGTGAGAGTTGCAAAATACCTGAAAATGATGTGACAGTGATGTGGTGAGAGTTGATAGTAATTTCAAAATCACGCTAAAGTGATGTAGTGAGAGTTGCTACTTACCTAAGAAATGATGCTACAGTGATGTCATGACAGTTGCTACGAATCTCAAAATGATGCTACAGTAATGTCGTGAGAGTTGCGACTATCCTCAAAATGAGGTGTCAGTGATGTAGTGAGAGTTGATAGTAATTTCAAAATCACGCTAAATTGATGAAATGAGAGTTGCTACTTACCTAAGAAATGATTCTATAGTGATGTGGTGAGAGTTGCGACGAACCTCAAAATGATGCTAGAGTGATGTAATGAGAGTTGCTACGAATCTCAAAATGATGCTACAGTAATGTCGTGAGAGTTGCGACTATCCTCAAAATGATGCGACAGTGATGTCGTGAGAGTTACGACGATCCTCAAAATGTTGCTAAAGTGAAGTAATGAGAGTTGCTACAAACCTAAGAAATGATGCTACAGTGATGTGGTGAGAGTTGATAGTAATTTCAAAATCACGCTAAAGTGATGTAATGAGAGTTGCTACAAACCTAAGAAGTGATGCTACAGTACTGTCGTGAGAGTTGCGACTATCCTCAAAATGATGCGACAATGATGTATTGAGAGTTGCTACGATCCTCAAAATGATGCGACAGTGATGTAGTGAGAGTTTCTAGGAACCTCAAAATGATGCAGGGTGACTTTGTGGAAAGTCTTGCACTCCCAACACATTCATTCTCACGAATGCAGTGACAGGTCAGAGCCAAGGTAGCCTCCATGTCCACAGATGTCCACATGGCAGCTGGACTTCCTTTTTCACTCCTTCCCGTTCCTCCTGGTACTTTTTGGCCACCGTTTGTTTGATGGTCTGAAAATGACACCCAGAGTAAATCAATACATTGAAATTAGAGATGAAATAAACTGGAGATATCAACGACTGCTTCAGATCATTTCCACACAAACCTTTCTGGTTGGCAAACATATGAGGCTCAAGGACCTGAACCAGTTCCCTGAACCCTTCCCTCTCAACAGTGCTGAGGGGCTGGCAGTCCTTCAGGATGAAATTCAGCAGAGCCTCATCCAGCATCTGCTTCCTGGAAGCTGGATGGTTAAAGATGAAGGAGAGAAGAAATGAAGAGGAATTAATGATCAATGAAGCAACTGTGAGTCAGTTGGAGAGTGGCTGTATACCTGAGTTCATCCTGGTGGATCTGGGACTTCATTCTCATGCCTGGCCCCATCATGCCTCAGCACTGAAGAGGTGCTTTTGTTGAGATGAGACGCTTCTGTCCAACAAATGCGACAATCAACCTGCAGAAAAGAACATGAGTGCTCAGCTAAAAGTTCCTTTCTTCATGGTGACTGGTGTTTCTTAGTCTTAGACCACCAGGTTTCCAATGAGGTGTATTGGATACGTTGTTGTGTGCCGCTGAAATCCGTCCAATTCCGACGTTGTTTCCTCATGAAATATGTTTGCCTTAAAGCTCATTAAAGTGTTGAACCACAATATCGTTCACCATAACTGAGTCAACTTCAAGATAACCTACTTCTACATTCCAGTCCCGGCTGCTCCTGTTCTGCTGCAGTCCAGAAAACAACAACCCGATACAATTGGCGCTCCTTCCCACAGCTCCGGCCCGGATCCGCATGGTTCCGCTGACTGACTGTGAGACGCGCTCCCTCCAGGGTGGCACAGCCCGATGGGGTCCTTATCTGGCACGGGGGCGTAAAACAGGTGCGACTGGAAAGCCTGGTTTATTCTGCGTCGAGGGAACGCGTTGCTCTGCAATACACCGCCAAGCCGCTAGGGGGTGTGGCTTTGTCTTTGTATTGTTTACGGGGCTCTTGTCGGATTCCTCGGTTTTCTTCCGGTCACAGACAACAATTGTTGGCCATTTGTCAGTCTTTGTAGTGCCGCCAATAATCCTTTCTTCAGCTTGGTCCATTTTTTCTTGAAGCTTTCACCACAGAAACTTTGAAAATGGCGGTGTTATGCTGCGACTGAACCGGAAAAGACGTTCTGAGCGGACCAATCACAGTCCTCAACGTTGACGTCACCACGCGTCGACGCGACGCGTAGGCAGGATATTTTGGAGGCGCGCGTCCGGCTACGGCGTAGGTACGAATACGATTACGCGACTCAGAAGCATAAATCAGGCTTTACAGTCGAAAAGGAAGTTAGCATGTCAGGGATGAGACACGCTGATAGTCCAACAGGAAGTTAGCATGTCAGGGATGAGACACCCTGATCGTCCAACAGGAAGTTAGCATGTCAGGGATGAGACACCCTGATAGTCCAACAGGAAGTTAGCATCTCCATGGTTCCCTTGACCAGAAGCCAGTGGGATCGTTCCATTCTGACATCTTGATTGACATTTGTCCTTCTCTGAGCTAAATAGCTGGCAATCATTTGAAAAAAACCTTGATTTACTTTTTGTATTTTGATCTTCAGCTCATTTGCATACTTTTGTTAAAATTCTCCCCTTTTTGTCTTTTTTTTTCTGCTGTTTTTAGCACAAAGTCCACCTGGTGCCTAAAGACCAGTTCAGCATGGACTACGTTGAACCTTCAGTCCGCTGCATCAGCACCCATGGACGGTTCCCCCCTGACAGGTGGATTCTGGTGAGGAACATTAGTGGGACAGCGCTCTTGTTAGAAGGGTTCTGATCCACCTTCCCTCCCCCTGTAGCTCCTCCTGTGTCCCCTCAGCGCTCTTGTTAGAAGGGTTCTGATCCACCTTCCCTCCCCCTGTAGCTCCTCCTGTGTCCCCTCAGCGCTCTTGTTAGAAGGGTTCTGATCCACCTTCCCTCCCCCTGTAGCTCCTCCTGTGTCCCCTCAGCGCTCTTGTTAGAACGGTTCTGATCCACCTTCCCTCCCCCGTAGCTCCTCCTGTGTCCCCTCAGCACTCTTGTTACAATGGTTCTGATCCACCTTCCCTCCCCCTGCAGCTCCTCCTGTGTCCCCTCAGCGCTCTTGTTAGAACGGTTCTGATCCACCTTCCCTCCCCCTGTAGCTCCTCCTGTGTCCCCTCAGCACTCTTGTTAGAACGGTTCTGATCCACCTTCCCTCCCCCTGTAGCTCCTCCTGTGTCCCCTCAGCGCTCTTGTTAGAAGGGTTCTGATCCACCTTCCCTCCCCCTGTAGCTCCTCCTGTGTCCCCTCAGCGATCTTGTTAGAACGGTTCTGATCCACCTTCCCTCCCCCTGTAGCTCCTCCTGTGTCCCCTCAGCGCTCTTGTTAGAAGGGTTCTGATCCACCTTCCCTCCCCCTGTAGCTCCTCCTGTGTCCCCTCAGCGCTCTTGTTAGAACGGTTCTGATCCACCTTCCCTCCCCCTGTAGCTCCTCCTGTGTCCCCTCAGCGCTCTTGTTAGAACGGTTCTGATCCACCTTCCCTCCCCCTGTAGCTCCTCCTGTGTCCCCTCAGCGCTCTTGTTAGAAGGGTTCTGATCCACCTTCCCTCCCCCTGTAGCTCCTCCTGTGTCCCCTCAGCGATCTTGTTAGAACGGTTCTGATCCACCTTCCCTCCCCCTGTAGCTCCTCCTGTGTCCCCTCAGCGCTCTTGTTAGAAGGGTTCTGATCCACCTTCCCTCCCCCTGTAGCTCCTCCTGTGTCCCCTCAGCGCTCTTGTTAGAACGGTTCTGATCCACCTTCCCTCCCCCTGTAGCTCCTCCTGTGTCCCCTCAGCACTCTTGTTAGAACGGTTCTGATCCACCTTCCCTCCCCCTGTAGCTCCTCCTGTGTCCCCTCAGCGCTCTTGTTAGAAGGGTTCTGATCCACCTTCCCTCCCCCTGTAGCTCCTCCTGTGTCCCCTCAGCGATCTTGTTAGAACGGTTCTGATCCACCTTCCCTCCCCCTGTAGCTCCTCCTGTGTCCCCTCAGCGCTCTTGTTAGAAGGGTTCTGATCCACCTTCCCTCCCCCTGTAGCTCCTCCTGTGTCCCCTCAGCGCTCTTGTTAGAACGGTTCTGATCCACCTTCCCTCCCCCTGTAGCTCCTCCTGTGTCCCCTCAGCGCTCTTGTTAGAACGGTTCTGATCCACCTTCCCTCCCGCTGTAGCTCCTCCTGTGTCCCCTCAGCGCTCTTGTTAGAACGGTTCTGATCCACCTTCCCTCCCCCTGTAGCTCCTCCTGTGTCCCCTCAGCGCTCTTGTTAGAAGGGTTCTGATCCACCTTCCCTCCCCCTGTAGCTCCTCCTGTGTCCCCTCAGCGATCTTGTTAGAACGGTTCTGATCCACCTTCCCTCCCCCTGTAGCTCCTCCTGTGTCCCCTCAGCGCTCTTGTTAGAAGGGTTCTGATCCACCTTCCCTCCCCCTGTAGCTCCTCCTGTGTCCCCTCAGCGCTCTTGTTAGAAGGGTTCTGATCCACCTTCCCTCCCCCTGTAGCTCCTCCTGTGTCCCCTCAGCGCTCTTGTTAGAAGGGTTCTGATCCACCTTCCCTCCCCCTGTAGCTCCTCCTGTGTCCCCTTAGCGCTCTTGTTAGAACGGTTCTGATCCACCTTCCCTCTCCCTGTAGCTCCTCCTGTGTCCCCTCAGCGCTCTTGTTAGAAGGGTTCTGATCCACCTTCCCTCCCCCTGTAGCTCCTCCTGTGTCCCCTCAGCGCTCTTGTTAGAACGGTTCTGATCCACCTTCCCTCCCCCGTAGCTCCTCCTGTGTCCCCTCAGCGCTCTTGTTACAATGGTTCTGATCCACCTTCCCTCCCCCTGCAGCTCCTCCTGTGTCCCCTCAGCGCTCTTGTTAGAAGGGTTCTGATCCACCTTCCCTCCCCCTGTAGCTCCTCCTGTGTCCCCTCAGCGCTCTTGTTAGAACGGTTCTGATCCACCTTCCCTCCCCCTGTAGCTCCTCCTGTGTCCCCTCAGCGCTCTTGTTAGAAGGGTTCTGATCCACCTTCCCTCCCCCTGTAGCTCCTCCTGTGTCCCCTCAGCGCTCTTGTTAGAACGGTTCTGATCCACCTTCCCTCCCCCTGTAGCTCCTCCTGTGTCCCCTCAGCGCTCTTGTTAGAACGGTTCTGATCCACCTTCCCTCCCCCTGTAGCTCCTCCTGTGTCCCCTCAGCGCTCTTGTTAGAAGGGTTCTGATCCACCTTCCCTCCCCCTGTAGCTCCTCCTGTGTCCCCTCAGCGCTCTTGTTAGAACGGTTCTGATCCACCTTCCCTCTCCCTGTAGCTCCTCCTGTGTCCCCTCAGCGCTCTTGTTAGAAGGGTTCTGATCCACCTTCCCTCCCCCTGTAGCTCCTCCTGTGTCCCCTCAGCGCTCTTGTTAGGACAGCTCTGATCCACCTTCCCTCCCCCTGTAGCTCCTCCTGTGTCCCCTCAGGTTTCCAAACTCCCTCCAACTGGCTGGTGCTGAAGGAGGGCCAGAGCTCCTCCTACAGGAGCCCATCCTGGCCTCCCCCGCTGCAGCTCCTCCACTGACCTCCCACCAGAGAGATGAGCCCCCTGGTTCAGAGGTGACAGACCACCTCTGGGAGCAGACAACAGAGACCACATCAGGCTGGACTCCGTGCAGGTACGGAGGCTGACGGCTGCTGAGTGAGGGAGTTTACGACGCTCCCACCACTGCTGCTGGATTGATTTAACACATCTGGAATATTTAGATTTATTCTGGGTCAACATCTGCATCTGTTGAAGTCCTCAGTCTCCATGCAGGTGGTGTTGTTCCAGATAAAAGGTCTCAATAACAGCATCACTCCAGGTGAAACCATTCCAAAGAAGGCTAAGTGGAGCTGGCATATCAGCCCCCAATGGAAGCCTGCTGCTGCTGCCAAGCTCTCCATGTCATCATGGAAAAGTTGATTGTTCAACTCAATGTTTTTCCCATTGGGAGGAGATTTGTTGTTCCACCATGAAGTCTTTTCTTGTGATGAGTTTGTGTGTTGTAGTAGCATGAAGATATCTTGTTATCATGATCAACTCCTCTGGCCTGGTGGAAGAACGCTGCTGTGTTTGGATTCAGACGAGTCAAATCTGAACCAGGGACTTGTAGTTTTATCCTCGGTCTCTGGACTCATAAAATGGAGACCGGCCCAGTTTGACACTTTTGAACTCCTCCATGATGTTCAAATCTCATGACTGAGATTCGTGATTGGAAACATCGGCGGTTCAGGAAAGAAAACATGTACCATTGAACATCGCTCTCATCCTTCTACTCAGAACGCTGCGGTGGACTCCACCGTGTCCAGGCTTTGGGCAGATACGTCTTCATCCTCCACCACCACCAGCCGCTCCACCCCACCCACCCTGTGCAGGTCTACATTACCAGGGTCGGATCTGGCAGGGTGGAGGATCTTTGATTCATCTTAGCTTTCCTGCTCCGGCTGTTTGAGAAACATTCAAATGGAGATGGTTGTTTGTGTCTTTAAGGCCACGCCAACGCCTCCTTCTGTCCCCACGCTTACGGCTGCCGAAACGTGCCGGTGTCTGAAAACCAGATCATTCTGGATGTGCCGGACCACCAGGTCCTCCTCACCTGCAGGTTCCTGCAGGCAGAGCCCTGTGGTGGTAGGTTTCCTGCTCCTCTGCTGGACTGATACCCTCTCCCTTTCCCCACACGTATCTGCTGTTTCTACTCTGTGCCTCCTTCTCCTCTGTCAGGCCTGGACTTCTTCCTTCTGTCTCTCCAGGATTACGTCCTGGTGTTGCCTGAGAGCAGCTCCAGCTCCAGCTCCCTGAACCAAGAACCACTGGAGAAATCTGACCACTTCATCAGCAACTGTGGCCTCAACAGCTTTCATGTCAAGTCGGTGTCTCTCAGCCTGAGTTGGTCCCTGTTCTGTATCCCTGAATGTTCTAGAGGAACTAAACTGGGCCTGACTGGGACGCTTCTGTCTGCTCAGATTTGGGTTGTGAATGCATTCAGATGTCATTTACAAGCATTGGACCTAAAGACCTGAGCCTCAAGAATATTTAGTTCTTGATTTACTTTCTCTTGCAGGGTTTCATTTTGTGCTAATTTTCTTTAGAAGATCTTTGTTTTTTTGTTGTCCTTCCATTTAGCAAGTTTGGCTAATAACCTTTTCCCCACTAAACTAATTTTCCTAAAATGTCTCGCTAACGTTTCCTTTTTCTCTGTCGTCCCTCCTGTCCTTCGTCTCCATTCTGTCTCAGCTCAGCTGTGTCTCTTTGGGCTCTCTTCAACAACGGCGCCCTGCCTTGTGCCTGCCATGAGGTTGGAGCTGAGAGTGACACCTGCGAGTCATTTGGTGGTCGGTGCCTCCGCAGGCCCCACGTGATTGGCCGAGACTGCTACATGTGGGCCGCGGGCTGCTGGGGATTCCCCACTGCAGACGTGAGTGTCAGATTGGATGAAGGATGAGTAATAAGGGCTTTTAATGATGAGTGAGAGGACGGAACAAACCAACCTGTCCAACCATCAGAGTACAGTTTGTTGTTCTAGTTTCAACTCTTACTACATTACTGTAAGCATCACTTTGAGTTTATGAGCAACTATCACTACATTACTATTAGCATCATTTTGGGATCATTAGCAATTCTTACGACATCACTGTCGCATTATTTGGAGGTTCGTAGCAACTCTTACTACATGACTGTCGGCATCACTTTGAGGTCATTTGAAACTTTCACTCAAATATTGTTAGCATCATTTCGAGTTCATTGGCAATTCTTATTACATCACTGTAGCATTATTTTGAGGTTATTAGCAACTCTTACTACATTACTGTCAGCATCATTTTGAGTTTAATAGCAATTCTTACTACATCACTGTCAGCATCATTTTTAGGTTACTCGCAACTCTAACCACATGACTGTCAGCATCACTTTGAGGTTATTCGAAACTTTCACTACATTACTGTTAGCATCATTTTGAGTTCATTAGCAATTCTTACTCCATCACTGTCGCATCATTTTTAGGTTCGTTGCAACTCTTACTACATTACTGTCAGCATCATTTTTAGGTTACTCGCAACTTTCACTACATTACTGTTAGCATCATTTCCAGTTCATTAGCAATTCTTACTACATCACTGTCCCATCATTTCAAATCATAAGCAATTCTTACTACATCACTGTCACATCATTTTGAAGTTCGTAGTAACTCTTACTACATTACTGTTGCATTGTTTTAAGGTTCGTAGCAACTCTTCCTACATGACTGTCAGTACACTTTGAGTTTATTGGCAACTTTCACTACATTACTGTTAGCATCATTTTGAGTTCATTAGCAATTCTTACGACATCATTGTCGCATCATTTTGAGATCATTAGCAATTCTTCCGACATCACGGTCAGCATCATTTTTAGGTTACTCGCAACTCAAACCACATGACTGTCAGCATCACTTTGAGGTTATTCGAAACTTGCACTACATTACAGTTAGCATCATTTTGAGTTTATTTGCAATTCTTACTCCATCACTGTCGCATCATTTTGAGGTTCGTTGCAACTCTTACAACATGACTGTCAGCATCACTTTGAGTTTGTTCGAAACTTTCACTACATTACACTTAGCATCATTTTGAGTTCGTTACAATTCTTACGACATCACTGTCGCATCATTTTGAGATCATTACCAATTCTTCTGACATCACTCTCGAATTATTTTGAGGTTCGTAGCAACTCTTTCTACATGACTGTCAGCATCACTTTGAGTTTATTAGCAACTTTCACTCCATTACTGTTACCATCATTTTGAGTTCATTAACAATTCTTACGACATCACTGTCGCATCATTTTTAGATGATTAGCAATTCTTACAACATCACTGTAGCATTATTTTGAGGTTCGTAGCAACTCTTACTACATGACTGTCAGCATCATTTTTAGGTTGTTCAAAACTTTCACTCCATTACTGTAAGCATCACTGAGTTTATTAGCAACTATCTCTACATTACTTTTAGCATCATTTTGAGTTTAATAGCAATTCTTACGACATATCTTTAGCATCATTTTGAGGTTAGTTTCAACTCTTCCTCCAATACCGTCAGCATCATTTAGAGTTTATTAGCAATTCTTCCGAAATAACTGTCGCATTATTTTGAGGTTCGTAGCAACTCTTCCTACATGACTGTCAGCATCACTCTGAGGTTATTCGAAACTTTCACTCCATTACTGTTAGCATCATTTTGAGTTCATTAGCAATTCTTACTACATCACTGTCGCATCATTTTGAGATCATTAGCAATTCTTCCGACATCACTGTCGCATTATTCGGAGGTTCGTAGCAACTCTTACTACATTACTGTTGCATTATTTTGAGGTTAGTAGCAACTCTTACTACATTACTGTCAGCATCACTTTGAGGTTATTCGAAACTTTCACTCCATTACTGTTAGCATCATTTTGAGTTCATTAGCAATTCTTCCCACATCACTGTCGCATTATTTTGAGGTTCGTAGAAACTCTTACTACATGACTGTCAGCATCACTTTGAGGTTGTTCGAAACACTTACTACATTACTGTAAGCATCACTGAGTTGATTAGCAACTATCACTACATTACTGTTAGCATCATTTTGAGTTCATTAGCAATTCTTCCGACATCACTGTCTCATTATTTTGAGGTTCGTAGCAACTCTTACTACATGACTGTCAGCATCATTTTGAGGTTATTCGAAACTTTCACTCCATTACTGTTAGCATCATTTTGAGTTCATTAGCAATTCTTACGACATCACAGTAGCATTAAATTGAGTTCATTAGCAATTCTTACGACATTACAGTCGCATTAAATTGAGTTCAGTAGCAACTCTTACTACATGACTTTCAGCATCACTTTGAGGTTGTTCGAAACTCTTACTACATTACTGTAAGCATCACTGAGTTTATTAGCAACTAATACTACATTACTGTCAGCGTCATTTTGAGTTCATTAGCAATTCTTACGACATCATTGTCGCATCATTTTGAGATCATTAGCAATACTTCTGACATCACTGTCGCATTTTATTGAGGTTCGTAGCAACTCTTACTTCATTAGTGTCAGCATCACTTTGAGGTATTTCGAAACGTTCACTCCATTACTGTTAGCATCATTTTGCGTTGATTAGCAATTCTTACAAAATCACTGTCGCATCATTTTGAGGTTCGTAGCAACTTTTTCTACATTACTGTCGTTTATTTTGAGGTTTGTAGCAACTCTTACTACATGACCGTCAGCATCACTTTGAGGTTATTCGAAACTTTCACTCCATTACTGTTAGCATCATTTTGAGTTCATTAGCAATTTTTACTACATCACTGTCGCATCATTTTGAGATCATTAGTAATTCTTCCGACATCACTGTCGCATTATTTTGAGGTTGTTCGCAACTCTTACTACATTACTGTTGCATTATTTTAAGCAACTCTTTCTAACTGACTGTCAGCGTCACTTTGACGTTGTTCGAAACTCTTACAACATTACTGTAAGCATCACTGAGTTGATTAGCAGCTATCACTACATTAGTTTTAGCATCGTTTTCAGTTCAATAGCAATTCTTACGACATCACTGGCAGCATCATTTTTTATTTACTCACAACTCAAACCACATGACTGTCAGCATCACTTTGAGGTTCTTCGAAACACTTTCTACATTACTGTAAGCATTACTGACTTGATTAACAACTATCACTACATTAGTGTTAGCATCATTTTGAGTTCATTAGCAATTCTTCCGACATCACTGTCGCAATATTTTGAGGTTTGTAGCAACTTTTACTACATTACTGTCGCATTATTTTGAGGTTCGTAGCAACTCTTAGTACAAGACTGTCAGCATCACTTTGAGGTTATTCGAAACTTTCACTCCATTACTGTTAGCATCATTTTGAGTTCATTAGCAATTCTTACTACATCACTGTCGCATCATTATGAGATCATTAGCAATTCTTCCGACATCACTGTCACATTATTTTGAGGTTCGTAGCAACTCTTACTACATGACTGTCACCATCACTTTGAGGTTATTCGAAACAATTACTACATTACTGTAAGCATCACTGACTTGATTAGCAACTATCACTACATTACTGTTAGCATCATTTTGAGTTCATTAGCAATTCTTCTGACATCACTGTCGCATCATTTTGAGATCATTAGCAATTCTTCTGACATCACTGTCACATCATTTTGAGGTTCGTAGCAACTCTTACTACATTATTGTTGCATTATTTTAAGGTTCGTAGTAACTCTTACTACATTCCTGTAAGCATCACTGAGTTTCTTAGCAACTTTCACTACATTACTGTTAGCATCATCTTGAGTTCATTAGCGATTCTTCCGACATCACTGTCGCAATATTTTGAGGTTCGTAGCAACTTTTACTACATTACTGTCAGCATCACTTTGAGATTATTCGAAACGTTCACTCCATTACTGTTACCATCATTTTGAGATCATGACCAATTCTTCTGACATCACTGTCGCATCATTTTAAGTTCATTAGCAATTCTTCCGACATCACTGTCGCAATATTTTGAGGTTTGTAGCAACTTTTACTACATTACTGTCAAATTATTTTGAGGTTCGTACAGACTCTTAGTGCATGACTGTCAGCATCACTTTGAGGTTATTCGAAACTTTCACTCCATTACTGTTGGCATCATTTTGAGTTCATTAGCAATTCTTACTACATCACTTTCGCATCATTTTGAGATCATGAGCAATTCTTCCCACATCACTGTCGCAATATTTTGAGGTTTGTAGCAACTTTTACTACATTACTGTCGCATTATTTTGAGGTTCGTAGCAACTCTTACTACATGACTGTCAGCATCACTTTGAGGTTGTTCGAAACACTTACTACATTACTGTAATCATCACTGACTTGATTAGCAACTATCACTACATTACTGTTAGCATCATTTTGAGTTCATTAGCAATTCTTCCGACATCACTCGAAATATTTTTATGTTCGTCGCAACTTTTACTACATTACTGTCGCATTATTTTGAGGTTCGTTGCAACTCTTACTACATGACTGTCAGCATCACTTTGAGGTTATTCGAAACTTTCACTCCATTACTGTTAGCATCATTTTGAGTTCATTAGCAATTCTTACTACATCACTGTCGCATCATTTTGAGATCATTAGCAATTCTTCCGACATCACTGTCGCATTATTTTGAGGTTCGTAGCAACTCTTAGTACAAGACTGTCAGCATCACTTTGAGGTTATTCGAAAGTTTCACTCCATTACTGTTAGCATCATTTTGAGTTCATTAGCAATTCTTACTACATCACTTTCACATCTTTTTGAGATCATTAGCACTTCTTCCGACATCACTGTCGCAATATTTTGAGGTTCGTAGCAACTCTTACTGCATTACTGTCAGCATCACTTTGAGTTAATTAGCAACTATCACTACATTACTGTTAGCATCATTTTGAGTTCATTAGCAATTCTCACGACATCACTGTAGCATTAAATTGAGTTCATTAGCAACTCTTACTAAATGACTGTCAGCATCACTTTGAGGTTGTTCGAAACTCTTACTACATTACTGTAAGCATGACTGAGTTTCTTAGCAACTATCACTCCATTACTGTTAGCATCATTTTGAGTTCATTTGCAATTCTTACTACATCACTGTCGCATCATTTTGAGTTCATGAGCAATTCTTTCTAAATCGCTGTCGCATCATTTTGAGATCTTTAGCAATTCTTCCGACATCACTGTCGCATTATTTTGAGTTTCGTAGCAACTCTTACTACATGACTGTCAACATCACTTTGAGGTTATTCGAAACACTTACTACATTACTGCAAGCATCACTGAGTTGATTAGCAACTATCACTACATTACTGTTAGCATCATTTTGAGTTCATTCGCAATTCTTCCGACATCACTGTCGCATCATTTTGAGATCATTAGCAATTCTTCTGACATCACTGTCACATCATTTTGAGGTTCGTAGCAACTCTTACTACATTATTGTTGCATTATTTTTAGGTTCGTAGCAACTCTTACTAAATTACTGTCAGCATCACTTTGAGGTTATTCGAAACGTTCACTCCATTACTGTTACCATCATTTTGAGATCTTTAGCAATTCTTCTGACATCACTGTCGCATTATTTTGAGGTTCGTCGCAACTCTTACTACATGACTGTCACCATCACTTTGAGGTCATTCGAAACACTTACTACATTACTGGAAGCATCACTGAGTTGATGAGCAACTATCACTACATTACTCTTAGCATCATTTTAAGTTCATTAGCAATTCTCACGACATCACTGTAGCATTGAATTGAGTTCATTAGCAACTCTTATTAAATGACTTTCAGCATCACTTTGAGGTTGTTCGAAACTCTTACTACATTCCTGTAAGCATCACTGAGTTTCTTAGCAACTTTCACTACAGTACTGTTAGCATCATCTTGAGTTCATTAGCGATTCTTCCGACATCACTGTCGCAATATTTTGAGGTTCGTAGCAACTTTTACTACATTACTGTCGCATTTTTTTGAGGTTCGTAGCAACTCTTACTACATGACTGTCAGCATCACTTTGAGGTTATTCGAAACGTTCACTCCATTACTGTTACCATCATTTTGAGATCATGACCAATTCTTCTGACATCACTGTCGCATCATTTTGAGATCTTTAGCAATTCTTCTGACATCACTGTCGCATTATTTTGAGTTTCGTAGCAACTCTTGCTACATGACTGTCAACATCACTTTGAGGTTATTCGATACACTTACTACATTACTGCAAGCATCACTGAGTTGAATAGCAACTATCACTACATTACTCTTGGCATCATTTTAAGTTCATTCGCAATTCTTCCGACATCACTGTCGCAATATTTTGAGGTTCATAGCAACTCTTACTACATTACTGTCACCATCACTTTGTGGTTATTCGAAACACTTACTACATTACTGTAAGCATCACTGAGTTGATTAGCAACTATCACTACATTACTGTTAGCATCATTTTGAGTTCATTAGCAATTCTTCCGACATCACTGTCGCATCATTTTGAGATCATGAGCAATTCTTCTGACATCACTGTCACATCATTTTGAGGTTCGTAGCAACTCTTACTACATTACTGTTAGCATCATTTTGAGTTTATGAGCAATTCTCACGAAATCACTGTAGCATTGAATTGTGTTCATTAGCAACTCTTATTAAATGACTTTCAGCATCATTTTGAGGTTGTTCGAAACTCTCACTACATTCCTGTAAGCATCACTGAGTTTCTTAGCAACTTTCACTACATTACTGTTAGCATCATCTTGAGTTCATTAGCGATTCTTTCGACATCACTGTCGCAATATTTTGAGGTTCGTAGCAACTTTTACTACATTACTGTCGCATTTTTTTGAGGTTCGTAGCAACTCTGACAACATGACTGTCAGCATCACTTTGAGGTTATTCGAAACGTTCACTCCATTACTGTTACCATCATTTTGAGATCATGACCAATTCTTCTGACATCACTGTCGCATCATTTTGAGATCTTTAGCAATTCTTCTGACATCACTGTCGCATTATTTTGAGGTTCGTAGCAACTTTTACTACATTCCCGTGTAATATTTTGAGGTTCGTAGCAACTCTTACTACATGACTGTCAACATCACTTTGAGGTTATTCGAAACAATGACTACATTACTGTAAGCATCACTGAGTTGATTAGCAACTATCACTACATTACTGTTAGCATCATTTTAAGTTCATTCGCAATTCTTTCGACATCACTGTCGCAATATTTTGAGGTTCGTAGCAACTTTTACTACATTACTGTCGCATTATTTTGAGGTTCGTAGCAACTCTTAGGACATGACTGTCAGCATCACTTTGAGGTTATTCGAAACTTTCACTCCATTACTGTTAGCATCATTTTGAGTTCATTAGCAATTCTTACTACATCACTGTCGCATCATTTTGAGATCATTAGCAATTCTTCCGACATCACTGTCGCATTATTTTGAGGTTCGTAGCAACTCTTAGTACAAGACTGTCAGCATCACTTTGAGGCTATTCGAAACTTTCACTCCATTACTTTTAGCATCATTTTGAGTTCATTAGCAATTCTTACTACATCACTGTCGCATCATTTTGAGATCATTAGCAATTCTTCCGACATCACTGTCGCATTATTTTGAGGTTCGTAGCAACTCTTAGTACAAGACTGTCAGCATCACTTTGAGGTTATTCGAAACTTTCACTCCATTACTGTTAGCATCATGTTGAGTTCATGAGCAATTCTTTCTTAATCACTGTCGCATCATTTTGAGATCTTTAGCAATTCTTCCGACATCACTGTCGCATTATTTTGAGGTTCGTGGCAACTCTCACTACATGACTGTCAGCATCACTTTGAGGTTATTCGAAACTCTTACTACATTACTGTAAGCATCACTGAGTTGATTAGCAACTATCACTACATTACTGTTAGCATCATTTTGAGTTCATTCGCAATTCTTCCGACATCACTGTCGCATCATTTTGAGATCATTAGCAATTCTTCTGACATCACTGTCACATTATTTTGAGGTTCGTACCAACTCTTCCTACATTACTTTCAGCATCACTTTGAGGTTGTTCGAAACACTTACTACATTACTGTAAGTGTCACTGAGTTCATTAGCAACTATCACTACATAACAGTTAGCATCATTTTAAGTTCATTAGCAATTCTTCCGACATCACTGTCGCAATATTTTGAGGTTCGTAGCAACTTTTACTACATTACTGTCGCATTATGTTGAGTTTCGTGGCAACTCTTACTACATTATTGTTGCATTATATTGAGGTTTGTAGGAACTCTTACTACATGACTGTCAGCATCACTTTGAGGTTATTCGAAACTTTCACTACATTACTGTAATTATCACTGACTTGATTAGCAACTATCACTACATTACTGTTAGCATCATCTTGAGTTCATTAGCAATTCTTCGGACATAACTGTCGCAATATTTTGAGGTTCGTAGCAACTTTTACTACATTACTGTCGCATTATTTTGAGGTTCGTAGCAACTCTTAGTACATGACTGTCATCATGACTTTGAGGTTATTTGAAAGGTTCACTCCATTAATGTTAGCATCATTTTGAGTTCATTAGCAATTCTTACTAAATCACTGTCGCATCATTTTGAGATCATTAGCAATTCTTCTGACATCACTGTCGCATTATTTTGAGGTTCGTAGCAACTCTAACTACATTACTGTCGCACTATTTTGAGGTTCGTAGCAACTCTTCCTACATGACTGTCACCATCACTTTGAGGTTATTCGAAACACTTACTACATTGCTGTAAGCATCACTGACTTGATTAGCAAATACCACTACATTACTGTTAGCATCATTTTAAGTTCATGAGCAATTCTTCCGACATCACTGTTGCAATATTTTTAGGTTCGTAGCATTTTTTACTACATTACTGTCGCATTATTTTGAGGTTCGTAGCAACTCTTACTACATTACTGTAAGCATCACTTTGAGGTTATTCGAAAGTTTCACTCCATTACTGTTAGCATCATTTTGAGTTCATTAGCAATTCTTACTACATCACTGTCGCATCATTTTGAGATCATTAGCAATTCTTCTGACATCACTGTCACATTATTTTGAGGTTCGTAGCAACCCTTAGTACATGACTGTCAGCATCACTTTGAGGTTATTCGAAACTTTCACTTCATTACTGTTAGCATCATTTTGAGTTCATTAGCAATTCTTCCGACATCACTGTCGCAATATTTTGAGGTTCGTAGCAACTTTTACTACATTACTGTTGCATTATTTTGAGGTTCATAGCAACACTTACTACATGACTGTAAGCATCACTTTGAGGTTATTCAAAAGTTTCACTCCATTACTGTTAGCATCATTTTGAGTTCATTAGCATTTCTTCCGACATCACTTTTGCAATATTTTGAGGTTCGTAGCACCTCTTACTACATTACTGTTGCATTATTTCAAGGTTCGTAGCAACTCTTACTACATTACTGTCAGCATCACTTTGCGTTTATTAGCAACTATCACTACATTACTGTTAGCATCATTTTGAGTTGTTGAGCAATTCTCACGACATCACTGTAGCATTAAATTGAGTTCATTAGCAACTCTTACTAAATGACCGTCAGCATGACTTTTAGGTTGTTCGAAACTCTTACTACATTACTGTAAGCATCACTGAGTTTCTTAGCAACTATCACAACATTACTGTAAGCATCATCTTGAGTTCATTAGCAATTCTTCCGACATCACTGTCGCAATATTTTGAGGTTCGTAGCAACTTTTACTACATTACTGTCGCATTATTTTGAGGTTCGTAGCAACACTTACTACATGACTGTCAGCATCACTTTGACGTTATTCGAAAGTTTCACTCCATTACTGTTAGCATCTTTTTGAGTTCATTCGCAATTCTTACTACATCACTGTCGCATCATTTTGAGATCTTTAGCAATTCTTCTGACATCACTGTCGCATTATTTTGAGGTTCGTAGCAACTCTTACTACATTACTGTCGCATTATTTTGAGGTTCGTAGCAACTCTTAGTACATGACTGTCAGCATCACTTTGAGGTTATTCAAAACTTTCACTCCATTACTGTTAGCATCATTTTGAGATCATTCGCGATTCTTACTAAATCACTGTCAAATCATTTTGAGATCATTAGCAATTCTTCTGACATCACTGTCACATTATTTTGAGGTTCGTAGCAACTCTTACTACATTACTGTCAGCATCACTTTGAGTTTATTAGCAACTATCACTACATTACTGTTAGCATCATTTTGAGTTCATTCGCAATTCCTCCGACATCACTGTCGCAATATTTTGAGGTTCGTAGCAACTTTTACTCCATTACTTTCGCATTATTTTGAGGTTCGTAGCAACTCTTAGCACATGACTGTCAGCATCACTTTGAGGTTCGTAGCAACTCTTAGTACATGACATTCAGCATCACTTTGAGGTTGTTCGAAACACTTACTACATTACTGTTAGCATCATGTTGAGTTCATTAGCAATTCTTACGACATCACTGTCCCATCAGTTTGAGATCATTAGCAATTCTTCTGACATCACTGTCACATTATTTTGAGGTTCGTAGCAACTCTTACTACATTATTGTTGCATTATTTTAAGGTTCGTAGCAACTCTTACTACATTACTGTCAGCATCACTTTGAGTTTATTTGCAACTATCACTACATTACTGTTTGCATCATGTTGAATTCATTAGCAATTCTTACTAAATCACTGTCGCATCATTTTGAGATCTTTAGCAATTCTTCTGACATCACTGTCGCATTATTTTGAGGTTCGTAGCAACTCTTACTACATGACTGTCACCATCACTTTGAGGTTATTCGAAACACTTACTACATTACTGTTAGCATCATTTTAAGTTCATTAGCAATTCTTCCGACATCACTGTCGCAATATTTTGAGGTTCGTAGCAACTTTAATACATTACTGTCGCATTGAGTTTCGTGCTAACACTTACTACATTATTGTTGCATTATTTAAAGGTTTGTAGCAACTCTTACTACATTACTGTCAGCATCACTTTGAGGTTATTCGAAACGTTCACTCCAATACTGTTAGCATAATTTTGAGATCATTACCAATTCTTCTGACATCACTGTCGCACCATTTTGAGATCTTTAGCAATTCTTCTGACATCACTGTCGCATTATTTTTAGGTTCGTAGCAACTCTTACTACATGACTGTCAGCATCACTTTAAGGTTGTTCGAAACACTTACTACATTACTCTAAGCATCACTGAGTTTATTAGCAACTATCACTAAATTACTGTTAGCATCATTTTGAGTTCATTCGCAATTCTTCCGACATCACTGTCAAAATATTTTGAGGTTCGTAGCAACTTTTACAACATTACTGTCGCATTATTTTGAGGTTCGTAACAACTCTTACTACATGACTGTCAGCATTACTTTGAGGTTATTCGAAACGTTCACTCCATTACTGTTAGCATCATTTTGAGTTCATTAGCAATTTTTACTAAATCACTGTCGAATCATTTTGAGATCATTAGCAATTCTTCTGACATCACTGTCACATTATTTTGAGGTTCGTAGCAACTCTTACTACATGACTGTCAGCATCACTTTGAGGTTGTTCGAAACACTTACTGCATTACTGTAAGCATCACTGAGTTTATTAGCATCTATCACTACGTTACTGTTAGCATCATTTTGAGATCATTCCCAATCCTTCTGACATCACTGTCGCATCATTTTGAGATCTTTAGCAATTCTTCTGACATCACTGTCGCATTATTTTGAGGTTCGTAGCAACTCTTACTACATTACTGTCAGCATCACTTTGAGTTTATTAGCAACTATCACTACATTACTGTTAGTATCATTTTGAGTTTATGAGCAATTCTCACGACATCACAGTAGCATTGAATTGAGTTCATTAGCAACTCTTACTAAATGACTGTCAGCATCACTTTGAGGTTGTTGGAAACTCTTACTACATTACTGTAAGCATCACTGAGTTTCTTAGCAACTATCACGACATTACTGTTAGCATCATCTTGAGTTCATTCGCAATTCGTCCGACATCACTGTCGCAATATTTTGAGATTCGTAGCAACTTTTACTACATTTCTTTCGCATTATTTTGAGGTTTGTAGCAACACTTACTACATGACTGTCAGCATCACTTTGAGGTTATTCGAAAGTTTCACTCCATTACTGTTTGCATCATCTTGAGTTTATTAGCAATTCTTACTACATCACTGTCGCATCATTTTCAGATCATGAGCAATTCTTCTGACATCACTGTCGCATTATTTTGAGGTTCGTAGCAACTCTTACTACATGACTGTCACCATCACTTTGAGGTCATTCGAAACACTTACTACATTACTGTTAGCATCATTTTAAGTTTATTAGCAATTCTTCCGACATCACTGTCGCAATATTTTGAGGTTCGTAGCAACTTTTACTACATTACTGTCGCATTATGTTGAGTTTCGTGGCAACTCTTACTACATGACTGTCAGCATCACTTTGAGGTTGTTGGAAACTCTTACTACATTACTGTAAGCATCACTGAGTTTCTTAGCAACTATCACGACATTACTGTTAGCATCATCTTGAGTTCATTAGCAATTCGTCCGACATCACTGTCGCAATATTTTGAGATTCGTAGCAACTTTTACTACATTTCTTTCGCATTATTTTGAGGTTTGTAGCAACACTTACTACATGACTGTCAGCATCACTTTGAGGTTATTCGAAAGTTTCACTCCATTACTGTTAGCATCATCTTGAGTTTATTAGCAATTCTTACTACATCACTGTCGCATCATTTTCAGATCATGAGCAATTCTTCTGACATCACTGTCGCATTATTTTGAGGTTCGTAGCAACTCTTACTACATGACTGTCACCATCACTTTGAGGTCATTCGAAACACTTACTACATTACTGTTAGCATCATTTTAAGTTTATTAGCAATTCTTCCGACATCACTGTCGCAATATTTTGAGGTTCGTAGCAACTTTTACTACATTACTGTCGCATTATGTTGAGTTTCGTGGCAACTCTTACTACATTATTGTTGCATTATTTTAAGGTTCGTAGCAACTCTTACTACATTACTGTCAGCATCACTGAGTTTCTTCGCAACTATCACTACATTACTGTTAGCATCATCTTGAGTTCATTCGCAATTCTTCCGACATCACTGTCGCAATATTTTGAGGTTCGTAGCAACTTTTACTACATTACTGTCGCATTATTTTGAGGTTTGTAGCAACTCTTAGTACATGACTGTTAGCATCACTTTGAGGTTGTTCGAAACACTTACTACATTACTGTTAGCATCATGTTGAGTTCATTAGCAATTCTTACTACATCACTGTCGCATCATTTTCAGATCATTAGCATTTCTTCCGACATCACTGTCGAATTATTCTGAGGTTCAAAGCAACTCTTACTACATTACTGTCAGCATCACTTTGAGGTTATTTGAAACGTTCACTCCATTACTGTTAGCATCATTTTGAGTTCATTAGCAATTCTTACTAAATCACTGTCGCATCATTTTGAGATCTTTAGCAATTCTTCTGACATCACTGTCGCATTATTTTGAGGTTCGTAGCAACTCTTTCTACATGACTGTCACCATCACTTTGAGGTTATTCGAAACACTTACTACATTACTGGAAGCATCACTGAGTTGATTTGCAACTATCACTACATTACTGTTAGCATCATTTTAAGTTCATTAACAATTCTTCCGACATCACTGTCGCAATATTTTGAGTTTCGTGGCAACTCTTACTACATTATTGTTGCATTATTTTAAGGTTCGTAGCAACTCTTACTACATGACTGTCAGCATCACTTTGAGGTTATTCGAAACGTTCACTCCATTACTTTTAGCATCATTTTGAGATCATGACCAATTCTTCTGACATCACTGTCGCACCATTTTGAGATCTTTAGCAATTCTTCTGACATCACATTCGCATTATTTTGAGGTTCGCAGCAACTCTTACTACATGACTGTCAGCATCACTTTGAGGTTGTTCGAAACACTTACTACATTACTGTAAGCATCACTGAGTTTATAGCAACTATCACTACATTATTGTTAGCATCATTTTGAGTTCATTTGCAATTCTTACGACATCACTGTAGCATCATTTTGAGATCATTAGCAATTCTTACTACATCACTGTCGCATCATTTTGAGGTGAGTTTCAACTCTTCCTACATTACTGTTAGCATCATTTTGAGTTTATTAGCAACTCTTACTACATGACTGTTAGCATCACTTTGAGGTTGTTCGAAACACTTTCTACATTACTGTCAGCATCACTTTGAGATCATTAGCAACTATCACTACATTACTGTTAGCATCATTTTGAGTTCATTTGCAATTCTTACGACATCACTGTCGCATCATTTTGAGATCATTAACAATTCTTACTACATCACTGTCGCATTATTTTGAGCTTCGTAACAACTCTTTCTACATGATTGTCAGCATTACTTTGAGGTTGTTCAAAACACTTACTACATCACTGTCAGCATCACTGAGTTGATTAGCAACTATCACTACATTACTGTTAGCATCATTTTGAGTTCATTAGCAATTCTTATGACATCACTGTCGCATCATTTTGAGATCATTAGGAATTCTTCCGACATTACTTTCGCATTATTTGTAGTTCATTAGCAATTCCTACGACATCGCTGTAGCATTATTTTGAGGGTAGTAGCAACTCTTACTACATGACTTTCAGCATCATTTGAAATTGTTCGAAACTCTTACTACATTACTGTAAGCCTCACTGAGTTTATTAGCAACTATCACTACATTACTTTTAGCATTATTTTGTGTTCATTAGTAATTCTTACGACATCACTGTCACATCATTTTGAGATCATTAGCAATTCTTCCGACATCACTTTCGCATTATTTGGAGGTTCGTAGCAACTCTTACTACATTACTGTTGCATTGTTTTGAGGTTAGTAGCAACTCTTCCTCCATTACTGTTAGCATCATTTTGAGTTCATTGGCAATTCTTCCAACATCACTGTAGCATTATTTTGAGGTTTTGAGGTACCTTTGTTTGTAACCGATCTGCTGACCAGCGAGACGCCACCACGCACGGCTGTGAGACGCCACCACGCACGGCTGTCGGCTCCGTAAAGGAGGGAGAGGAGGTGGAAAGGACGGAGAAGGGTCGGACCAGGTCTACTGCTAGGTGACCAATCACTATCGTCTGCCACACTGCCCCTCACGGTGGGGAGTGTAGCGCCATCCTGCCACAGTACATTTGTTTCATTCTTTTGCTCTTGCACTTTCATTAAAATGGACTTGACTTGAGAATGTTTTGTTTCAAAATATAGAAGAATTCCCAGATTTATAGGTAGCATGAGTATGAAGTTGCACTTGCACCCGGTGGGAAAATGTCCTCTGCATTTGACTCTAACTATGGAGGAGCAGTGGTAGCAGTGTCAGCCTGGGGGCTTGGTCAAGATCAATGACAGGAGTAGCAGACAGGTAATATCCATAGCATGCATGTTGTTTTAGAGGAGTAAGGGTACACTGTTGGTCTCTCACCTGATGCGCTGTCATCAGCACAAATGATCTGTTCCTAAACATCAAAATCTACCATCCCCCCTGATTGTTTTTTACAACTGGAGTACTGGTTAACACTTTTAGAAAGCCTTCATTCAGAGCTGTGAAGAACCTTGAACCTGATATCCCAGACATCAAAGTGGGCCACTAACTGGCCAGATGAAGCTATGCTAGGCTGCTGTATTCTGAAGAGCTAAAGTAGCAGCTTCTGAGAGGGATGCTAACCTGGATGTGTTCATCTCCTACTTTAATATCAGCGGCCCAACTTGGAGCTCTGACAGTCTCCAGCTTGTTGTTCCTGTTTCTGCTTCAGTCAACAGGGAACTCCAACCTGCAGTAGAATCTTCAACAATGGAATAGAAAAGTGAGGAAGAAAAACTAGAATAAACTTACAAAGCTGAGAAATGTTCATGAAGAAGAAAGGCACACGTTATGATTGAGGCCAGAAACTAAAACTCCACACCAAATGTACTTTGACTTGTAGGATAATGAACTTGAATGTGTTGAAACAGCAGATCAATGAATCCACTGCCACACAACAAGATGATGACCCCCTACCACAAGATGGCGTCACAGATCCTGACGCTCTGAGCAGGAAACACCGAGCAAAACATTACAACAAAGCTCCTTTTGTTCCCTCCAGGAAAAACTGTGGCTCTGATGAGAAGAAGGATCCCAGCCTCCTCTGAGGATCCATGGCCGCACCATTGGGTAGAAGGACGATGGGGTCGGCACCAGGAGGAACCCATGTGTCTCCGATGCAGGGAAGATGGAGCAGTGAAGAGGCCACATTGTGGCGTCCTAAAGAGGACATTTGGTGGAGCCTGAGACAGCAAACATCACGCCCCCTTCATCAGAAGAACCACAGCACCAGAAGAAAGAATCCCGGCAGTGACGACAGGGGTGACCTCCTCACCTCCACCTTTGAACCTTCAAATGAACTTTAAAAAGCTTTAGAGTGGAGAAGGATTTTAAAACCTTTCATTGTTTTTTCCTTTCATTCTCATTTGTGCGATTGTCTGATTTATTAGAAATAAACACTGTCTGCTGGGTTTACATTGACTGTGATTCTCTTTTTGCATGCAAGTTGAAAGTTCTGCCAATAAAAACCACAAGTATTTGAAGACCAAAGGAAGAACCCCCAAAGTCAGGACCCTGAGATCAAAGTGAGCGCTCTGATCTCAGAGGTCTGGGATATTTCCCATCCCATGGCCCTTCAAATAAGAGCCCTGTGTCTCTGTCTCAAAGTTTTCAACCGTATTTGTTTGTTAAATTAAAACCAGACGACCACTGTGGTCTTTTTTACACGGTAAGTAAAGCACAGATGCCCTGGTGGACCTGTTGGCACCCTGGACTTTGAATCCAGTGACCTGAGTCCAAGTCTCAGTCCCAGCAGGTTTCCTGCAGCCTTCAGCAGAGCTGCCATGTTTCTCTGTAGAGAACTAAGTGATGCTCTCAGCAGGTTGAGGGCACCACCAACAAGTGAGGGATGAACCTCTGACTTCCTTCTTGTCAAACAGGAAACTCCTAATACGTCATTTGAGTAAAGTACCTCATATTCCTGACATCCAAGTAGTAGTGAAGTGGAGGAAGAAGGGAGGAGATCTCCAACAGGATCCTTCTTTCCTCTGTCCTCCTTGATCTCATGGATCACCACAGTCAAGGGGAGACCCAAGCTCCTGGATGGATCTGGCACTCAGGAACTGCTGAGTTTTCCAGTGGACTTTGTTCCATCCATGGTTCAGGAACAGGACTCCTCCTGGTTAACCTGGTATCTTTCCACCCAACTGTGGGTTCTTGGAGAATTTTTCATGTCATGTCAAGAAATCAGGCTGGTGTGTTTTTCAATGAGAGAAATTCTGGTAACTTAATTAAGTGGCATGTTTGTTGAAGCAGTAATTAACTGATAAATTAAGGAAGGCCTGGCCAGTCTTTGCTCCCAGGTCATACGATGGAGTTAGAAAGTCCTGAATCAATCTGGAGTTCCATGATTTCCTTGTGGTTCATGATCCTTTTGCCAATGTAGTCTGGAACAAGAGCAAGATGAACCTCTGAATAGCAACAGGTTGATTGCAGGTGATGTCAAGTGGTATTTAGAGGAACCACCTCCTTGTGTTTGGTTCCATGATGGAAGGGTGAGAACTCTGGATCCAGTGATCCCAGTTCAAGTCTTGGTGGGACCTTCCTGTCTGTAAGGTGTCCCATGTAACAAACTGATCAAGAGATGCAATGTGGTTCTAATGTTCTGGTTCATTTCTTGTCCTTTAGAAAAATGAAAATCATTTCTTCCTGTCATGAACTCAGACTGTGTGTTTAATGTTAACAATTTAAAAAATTCTACTTTGTCAGTGAATTAATTCAGTCTGCAACTGTCAGTTTCTGTCAGGATGGCCGAGCGGTCTAAGGCGCTGCGTTCAGGTTGCAGCCTCTCCTGGAGGCGTGGGTTCGAATCCCACTTCTGACAAAGGACATTTTCTCCACATTCCTATGCATCCACAGTGGTACATTCCAAACCCAGTTGAAGCTGCTCTCCACTGATGGGAGTGAGTGGTTGAACTGGCAGCAGAGGAGGCAAAGGAGCTTCCCTGTGACGGTCCAACATCGCCTGGTTTCCTCCAACATGGAGCAGCCACCAAACTCTAACTTCAATGTTGGATCAAAGTCTACTGAAGGAATGTGTTTTCTTTCAATTCACATTTTGTCCATTAACTTCATAATCAGAGACTCCATCTCATCACATGACTAAAGTCTGGGTTCTGTATTGGTGGTAAAATATCCTTCCATGCCCCTCACTAGTTTGCACACAGAAAAGCATATTTTACTGGTTTCAGATCTCTTAGCTTGTTCTCTCTCTTAAAGCAGCTGAGGCAGCTTTCATTGTGTGATTGATTTTAAAATATAAAGATGGAACAGAACCATTGGAATCAGATGTCAGGACATTTGAAGGAATGTCAATCTCCTGTTGAAATGTTGCAGTGTGCAGCTGAGGCTCTCTGGCAGTGGCACCAGGAGCCACAATGGCAGAACCTGGACCCTCCTGGAGGAGAACCACAGGTGAGGGCCTTCTTGGCTCCAGATTGATGGAAGTCAAGTGTCTGAGGCTGTTAGCAGCCATGAAGTTGATCTGGTTGGCACTGGTATTTGTTCTTGCTGCAGCTCAGGAGTGATTCAGGAGAAGAGTTTCAGAACAGCCCAGGTTGGGGACTGGAATTCTAAAATGTCCCCTGGAACCAGACAACCTTGGGAGGTAAAAGCTCCAATCATAGCCACTCAGATGCAGCAGCAGAAGAAGCTGTCATCCACCCTGACAGTCAGAGCATCAAGTCAAGAAAACATCACCATCTTGTAGTTCCAAACCTCCACCTGTCAGATTCAGCTACTTCTTATTGTGGGACTTTAAACTTGAACACCATGGAATTTGGACAAGGAGTTTTCCTTCCAGTCCAAACATCATCGTCCAGCCTCCAACCAGAGGTCCATCAGTTATCATGGAGCCACAGGTGGAGTCTGGATTCTTTTCTGGAATGAGACGGCAATGAGAGTCCTGCCAAGTGACATCACTGACATGAATGGATGACTTCAGTCACGTGACTGGATGACTTCAGTCACGTGACTGGATGACTTCAGTCACGTGACTGGATGACTTCAGTCACGTGACTGGATGACTTCAGTCACGTGACTGGATGACTTCAGTCACGTGACTGGATGACTTCAGTCACATGACTGATGACTTCAGTCACGTGACTGGATGACAGCGTAGATGCCAATGTAGAGGTTGGGGAAATAGTCTCTGAGAATCCAGCTTGAACCCACAGCCTCCTTGTTTTCCAAAAACCCAAACAGCGACCATCAGTCTCCCTCCAATCCTGTACTTGGGTAAACAACAAAAACAGAGTAAAAGTCTCTGGCAACATATTTGTTTCCTGTAGGGTTTCTTCATGTATGTGTGGTGTACCTGCTTTCCCAGAGGACTGCCATCTTTGTTCTGTGGGCTGACATGTTTTAGTGTCAGCACAGGTCATAGCGCTGAGACTGAACTCTCATTCTCCTCCAAGTAGTATTTCCACCTCACACTCCTGCAGATATTCAAGTGAACAGGGAACACAAATTTATGCTCAACTTCTCCTGTGTATTCATCCACAGTCACTAAACAACAACCAAACCAAACAAAAGAGGTTTGCTAGCATGGCGATCAGCTGTAGTTCACCATCTTATCCAGGTCACATGACTCAGGAGTAGCATGGCCGTCTGGCAACCAAAGGGTGGCTGGTTTGATCCTCACTTTCTCCAGTGGCCATGTCAAAGTGTCCTTGAGTAAGAGACTGAACCCCTAAATACTTCTGATGAGTAGGTTGGCTCCTTGCATGGCAGCCTTCAGCATCAGTGTGTGAGTGTGTGTGAATGAGAGGACATTGTTCAGCTCCTTGAGTGCTGCTGAGGTAGAAAGGCTCTGTACAAACTGAGTCCTTTTACCATTTCTTTCCTGCTTCTAGCAGCGCTGTCATCACTTCCTGTGACCGTGGAGGGAAGGGGTCCCCCTTCAGAATCAGTTTGATATCATTGTTACTTCCTCTTCAACATGCCTTTAGCAGACCAACCCAGAGAACAGCACAGTGAGGTAGTGTGGCCGAGCGGTCTAAGGTGCTGGATTAAGGCTCCAGTCTCTGAGGAGGCGTGGGTTCAAATCCCACCACTGCCATCATGTCCCAGGTCACTGGAGAGGTGTGGCAGGTCTCTCACAGCCTCTCCTCTCTCTTCCGCTGAGGTCTTCAAACCTGTGACCAAAAGAAGAGCCCTCTTCTGAGTCCACAGACCTGAGCATCGCTGCTCTGACTACCAGGTTACCTCCTGGTGATCAGGGTGAAGTCATGGGGAGGTAGTCAGTTGTTCCTTTGTTTTATGACAGAGGCTTCATTGTGAATTAAATAATTTTAATTCTTTACTTGTAGTTTCATGCTGTTTCGATTGAAAAAGACCAGTTCCTGGAGAAGATCTTCTAGGGGTCCAGGTTAAAGCGGTGCCCCAGCTGGCACCAGGCGCTGACCCAGGTCCTGCATGGGAGATACTGTCAGTTCTGTTCTGCCCTGCTCACAACCACAGGCTGGTGTTGAGGCCTGCAGCAACCAGGGCCCCAGTCACCAAGAGTATAAAGGCTGGTCATTGTGGCAGTGGGAGGAGTCAAAATGAAGACAGACCAATGTGAGCAGGACGTTCCCAGAGAAGTCATCCATCCACTTTCTATCACTTTCTATCACTTTCTATCACTTTCCATTCCCTTCCTTTAAGGGTCATGGGGGGGGGGGGGCGATCCCAGGTGACATTGGGCAAGAGGCAGGGTTCACCCTGGACAGGTCAGAATTCCTGATGATGTCATCAGGGCTTTGACAGTAGCTAGAATTCTGTCTTTGATGTCAGGAGGACATGAAAGAAACACAACTGAGGAAAGTAGAGGAGAACATTCAGCTTCATTAGAAACACTTGAACTGTTGAACAGTAGAATTTGTTAGAAACAGTTTACAACACTGAGTGACAGGATTGAAGAGGGAAGGTTTTTCTACTTTAAATTTAATTCTAACTTTAAACTGGAGATGAACATTTTTAGTCGTTCATATTCTAACATACAGAGGAAGTCATGTCATTCCCTTTTTAAAAAAAGAAAAACATGTGAAGCTCCTCCCCCCAACTCCAGATGGACAGACAGACATGAGAATGACAAGGAAGCAAAGAAGTGTTGTGCTCCTCTCCAGTGCTCTGGTGTTGTTGTGTTCTTCTCAGCTTCATCATGAAGACCTGCTGGCACTGGGCGCTGGTGGAAGTTTGCAGCTCTCACTGGAAAGTCCTGAGGCTCCTCCCACTCTGAAGCAGGCAGTTGCTCCCAGCCAGCCCACACTTTCACTCTCTGGTGTAGGAGTGAAGAACAAAATCAGAATCAAGAACCATCTCTCTTTCATTGGGGCTCCTTTCTCCTTGTTCTGATCCAGAAACTCAACAGCTTCTATCATTGATTGACAGGAAATGTTGCTGACACACTGGGATTTTTGTTCTCCTGCTGTCACTGTCAAGTGCAGCTGAACATGAGAGGTAGCAGGATCATTCATGTGTTCATGTTTCCAGCAGACAAGGAGGAAACCTGGGAGGACTTCAGTGACTTTGATCACTGGTTCTCACTTCATCTTCTCAGTATAAAGTTCAAAGCGAGCTGGCCAGGAGTTGAACCTAGAATCTTCTGATCCGTAGTCAGACGCGTTATCCATCTCCTCTTGGAATGTTCTGGAACTACAAGTACACTTAAAATGGCTGACTTATGACAACAGAAGGAACTTTGAAGTAGATTTGATTTATTTAAGTCAGTGACAGTCATTTTTTCAAGAATTTAGTAACTTGATTGTTTTACTAAGATGAGCTTTTATGTTATACCATTGAAAAAAGACCTTCATGTATTTATGATGACATCACCAATAGGAGCCTTCCCAGTCTGTCAGGGGGTAGAGTTCAGTCACCACCAATGACATCAGAGTCAGAGTTAGAGATCAAAGACAGACATTAAAGTCTCACATTAAAGTCTCTTATTAAAAAAATTAAAGTGTTATATCTTTGAAAATATACTGCAATACATGAAATATTATATTTACATGAATGGTAACCTCGTTCTTATATTCTTTAATATACTGCAATAGTAATGGACCCTCTATGACACTGCAGTGATGAATCTATCAAGGAGTACAAATGATTATAATCTGAGAATTTTGAAGTCAAGTTTGAGATCAGTTTGATCCTCTCTCTCCCTCCCCCCTCTCTCCCTCTGTCTCCCCCCCTCTCTCCCTCTGTCTCCCCCCTCTCTCCCCCTCTCTCTGTCTACCCCCCCTCTCCCTCTCTCTCTCTGTCTCCCCCCCCTCTCTCTCTCTCTCTCAGGAGCTTTTAAATGAATATTTTAATAAAACAGAACAGGAGACTGAAGAGTGATCACTCAAACCCACAGGCTGAATGGGACATCTCTTAAAAACATTGAACCACTGAGTAAAACCATAGAAGCGCTCCTGTCTAGTCGGTGCTAACAAGTTAGCTGTTGAGTGAGTCCAGCTGTGCTGTCTAGGAATCCTGGTCAAAAGCCTCCACACATCAAACAGCTGGTGTGTTGGTGGATCTGTGGATCCTGCTGGAAGAAGCAGGGTGGAGCTCTGAATGGTTCCTGTCTCAAAGAGCTTCTCTGTGCAGCTCCCATCAGCTCCTAAAAACAGGAAACCAGCAGATTCACTGTTGAACGGTGGCATTAAAATGTCTCAAAAGCTGTCCTGTCCACCATTTGTTGGTGCAAAGACATTTAAAAACACCAGTTGAACATTTTCCAAAGTTGCTCTCACCTTCTTTCAAACACCTGGAATGATTTCCTCCAAATCAAAAGAAACTGGTGAAAAAACAACAACAAAAACCTCCTGGAGAATCAAACTCCACCCTCTGCTCCAACTGGACTTGGGACTTCAAATGACCCCCATTAAAAGTCTGCCTGCATCCCCATTCACTGACGGTTGTACTGTGGGTCTCCTGGACAAACATGGCAGGATCCTCTTGATCTCCAGGAGAATAAAAGAGGGAACCCTAGAAAACAAGTCAGCGTGAAAGAGGAGCAGATTTTAAAACTCCTCATCATTTCCACCTCCAGGAGTGAAGCCTCCCGGGACCCAAGAGGCTCCAGCTGGCAGAGCTCTCACTGGTTTCTCCACCACCTCGCTAACCTGAGCTGGAGCATCTGAGAACCAAACAGTGACCCCCTTCACTCCAGAGCCGACTCCACAAACTCTGAGCCCCCACTTTACCCACAGCCAGCAGGCCTCCTCAACACTGCATGACACACGATGACTAAATTGAAGACTGAAGCGTCTCATCAAGAGATCTGTCACATGAGTCTGCTGTGGAGGGTCAATCTGTCCGTCCACATTCAGATCATTAACGCAGCGACTCCTAAGCACCAGTAGAGCCTCTTCATCGTCCCTGGGTGGGCTCGAACCACCAGCCTCTCGATTAACAGCCGAGCGCGCTGACCGATTGCGCCACAGAGACTCTGAGTCACCTACTTTTCATGAAGACTTTTCAGGCTAAATTCAGTGTGTGAGGTCCACACTGCACATTTGAGGGACCATGAAGGACAGAGGAGAGTCTGACTGTCATGATGAAAGCCTTCAGCACTAGAACTGAAACAGCCCCACCATCTTAACCCCCCCAGACCAAACAGGCTTCATCAGAAACAGACACACCTCCTAGAACATCCAGAGAACATCAGTCTGATTCATAGAACATGACAAACAATCAAGATCTTGTTATTGTTTGATCAGAAGCTGAAACAATGTTTCTATGTTTGTCTGTTCTGGTCTGAATGAAAGAGGAGGTTTTCTTGGTCATGTGACGTGGATGAGAGTTCAACTAGAACTTCCTGATTCAACAGGATTTTAGTTTGTTGGGATTTTTTCAAAACCACCAACCAAACCTCTGAGTGGTGCAGATGTCTGCTGCCTCCTCAGAGCAGACTGGAGCTCAGAGTGGTGCAGAGGAAGCGTGCTGGGCCCAGAACCCAGAGGTCGATGGATCGAAACTATCCTCTGCTAAAAGAACAAAATAAAATGAACCTGCATCTTTAGAAATGTGTGTCTGTTAAAAAGAGGTTCATAAGGATTTTGTCTTCCTCCACAATCACCAACCATTGTGAGAGTTAACAACAGTCCACTTTCTGACTGAAGCAAAAGTAGACTTCAAAAGGTTTTTCTGATTCAACATAGCAGCTAAATTTCCATTTCCATTTCCTGAACAGGACAGGTTAAAAAAAAGGGAATGCCATGACTTCCTCTGTATGTTAGAATATGAACGACTAAAAATGTTCATGCCCAGTTTAAAGTTAGAATTAAACTGAAAACACAAAAATCTTCCCTCTTCAATCCTGTCACTCAGTGTTGTAAACTGTTTCAAACAAATTCTACTGTTCAACAGTTCAAGTGTTTCTAATGAAGCTGAATGTTCGCCTCTACTTTCCTCAATTGTGTTTCTTTCATGTCCTCCTGACATCAAAGACAGAATTCTAGGTACAAATAAAGACACCATCAAAGCCTCCTGATGACATCATCATCAATTCTGACTTTGATCTGTGTCTGTCCAGTTTGTCCTGAGTGGATCCAACAGTTTCCCATGGGTGACTCTGTCGTGGTCTCTCTCCTGCTGTCTCCAACTCTCAGAGTGCTTCTACTGGTTTCTCCCCATCGTCCCTGTTGCTAGGCAGAGCACTGGTGAGGACTGAGGCCAGTGATGTCATCACCTCCAGCTGAGACCTGCCAGGTGATCCTGCTTCATTCAACTCTGCTGCCTCTGCCACTGCCCTGACTGGTGAGGCTGACAGCAGGTTCTCTCTCATCTAAACTCTCTGTTTACAATGGAGGCTGAAATCCTTGTGATTGGTGGTTCAATCATCAGGTCTGTTGAACTCCCAGGTGCCATCACCTGCTGTCTTCCTGGGGCCAAAGTTGTGGACATTATTGAACGTCTCCAGGACTCATCGACCTCTACCCCTCCTGCAGGTTCTCCCTGTCTCTGTGTGGGTTCTCTCTGGTACTCCAGCTTCCTCCCACAGTCCAAAGACATCAAGAGGGTAGTGGTTACCTGGACACTCTAAATGACTGTGAGTGTGAATGGTTGTCTGTCTGTGTGTGTGTGTTGGTCCTGGGATGGACTGGTGACCCATCAAGGGTGAACCCAGGGCTGGACTAGCACATCTTTGGGCCGGCCCATAACTGTCATAATTTTTTTTTCAAAAGTGTATAGTTTTTAATCGACCGTAACGGTATCGGAGACGCGAAACGCGGCCCATTGGTTGATTTTCTTGAAGGACATTGGGCTCGTCCAATGAAATCTCTCAGCTCTCTCTCTTTCTCTTAGTCAAGCCATGCTGTTGCAATGGAAGTGGAGGAGTCAGATCAGACAGTTGGAGACTATTTTAGTCGCCCTTCTTCCAAACAGAGGACTGATTTTTTAAAGTTTCATCCTCAACAAGATTCCATGAACCCTGTCGTCCAGAGGCTCTTCGTTAGAACGGACACGACGTGGAAATGGCTGACTTATTGTGGTCAACGTCATGCTTTGTTTTGTTTTGTTTGCCCTGCTTTTAGCAAGCCCAGTGATCCAAGTGTCTTCATTAGAGGCCTGACAGACTGGAGGCATGTGCACCAAAGAGTAGAGGAGCATGAGAGAGGCATGGCACAGAGGCAGTGTGCTGAGGCCTATTTTTGAAACTGCTCCAGAGCAAGACTGGCCACCTCCTTGAGGGAAGACAGCTGACAGGACACCGTGAGCAGGTTAAGAAGCAGGGCTGGACTGGGACCAAAAAATGGCCCTGGCATTTTTCATCCCTGGCAGCCCTCCATGGTTATTTACACGATATGTGTAAGCACACGCCATACCAGAGGATGTATGCGCACATTTTGAAGTTTCAAAAATTAAAATAAAGTGCAGTATTCTACATGGAAGACAGTAACCATGTTAAAAGAATGATACTCTTTCACTACTCACAGAGACCTTCTTCTTCCACTACACGTTCCAACACCTGACGTCTCTTCTTCCCAGTCCAGCCCTGGAAGAACGCGTCGAGTTTTGGAAATTCGGCTGCTTTTCTTCTCGTGAGTGTCTCTTTTTCGGCTCCTCCTTTCTCCTTCCTCTTACTGGGCAACATTCTTCATGGCTTCTGACTGCAAGGCGGCCGCTGAGTGGTGGCACTACAACTGGATGGGTCTGTTTCTCATTTTAACACAAAAACACCGCTGTTTCTGCGTTTTTACCAGAAATATATATTTTGAAATGCCTGCTCACACCGGCCCATCCGGCTACATCCACCAAACTTTACACACATAATATAATATAATAATATAATATAATAACCCTAAACACAAGCCCCAAAGCAGTAGTTGTTTTGTTTTTCTTCATAAAGGAGGTGCACTGTCATGACTACGATATCTCTGGCAACAAACATGGAAGGGGCTTTGGGGTCTTGTGTTTCAGCTCTGTAACTTCTGGATGGCTGAAAATGTCAGAATCAGTCCTCTCACTGACATCAACCATTGGTGTGACTTTTGGTGGCTTCAGCTCAAATGAAACCAGGGAAGAGGGGCCAGACTTTGAGGAGCCCCTTAGGGTTAGTGGATGCCCCGGGACTGTGCTTGGGCCCCTTAGCACCTAGATGGCTGAAATTCCCAGCACATGCTACTCTGGGGCATCACACTATGTGTGTAAAGTTTGGTGGATGTAGCCCAAGTAGAAACACCAGAACCCAGATTTGATCCTCAATTCTGCTCCAAAAGGCTCTCGGAGTGCAGAAGTCCCAGACCCTGATTTTGCCCAGTTTCACAAGGGGATAGTTTTTTCTCTTTGAACCAAGGAAGTTGAAATTTGAGTGTGTTGTTCTGTTCTTGAAGGATCGCATCTGTGCTGGTTTGACCCCCCTAAGTCCTTTCTGCTGTCCATAAAGGGCGTGGCAAAGTCCAGTAAAGTCTTTAAATGAAGCATCATAACTGGTCAAAGTTGCTCCAAATGAGATGAGCTTTCTGGGAGGAGTTCACACCTCTGCCAGAAACCAATATTTAAAACTTTGAAGCCCCACCTCCTTCCTGAAGCTACTTCCTGTTTGGGAGGGGGTTCTAGAATTATTCCACCAGATTATGATTTCATAAAGTTTCAGGTCTGTATCCACTGGAGAGGCCAATGAGAGCAAAAGAGCAACAGGGTCAAAGGTCAACAGGCCTCATGTCTCAGCCAGGCCTCAAAGGGTTAAGTGAGCCTTTTGGAGCTCCTTTGAAAAAAGGCCTGACACCAATCTTGTTCAGGACCAACATGAAGAAGGATCTTTGGAACATTTTCACATCTTTAAGACCGCCTTGACTCCTTTTTATAGCAGGAGTCACTGAACAGCACAAAGCTGCTATTGCAGCCATCAGGCCTCATTTCTGATCAGTTATTATTGTTGAAACAAAGCTGAATATCAATTATTGATTTTTATTGTCATCATTTTGAACACCTGATGAGAGAAACACAATAAAAACATTTGAAAAGGAAGGATCAGAGTGTTGTTGTACTGCAATACTACAGTACAGCATCAGAGACACTCAGTTATTGATTGCCTGAATGATTGATTTCCCCAGAAGAGGAACAGCTTTGTTGGAGGAGTAAAAATACACACATCAGAACGACAAAGTTACATTGGAAAAGAAACTACATGACATTACCAGCACAACATCTGAAGAACAGTTAGGATCAATTTAACTGGCCAGATAGTTAGGATTTCTTTAATGATATCCTTGATGAACCCAGACATCAGAGTGGTTTGTTCCCCTCAATCATAAATCTGTAAATACAGCGTGAAGTGATGGAACTAAAAGGCCACCTCTGAGTGCAGGAGTGAGCCTCTGTGACGGATGTGACGTCAGCAGACCGCCATTAGTTTGAGTCATTGTTTATATTCTTAATGCTGATTGGTCGATCTGTAATGGTGACAAATGGACTTCGTAGGTAGAATAAACATCCAGAAATTAAATGAATTTGTAGATTGTCTTATTAATCAAAAGATGAAGTATTAAAAATATTTGTTTTTTTTCCTCGGAGTGAGCGACAACTACCGGATTTTCTCACAGAAGAACGGGGGCGACTTCCACGGAAGCAGATGTTTGTAATTCCTGGGGCACTAAAATCCATTTCATATTATTCTTTATTGAACAGCGAATATTATGGAAATAAAATTTATATTTCTCGCCAGAAATGTCCTTAAAATGCTTTTTAAAAATCAAACCTATCTTGAAATGACACTCGTCCGTAATGGCGTCCTTAGCAACCAACATAGCAACAGTAGAAATGTGACACTGTAACGACTCTCTTCCGAGAGGTGAAAGATTCATCGTAATAACGAACAAACCAAAGATTAAACACAAGAACTGAGCAAAGATTATGAAAACAAAATGCATATTTCTCTCTAGAAATGTCATCAGAATGCTTTATTAAATCAAAACTATCTTGGAAGAAGGCACTTTCCTCCGAAAATGACAGGAGCGGCGGCCATGTTTTTGTTTTGAGAGGCCCGCATGAAAGAGTCACATGAGGGAAGGGGGTATGGGGTCATTGGGGGGGGGGGGGGCGATCCCAGGTGACGTTGTTCAAGAGGCAGGGTTCACCCTGGACAGGTCACCAGTCCATCAGGAGAAATGAGGTGGTCGGTATCATGCAACCTAAACTAAAACATTAGTCAGATCAAATTCAGATTAAAGCAAGAGTCTCCAGATCAAAGTCAGAATTCCTGATGATGTCATCAGGGCTTTGACAATAGCTAGAATTCTGTCTTTGATCTCAGGAGGACATGAAAGAAACACAATTGAGGAAAGTAGAAGAGAGCATGGCAGCATGATGGTGCAGTGGTGAGCACTGTGGCCTCACAGCAAGAAGGTTCTGGTTTGAGTCCAGGCTCGGGTGGAGAATCTTTCTGTGTAGAGCCTGTATGTTCTCCCCATGAATGCGTGGGTTCTCTCTGGTACTCCGGCTCCTTCCCACTGTCCAAAGACACGTAATTGGGGACGAGGCTGATTGGACACTCTAAATTGACCGTAGGTATGAATGTGAGTGTGAATGGTTGTTCGTCTCTGTATGCTGACCCTGTGATGGACTGGTGACCTGTCCAGGGTGAACCCTGCCTCTGGCCTGTAGATGCTGGGATAGGCTCCACCCCCCCTCGACCATCAATGTAGGTCTTTTGTCAATTGCTGGACCTGCTCTACTTGGAAAGAGTCATGAGAGAACTTTTGTTGTGATTTGGCGCAATACAAATAAAACTGACTTGACCAGTGTCATTTGTGGTCTTTTGTTAACTGCATGCCACATGAAATTATTAGTGGTCACTTTTCTAGCGACTGTCTCACAGTGGCAAGACAAGAACACTTCTACTTTTGATGATGACAGTTTGTTCAACAGTAAGCTTCATCCAGTACCATGTTGTCAAACACTGGAACCTCCACAGCACCTGAACAGGGACTTGAACCCTGGACCCTCACATTAAAAGTCTGATGCTCTACCGTCTGAGCTCCTCAGGCTCTTTCTACAGCATTGAGACAGGAACAGAAACACCTGTGAAGGTCAAACTGATGCTTTCTTGACTTGTTCAGTCCTCCATGTTAAAGTCCACCATGCTTTTGATTGGCTCTGATTCTCTGTGGCAAAATCCAACAAGAGGCTCCAAAAATGTCCTGAATGTCACAAGAATGCACAGGACAAGATGTTAGTTTCCTTCATGTCTGCAGTTCCTCCACTGGAAAGTAAAGTCAATGCTGCTCCTCTGCTGAAACCTGGGATCGGACCAGGGACCTTTAGATCTTCAGTCTAAGGCTCTCCCAACTGAGCTGGTTCAGTTCTGAGTGAGGGCCCTGCTTCTCTCATTTATAATCTCTTCCACTCTCACTGGACCTTAGAGAGGATTGGAGCTTCTGAAGTCCTGACACATTGAACAGTTCTCCAGGACCATTTTTGATGAAGGTCTGGATCACACCAGCCTTTTTTGTTTGTCTTCTTGCACCACCGTGCCGCCCCTACTAGTCGTCTACATATCAGTGTTCTCAGTATTGCACGAACATTCACATCAGTATTGTGCTAATATTTTATTTCCTGGCTCTTCAATCCTCCTATTATGAAGTTGATTGCTTCAGCGACCAGGAGACGTTATCATTGGCAGCTAGTTTACTATTATTGCTGCTGCTGTTGTTGGTTGCGTGTCTGTCTTCCATCCCCCTGTCCCTCTGTCTTTCTCTCTGCTTGTCTTTCACCCTCATCTTGTTCCCATCTTTTTGTCATTCTCTCCCTCCTTTCTCTCTGTCTTTTGTCTTTCCTTCTCTATATTTGTCTTCTGCTGTCTGTCCTGTCCTGCTCTCTTTCAACAACCAACCAGTCAAAGCAGATGTCCGGTTAAAAAAATATGATAAAAGAACTCTTGGTTTGATTTGGCTTGAGGCATGAAGAAGATAGGATTGTTTTCCTTTCATTTTAGAAGCTTTTCCAGATTCATGAAAAGATCATCAATCAGTGCAGTATTTCAGACAGACTTCTGGTCCGTGAGGACGAGGAATCCAGCACAGATCCACAGAACTCCAACTGCCATCTTTGATGGTTCCTTTACAGTCTGTAGGGTGGAGAGATCCTCCTGAGTCTGGCTTGGAATGTTTGTCTGTAGATGTGTTGGCCCTGTGATGGACTGGTGACCTGTCCAGGGTGAACACGGCCTGTCGCCCAAAAGCTGCTGGGATAGGCTCCACCCCCTCCATGACCCTGAACAGGATAAGCAGAAGACAATGGACAGAAGTCCTGACACATTGAACAGTTCTCCAGGACCATTTTTGATGAAGGTCTGGATCACACCAGCCTTTTTTGTTTGTCTTCTTCCAGTGTCCTCAACATTGTGTGAGCCAATAATTCCACATCTGTACCAGACACACCTCTGGTTGGTGGGTTGATGGATCTTTCTGTTCTAACAGTGTCTTTTATCTTGCTTTTATCTTTTCTATCTTTTCTTTGTATCTGCATTCTGTGGGGCACGGTGGCTCTGGAAGAGCACTCTAACTATTGTCACTGTACCCCCCCCCCCCCCGTACAACGAAAATAAAAGATTCTGATTCCGATTCTGACACACACACACACACACACACACACACACACACACACACACACACACGTGTATCAACATGATGTTCCGAATGTTTCACTGTCTGTGGTTGTCCAGCTCTCCTTGCCTCTTCACTGTCATTGTCAGAACTCGGAGCAGTCTTCCTCTCCAGGTGATGTCTCTGAGTGATGATGATTGCTGTCTGTTCAACCAGCTTCATTTGTTGATATCTGAGAAGGACTGAAGACAGCAAAGTGTGCTGATTGGCCAACAACCCCTCACAGGTCAAAGGTCACTGCTCTGAGGCGGACCAGTTTACTGTAACAGTGGTGGCACCATCCACTGCTGGCGCTCTCTTCAGTGCTTCTTGTTTCTGCCCTTTGTGTGTGAGCTCCTAGAGCAGCTGGTCCGGCTCCTCCCCCTTTTCTTTTCTATTCCTCTAATTTATTTTTTGATTTTCTATTTTTGTAATTCATCATCGATCTCGGCTCACGGTCGCTACACTCTTGACCTCCTGTGAGCCTTGAAGAGAGAGAAGCCACCTTTGTGTTGGAGAAGAGCAGCTTAGTCCAGGCAGCCAGCAGCCTGAGACCAGAGGGTAGCCCATCAACGCGCTTCCCTTCTTCATCGAGCGAATCTCAGCGGGAGCCACGGTCGACGAGGTGGAGGCTTTGGAGGCCGTCCTCCCACCAGTTCGTTGGAGAGGCGTCGTACATCGATGGGAGAATCCAGCTGAGAACGTCAGCCGGTTACGTTGGTTTTCACCGATTCAGGCCTGGACTCCTGTCTCGCTGCCAAACTCCGCCTGACTCCGTAGAGCTGGTCAGCCTCCACTCAGTCCTCTTCATTTGGTTGGAGGTCACCATCGTTCATCCTACACACCTTTCCACCTGCCTCTTAGCCGTCTACTTGAAGCTCAGATAAATCCAGGCTAATTCATACCTGCTACTCAATATGGGCCTTAATTACTCTGCTGGAATTATCACTCTGTCTTAAGGGTTTTCTTCATTGTATTAAATCCTCTTTAATTTCCAAGAAGTCTTCCAGCTCATTCATTCATGCAAGCCACTGATCCACAAGACCTCATTGATGAGCTTCAACCTGAGACTGAGTGTTTCTCATTGGACGAGACACCCATTAAATGAGACTCATTGTCAGTCCATTGAAATCTACTGGTGTTCCTGGTGAGTTGATTTAACAACATGAGCTGACAGAACCTACGTTCAGGTAGGAACCACCACATCCAGGGGTCTGGACCTTTGAGCAGGCAGAGCCATCAAAGTAGCAGACTAAGCTAGCAGACATTAGCATTGAGAAGAAACTGATACCTGAGCCTACTTTTGGGTCTGGTCAGGTGATGACACAATAAAATGACATCATTGTCAGACTGACGCCTGCTCAACACTGACCAAACGCCGCCCTATTGCATTGTGGGAAATTTCTACTTGGCTCGTGTCCATCAAAACACACAAAGAAATTTCTCCAGAATCAGTATGGATAGTGGATACAATTGAGTCCACACTGGTTTTTCATTCTGAGTCGGATGCAGGTGTGGAATTTCAGACACAGTCTGTGTTTGTGTTGTTCATTCAGTGATTTTTCTTACAATTCCCAATCAAAGCCCCACATTGCTAATGAACTCAAAATGATGCAGACAGTAATGTAGTGATAGTTGTTACGAACCTCAAAATAATGCGACTGTGATGTCAGAAGAATTGCAAATGAACTTAAAATGATGCTAACAGTAATGTAGTGATAGTTGCTAATCAAGTCAGTGATGCTTGCAGTAATGTAGTAAGAGTTGCTACGAACCTCAAAATAATGTGACAGTAATGTAGTAAAAGTTGCCACGAACCTCAAAATATTGCGACAGTGATGTCGGAGTAATTGCTAATAAACTCAAAATGATGCTAACAGTTATGTAGTGATAGTTGCTAATCAACTCAGTGATGCTTACAGTAATGTAGTAAGAGTTTCCAACAACCTGAAAGTGATGCTGACAGTCATGTAGTAAGTGTTTTCAACAACTTCAAAGTGATGCTGACAGTCTTGTAGTAAGAGTTGCAAATGAACTCAATTTAATGCGACAGTGATGTCTTAAGAATTGCTAATAGACTCAAAATTATGCTAACAGTAAAGTAGAAAGAGTTGCTTCGAACCTCAAAATAAAACAACGGTGATGTGGTTAAAGTTGCTACGAACCTCAAAATATTGCGACAGTGTATCGGAAGAATAGCTAATTAACTCAAAATGAAGCTAACAGTAATGTAGTGATAGTTGCTAATCAATTCAGTGATGCTTACAGTAATGTAGTAAGTGTTTCGAAAAACCTCAAAGTGATGCTGACAGTAATGTAGTAAGAGTTGCTACGAACCTCAAAATAATGCGACAGTGATGTCAGAAGAATTGCTAAAGATCTCAAAATGATGCGACAGTGATTTAGTAAGAATTGCTAATGAACTCAAAATGATGCTAACAGTAATGGAGTGAACATTTCGAACAACCTCAAAGTGATGCTGAAAGTCATGTACTAAGAGTTGCTACGAAGCTAAAAATAATGTGACAGTGATGTCGGAAGAATTGCTAATGATCTCAAAATGATGCGACAGTGATGTAGTAAGAATTGCTAATGAACTCAAAATGATGCTAACAGTAATGGAGTGAAAGTTTCGAATAACCTCAAAATGATGCTGACGGTCATGTAGTAAGAGTTGCTACGAACCTCAAAATAATGCGACTGATGTCAGAAGAATTGCTAAAGATCTCAAAATGATGCGACACTGATTTAGTAAGAATTGCTAATGAACTCAAAATGATGCTAACAGTAATGGAGTGAAAGTTTCGAACAACCTCAAAGTGATGCTGATAGTCATGTAGTAAGAGTTGCTTCGAACCTCAAAATAATGCGACAGTGATGTCGGAAGAATTGCTAGTGATCTCAAATGATGTGACAGTGATGTAGTAAGAATTGCTAATGAACTCAAAATGATGCTAACAGTAATGGAGTGAAAGTTTCGAATAACCTCAAAGTGATGCTGACAGTCATGTGGTTTGAGTTGCGAGTAAATTAAAAATGATGCTGAAAGTGATGTTGTAAGAATTGCTATTGAACTCAAAACGATGCTAACAGTATCGTAGTGATAGTTGCAAATAAACTCAGTGATGCTTACAGTAATGTAGTAAGTGTTTCGAACAACCTCAAAGTGATGCTGACAGTCATGTAGTAAGAGTTGCTACTAACCTCAAAGTGATGCTAACAGTAATGTAATGATAGTTGCTAATGAACTCAAAATGATGCTAACAGTAATGTAGTGATAGTTGCTAATCAACTCAGTGATGCTTACAGTAATGTAGTAAGTGTTTCAAACAACCTCAAAGTGATGCTGACAGTCATGTCGTAAGAGTTGCTACTAACCTCAATTTAATGCTACAGTGATGTCTATGAATTGCTAATAAACTCAAAATGACGCTAACAGTAATGTAGTGATAGTTGCTAATAAACTCAAAATGATGCTAAAAGTAATGTAGTGATAGTTGCTAATCAACTCAGTGATGCTTACAGTAATGTAGTAAGTGTTTCGAACAACCTCAAAGTGACGCTGACAGTCATTTAGTAAGAGTTGCTACTAACCTCAATTTAATGCTACAGTGATGTCTATGAATTGCTAATAAACTCAAAATGACGCTAACAGTAATGTAGTGATAGTTGCTAATAAACTCAGTGATGCTTACAGTAATGTAGTAAGTGTTTCAAACAACCTCAAAGTGATGCTGAAAGTCATGTAGTAAGAGTTGCTACTAACCTCAATTTAATGCTACAGTGATGTCTATGAATTGCTAATAAACTCAAAATGACGCTAACAGTAATGTAGTGATAGTTGCTAATAAACTCAGTGATGCTTACAGTAATGTAGTAAGTGTTTCAAACAACCTCAAAGTGATGCTGACAGTCATGTAATAAGAGTTGCTTCTAACCTCAAAATGATGCTAAAAGTAATGTAGTGATAGTTGCTAATGAACTCAAAGTGATGCTGACAGTAATGTAGTGATAGTTGCTAATAAACTCAGTGATGCTTACAGTAATGTAGTAAGTGTTTCGAACAACCTCAAAGTGATGCTGATAGTCATATAGTAAGAGTTGCTACGAACCTCAAAATAATGCGACAGTGATGTCAGTAGAATTGCTAAAGATCTCAAAAAGATGCGACAGTGATTTAGTAAGAATTGCTAATGAACTCAAAATGATGCTAACAGTAATGGAGTGAACGTTTCGAATAACCTAAAAGTGATGCTGACAGTCATTTAGTTAGAGTTGCAACGAACCTCAAAATGATGCGACAGTGATGGAGTAAGAATTGCTGATGAACTCAAAATAATGTTAACAGTAATGTAGTGAAAGTTTCGAATAACTTCAAAGTGATGCTGACAGTCTTGTGGTTAGAGTTGCGAGTAACCTAAAAATGATGCTGACAGTAATGTAGTAAGAGTTGCTAATAACCTCAAAATAATGCTACAGTGATGTCGTAAGAATTGCTAATGATATCAAAATGATGCGACAGTGAATGAGTAAGAATTGCTAATGAACTCAAAATAATGCTAACTGTAATGGAGTGAAAGTTTCGAATAACCTCAAAGTGATGCTGACAGTCATGTAGTTAGAGGTGCGAGTAACCTAAAAATGATGCTGACAGTGATGTCGTGAGAATTGCTCAACAACTCAAAATGATGCTAACAGTAATGTAGTGATAGTTGCAAATGATATCAAAATAATGCGACAGTGATGGAGTAAGTGTTGCTACGAACCTCAAAATATTGCGACAGTGATGTCAGTAGAATTGCTAAAGATCTCAAAAAGATGCGACAGTGATTTAGTAAGAATTGCTAATGAACTCAAAATGATGCTAACAGTAATGGAGTGAACGTTTCGAATAACCTAAAAGTGATGCTGACAGTCATGTAGTAAAAGTTGCTACGAACCTCGAAATATTGCGACAGTGATGTCGGAAGAGTTGCTAATGAACTCAATTTAATGCGACAGTGATGTCGTGAGAATTGCTCAACAACTCAAAATGATGCTAACAGTAATGTAGTGATAGTTGCTAATAAACTCAAAGTGATGCTGACAGTAATGTAGTAAGAGTTGCTACGAACCTAAAAATAATGCAACAATAATGTAGTAAGAGTTGCAACGAACCTCAAAATATTGCGACAGTGATGTCGGAAGAATTGCTAATGATCTCAAAATGATGCTACAGTGATGTAGTAAGAATTGCTAATGAACTCAAAATGATGCTAACAGTAATGTAGTGAAAGTTTCGAACAACCTCAAAGTGATGCTGACAGTCATGTAGTAAGATTTGCAACGAACCTCAAAATGATGCAACAGTGAATGAGTAAGAATTGCGAATGAACTCAAAATGATTCTAACAGTAATGTAGTGAAAGTTTCGAATAACCACAAGTGATGCTGACAGTCTTGTGGTTAGAGTTGCGAGTAACCTAAAAATGATGCTGACAGTAATGTAGTAAGAGTTGCTAATAACCTCAAAATAATGCTACAGTGATGTCGTAAGAATTGCTAATGATATCAAAATGATGCGACAGTGAATGAGTAAGAATTGCTAATGAACTCAAAATAATGCTAACTGTAATGGAGTGAAAGTTTCGAATAACCTCAAAGTGATGCTGACAGTCATGTAGTTAGAGGTGCGAGTAACCTAAAAATGATGCTGACAGTGATGTCGTGAGAATTGCTCAACAACTCAAAATGATGCTAACAGTAATGTAGTGATAGTTGCAAATGATATCAAAATAATGCGACAGTGATGGAGTAAGTGTTGCTACGAACCTCAAAATATTGCGACAGTGATGTCAGAAGAATTGCTAATGAACTCAAAATGATGCTAACAGTAATGTAGTGATAGTTGCTAATTAACTCAGTGATGCTTACAGTAATGTAGTAAGAGTTTCGAATAACCTCAAAGTGATGCTGACAGTCATGTAGTAAGAGTTGGTTCGAACCTCAAAATAATGCGACAGTGATGTCAGAAGAATTGCTAAAGATCTCAAAATGATGCTAAAAGTAATGTAGTGATAGTTGCTAATAAACTCAGTGATGCTTACAGTAATGTAGTAAGAGTTGCTACGAACCTCAAAATAATGCTACAGTAATGTAGTAAGAATTGATAATGAACTCAAAATGATGCTAACAGTAATGTAGTGATAGTTTCTAATAAACTCACAGTGATGCTGACAGTAATTTAGTAAGAATTGCTACGAACCTTTAAATAATGCAACAGTCATGTAGTAAGAATTGCTACGATTCTCAAAATAATGCGACAGTGATGTCGAAAGTATTGCTAATGATCTCAAAATGATGCGACAGTGATGTAGTAAGAATTGCTAATGAACATAAAATGATGCTAACAGTAATGGAGTGAAAGTTTCGAATAACCTCAAAGTGATACTGACAGTCATGTAGTAAGAGTTGCTACGAACCTCAAAATAATGCCACAGAAATGTAGTTAAAGTTGCTACGAACCTCAAAATAATGCGACAGTGATGTCAGAAGAATTGCTACGATTCTCAAAATAATGCGACAGTGATGTCGAAAGTATTGCTAATGATCTCAAAATGATGCGACAGTGATGTAGTAAGAATTGCTAATGAACATAAAATGATGCTAACAGTAATGGAGTGAAAGTTTCGAATAACCTCAAAGTGATGCTGACAGTCATGTAGTTAGAGGTGCGAGTAACCTAAAAATGATGCTGACAGTGATGTCGTGAGAATTGCTCAACAACTCAAAATGATGCTAACAGTAATGTAGTGATAGTTGCAAATGATATCAAAATAATGCGACAGTGATGGAGTAAGTGTTGCTACGAACCTCAAAATATTGCGACAGTGATGTCAGAAGAATTGCTAATGAACTCAAAATGATGCTAACAGTAATGTAGTGATAGTTGCTAATTAACTCAGTGATGCTTACAGTAATGTAGTAAGAGTTTCGAATAACCTCAAAGTGATGCTGACAGTCATGTAGTAAGAGTTGGTTCGAACCTCAAAATAATGCGACAGTGATGTCAGAAGAATTGCTAAAGATCTCAAAATGATGCTAAAAGTAATGTAGTGATAGTTGCTAATAAACTCAGTGATGCTTACAGTAATGTAGTAAGAGTTGCTACGAACCTCAAAATAATGCTACAGTAATGTAGTAAGAATTGATAATGAACTCAAAATGATGCTAACAGTAATGTAGTGATAGTTTCTAATAAACTCACAGTGATGCTGACAGTAATTTAGTAAGAATTGCTACGAACCTTTAAATAATGCAACAGTCATGTAGTAAGAATTGCTACGATTCTCAAAATAATGCGACAGTGATGTCGAAAGTATTGCTAATGATCTCAAAATGATGCGACAGTGATGTAGTAAGAATTGCTAATGAACATAAAATGATGCTAACAGTAATGGAGTGAAAGTTTCGAATAACCTCAAAGTGATACTGACAGTCATGTAGTAAGAGTTGCTACGAACCTCAAAATAATGCCACAGAAATGTAGTTAAAGTTGCTACGAACCTCAAAATAATGCGACAGTGATGTCAGAAGAATTGGTAATGATCTCAAACTGATGGGACAGTGATGTCGTAAGAATTGCTAATGAACTCAAAATGATGCTAACAGTAATGGAGTGATAGTTGCTAATAAACTCAGTGATGCTTACAGTAATGTAGTAAGAGTTTCGAACAACCTCAAACTGATGCTGACGGTCATGTAGTAAGAGTTTCTACGAACCTCAAAATAATACGACAGTGATGTCGGAAGAATTGCTAATGATCTCAAAGTGATGCGACAGTGATGTAGTAAGAATTGCTAATGAACTCAAAATGATGCTAACAGTAATGGAGTGAAAGTTGCTAATAACCTCAAAGTGATGCTGACAGTCATGTACTAAGAGTTGGTACGAACCTTAAAATAATGCAACAGTAATGCAGTAAGAGTTGCTCCGAACCTAAAAATAATGCGACAGTGATGTCGGAAGAATTGCTAATGATCTCAAAATGATGCAACAGTAATGGAGTAAGAATTGCTAATGTACTCAAAATGATGCTACAGTGATGTCGTAAGAATTGCTAACAAACTCAAAATGATGCTAAAAGTAATGTAGTGATAGTTGCTAATCAACTCATTGATGCTTACAGTAATGTAGTAAGTGTTTCGAAAAACCTCAAAATAATGCGACAGTCATGTACTAAGAGTTGCTTCGAACCTCAGAATGATGGTAACAGTAATGGAGTGATAGTTGCTAATCAACTCATTGATGCTTACAGTAATGTAGTAAGTGTTTCGAAAAACCTCAAAATAATGCGACAGTGATTTCGGAAGAATTGCCAATGAACTCAACATGATGCTAACAGTAATGGAGTAAGAAGTGCGAATGTACTCAAATTGATGCTAAATGTAATGTAGTGAAAGTTTTGAATAACTTCAAAGTGATGCTGACAGTCATGTAGTAAGAGTTGCTACGAACCTAAAAATAATGCGACAGTGATGTTGGAAAAATTGCTAAAAAAACTCAAAATGATGCTGACGGTAATGTAGGAAGAGTTGAAACTAACGTTAAAATGATGCTACAGTGATGTCATAAGAATTGCTAATAAACTCAAAATGATGCTAAAAGTAATGTAGTGACAGTTGCGAATGAACTCAGTGATGCTTACAGTAACGTAGTTAGTATTTCGAACTACCTCCAATTGATGCTGACAGTAATGTATTAAGAATTGCTATGAACCTCAAAATAATGCGACAGTGATTTCAGAAGAATTGGTAATGATCTCAAACTGATGCTACAGTGATGTCATAAGAATTGCTAATAAATTAAAATGATGCTAACAGTAATGTAGTGACAGTTGCTAATAAACTATGTGATGCTTACAGTAATGGAGTAAGTGTTTCAAACTACCTCCAAGTGATGCTGACAGTCATGTAGTAAGAATTTCTACGAACCTTAAAATAATGCGACAGTGATGGAGGACGAATTGATAATAAACTCAAAATGATGCTAACAGTAATGGAGTGATAGTTACTAATAAACTCAAAGTGATGCTGACAGTAATGTAGTAAGTGTTTCGAATAACCTCAAAGTGATGCTGACAGTCATGTAGTAAGAGTTGCTACAAACCTCAAAATAATGCGACAGTAATGTAGTAAAAGTTGCTACGAACCTCAAAATATTGCGACAGTGATGTAGTGAGAGCTGCTACGATCCTCAAAATGATGCAGGGTGACTTTGTGGAAAGTCTTGCACTCCCAACACATTCATTCTCATGAATGCAGTGACAGGTCAGAGCCAAGGGAGCCTCCATGTCCACAGATGTCCACATGGCAGCTGGACTTCCTTTTTCACTCCTTCCCGTTCCTCCTGGTACTTTTTGGCCACCGTTTGTTTGATGGTCTGAAAATGACACCCAGAGTAAATCAATACATTGAAATTAGAGATGAAATAAACTGGAGATATCAACGACTGCTTTAGATCATTTCCACACAAACCTTTCTGGTTGGCAAACATATGAGGCTCAAGGACCTGAACCAGTTCCCTGAACCCTTCCCTCTCAACAGTGCTGAGGGGCTGGCAGTCCTTCAGGATGAAATTCAGCAGAGCCTCATCCAGCATCTGCTTCCTGGAAGCTGGATGGTTAAAGATGAAGGAGAGAAGAAATGAATCGGAATTAATGATCAATGAAGCAACTGTGAGTCAGTTGGAGAGTGGCTGTATACCTGAGTTCATCCTGGTGGATCTGGGACTTCATTCTCATGCCTGGCCCCATCATGCCTCAGCACTGAAGAGGTGCTTTTGTTGAGATGAGACGCTTCTGTCCAACAAATGCCACATTCAACCTGCAGAAAAGAACATGAGTACTCAGCTAAAAGTTCCTTTCTTCATGGTGACTGGTGTTTCTTAGTCTTAGACCACCAGGTTTCCAATGAGGTGTATCGGATACGTTGTTGTGTGCCGCTGAAATCCGTCCAATTCCGGCGTTGTTTCCTCATGAAATATGTTTGCCTTAAAGCTCATTAAAGTGTTGAACCACAATATCGTTCACCATAACTGAGTCAACTTCAAGATAACCTACTTCTACATTCCAGTCCCGGCTGCTCCTGTTCTGCTGCAGTCCAGAAAACAACAACCCGATACAATTGGCGCTCCTTCCCACAGCTCCGGCCCGGATCCGCATGGTTCCACTGACTGACTGTGAGACGCGCTCCCTCCAGAGTGGCACAGCCCGATGGGGTCCTTATCTGGCACGGGGGCGTAAAACAGGTGCGACTGGAAAGCCTGGTTTATTCTGCGTCGAGGGAACGCGTTGCTCTGCAATACACCGCCAAGCCGCTAGGGGGTGTGGCTTTGTCTTTATTGTTTACGGGGCTCTTGTCGGATTCCTTGGTTTTCTTCCGGTCACAGACAAAAATTGTTGGCCATTTGTCAGTCTTTGTAGTGCCGCGAATACTCCTTTCTTCGTCTTGGTCCATTTTTTCTTGACGCTTTCACCTCAGAAACTTTGAAAATGGCGGTGTTGTTTTGCTGCGACTGAACCGGAAATGACGTTTTGAGCGGACCAATGACAGTCCTCGACAATGACGTCACCCCGCGGCGACGCGATGCGGAGGCAGGATATTTTGGAGGCGCGTTTCAGGCTATGGCGTACGGTCTGCGTACATTACCAGGGTCGGATCTGGCAGGGTGGAGGATCTTTGATTCATCTTAGCTTTCCTGCTCCGGCTGTTTGAGAAACATTCAAATGGAGATGGTTGTTTGTGGTTGTTTGTGTCTTCCAGGCCACGCCACGCCAACGCCTCCTTCTGTCCCCACGCTTACGGCTGCCGAAACGTGCCGGTGTCTGAAAACCAGATCATTCTGGATGTGCCGGACCACCAGGTCCTCCTCACCTGCAGGTTCCTGCAGGCAGAGCCCTGTGGTGGTAGGTTTCCTGCTCCTCTGCTGGACTGATACCCTCTCCTTTTCCCCACACTTATCTGCTGTTTCTACTCTGTGCCTCCTTCTCCTCTGTCAGGCCTGGACTTCTTCCTTCTGTCTCTCCAGGATCACGTCCCGGTGGTGCCTGAGAGCAGCTCCAGCTCCAGCTCCCTGAACCAAGAACCACTGGAGAAATCTGACCACTTCATCAGCAACTGTGGCCTCAACAGCTTTCATGTCAAGTCGGTGTCTCTCAGCCTGAGTTGGTCCATGTTCTGTATCCCTGAATGTTCTAGAGGAACTAAACTGGGCCTGACTGGGACGCTTCTGTCTGCTCAGATTTGGGTTGTGAATGCATTCAGATGTCATTTACAAGCATTGGAACTAAAGACCTGAGCCTCAAGAATATTTAGTTCTTGATTTACTTTCTCTTGCAGGGTTTCATTTTGTGCTAATTTTCTTTTGAAGATCTTTGTTTTTTTGTTGTCCTTCCATTTAGCAAGTTTGGCTAAGAACCTTTTCCCCACTAAACTAATTTTCCTAAAATGTCTCGCTAACGTTTCCTTTTTCTCTGTCGTCCCTCCTGTCCTTCGTCTCCATTCTGTCTCAGCTCAGCTGTGTCTCTTGGGCTCTCTTCAACAACGGCGCCCTGCCTTGTGCCTGCCATGAGGTTGGAGCTGAGAGTGAAACCTGCGAGTCATTTGGTGGTCGGTGCCGCTGCAGGCCCCACGTGATTGGCCGAGACTGCTCCATGTGGGCCGTGGGTTGCTGGGGATTCCCCACTGCAGACGTGAGTGTCAGATTGGATGAATGATGAGGAATAAGGGCTTTTAATGATGAGTGAGAGGACGGACCAAACCAACCTGTCCAACCATCAGAGGACAGTTTGTTGTTCTAGTTTCAACTCTTACTACATCACTGTTAGCTGTACTGTTAGTTGTACTGTTAGTTAGTTGTACTGTCAGCATCATTTTGAGGTCATTAGCAATTCTTACTACATCACTGTCGCATCATTTTGAGATCATTCGCAATTCTTCTGACATCACTGTCGCATTATTTTGATGTTCGTAGCAACACTTAGTACAAGACTGTCAGCATCACTTTGAGGTTATTCGAAACGTTCACTCCATTACTGTTAGCATCATTTTGGGTTCATGAGCAATTCTTCCGACATCACTGTCGCAATATGTTGAGGTTCGTAGCAACTTTTACTACATTACTGTCGCATTATTTTAAGGTTCCTAGCAACTCTTACTACATGACTGACAGCATCACTTTGAGGTTATTCGAAAGTTTCACTCCATTACTGTTAGCATCATTTTGAGTTCATTAGCAATTCTTACTACATCACTGTCGCATCATTTTCAGATCATTAACAATTCTGATGACATCACTGTCGCATCATTTTCAGATCTTTAGCAATTCTTCTGACATCACCGTCACATTATTTTAAGGTTCGTAGCAACTCTTACTACATTATTGTTGCATTATTTTAAGGTTCGTAGCAACTCTTACTACATTACTGTCAGCATCACTTTGAGTTTATTAGCAACTATCACTACATTACTGTTCGCATTATTTTGAGTTTATGAGCAATTCTCACGACATCACTGTAGCATTGAATTGAGTTCATTAGCAACTCTTACTAAATGACTGTCAGCATCACTTTGAGGTTGTTCGAAACTCTTACTACATTACTGTAAGCATCACTGAGTTTCTTAGCAACTTTCACTACATAACTGTTAGCATCATCTTGAGTTCATTAGCGATTCTTCCGACATCACTGTCGCAATATTTTGAGGTTCGTAGCAACTTTTACTACATTACTGTCGCATTATTTTGAGGTTTGTAGCAACACTTACTCCATGACTGTCAGCATCATTTTGAGGTTTTTCGAAAGTTTCACTCCATTACTGTTAGCATCATTTTGAGTTCATTAGCAATTCTTACTACATCACTGTCGCATCATTTTGAGATCATTAGCAATTCTTCCGACATCACTGTCGCATTATTTTGAGGTTCGTAGCAACTCTTTGTACAAGACTGTCAGCATCACTTTGAGGTTATTCGAAACGTTCACTCCATTACTGTTAGCATCATTTTGAGTTCATGAGCACTTTTTTCTAAATCACTGTCGCATCATTTTGAGATCTTTAGCAATTCTTCCGACATCACTGTCGTATTATTTTGAGGTTCGTAGCAACTCTTACTACATGACTGTCAGCATCACTTTGAGGTTATTCGAAACACTTACTACATTACTGTAAGCATCACTGACTTGATTAGCAACTATCACTACATTACTTTTAGCATCATTTTGAGTTCATTAGCAATTCTTCCGACATAACTGTCGCAATATTTTGAGGTTCGTAGCAACTTTTACTACATGACTGTCGCATTATTTTGAGGTTCGTAGCAACACTTACTACATGACTGTCAGCATCACTTTGAGGTTATTCGAAACTTTCACTCCATTACTGTTAGCATCATTTTGAGTTCATTAGCAATTCTTACTACATCACTTTCACATCATTTTGAGATCATTAGCAATTCTTCCGACATCACTGTCGCAATATTTTGAGGTTCGTAGCAACTTTTACTCCATTACTGTGGCATTATATTGAGTTCATTAGCAACTCTTACTACATGACTGTCAGCATCACTTTGAGGTTATTCGAAACACTTACTACATTACTGTAAGCATCACTGACTTGATTAGCAACTATCACTACATTACTGTTAGCATCATTTTAAGTTCATTAGCAACTCTTACTACATGACTGTCAGCATCACTTTGAGGTTCTTCGAAAGTTTCACTCCATTACGGTTATCATCATTTTGAGTTCATTAGCAATTCTTACTACATCACTGTCGCATCATTTTCAGATCATTAACAATTCTTCTAACATCACTGTCACATAATTTTGAGGTTTGTAGCAACTCTTACTACATGACTGTCAGCATCACTTTGAGGTTGTTCGAAACACTTAATACATTACTTTCAGCATCACTGAGTTGATTAGCAACTATCACTTCATTACTGTTCGCATCATTTTGAGTTCATTAGCAGTTCTTCCGACATCACTGTCGCAATATTTTGAGGTTCGTAGCAACTTACAACATGACTGTCGCAATATTTTGAGGTTCGTAGCAACTTTTACTACATTATTGTTGCATTATTTTGAGGTTCGTAGCAACTTTTACTACATTATTGTCAGCATCACTTTGAGTTTTTTAGCAACTATCACTACATCACTGTTAGCATCATTTTGCGTTGTTGAGCAATTCTCACGACATCACTGTAGCATTAAATTGAGTTCATTAGCAACTCTTACTAAATGACTGTCAGCATCACTTTGAGGTTGTTAGAAACTCTTTCTACATTACTTTAAGCATCACTGAGTTTCTTAGCAACTATCACTACATTACTGTTAGCATCATTTTGAGTTCATTAGCAATTCTTCCGACATCACTGTCGCAATATTTTGAGGTTCGTAGCAACTTTTACTACATTACTGTCGCATTATTTTGAGGTTCGTAGCAACACTTACTACATGACTGTCAGCATCACTTTGAGGTTATTCGAAAGTTTCACTCCATTACTGTTAGCATCATCTTGAGTTTATTTGCAATTCTTCCGACATCACTGTCGCAATATTTTGAGGTTCGTTGAAACTTTTACTACATTACTGTCGCATTATTTTGAGGTTCGTAGCAACTCTTAGTACATGACTGTCAGCATCACTTTGAGGTTATTCGAAACGTTCACTCCATTACTGTTAGCATCATTCTGAGTTCATTAGCAATTCTGACTAAATCACTGTCGCATCATTTTGAGATCTTTAGGATTTCTTCTGACATCACTGTCACATTATTTTGAGGTTCGTAGCAACTCTTACTACATGACTGTCAGCATCACTTTGAGGTTGTTAGAAACTCTTTCTACATTACTTCAAGCATCACTGAGTTTCTTAGCAACTATCACTACATTACTGTTAGCATCATTTTGAGTTCATTTGCAATTCTTCAGACATCACTGTCGCAATATTTTGAGGTTCGTAGCAACTTTTACGACATTACTGTCGCATTATTTTGAGGTTCGTAGCAACACTTACTACATGACTGTCAGCATCAATGAGTTGATTAGCAACTATCACTACATTACTGTTAGCATCATTTTGAGTTCATTAGCAATTCTTACTACATCACTGTCGCATCATTTTCAGATCATTAACAATTCTGATGACATCACTGTCGCATCATTTTCAGATCTTTAGCAATTCTTCTGACATCACCGTCACATTATTTTAAGGTTCGTAGCAACTCTTACTACATGACTGTCAGCATCACTTTGAGTTTATTAGCAACTATCACTACATTACTGTTCGCATCATTTTGAGTTTATGAGCAATTCTCACGACATCACTGTAGCATTGAATTGAGTTCATTAGCAACTCTTACTACATTATTGTTGCATTATTTTAAGGTTCGTAGCAACTCTTACTACATTACTGTCAGCATCACTTTGAGTTTATTAGCAACTATCACTACATTACTGTTCGCATTATTTTGAGTTTATGAGCAATTCTCACGACATCACTGTAGCATTGAATTGAGTTCATTAGCAACTCTTACTAAATGACTGTCAGCATCACTTTGAGGTTGTTCGAAACTCTTACTACATTACTGTAAGCATCACTGAGTTTCTTAGCAACTTTCACTACATTACTGTTAGCATCATCTTGAGTTCATTAGCAATTCTTACTACATCACTGTCGCAATATTTTGAGGTTCGTAGCAACTTTTACTACATCACTGTCGCAATATTTTTAGGTTCGTAGCAACTTTTACTACATTACTGTTGCATTATTTTGAGGTCCGTAGCAACTCTTAGTACATGACTGTCAGCATCACTTTGAGGTTATTCGAAACGTTCACTCCATTACTGTTAGCATCATTTTGAGTTCATGAGCACTTTTTTCTAAATCACTGTCGCATCATTTTGAGATCTTTAGCAATTCTTCCGACATCACTGTCGTATTATTTTGAGGTTCGTAGCAACTCTTACTACATGACTGTCAGCATCACTTTGAGGTTATTCGAAACACTTACTACATTACTGTAAGCATCACTGACTTGATTAGCAACTATCACTACATTACTTTTAGCATCATTTTGAGTTCATTAGCAATTCTTCCGACATAACTGTCGCAATATTTTGAGGTTCGTAGCAACTTTTACTACATTACTGTCGCATTATTTTGAGGTTCGTAGCAACACTTACTACATGACTGTCAGCATCACTTTGAGGTTATTCGAAACTTTCACTCCATTACTGTTAGCATCATTTTGAGTTCATTAGCAATTCTTACTACATCACTTTCACATCATTTTGAGATCATTAGCAGTTCTTCCGACATCACTTTCGCAATATTTTGAGGTTCGTAGCAACTCTTACTACATTTTTGTTGCATTATTTTCAGGTTCGTAGCAACTCTTAATACATTACTGTCAGCATCACTTTGAGTTTATTAGCAACTATCACTACATTACTGTTAGCATCATTTTGAGTTCATGAGCAATTCTCACGACATCACTGTAGCATTTAATTGAGTTCATTAGCAACTCTTACGAAATGACTGTCAGCATCACTTTGAGGTTGTTTGAAACACTTACTACATTACTGTAAGCATCACTGAGTTTCTTAGCAACTATCACTACATTACTGTTTGCATCATCTTGAGTTTATTAGCAATTCTTCAGACATCACTGTCGCAATATTTTGAGGTTCGTAGCAACTTTTACTACATTACTGTCCCATTTTTTTAAGGTTTGTAGCAACACTTACTACATGACTGTCAGCATCACTTTGAGGTTATTCGAAACGTTCACTCCATTACTGTTTGCATCATTTTGAGTTCATTAGCAATTCTTACTACGTCACTGTCGCATCATTTTGAGATCATTAGCAATTCTTCCGACATCACTGTCGCATTATTTTGAGGTTCGTAGCAACTCTTACTACATGACTGTCACCATCACTTTGAGGTTATTCGAAACACTTACTACATTACTGTAAGCATCACTGAGTTGATGAGCAACTATCACTACATTACTGTTCGCATCATTTTAAGTTCATTAGCAATTCTTCCGACATCACTGTCGCAATATTTTGAGGTTCGTAGCACCTTTTACTCCATTACTGTGGCATTATATTGAGTTCATTAGCAACTCTTACTACATGACTGTCAGCATCACTTTGAGGTTATTCGAAACACTTACTACATTACTGTTAGCATCACTGACTTGATTAGCAACTATCACTACATTACTGTTAGCATCATTTTAAGTTCATTAGCAACTCTTACTACATGACTGTCAGCATCACTTTGAGGTTATTCGAAACACTTACTACATTACTGGAAGCATCACTGACTTGATTATCAACTATCACTACATTACTGTTAGCATCATTTTAAGTTCATTAGCAATTCTTCCGACATCACTGTCGCAATATTTTGAGGTTCGTAGCAACTTTTACTACATTCCCGTGCAATATTTTGAGGTTCTTAGCAACTCTTACTACATGACTGTCAGCATCACTTTGAGGTTCTTCGAAAGTTTCACTCCATTACTGTTATCATCATTTTGAGTTCATTAGCAATTCTTACTACATCACTGTCGCATCATTTTCAGATCATTAACAATTCTTCTGACATCACTGTCACATTATTTTGAGGTTCGTAGCAACTCTTACTACATGACTGTCAGCATCACTTTGAGGTTGTTCGAAACACTTAATACATTACTTTCAGCATCACTGAGTTGATTAGCAACTATCACTTCATTACTGTTCGCATCATTTTGAGTTCATTAGCAGTTCTTCCGACATCACTGTCGCAATATTTTGAGGTTCGTAGCAACTTACAACATGACTGTCGCAATATTTTGAGGTTCGTAGCAACTTTTACTACATTATTGTTGCATTATTTTGAGGTTCGTAGCAACTTTTACTACATTATTGTCAGCATCACTTTGAGTTTTTTAGCAACTATCACTACATCACTGTTAGCATCATTTTGCGTTGTTGAGCAATTCTCACGACATCACTGTAGCATTAAATTGAGTTCATTAGCAACTCTTACTAAATGACTGTCAGCATCACTTTGAGGTTGTTAGAAACTCTTTCTACATTACTTTAAGCATCACTGAGTTTCTTAGCAACTATCACTACATTACTGTTAGCATCATTTTGAGTTCATTAGCAATTCTTCCGACATCACTGTCGCAATATTTTGAGGTTCGTAGCAACTTTTACTACATTACTGTCGCATTATTTTGAGGTTCGTAGCAACACTTACTACATGACTGTCAGCATCACTTTGAGGTTATTCGAAAGTTTCACTCCATTACTGTTAGCATCATCTTGAGTTTATTTGCAATTCTTCCGACATCACTGTCGCAATATTTTGAGGTTCGTTGAAACTTTTACTACATTACTGTCGCATTATTTTGAGGTTCGTAGCAACTCTTAGTACATGACTGTCAGCATCACTTTGAGGTTATTCGAAACGTTCACTCCATTACTGTTAGCATCATTCTGAGTTCATTAGCAATTCTGACTAAATCACTGTCGCATCATTTTGAGATCTTTAGGATTTCTTCTGACATCACTGTCACATTATTTTGAGGTTCGTAGCAACTCTTACTACATGACTGTCAGCATCACTTTGAGGTTGTTAGAAACTCTTTCTACATTACTTCAAGCATCACTGAGTTTCTTAGCAACTATCACTACATTACTGTTAGCATCATTTTGAGTTCATTTGCAATTCTTCAGACATCACTGTCGCAATATTTTGAGGTTCGTAGCAACTTTTACGACATTACTGTCGCATTATTTTGAGGTTCGTAGCAACACTTACTACATGACTGTCAGCATCAATGAGTTGATTAGCAACTATCACTACATTACTGTTAGCATCATTTTGAGTTCATTAGCAATTCTTACTACATCACTGTCGCATCATTTTCAGATCATTAACAATTCTGATGACATCACTGTCGCATCATTTTCAGATCTTTAGCAATTCTTCTGACATCACCGTCACATTATTTTAAGGTTCGTAGCAACTCTTACTACATGACTGTCAGCATCACTTTGAGTTTATTAGCAACTATCACTACATTACTGTTCGCATCATTTTGAGTTTATGAGCAATTCTCACGACATCACTGTAGCATTGAATTGAGTTCATTAGCAACTCTTACTACATTATTGTTGCATTATTTTAAGGTTCGTAGCAACTCTTACTACATTACTGTCAGCATCACTTTGAGTTTATTAGCAACTATCACTACATTACTGTTCGCATTATTTTGAGTTTATGAGCAATTCTCACGACATCACTGTAGCATTGAATTGAGTTCATTAGCAACTCTTACTAAATGACTGTCAGCATCACTTTGAGGTTGTTCGAAACTCTTACTACATTACTGTAAGCATCACTGAGTTTCTTAGCAACTTTCACTACATTACTGTTAGCATCATCTTGAGTTCATTAGCAATTCTTACTACATCACTGTCGCAATATTTTGAGGTTCGTAGCAACTTTTACTACATCACTGTCGCAATATTTTTAGGTTCGTAGCAACTTTTACTACATTACTGTTGCATTATTTTGAGGTCCGTAGCAACTCTTAGTACATGACTGTCAGCATCACTTTGAGGTTATTCGAAACGTTCACTCCATTACTGTTAGCATCATTTTGAGTTCATGAGCACTTTTTTCTAAATCACTGTCGCATCATTTTGAGATCTTTAGCAATTCTTCCGACATCACTGTCGTATTATTTTGAGGTTCGTAGCAACTCTTACTACATGACTGTCAGCATCACTTTGAGGTTATTCGAAACACTTACTACATTACTGTAAGCATCACTGACTTGATTAGCAACTATCACTACATTACTTTTAGCATCATTTTGAGTTCATTAGCAATTCTTCCGACATAACTGTCGCAATATTTTGAGGTTCGTAGCAACTTTTACTACATTACTGTCGCATTATTTTGAGGTTCGTAGCAACACTTACTACATGACTGTCAGCATCACTTTGAGGTTATTCGAAACTTTCACTCCATTACTGTTAGCATCATTTTGAGTTCATTAGCAATTCTTACTACATCACTTTCACATCATTTTGAGATCATTAGCAGTTCTTCCGACATCACTTTCGCAATATTTTGAGGTTCGTAGCAACTCTTACTACATTTTTGTTGCATTATTTTCAGGTTCGTAGCAACTCTTAATACATTACTGTCAGCATCACTTTGAGTTTATTAGCAACTATCACTACATTACTGTTAGCATCATTTTGAGTTCATGAGCAATTCTCACGACATCACTGTAGCATTTAATTGAGTTCATTAGCAACTCTTACGAAATGACTGTCAGCATCACTTTGAGGTTGTTTGAAACACTTACTACATTACTGTAAGCATCACTGAGTTTCTTAGCAACTATCACTACATTACTGTTTGCATCATCTTGAGTTTATTAGCAATTCTTCAGACATCACTGTCGCAATATTTTGAGGTTCGTAGCAACTTTTACTACATTACTGTCCCATTTTTTTAAGGTTTGTAGCAACACTTACTACATGACTGTCAGCATCACTTTGAGGTTATTCGAAACGTTCACTCCATTACTGTTTGCATCATTTTGAGTTCATTAGCAATTCTTACTACGTCACTGTCGCATCATTTTGAGATCATTAGCAATTCTTCCGACATCACTGTCGCATTATTTTGAGGTTCGTAGCAACTCTTACTACATGACTGTCACCATCACTTTGAGGTTATTCGAAACACTTACTACATTACTGTAAGCATCACTGAGTTGATGAGCAACTATCACTACATTACTGTTCGCATCATTTTAAGTTCATTAGCAATTCTTCCGACATCACTGTCGCAATATTTTGAGGTTCGTAGCACCTTTTACTCCATTACTGTGGCATTATATTGAGTTCATTAGCAACTCTTACTACATGACTGTCAGCATCACTTTGAGGTTATTCGAAACACTTACTACATTACTGTTAGCATCACTGACTTGATTAGCAACTATCACTACATTACTGTTAGCATCATTTTAAGTTCATTAGCAACTCTTACTACATGACTGTCAGCATCACTTTGAGGTTATTCGAAACACTTACTACATTACTGGAAGCATCACTGACTTGATTATCAACTATCACTACATTACTGTTAGCATCATTTTAAGTTCATTAGCAATTCTTCCGACATCACTGTCGCAATATTTTGAGGTTCGTAGCAACTTTTACTACATTCCCGTGCAATATTTTGAGGTTCTTAGCAACTCTTACTACATGACTGTCAGCATCACTTTGAGGTTCTTCGAAAGTTTCACTCCATTACTGTTATCATCATTTTGAGTTCATTAGCAATTCTTACTACATCACTGTCGCATCATTTTCAGATCATTAACAATTCTTCTGACATCACTGTCACATTATTTTGAGGTTCGTAGCAACTCTTACTACATGACTGTCAGCATCACTTTGAGGTTGTTCGAAACACTTAATACATTACTGTCAGCATCACTGAGTTGATTAGCAACTATCACTTCATTACTGTTCGCATCATTTTGAGTTCATTAGCAGTTCTTCCGACATCACTGTCGCAATATTTTGAGGTTCGTATTAACTTTTACTACATGACTGTCGCAATATTTTGAGGTTCGTAGCAACTTTTACTACATTATTGTTGCATTATTTTGAGGTTCGTAGCAACTTTTACTACATTATTGTCAGCATCACTTTGAGTTTTTTAGCAACTATCACTACATTACTGTTAGCATCATTTTGAGTTTATTAGCAACTATCACTACATTACTGTTCGCATCATTTTGAGTTGTTGAGCAATTCTCACGACATCACTGTAGCATTAAATTGAGTTCATTAGCAACTCTTACTAAATGACTTTCAGCATCACTTTGAGGTTGTTAGAAACTCTTTCTACATTACTTTAAGCATCACTGAGTTTCTTAGCAACTATCACTACATTACTGTTAGCATCATTTTGAGTTCATTAGCAATTCTTCCGACATCACTGTCGCAATATTTTGAGGGTCGTAGCAACTTTTACTACATTACTGTCGCATTATTTTGAGGTTCGTAGCAACACTTACTACATGACTGTCAGCATCACTTTGAGGTTATTCGAAAGTTTCATTCCATTACTGTTAGCATCATCTTGAGTTCATTTGCAATTCTTCCGACATCACTGTCGCAATATTTTGAGGTTCGTTGAAACTTTTACTACATTACTGTCGCATTATTTTGAGATCTTTAGGATTTCTTCTGACATCACTGTCACATTATTTTGAGGTTCGTAGCAACTCTTACTACATGACTGTCAGCATCACTTTGAGGTTGTTCGAAACACTTACTACATCACTGTCAGCATCAATGAGTTGATTAGCAACTATCACTACATTACTGTTAGCATCATTTTGAGTTCATTCGCAATTCTTCCGACATCACTGTCGCAATATTTTGAGGTTCGTAGCAACTTTTACTACATTACTGTCGCATTATTTTGAGGTTCGTAGCAACTCTTACTACATGACTGTCAGCATCTCTTTGAGGTTATTCGAAACTTTCACTCCATTACTGTTAGCATCATTTTGAGTTCACTAGCAATTCTTACTACATCACTGTCGCATCATTTTCAGATCATTAACAATTCTTCTGACATCACTGTCACATTATTTTGAGGTTCGTAGCAACTCTTACTACATGACTGTCAGCATCACTTTGAGGTTGTTCGAATCACTTACTACATTACTGTCAGCATCACTGAGTTGATTAGCAACTATCACTACATTACTGTTAGCATCATTTTGAGTTCATTAGCAGTTCTTCCGACATCACTGTCGCAATATTTTGAGTTTCGTATTAACTTTTACTACATTACTGTCGCATTATTTTGAGGTTCGTAGCAACACTTATTACATGACTGTCAGCATCACTTTGAGGTTATTCGAAAGTTTCACTCCATTACTGTTAGCATCATTTTGAGTTCATTAGCAATTCTTACTACATCACTGTCGCATCATTTTCAGATCATTAACAATTCTGATGACATCACTGTCGCATCATTTTCAGATCATTAGCAATTCTTCTGACATCACCGTCACATTATTTTAAGGTTCGTAGCAACTCTTACTACATGACTGTCAGCATCACTTTGAGTTTATTAGCAACTATCACTACATTACTGTTCGCATCATTTTGAGTTTATGAGCAATTCTCACGACATCACTGTAGCATTGAATTGAGTTCATTAGCAACTCTTACTACATTATTGTTGCATTTTTTTAAGGTTCGTAGCAACTCTTACTACATTACTGTCAGCATCACTTTGAGTTTATTAGCAACTATCACTACATTACTGTTCGCATTATTTTGAGTTCATGAGCAATTCTCACGACATCACTGTAGCATTGAATTGAGTTCATTAGCAACTCTTACTAAATGACTGTCAGCATCACTTTGAGGTTGTTCGAAACTCTTACTACATTACTGTAAGCATCACTGAGTTTCTTAGCAACTTTCACTACATTACTGTTAGCATCATCTTGAGTTCATTAGCGATTCTTCGGACATCACTGTCGCAATATTTTGAGGTTCGTAGCAACTTTTACTACATTACTGTTGCATTATTTAGAGGTTTGTAGCAACACTTACTCCATGACTGTCAGCATCATTTTGAGGTTTTTCGAAAGTTTCACTCCATTACTGTTAGCATCATTTTGAGTTCATTAGCAATTCTTACTACATCACTGTCGCATCATTTTGAGATCATTAGCAATTCTTCCGACATCACTGTCGCATTATTTTGAGGTTCGTAGCAACTCTTTGTACAAGACTGTCAGCATCACTTTGAGGTTATTCGAAACGTTCACTCCATTACTGTTAGCATCATTTTGAGTTCATGAGCACTTTTTTCTAAATCACTGTCGCATCATTTTGAGATCTTTAGCAATTCTTCCGACATCACTGTCGTATTATTTTGAGGTTCGTAGCAACTCTTACTACATGACTGTCAGCATCACTTTGAGGTTATTCGAAACACTTACTACATTACTGTAAGCATCACTGACTTGATTAGCAACTATCACTACATTACTTTTAGCATCATTTTGAGTTCATTAGCAATTCTTCCGACATAACTGTCGCAATATTTTGAGGTTCGTAGCAACTTTTACTACATTACTGTCGCATTATTTTAAGGTTCGTAGCAACACTTACTACATGACTGTCAGCATCACTTTGAGGTTATTCGAAACTTTCACTCCATTACTGTTAGCATCATTTTGAGTTCATTAGCAATTCTTACTACATCACTTTCACATCATTTTGAGATCATTAGCAGTTCTTCCGACATCACTTTCGCAATATTTTGAGGTTCGTAGCAACTCTTACTACATTTTTGTTGCATTATTTTCAGGTTCGTAGCAACTCTTACTACATTACTGTCAGCATCACTTTGAGTTTATTAGCAACTATCACTACATTACTGTTAGCATCATTTTGAGTTCATGAGCAATTCTCACGACATCACTGTAGCATTTAATTGAGTTCATTAGCAACTCTTACTAAATGACTGTCAGCATCACTTTGAGGTTGTTTGAAACACTTACTACATTACTGGAAGCATCACTGAGTTTCTTAGCAACTATCACTACATTACTGTTTGCATCATCTTGAGTTTATTAGCAATTCTTCAGACATCACTGTCGCAATATTTTGAGGTTCGTAGCAACTTTTACTACATTACTGTCCCATTTTTTTGAGGTTTGTAGCAACACTTACTACATGACTGTCAGCATCACTTTGAGGTTATTCGAAACGTTCACTCCATTACTGTTAGCATCATTTTGAGTTCATTAGCGATTCTTCGGACATCACTGTCGCAATATTTTGAGGTTCGTAGCAACTTTTACTACATTACTGTTGCATTATTTAGAGGTTTGTAGCAACACTTACTCCATGACTGTCAGCATCATTTTGAGGTTTTTCGAAAGTTTCACTCCATTACTGTTAGCATCATTTTGAGTTCATTAGCAATTCTTACTACATCACTGTCGCATCATTTTGAGATCATTAGCAATTCTTCCGACATCACTGTCGCATTATTTTGAGGTTCGTAGCAACTCTTTGTACAAGACTGTCAGCATCACTTTGAGGTTATTCGAAACGTTCACTCCATTACTGTTAGCATCATTTTGAGTTCATGAGCACTTTTTTCTAAATCACTGTCGCATCATTTTGAGATCTTTAGCAATTCTTCCGACATCACTGTCGTATTATTTTGAGGTTCGTAGCAACTCTTACTACATGACTGTCAGCATCACTTTGAGGTTATTCGAAACACTTACTACATTACTGTAAGCATCACTGACTTGATTAGCAACTATCACTACATTACTTTTAGCATCATTTTGAGTTCATTAGCAATTCTTCCTACATAACTGTCGCAATATTTTGAGGTTCGTAGCAACTTTTACTACATTACTGTCGCATTATTTTAAGTTTCGTAGCAACACTTACTACATGACTGTCAGCATCACTTTGAGGTTATTCGAAACTTTCACTCCATTACTGTTAGCATCATTTTGAGTTCATTAGCAATTCTTACTACATCACTTTCACATCATTTTGAGATCATTAGCAGTTCTTCCGACATCACTTTCGCAATATTTTGAGGTTCGTAGCAACTCTTACTACATTTTTGTTGCATTATTTTCAGGTTCGTAGCAACTCTTAATACATTACTGTCAGCATCACTTTGAGTTTATTAGCAACTATCACTACATTACTGTTAGCATCATTTTGAGTTCATGAGCAATTCTCACGACATCACTGTAGCATTTAATTGAGTTCATTAGCAACTCTTACTAAATGACTGTCAGCATCACTTTGAGGTTGTTTGAAACACTTACTACATTACTGTAAGCATCACTGAGTTTCTTAGCAACTATCACTACATTACTGTTTGCATCATCTTGAGTTTATTAGCAATTGTTCAGACATCACTGTCGCAATATTTTGAGGTTCGTAGCGACTTTTACTACATTACTGTCCCATTTTTTTGAGGTTTGTAGCAACACTTACTACATGACTGTCAGCATCACTTTGAGGTTATTCGAAACGTTCACTCCATTACTGTTAGCATCATTTTGAGTTCATTAGCAATTCTTACTACGTCACTGTCGCATCATTTTGAGATCATTAGCAATTCTTCCGACATCACTGTCGCATTATTTTGAGGTTCGTAGCAACTCTTACGACATGACTGTCACCATCACTTTGAGGTTATTCGAAACACTTACTACATTACTGTAAGCATCACTGAGTTGATGAGCAACTATCACTACATTACTGTTCGCATCATTTTAAGTTCATTAGCAATTCTTCCGACATCACTGTCGCAATATTTTGAGGTTCGTAGCAACTTTTACTCCATTACTGTGGCATTATATTGAGTTCATTAGCAACTCTTACTACATGACTGTCAGCATCACTTTGAGGTTATTCGAAACACTTACTACATTACTGTAAGCATCACTGAGTTGATTAGCAACTATCACTACATTACTGTAAGCATCACTGACTTGATTAGCAACTATCACTACATTACTGTTAGCATCATTTTAAGTTCATTAGCAACTCTTACTACATGACTGTCAGCATCACTTTGAGGTTATTCGAAACACTTACTACATTACTGGAAGCATCACTGACTTGATTATCAACTATCACTACATTACTGTTAGCATCATTTTAAGTTCATTAGCAATTCTTCCGACATCACTGTCGCAATATTTTGAGGTTCGTAGCAACTTTTACTACATTCCCGTGCAATATTTTGAGGTTCTTAGCAACTCTTACTACATGACTGTCAGCATCACTTTGAGGTTCTTCGAAACACTTACTACATTACTGAAAGCATTACTGACTTGATTAGCAACTATCACTACATTACTTTTAGCATCATTTTGAGTTCATTAGCAATTCTTCCGACATCACTGTCGCAATATTTTGAGGTTCGTAGCAACTTTTACTACATTACTGTCGCATTATTTTGAGGTTCGTAGCAACTCTTACTACATGACTGTCAGCATCTCTTTGAGGTTATTCGAAACTTTCACTCCATTACTGTTAGCATCATTTTGAGTTCACTAGCAATTCTTACTACATCACTGTCGCATCATTTTCAGATCATTAACAATTCTTCTGACATCACTGTCACATTATTTTGAGGTTCGTAGCAACTCTTACTACATGACTGTCAGCATCACTTTGAGGTTGTTCGAAACACTTACTACATTACTGTCAGCATCACTGAGTTGATTAGCAACTATCACTTCATTACTGTTAGCATCATTTTGAGTTCATTAGCAGTTCTTCCGACATCACTGTCGCAATATTTTGAGGTTCGTATTAACTTTTACTACATGACTGTCGCAATATTTTGAGGTTCGTAGCAACTTTTACTACATTATTGTTGCATTATTTTGAGGTTCGTAGCAACTTTTACTACATTATTGTCAGCATCACTTTGAGTTTTTTAGCAACTATCACTACATTACTGTTAGCATCATTTTGAGTTCATGAGCAATTCTCACGACATCACTGTAGCATTAAATTGAGTTCATTAGCAACTCTTACTAAATGACTGTCAGCATCACTTTGAGGTTATTCGAAACACTTACTACATTACTTTAAGCATCACTGAGTTTCTTAGCAACTATCACTACATTACTGTTAGCATCATTTTGAGTTCATTAGCAATTCTTCCGACATCACTGTCGCAATATTTTGAGGTTCATAGCAACTTTTACTCCATTACTGTCGCATTATTTTTAGGTTCGTAGCAACACTTACTACATGACTGTCAGCATCACTTTGAGGTTATTCGAAAGTTTCACTCCATTACTGTTAGCATCATCTTGAGTTCATTAGCATTTCTGACTACGTCACTGTCGCATCATTTTGAGATCATTAGCAATTCTTCCGACATCACTGTCACATTATTTTGAGGTTCGTAGCAACTCTTACTACATGACTGTCACCATCACTTTGAGGTTATTCGAAACACTTACTACATTACTATAAGCATCACTGAGTTGATTAGCAACTATCACTACATTACTGTTAGCATCATTTTAAGTTCATTAGCAATTCTTCCGACATCACTGTCGCAATATTTTGAGGTTCGTAGCAACTTTTACTCCAATACTGTGGCATTATATTGAGTTCATTAGCAACTCTTACTACATGACTGTCAGCATCACTTTGAGGTTATTCGAAACACTTACTACATTACTGTAAGCATCACTGACTTGATTAGCAACTATCACTACATTACTGTTAGCATCATTTTAAGTTCATTAGCAACTCTTACTACATGACTATCAGCATCACTTTGAGGTTATTCGAAACACTTACTACATTACTGTAAGCATCACTGACTTGATTAGCAACTATCACTACATTACTGTTAGCATCATTTTAAGTTCATTAGCAATTCTTCCGACATCACTGTCGCAATATTTTGAGGTTCGTAGCAACTTTTACTGCATTCCCGTGCAATATTTTGAGGTTCTTAGCAACTCTTACTACATGACTGTCAGCATCACTTTGAGGTTCTTCGAAACACTTACTACATTACTGAAAGCATTACTGACCTGATTCGCAACTCTCACTACATTACTTTTAGCATCATTTTGAGTTCATTAGCAATTCTTCCGACATCACTGTCGCAATATTTTGAGGTTCGTAGCAACTTTTACTACATTACTGTCGCATTATTTTAGGTTCGAAGTAACTCTTACTACATGACTGTCAGCATCTCTTTGAGGTTATTCGAAACTTTCACTCCATTACTGTTAGCATCATTTTGAGTTGTTGAGCAATTCTCACGACATCACTGTAGCATTAAATTGAGTTCATTAGCAACTCTTACTAAATTACTGTCAGCATCACTTTGAGGTTGTTAGAAACTCTTTCTACATTACTTTAAGCATCACTGAGTTTCTTAGCAACTATCACTACATTACTGTTAGCATCATTTTGAGTTCATTAGCAATTCTTCCGACATCACTGTCGCAATATTTTGAGGTTCGTAGCAACTTTTACTACATTACTGTCGCATTATTTTGAGGTTCGTAGCAACACTTACTACATGACTGTCAGCATCACTTTGAGGTTATTCGAAAGTTTCACTCCATTACTGTTAGCATCATCTTGAGTTCATTAGCATTTCTTACTACGTCACTGTCGCATCATTTTGAGGTTATTCGAAACACTTACTACATCACTGTCGCATTATTTTGAGGTTCGTAGCAACTCTTACTACATGACTGTCACCATCACTTTGAGGTTATTCGAAACACTTACTACATTACTGAAAGCATTACTGACTTGATTCGCAACTATCACTACATTACTTTTAGCATCATTTTGAGTTCATTAGCAATTCTTCCGACATCACTGTCGCAATATTTTGAGGTTCGTAGCAACTTTTACTCCATTACTGTGGCATTATATTGAGTTCATTAGCAAGTCTTACTACATGACTTTCAGGATCACTTTGAGGTTATTCGAAACACTTACTACATTACTGTAAGCATCACTGACTTGATTAGCAACTATCACTACATTACTGTTAGCATCATTTTAAGTTCATTAGCAACTCTTACTACATGACTGTCAGCATCACTTTGAGGTTATTCGAAACACTTACTACATTACTGTAAGCATCACTGACTTGATTAGCAACTATCACTACATTACTGTTAGCATCATTTTGAGTTCATTAGCAATTCTTCCGACATCACTGTCGCAATATTTTGAGGTTCGTAGCAACTTTTACTACATTACTGTCGCATTATTTTGAGGTTCGTAGCAACTCTTACTACATGACTGTCAGCATCTCTTTGAGGTTATTCGAAACTTTCACTCCATTACTGTTAGCATCATTTTGAGTTCACTTGCAATTCTTCTGACATCACTGTCGCATCATTTTCAGATCATTAACAATTCTTCTGACATCACTGTCACATTATTTTGAGGTTCGTAGCAACTCTTACTACATGACTGTCAGCATCACTTTGAGGTTATTCGAAACACTTACTACATTACTGTAAGCATCACTGACTTGATTAGCAACTATCACTACATTACTTTTAGCATCATTTTGAGTTCATTAGCAATTCTTCCGACATCACTGTCGCAATATTTTGAGGTTCGTAGCAACTTTTACAACATTACTGTCGCATTATTTTGAGGTTCGTAGCAACTCTTACTACATGACTGTCAGCATCACTTTGAGGTTGTTCGAAACACTTAATACATTACTGTCAGCATCACTGAGTTGATTAGCAACTATCACTTCATTACTGTTCGCATCATTTTGAGTTCATTCGCAGTTCTTCCGACATCACTGTCGCAATATTTTGAGGTTCGTATTAACTTTTACTACATGACTGTCGCAATATTTTGAGGTTCGTAGCAACTTTTACTACATTATTGTTGCATTATTTTGAGGTTCGTAGCAACTTTTACTACATTATTGTCAGCATTACTTTGATTTTTTTCGCAACTATCACTACATTACTGTTAGCATCATTTTGAGTTGTTGAGCAATTCTCACGACATCACTGTAGCATCAAATTGAGTTCATTAGCAACTCTTACTAAATTACTGTCAGCATCACTTTGAGGTTGTTAGAAACTCTTTCTACATTACTTCAAGCATCACTGAGTTTCTTAGCAACTATCACTACATTACTGTTAGCATCATTTTGAGTTCATTAGCAATTCTTCCGACATCACTGTCGCAATATTTTGAGGTTCGTAGCAACTTTTACTACATTACTGTCGCATTATTTTGAGGTTCGTAGCAACACTTACTACATGAATGTCAGCATCACTTTGAGGTTATTCGAAAGTTTCTCTCCATTACTGTTAGCATCATCTTGAGTTCATTAGCAATTCTTCCGACATCACTGTCGCAATATTTTGAGGTTCGTAGCAACTTTTACTACATTCCCGTGCAATATTTTGAGGTTCTTAGCAACTCTTACTACATGACTGTCAGCATCACTTTGAGGTTATTCGAAACACTTACTACATTACTGTAAGCATCACTGACTTGATTAGCAACTATCACTACATTACTGTTAGCATCATTTTAAGTTCATTAGCAATTCTTCCGACATCACTGTCGCAATATTTTGAGGTTCGTAGCCACTTTTACTACATTCCCGTGCAATATTTTGAGGTTCTTAGCAACTCTTACTACATGACTGTCAGCATCACTTTGAGGTTCTTCGAAACACTTACTACATTACTGAAAGCATTACTGACTTGATTCGCAACTATCACTACATTACTTTTAGCATCATTTTGAGTTCATTAGCAATTCTTCCGACATCACTGTCGCAATATTTTGAGGTTCGTAGCAACTTTTACTACATTACTGTCGCATTATTTTAGGTTCGAAGCAACTCTTACTACATGACTGTCAGCATCTCTTTGAGGTTATTCGAAACTTTCACTCCATTACTGTTAGCATCATTTTAAGTTGTTGAGCAATTGTGGCATTATATTGAGTTCATTAGCAAGTCTTACTACATGACTGTCAGGATCAGTTTGAGGTTATTCGAAACACTTCCTACATTACTGTAAGCATCACTGACTTGATTAGCAACTATCACTACATTACTGTTAGCATCATTTTAAGTTCATTAGCAACTCTTACTACATGACTGTCAGCATCACTTTGAGGTTATTCGAAACACTTACTACATTACTGTAAGCATCACTGACTTGATTAGCAACTATCACTACATTACTGTTAGCATGATTTTAAGTTCATTAGCAATTCTTCCGACATCACTGTCGCAATATTTTGAGGTTCGTAGCAACTTTTACTACATTCCCGTGCAATATTTTGTGGTTCTTAGCAACTCTTACTACATGACTGTCAGCATCACTTTGAGGTTCTTCGAAACACTTACTACATGACTTTAAGCATCACTTACTTGATTAGCAACTATCACTACATTACTGTTAGCATCATTTTAAGTTCATTAGCAATTCTTCCGACATCACTGTCGTTATATTTTGAGGTTCGTAGCAACTTTTACTACATTCCCGTGCAATATTTTGAGGTTCTTAGCAACTCTTACTACATGACTGTCAGCATCACTTTGAGGTTCTTCGAAACACTTACTACATTACTGAAAGCATTACTGACTTGATTCGCAACTATCACTACATTACTTTTAGCATCATATTGAGTTCATTAGCAATTCTTCCGACATAACTGTCGCAATATTTTGAGGTTCGTAGCAACTTTTACTACATTACTGTCGCATTATTTTAGGTTCGAAGCAACTCTTACTACATGACTGTCAGCATCTCTTTGAGGTTATTCGAAACTTTCACTCCATTACTGTTAGCATCATTTTTAGTTGTTGAGCAATTCTCACGACATCACTGTAGCATTAAATTGAGTTCATTAGCAACTCTTACTAAATGACTGTCAGCATCACTTTGAGGTTGTTAGAAACTCTTTCTACATTACTTTAAGCATCACTGAGTTTCTTAGCAACTATCACTACATTACTGTTAGCATCATTTTGAGTTCATTAGCAATTCTTCCGACATCACTGTCGCAATATTTTGAGGTTCGTAGCAACTTTTACTACATTACTGTCGCATTATTTTGAGGTTCGTAGCAACTCTTACTACATGACTGTCATCATCACTTTGAGGTTATTCGAAACACTTACTACATTTCTGTAAGCATCACTGAGTTGATGAGCAACTATCACTACATTACTGTTAGCATCATTTTAAGTTCATTAGCAATTCTTCCGACATCACTGTCGCAATATTTTGAGGTTCGTAGCAACTTTTACTCCATTACTGTGGCATTATATTGAGTTCATTAGCAACTCTTACTACATGACTGTCAGGATCACTTTGAGGTTATTCGAAACACTTACTACATTACTGTAAGCATCACTGACTTGATTAGCAACTATCACTACATTACTGTTAGCATCATTTTAAGTTCATTAGCAACTCTGACTACATGACTGTCAGCATCACTTTGAGGTTATTCGAAACACTTACTACATTACTGTAAGCATCACTGACTTGATTAGCAACTATCACTACATTACTGTTAGCATCATTTTAAGTTCATTAGCAATTCTTCCGACATCACTGTCGCAATATTTTGAGGTTGGTAGAAACTTTTACTACATTCCCGTGCAATATTTTGAGGTTCTTAGCAACTCTTACTACATGACTGTCAGCATCACTTTGAGGTTCTTCGAAACACTTACTACATTACTGTAAGCATCACTGACTTGATTAGCAACTATCACTACATTACTGTTAGCATCATTTTAAGTTCATTAGCAATTCTTCCGACATCACTGTCGCAATATTTTGAGGTTCGTAGCAACTTTTACTACATTCCCATGCAATATTTTGAGGTTCGTAGCAACTCTTACTACGTGACTGTCAGCATCTCTTTGAGGTTATTCGAAACTTTCACTCCATTACTGTTAGCATCATTTTGAGTTCACTAGCAATGCTTACTACATCACTGTCGCATCATTTTCAGATCATTAACAATTCTTCTGACATCACTGTCACATTATTTTGAGGTTCGTAGCAACTCTTACTACATGACTGTCAGCATCACTTTGAGGTTATTCGAAACACTTACTACATTACTGTAAGCATCACTGACTTGATTAGCAACTATCACTACATTACTTTTAGCATCATTTTGAGTTCATTAGCAATTCTTCCGACATAACTGTCGCAATATTTTGAGGTTCGTAGCAACTTTTACAACATTACTGTCGCATTATTTTGAGGTTCGTAGCAACTCTTACCACATGACTGTCAGCATCACTTTGAGGTTGTTCGAAACACTTAATACATTACTGTCAGCATCACTGAGTTGATTAGCAACTATCACTTCATTACTGTTCGCATCGTTTTGAGTTCATTAGCAGTTCTTCCGACATCACTGTCGCAATATTTTGAGGTTCGTATTAACTTTTACTACATGACTGTCGCAATATTTTGAGGTTCGTAGCAACTTTTACTACATTATTGTTGCATTATTTTGAGGTTCGTAGCAACTTTTACTACATTATTGTCAGCATCACTTTGAGTTTTTTAGCAACTATCACTACATTACTGTTAGCATCATTTTGAGTTGTTGAGCAATTCTCACGACATCACTGTAGCATTAAATTGAGTTCATTAGCAACTCTTACTAAATTACTGTCAGCATCACTTTGAGGTTGTTAGAAACTCTTTCTACATTACTTCAAGCATCACTGAGTTTCTTAGCAACTATCACTACATTACTGTTAGCATCATTTTGAGTTCATTAGCAATTCTTCCGACATCACTGTCGCAATATTTTGAGGTTCGTAGCAACTTTTACTACATTACTGTCGCATTATTTTGAGGTTCGTAGCAACACTTACTACATGACTGTCAGCATCACTTTGAGGTTATTCGAAAGTTTCACTCCATTACTGTTAGCATCATCTTGAGTTCATTAGCATTTCTTACTACGTCACTGTCGCATCATTTTGAGATCATTAGCAATTCTTCCGACATCACTGTCGCATTATTTTGAGGTTCGTAGCAACTCTTACTACATGACTGTCACCATCACTTTGAGGTTATTCGAAACACTTACTACATTACTGTAAGCATCACTGAGTTGATGAGCAACTATCACTACATTACTGTTAGCATCATTTTAAGTTCATTAGCAATTCTTCCGACATCACTGTCGCAATATTTTGAGGTTCGTAGCAACTTTTACTCCATTACTGTGGCATTATATTGAGTTCATTAGCAACTCTTACTACATGACTGTCAGCATCACTTTGAGGTTATTCGAAACACTTACTACATTACTGTAAGCATCACTGACTTGATTAGCAACTATCACTACATTACTGTTAGCATCATTTTAAGTTCATTAGCAACTCTTACTACATGACTGTCAGCATCACTTTGAGGTTATTCGAAACACTTACTACATTACTGTAAGCATCACTGACTTGATTAGCAACTATCACTACATTACTGTTAGCATCATTTTAAGTTCATTAGCAATTCTTCCGACATAACTGTCGCAATATTTTGAGATTCGTAGCAACTTTTACTACATTCCCGTGCAATATTTTGAGGTTCTTAGCAACTCTTACTACATGACTGTCAGCATCACTTTGAGGTTGTTAGAAACTCTTTCTACATTACTTCAAGCATCACTGAGTTTCTTAGCAACTATCACTACATTACTGTTAGCATCATTTTGAGTTCATTTGCAATTCTTCAGACATCACTGTCGCAATATTTTGAGGTTCGTAGCAACTTTTACGACATTACTGTCGCATTATTTTGAGGTTCGTAGCAACACTTACTACATGACTGTCAGCATCACTTTGAGGTTATTCGAAAGTTTCACTCCATTACTGTTAGCATCATCTTGAGTTCATTAGCATTTCTTACTACGTCACTGTCGCATCATTTTGAGATCATTAGCAATTCTTCCGACATCACTGTCGCATTATTTTGAGGTTCGTAGCAACTCTTACTACATGACTGTCACCATCACTTTGAGGTTATTCGAAACACTTACTACATTACTGTAAGCATCACTGAGTTGATGAGCAACTATCACTACATTACTGTTAGCATCATTTTAAGTTCATTAGCAATTCTTCCGACATCACTGTCGCAATATTTTGAGGTTCGTAGCAACTTTTACTGCATTACTGTGGCATTATATTGAGTTCATTAGCAACTCTTACTACATGACTGTCAGCATCACTTTGAGGTTATTCGAAACACTTACTACATTACTGTAAGCATCACTGACTTGATTAGCAACTATCACTACATTACTGTTAGCATCATTTTAAGTTCATTAGCAACTCTTACTACATGACTGTCAGCATCACTTTGAGGTTATTCGAAACACTTACTACATTACTGTAAGCATCACTGACTTGATTAGCAACTATCACTACATTACTGTTAGCATCATTTTAAGTTCATTAGCAACTCTTACTACATGACTGTCAGCATCACTTTGAGGTTATTCGAAACACTTACTACATTACTGTAAGCATCACTGACTTGATTAGCAACTATCACTACATTACTGTTAGCATCATTTTGAGTTCATTAGCAATTCTTCCGACATCACTGTCGCAATATTTTGAGGTTCGTAGCAACTTTTACTACATTACTGTCGCATTATTTTGAGGTTCGTAGCAACTCTTACTACATGACTGTCAGCATCTCTTTGAGGTTATTCGAAACTTTCACTCCATTACTGTTAGCATCATTTTGAGTTCACTAGCAATTCTTACTACATCACTGTCGCATCATTTTCAGATCATTAACAATTCTTCTGACATCACTGTCACATTATTTTGAGGTTCGTAGCAACTCTTACTACATGACTGTCAGCATCACTTTGAGGTTATTCGAAACACTTACTACATTACTGTAAGCATCACTGACTTGATTAGCAACTATCACTACATTACTTTTAGCATCATTTTGAGTTCATTAGCAATTCTTCCGACATCACTGTCGCAATATTTTGAGGTTCGTAGCAACTTTTACAACATTACTGTCGCATTATTTTGAGGTTCGTAGCAACTCTTACTACATGACTGTCAGCATCACTTTGAGGTTGTTCGAAACACTTAATACATTACTGTCAGCATCACTGAGTTGATTAGCAACTATCACTTCATTACTGTTCGCATCATTTTGAGTTCATTCGCAGTTCTTCCGACATCACTGTCGCAATATTTTGAGGTTCGTATTAACTTTTACTACATGACTGTCGCAATATTTTGAGGTTCGTAGCAACTTTTACTACATTATTGTTGCATTATTTTGAGGTTCGTAGCAACTTTTACTACATTATTGTCAGCATTACTTTGAGTTTTTTAGCAACTATCACTACATTACTGTTAGCATCATTTTGAGTTGTTGAGCAATTCTCACGACATCACTGCAGCATCAAATTGAGTTCATTAGCAACTCTTACTAAATTACTGTCAGCATCACTTTGAGGTTGTTAGAAACTCTTTCTACATTACTTCAAGCATCACTGAGTTTCTTAGCAACTATCACTACATTACTGTTAGCATCATTTTGAGTTCATTAGCAATTCTTCCGACATCACTGTCGCAATATTTTGAGGTTCGTAGCAACTTTTACTACATTACTGTCGCATTATTTTGAGGTTCGTAGCAACACTTACAACATGACTGTCAGCATCACTTTGAGGTTATTCGAAAGTTTCTCTCCATTACTGTTAGCATCATCTTGAGTTCATTAGCAATTCTTCCGACATCACTGTCGCAATATTTTGAGGTTCGTAGCAACTTTTACTACATTCCCGTGCAATATTTTGAGGTTCTTAGCAACTCTTACTACATGACTGTCAGCATCACTTTGAGGTTATTCGAAACACTTACTACATTACTGTAAGCATCACTGACTTGATTAGCAACTATCACTACATTACTGTTAGCATCATTTTAAGTTCATTAGCAATTCTTCCGACATCACTGTCGCAATATTTTGAGGTTCGTAGCCACTTTTACTACATTCCCGTGCAATATTTTGAGGTTCTTAGCAACTCTTACTACATGACTGTCAGCATCACTTTGAGGTTCTTCGAAACACTTACTACATTACTGAAAGCATTACTGACTTGATTGGCAACTATCACTACATTACTTTTAGCATCATTTTGAGTTCATTAGCAATTCTTCCGACATCACTGTCGCAATATTTTGAGGTTCGTAGCAACTTTTACTACATTACTGTCGCATTATTTTAGGTTCGAAGCAACTCTTACTACATGACTGTCAGCATCTCTTTGAGGTTATTCGAAACTTTCACTCCATTACTGTTAGCATCATTTTAAGTTGTTGAGCAATTGTGGCATTATATTGAGTTCATTAGCAAGTCTTACTACATGACTGTCAGGATCAGTTTGAGGTTATTCGAAACACTTCCTACATTACTGTAAGCATCACTGACTTGATTAGCAACTATCACTACATTACTGTTAGCATCATTTTAAGTTCATTAGCAACTCTTACTACATGACTGTCAGCATCACTTTGAGGTTATTCGAAACACTTACTACATTACTGTAAGCATCACTGACTTGATTAGCAACTATCACTACATTACTGTTAGCATGATTTTAAGTTCATTAGCAATTCTTCCGACATCACTGTCGCAATATTTTGAGGTTCGTAGCAACTTTTACTACATTCCCGTGCAATATTTTGTGGTTCTTAGCAACTCTTACTACATGACTGTCAGCATCACTTTGAGGTTCTTCGAAACACTTACTACATGACTTTAAGCATCACTTACTTGATTAGCAACTATCACTACATTACTGTTAGCATCATTTTAAGTTCATTAGCAATTCTTCCGACATCACTGTCGCAATATTTTGAGGTTCGTAGCAACTTTTACTACATTCCCGTGCAATATTTTGAGGTTCTTAGCAACTCTTACTACATGACTGTCAGCATCACTTTGAGGTTCTTCGAAACACTTACTACATTACTGAAAGCATTACTGACTTGATTCGCAACTATCACTACATTACTTTTAGCATCATATTGAGTTCATTAGCAATTCTTCCGACATAACTGTCGCAATATTTTGAGGTTCGTAGCAACTTTTACTACATTACTGTCGCATTATTTTAGGTTCGAAGCAACTCTTACTACATGACTGTCAGCATCTCTTTGAGGTTATTCGAAACTTTCACTCCATTACTGTTAGCATCATTTTTAGTTGTTGAGCAATTCTCACGACATCACTGTAGCATTAAATTGAGTTCATTAGCAACTCTTACTAAATGACTGTCAGCATCACTTTGAGGTTGTTAGAAACTCTTTCTACATTACTTTAAGCATCACTGAGTTTCTTAGCAACTATCACTACATTACTGTTAGCATCATTTTGAGTTCATTAGCAATTCTTCCGACATCACTGTCGCAATATTTTGAGGTTCGTAGCAACTTTTACTACATTACTGTCGCATTATTTTGAGGTTCGTAGCAACTCTTACTACATGACTGTCATCATCACTTTGAGGTTATTCGAAACACTTACTACATTTCTGTAAGCATCACTGAGTTGATGAGCAACTATCACTACATTACTGTTAGCATCATTTTAAGTTCATTAGCAATTCTTCCGACATCACTGTCGCAATATTTTGAGGTTCGTAGCAACTTTTACTCCATTACTGTGGCATTATATTGAGTTCATTAGCAACTCTTACTACATGACTGTCAGGATCACTTTGAGGTTATTCGAAACACTTACTACATTACTGTAAGCATCACTGACTTGATTAGCAACTATCACTACATTACTGTTAGCATCATTTTAAGTTCATTAGCAACTCTGACTACATGACTGTCAGCATCACTTTGAGGTTATTCGAAACACTTACTACATTACTGTAAGCATCACTGACTTGATTAGCAACTATCACTACATTACTGTTAGCATCATTTTAAGTTCATTAGCAATTCTTCCGACATCACTGTCGCAATATTTTGAGGTTGGTAGAAACTTTTACTACATTCCCGTGCAATATTTTGAGGTTCTTAGCAACTCTTACTACATGACTGTCAGCATCACTTTGAGGTTCTTCGAAACACTTACTACATTACTGTAAGCATCACTGACTTGATTAGCAACTATCACTACATTACTGTTAGCATCATTTTAAGTTCATTAGCAATTCTTCCGACATCACTGTCGCAATATTTTGAGGTTCGTAGCAACTTTTACTACATTCCCGTGCAATATTTTGAGGTTCGTAGCAACTTTTACTACATTATTGTCAGCATCACTTTGAGTTTTTTAGCAACTATCACTACATTACTGTTAGCATCATTTTGAGTTGTTGAGCAATTCTCACGACATCACTGTAGCATTAAATTGAGTTCATTAGCAACTCTTACTAAATTACTGTCAGCATCACTTTGAGGTTGTTAGAAACTCTTTCTACATTACTTCAAGCATCACTGAGTTTCTTAGCAACTATCACTACATTACTGTTAGCATCATTTTGAATTCATTAGCAATTCTTCCGACATCACTGTCGCAATATTTTGAGGTTCGTAGCAACTTTTACTACATTACTGTCGCATTATTTTGAGGTTCGTAGCAACACTTACTACATGACTGTCAGCATCACTTTGAGGTTATTCGAAAGTTTCACTCCATTACTGTTAGCATCATCTTGAGTTCATTAGCATTTCTTACTACGTCACTGTCGCATCATTTTGAGATCATTAGCAATTCTTCCGACATCACTGTCGCATTATTTTGAGGTTCGTAGCAACTCTTACTACATGACTGTCACCATCACTTTGAGGTTATTCGAAACACTTACTACATTACTGTAAGCATCACTGAGTTGATGAGCAACTATCACTACATTACTGTTAGCATCATTTTAAGTTCATTAGCAATTCTTCCGACATCACTGTCGCAATATTTTGAGGTTCGTAGCAACTTTTACTCCATTACTGTGGCATTATATTGAGTTCATTAGCAACTCTTACTACATGACTGTCAGCATCACTTTGAGGTTATTCGAAACACTTACTACATTACTGTAAGCATCACTGACTTGATTAGCAACTATCACTACATTACTGTTAGCATCATTTTAAGTTCATTAGCAACTCTTACTACATGACTGTCAGCATCACTTTGAGGTTATTCGAAACACTTACTACATTACTGTAAGCATCACTGACTTGATTAGCAACTATCACTACATTACTGTTAGCATCATTTTAAGTTCATTAGCAATTCTTCCGACATCACTGTCGCAATATTTTGAGATTCGTAGCAACTTTTACTACATTCCCGTGCAATATTTTGAGGTTCTTAGCAACTCTTACTACATGACTGTCAGCATCACTTTGAGGTTCTTCGAAACACTTACTACATTACTGTAAGCATCACTGACTTGATTAGCAACTATCACTACATTACTTTTAGCATCATTTTAAGTTCATTAGCAATTCTTCCGACATCACTGTCGCAATATTTTGAGGTTCGTAGCAACTTTTACTACATTCCCGTGCAATATTTTGAGGTTCTTAGCAACTCTTACTACATGACTGTCAGCATCACTTTGAGGTTCTTCGAAACACTTACTACATTACTGTAAGCATCACTGACTTGATTCGCAACTATCACTACATTACTTTTAGCATCATTTTGAGTTCATTAGCAATTCTTCCGACATCACTGTCGCAATATTTTGAGGTTCGTAGCAACTTTTACTACATTACTGTCGCATTATTTTAGGTTCGAAGCAACTCTTACTACATGACTGTCAGCATCTCTTTGAGGTTATTCGAAACTTTCACTCCATTACTGTTAGCATCATTTTGAGTTCACTAGCAATTCTTACTACATCACTGTCGCATCATTTTCAGATCATTAACAATTCTTCTGACATCACTGTCACATTATTTTGAGGTTCGTAGCAACTCTTACTACATGACTGTCAGCATCACTTTGAGGTTGTTCGAAACACTTACTACATTACTGTCAGCATCACTGAGTTGATTAGCAACTATCACTACATTACTGTTAGCATCATTTTGAGTTCATTAGCAGTTCTTCCGACATCACTGTCGCAATATTTTGAGGTTCGTATTAACTTTTACTACATGACTGTCGCAATATTTTGAGGTTCGTAGCAACTTTTACTACATTATAGTTGCATTATTTTGAGGTTCGTAGCAACTTTTACTACATTATTGTCAGCATCACTTTGAGTTTTTTAGCAACTATCACTACATTACTGTTAGCATCATTTTGAGTTGTTGAGCAATTCTCACGACATCACTGTAGCATTAAATTGAGTTCATTAGCAACTCTTACTAAATGACTGTCAGCATCACTTTGAGGTTGTTAGAAACTCTTTCTACATTACTTTAAGCATCACTGAGTTTCTTAGCAACTATCACTACATTACTGTTAGCATCATTTTGAGTTCATTAGCAATTCTTCCGACATCACTGTCGCAATATTTTGAGGTTCGTAGCAACTTTTACTACATTACTGTCGCATTATTTTGAGGTTCGTAGCAACACTTACTACATGACTGTCAGCATCACTTTGAAGTTATTCGAAAGTTTCACTCCATTACTGTTAGCATCATTTTGAGTTCACCAGCAATTCTTACTACATCACTGTCGCATCATTTTCAGATCATTAACAATTCTTCTGACATCACTGTCACATTATTTTGAGGTTCGTAGCAACTCTTACTACATGACTGTCAGCATCACTTTGAGGTTGTTCGAAACACTTAATACATTACTGTCAGCATCACTGAGTTGATGAGCAACTATCACTACATTACTGTTAGCATCATTTTAAGTTCATTAGCAATTCTTCCGACATCACTGTCGCAATATTTTGAGGTTCGTAGCAACTTTTACTCCATTACTGTGGCATTATATTGAGTTCATTAGCAACTCTTACTACATGACTGTCAGCATCACTTTGAGGTTATTCGAAACACTTACTACATTACTGTAAGCATCACTGACTTGATTAGCAACTATCACTACATTACTGTTAGCATCATTTTAAGTTCATTAGCAATTCTTCCGACATCACTGTCGCAATATTTTGAGGTTCGTAGCAACTTTTACTACATTCCCGTGTAATATTTTGAGGTTCGTAGCAACTCTTACTACATGACTGTCAGCATCACTTTGAGGTTCTTCGAAACACTTACTACATGACTGAAAGCATTACTGACTTGATTAGCAACTATCACTACATTACTTTTAGCATCATTTTGAGTTCATTAGCAATTCTTCCGACATCACTGTCGCAATATTTTGAGGTTCCTAGCAACTTTTACTACATTACTGTCGCATTATTTTGAGGTTCGAAGCAACTCTTACTACATGACTGTCAGCATCTCTTTGAGGTTATTCGAAATTTTCACTCCATTACTGTTAGCATTATTTTGAGTTCACTAGCAATTCTTACTACATCACTGTCGCATCATTTTCAGATCATTAACAATACTTCTGACATCACTGTCACATTATTTTGAGGTTCGTAGCAACTCTTACTACATGACTGTCAGCATCACTTTGAGGTTGTTCGAAACACTTTCTACATTACTGTCAGCATCACTGAGTTGATTAGCAACTATCACTACATTACTGTTAGCATCATTTTGAGTTCATTAGCAATTCTTCCGACATAACTGTCGCAATATTTTGAGGTTCGTAGCAACTTTTACAACAATACTGTCGCATTATTTTGAGGTTCGTAGCAACTCTTACCACATGACTGTCAGCATCACTTTGAGGTTGTTCGAAACACTTAATACATTACTGTCAGCATCACTGAGTTGATTAGCAACTATCACTTCATTACTGTTCGCATCGTTTTGAGTTCATTAGCAGTTCTTCCGACATCACTGTCGCAATATTTTGAGGTTCGTATTAACTTTTACTACATGACTGTCGCAATATTTTGAGGTTCGTAGCAACTTTTACTACATTATTGTTGCATTATTTTGAGGTTCGTAGCAACTTTTACTACATTATTGTCAGCATCACTTTGAGTTTTTTAGCAACTATCACTACATTACTGTTAGCATCATTTTGAGTTGTTGAGCAATTCTCACGACATCACTGTAGCATTAAATTGAGTTCATTAGCAACTCTTACTAAATTACTGTCAGCATCACTTTGAGGTTGTTAGAAACTCTTTCTACATTACTTCAAGCATCACTGAGTTTCTTAGCAACTATCACTACATTACTGTTAGCATCATTTTGAGTTCATTAGCAATTCTTCCGACATCACTGTCGCAATATTTTGAGGTTCGTAGCAACTTTTACTACATTAACGTCGCATTATTTTGAGGTTCGTAGCAACACTTACTACATGACTGTCAGCATCACTTTGAGGTTATTCGAAAGTTTCACTCCATTACTGGTAGCATCATCTTGAGTTCATTAGCATTTCTTACTACGTCACTGTCGCATCATTTTGAGATCATTAGCAATTCTTCCGACATCACTGTCGCATTATTTTGAGGTTCGTAGCAACTCTTACTACATGACTGTCACCATCACTTTGAGGTTATTCGAAACACTTACTACATTACTGTAAGCATCACTGAGTTGATGAGCAACTATCACTACATTACTGTTAGCATCATTTTAAGTTCATTAGCAATTCTTCCGACATCACTGTCGCAATATTTTGAGGTTCGTAGCAACTCTTACGACATGACTGTCAGCATCACTTTGAGGTTATTCGAAACACTTACTACATTACTGTAAGCATCACTGACTTGATTAGCAACTATCACTACATTACTGTTAGCATCATTTTAAGTTCATTAGCAACTCTTACTACATGACTGTCAGCATCACTTTGAGGTTATTCGAAACACTTACTACATTACTGTAAGCATCACTGACTTGATTAGCAACTATCACTACATTACTGTTAGCATCATTTTAAGTTCATTAGCAATTCTTCCGACATCACTGTCGCAATATTTTGAGATTCGTAGCAACTTTTACTACATTCCCGTGCAATATTTTGAGGTTCGTAGCAACTCTTACTACATGACTGTCAGCATCACTTTGAGGTTCTTCGAAACACTTACTACATTACTGTAAGCATCACTGACTTGATTAGCAACTATCACTACATTACTTTTAGCATCATTTTAAGTTCATTAGCAATTCTTCCGACATCACTGTCGCAATATTTTGAGGTTCGTAGCAACTTTTACTACATTCCCGTGCAATATTTTGAGGTTCTTAGCAACTCTTACTACATGACTGTCAGCATCACTTTGAGGTTCTTCGAAACACTTACTACATTACTGAAAGCATTACTGACTTGATTCGCAACTATCACTACATTACTTTTAGCATCATTTTGAGTTCATTAGCAATTCTTCCGACATCACTGTCGCAATATTTTGAGGTTCGTAGCAACTTTTACTACATTACTGTCGCATTATTTTAGGTTCGAAGCAACTCTTACTACATGACTGTCAGCATCTCTTTGAGGTTATTCGAAACTTTCACTCCATTACTGTTAGCATCATTTTGAGTTCACTAGCAATTCTTACTACATCACTGTCGCATCATTTTCAGATCATTAACAATTCTTCTGACATCACTGTCACATTATTTTGAGGTTCGTAGCAACTCTTACTACATGACTGTCAGCATCACTTTGAGGTTGTTCGAAACACTTACTACATTACTGTCAGCATCACTGAGTTGATTAGCAACTATCACTACATTACTGTTAGCATCATTTTGAGTTCATTAGCAGTTCTTCCGACATCACTGTCGCAATATTTTGAGGTTCGTATTAACTTTTACTACATGACTGTCGCAATATTTTGAGGTTCGTAGCAACTTTTACTACATTATTGTTGCATTATTTTGAGGTTCGTAGCAACTTTTACTACATTATTGTCAGCATCACTTTGAGTTTTTTAGCAACTATCACTACATTACTGTTAGCATCATTTTGAGTTGTTGAGCAATTCTCACGACATCACTGTAGCATTAAATTGAGTTCATTAGCAACTCTTACTAAATTACTGTCAGCATCACTTTGAGGTTGTTAGAAACTCTTTCTACATTACTTTAAGCATCACTGAGTTTCTTAGCAACTATCACTACATTACTGTTAGCATCATTTTGAGTTCATTAGCAATTCTTCCGACATCACTGTCGCAATATTTTGAGGTTCGTAGCAACTTTTACTACATTACTGTCGCATTATTTTGAGGTTCGTAGCAACACTTACTACATGACTGTCAGCATCACTTTGAGGTTATTCGAAAGTTTCACTCCATTACTGTTAGCATCATTTTGAGTTCACTAGCAATTCTTACTACATCACTGTCGCATCATTTTCAGATCATTAACAATTCTTCTGACATCACTGTCACATTATTTTGAGGTTCGTAGCAACTCTTACTACATGACTGTCAGCATCACTTTGAGGTTGTTCGAAACACTTAATACATTACTGTCAGCATCACTGAGTTGATGAGCAACTATCACTACATTACTGTTAGCATCATTTTAAGTTCATTAGCAATTCTTCCGACATCACTGTCGCAATATTTTGAGGTTCGTAGCAACTTTTACTCCATTACTGTGGCATTATATTGAGTTCATTAGCAACTCTTACTACATGACTGTCAGCATCACTTTGAGGTTATTCGAAACACTTACTACATTACTGTAAGCATCACTGACTTGATTAGCAACTATCACTACATTACTGTTAGCATCATTTTAAGTTCATTAGCAATTCTTCCGACATCACTGTCGCAATATTTTGAGGTTCGTAGCAACTTTTACTACATTCCCGTGTAATATTTTGAGGTTCTTAGCAACTCTTACTACATGACTGTCAGCATCACTTTGAGGTTCTTCGAAACACTTACTACATTACTGAAAGCATTACTGACTTGATTAGCAACTATCACTACATTACTTTTAGCATCATTTTGAGTTCATTAGCAATTCTTCCGACATCACTGTCGCAATATTTTGAGGTTCATAGCAACTTTTACTACATTACTGTCGCATTATTTTGAGGTTCGAAGCAACTCTTACTACATGACTGTCAGCATCTCTTTGAGGTTATTCGAAACTTTCACTCCATTACTGTTAGCATTATTTTGAGTTCACTAGCAATTCTTACTACATCACTGTCGCATCATTTTCAGATCATTAACAATTCTTCTGACATCACTGTCACATTATTTTGAGGTTCGTAGCAACTCTTACTACATGACTGTCAGCATCACTTTGAGGTTGTTCGAAACACTTACTACATTACTGTCAGCATCACTGAGTTGATTAGCAACTATCACTACATTACTGTTAGCATCATTTTGAGTTCATTAGCAGTTCTTCCGACATCACTGTCGCAATATTTTGAGGTCCGTATTAACTTTTACTACATGACTGTCGCAATATTTTGAGGTTCGTAGCAACTTTTACTACATTATTGTAGCATTATTTTGAGGTTCGTAGCAACTTTTACTACATTATTGTCAGCATCACTTTGAGTTTTTTAGCAACTATCACTACATTACTGTTAGCATCATTTTGAGTTGTTGAGCAATTCTCACGACATCACTGTAGCATTAAATTGAGTTCATTAGCAACTCTTTCTAAATGACTGTCAGCATCACTTTGAGGTTGTTAGAAACTCTTTCTACATTACTTTAAGCATCACTGAGTTTCTTAGCAACTATCACTACATTACTGTTAGCATCATTTTGAGTTCATTAGCAATTCTTCCGACATCACTGTCGCAATATTTTGAGGTTCGTAGCAACTTTTACTACATTACTGTCGCATTATTTTGAGGTTCGTAGCAACACTTACTACATGACTGTCAGCATCACTTTGTGGTTATTGGAAACTTTCACTCCATTACTGTTAGCATCATCTTGAGTTCATTTGCAATTCTTCCGACATCACTGTCGCAATATTTTGAGGTTCGTTGCAACTTTTACTACATTACTGTCGCATTATTTTGAGGTTCGTAGCAACTCTTAGTACATGACTGTCAGCATCACTTTGAGGTTATTCGAAACGTTCACTCCATTACTGTTAGCATCATTTTGAGTTCATTAGCAATTCTGACTAAATCACTGTCGCATCATTTTTAGATCTTTAGGATTTCTTCTGACATCACTGTCGCATTATTTTGAGGTTCGTAGCAACTCTTACTACATGATTGTCAGCATCACTTTGAGGTTGTTCGAAACACTTACTACATCACTGTCAGCAACAATGAGTTGATTTGCAACTATCACTACATTACTGTTAGCATCATTTTGAGTTCATTAGCAATTCTTCCGACATCACTGTCGCAATATTTTGAGGTTCGTAGCAACTTTTACTACATTACTGTCGCATTATTTTGAGGTTCGTAGCAACTCTTACTACATGACTGTCAGCATCTCTTTGAGGTTATTCGAAACTTTCACTCCATTACTGTTAGAATCATTTTGAGTTCACTCGCAATTCTTACTACATCACTGTCGCATCATTTTCAGATCATTAACAATTCTTCTGACAACACTTTCACATTATTTTGAGGTTCGTAGCAACTCTTACTACATGACTTTCAGCATCACTTTGAGGTTGTTCGAAACACTTAATACATTACTGTCAGCATCACTGAGTTGATTAGCAACTATCACTTCATTACTGTTAGCATCATTTTGAGTTCATTAGCAGTTCTTCCGACATCACTGTCGCAATATTTTGAGGTTCGTATTAACTTTTACGACATGACTGTCGCAATATTTTGAGGTTCGTAGCAACTTTTACTACATTATTGTTGCATTATTTTGAGGTTCGTAGCAACTTTTACTACATTATTGTCAGCATCACTTTGAGTTTTTTAGCAACTATCACTACATCACTGTTAGCATCATTTTGAGTTCATTAGTAATTCTTACTACATCACTGTCGCATCATTTTCAGATCATTAACAATTCTGATGACATCACTGTCGCATCATTTTCAGATCATTAGCAATTCTTCTGACATCACCGTCACATTATTTTAAGGTTCGTCGCAACTCTTACTACATGACTGTCAGCATCACTTTGAGTTTATTAGCAACTATCACTACATTACTTTTCGCATCATTTTGAGTTTATGAGCAATTCTCACGACATCACTGTAGCATTGAATTGAGTTCATTAGCAACTCTTACTACATTATTGTTGCATTATTTTGAGGTTCGTAGCAACTCTTACTACATTACTGTCAGCATCACTTTGAGTTTATTAGCAACTATCACTACATTACTGTTCGCATTATTTTGAGTTCATGAGCAATTCTCACGACATCACTGTAGCATTGAATTGAGTTCATTAGCAACTCTTACTAAATGACTGTCAGCATCACTTTGAGGTTGTTCGAAACTCTTACTACATTACTGTAAGCATCACTGAGTTTCTTAGCAACTTTCACTACATTACTGTTAGCATCATCTTGAGTTCATTAGCGATTCTTCCGACATCACGGTCGCAATATTTTGAGGTTCGTAGCAACTTTTACTACATTACTGTCGCATTATTTTGAGGTTTGTAGCAACACTTACTCCATGACTGTCAGCATCATTTTGAGGTTTTTCGAAAGTTTCACTCCATTACTGTTAGCATCATTTTGAGTTCATTAGCAATTCTTACTACATCACTGTCGCATCATTTTGAGATCATTAGCAATTCTTCCGACATCACTGTCGCATTATTTTGAGGTTATTAGCAACTCTTTGTACAAGACTGTCAGCATCACTTTGAGGTTATTCGAAACGTTCACTCCATTACTGTTAGCATCATTTTGAGTTCATGAGCACTTTTTTCTAAATCACTGTCGCATCATTTTGAGATCTTTAGCAATTCTTCCGACATCACTGTCGCATTATTTTGAGGTTCGTAGCAACTCTTAGTACATGACTGTCAGCATCACCTTGAGGATATTCGAAAGTTTCACTCCATTGCTGTTAGCATCATCTTGAGTTCATTCGCAATTCTTCCGACATCACTGTCGGAATATTTTAAGGTTCGTAGCAACTCTTACTACATTACTGTCAACATCACTTTGAGTTTATTAGCAACTATCACTACATTACTGTTAGCATTATTTTGAGTTGTTGAGCAATTCCCACGACATCACTGTAGCATTGAACTGAGTTCATTAGCAACTGTTACTGAATGACTGTCAGCATCACTTTGAGGTTGTTCGAAACTCTTACTACATTATTTTAAGCATCACTTAGTTTCTTAGCAACTATCACTACATTACTGTTTGCATCATCTTGAGTTCATTAGCAATTCTTCCGACATCACTGTCGCATCATTTTGAGATCATTAGCAATTCTTCCGACATCACTGTCGCAATATTTTGAGGTTCGTAGCAACTCTTACTACATTACTGCAAGCATCACTGAGTTTCTTAGCAACTATCACTACATTACTGTTTGCATCATTTTGAGTTAATGAGCAATTCTCACGACATCACTGTAGCAATATTTTGAGGTTCGTAGCAACTCTTACTACATTACTGTCAGCATCACTTTGAGTTCATTAGAAACTATCACTACATTACTGTTAGCATCATTTTCAGTTAATGATTAATTCTCACGACATCACTGTAGCATTAAATTGAGTTCATTAGCAACTCTTACTAAATGACTGTCAGCATCACTTTGAGGTTGTTCGAAACTCTTACTACATTACTGTAATCATCACTGAGTTTCTTAGCAACTATCACTACATTACTGTTAGCATCATCTTGAGTTCATGAGCAATTCTTACTATATCACTGTCGCATCATTTTAAGATCTTCAGCAATTCTTCTGACATCACTGTCGCATTATTTTGAGGTTCGTAGCAACTCTTACTAAATGACTGTCAGCATCACTTTGAGGTTATTGGAAACTTTCACTCCATTACTTTTAGCATCATTTTGAGTTCATTAGCAATTCTTACTAAATCACTGTCGCATCATTTTAAGATCATTAGCAATTCTTCTGACATCACTGTCACATTATTTTGAGGTTCGTAGCAACTCTAACTACATTACTTTTGCTTTATTTAAAGGTTCGTAGCAACTCTTACTACATTACTGTCAGCATTACTTTGAGTTTATTAGCAACTATCACTACATTACTTTTAGCATCATTTTGAGTTCATGAGCAATTCTCACGACATCACTGTAGCATTGATTTGAGTTCATTAGCAACTCTTATTAAATGACTGTCAGCATCACTTTGAGGTTGTTCGAAACTCTGACTACATTACTGTCAGCATCACTGAGTTTCTTAGCAACTATCACTACATTACTGTTAGCATCATTTTGAGTTCATTGGCAATCCTTCCGACATCACTGTCCCATTATTTTGAGGTTCGTAGCAACTCTTACTACATGACTGTCAGCATTACTTTGAGGTTGTTCGAATCTCTTACTACATTACTGTAAGCATCACTGACTTGATTAGCAACTACCACTACATTACTGTTAGCATCATCTTGAGTTCATTAGCAATTCTTCCGACATCACTGTCGCAATATTTTGAGGTTCGTAGCAACTTTTACTACATTACTTTCGCATTATTTTGAGGTTCGTAGCAACTTTTACTACATTACTTTCGCATTATTTTGAGGTTCGTAGCAACTCTTACTACATGACTGTCAGCATCACTTTGAGGTTATTCGAAACACTTACTACATTACTGTAAGCATGACTGAGTTGATTAGCAACTATCACTACATTACTGTTCGCATCATTTTGAGTTCATAAGCAATTCTTCCGACATCACTGTTGCAATATTTTGAGGTTCGTAGCAACTTTTACTCCATGACTGTCGCATTATTTTGAGGTTCGTAGCAACACTTACTACATGACTGTCAGCATCACTTTGAGGTTGTTCGAAACTCTTACTACATTACTGTAAGCATCACTGACTTGATTAGCAACTACCACTACATTACTGTCAGCATCACTTTGAGGTTGTTCGAAACTCTTACTACAACACTGTAAGCATCACTGACTTGATTAGCAACTACCACAACATTACTGTTAGCATCATCTTGAGTTCGATAGCAATTCTTCCGACATCACTGTCGCAATATTTTGAGGTTGGTAGCAACTTTTACTACATTACTGTCGCATTATTTTGAGATTCGTAGCAACTCTTTGTACATGACTGTCAGCATCACTTTGAGGTTATTCGAAACACTTACTACATTACTGTAAGCATCACTGACTTGATTAGCAACTATCACTACATTAATGTTAGGAATATTTTAAGTTCATTAGCAATTCTTCCGACATCACTGTCACATTATTTTGAGGTTCGTAGCAACTCTAACTACATTACTGTTGCTTTATTTAAAGGTTCGTAGCAACTCTTACGACATTACTGTCAGCATTACTTTGAGTTTATTCGCAACTATCACTACATTACTGTTAGCATCATTTTGAGTTTATGAGCAATTCTCACGACATCACTGTAGCATTGAACTGAGTTCATTAGCAACTCTTACTAAATGACTGTCAGCATCACTTTGAGGTTATTCGAAACTCTTACTACATTACTGTAAGCATCACTGAGTTTCTTAGCAACTATCACTACATTGCTGTTAGCATCATCTTGAGTTCATGAACAATTCTTCCGACATCACTGTCGCAATATTTTGAGGTTCGTAGCAACTTTTACTACATTACTTTCGCATTATTTTGAGGTTTGTAGCAACACTTACTACATGACTGTCAGCATCACTTTGAGGTTATTCGAAAGTTTGACTCCATTACTGTTAGCATCATTTTGAGTTCATTTGCAATTCTTACTACATCACTGTCGCATCATTTTGAGATCATTAGCATCTCTTCCGACATCACTGTCGCAATATTTTGAGGTTCGTAGCAACTTTACTACATTACTTTCGCATTATTTTGAGGTTTGTAGCAACACTTACTACATGACTGTCAGCATCACTTTGAGGTTATTCGAAAGTTTCACTCCATTACTGTTAGCATCATTTTGAGTTCATTAGCAATTCTTACTACATCACTGTCGCATCATTTTGAGATCATTAGCAATTCTTCTGACATCACTGTCACATTATTTTGAGGTTCGTAGCAACTCTTACTACATTATTGTTGCATTATTTTAAGGTTCGTAGCAACTCTTACTACATTACTGTCATCATCACTTTGAGTTTATTAGCAACTGTCACTACATTACTGTCGCATCATTTTGAGTTGATGAGCAATTCTCACGACATCACTGTAGCATTGAATTGAGTTCATTAGCAACTCTTACTAAATGACTGTCAGCATCACTTTGAGGTTGTTCGAAACTCTTCCTACATTACTGTAAGCATCACTGAGCTGATTAGCAACTATCACTACATTACTGTTAGCATCATTTTGAGTTCATTAGCAATTCTTCCGACATCACTGTCGCAATATTTTGAGGTTCGTAGCAACTTTTACTACATTACTGTCGCATTATTTTGAGGTTCGTAGCAACACTTACTACATTTCTGTCAACATCACTTTGAGTTTCTTAGCAACTATCACTACATTACTGTTAGCATCATTTTAAGTTCATTAGCAATTCTTACTACATCACTGTCACATCATTTTGAGATCATTAGCAGTTCTTCCGACATCACTGTAGCATTAAATTGAGTTCATTAGCAACTCTTACTAAATGACTGTCAGCATCACTTTGAGGTTGTTCGAAACTCTTACTACATTACTGTAAGCATCACTGAGTTTCTTAGCAACTATCCCTACATTACTGTTAGCATCATCTTGAGTTCATGAGCAATTCTTACTAAATCACCGTCGCATCATTTTACGATCTTTAGCAATTCTTCTGACATCACTGTCGCATTATTTTAAGGTTCGTAGCAACTCTTACTACATGACTGTCAGCATCACTTTGAGGTTGTTCGAAACACTTATTACATCACTGTAAGCATCACTGAGTTAATTAGCAACTACCACTACATTACTGTTAGCATCATCTTGAGTTCATTAGCAATTCTTCCGACATCACTGTCGCAATATTTTGAGGTTCGTAGCAACTTTTACTACATTACTGTCAGCATCACTTTGAGTTTATTAGAAACTATCACGACATTACTGTTAGCATCATTTTGAGTTAATGAGCAATTCTCACGACATCACTGTAGCATTAAATTGAGTTCATTAGCAACTGTTACTAAATGACTGTCAGCATCACTTTGAGGGTGTTCGAAACTCTTACTACATTACTGTAAGCATCACTGAGTTTCTTAGCAACTATCACTACATTACTGTTAGCATCATCTTGAGTTCATTAGCAATTCTTACTAAATCACTGTCGCATCATTTTAAGATCTTTAGCAATTCTTCTGACATCACTGTCGCATTATTTTGAGGTTCGTAGCAACTCTTAGTACAAGACTGTCAGCATCACTTTGAGGTTATTCGAAACGTTCACGCCATTACTGTTCGCATCATTTTCAGTTCATTAGCAATTCTTACGACATCACTGTCGCATCATTTTGAGATCATTAGCAATTCTTCCGACATCACTGTCGCATCATTTTGAGATCATGACCAATTCTTCTGACATCACTGTCACATTATTTTGAGGTTCGTAGCAACTCTTACTACATTATTGTTGCATTATTTTAAGGTTCGTAGCAACTCTTACTACATTACTGTCAGCTTCACTTTGAGTTTATTAGCAACTATCACTACATTACTGTTAGCATCATTTTGAGTTGTTGAGCAATTCACTGTAGCATTGAACTGAGTTCATTAGCAACTCTCACTAAATGACTGTCAGCATCACTTTGAGGTTATTCGAAACTCTTACTACATTACTGTAAGCATCACTGAGTTTCTTAGCAACTATCACTACATTGCTGTTAGCATCATCTTGAGTTCATTAGCAATTCTTCCGACATCACTGTCGCAATATTTTGAGGTTCGTAGCAACTTTTACTACATTACTTTCGCATTATTTTGAGGTTTGTAACAACACTTACTACATGACTGTCAGCATCACTTTGAGGTTATTCGAAAGTTTCACTCCATTACTGTGAGCATCATTTTGAGTTCATTAGCAATTCTTACTATATCACTGTCGCATCATTTTGAGATCATTAGCAATTCTTCCGACATCACTGTCGCAATATTTTGAGGTTCGTAGCAACTTTTACTACATTACTTTCGCATTATTTTGAGGTTTTTAGCAACACTTACTACATGACTGTCAGCATCACTTTGAGGTTATTCGAAAGTTTCATTCCATTACTGTTTGCATCATTTTGAGTTCATTAGCAATTCTTACTACATCACTACATCACCTCATATTTTGAGGTTCGTAGCAACTTTTACTACATTACTGTCGCATTATTTGGAGGTTCGTAGCAACACTTACTACATAACTGTCAGCATCACTTTGAGGTTATTCGAAAGTTTCACTCCATTATTGTTAGCATCATTTTGAGTTCATTTGCAATTCTTCCGACATCACTGTCGCAATATTTTGACGTTCGTAGCAACTCTTTCTACATTACTGCAAGCATCACTGAGTTTCTTCGCAACCATCACTACATTACTGTTAGCATCATTTTAAGTTCATTAGCAATTCTTACTACATCACTGTCACATCATTTTGAGATCATTAGCAGTTCTTCCGACATCACTGTCGCAATATTTTGAGGTTCGTAGCAACTCTTACTACATTACTGTCAGCATCACTTTGAGTTAATGAGCAATTCTCACGACATCACTGTAGCATTAAATTGAGTTCATTAGCAACTGTTACTAAATGACTGTCAGCATCACTTTGAGGTTGTTTGAAACTCTTACTACATTACTGTAAGCATCACTGAGTTTCTTCGCAACTATCACTACATTACTGTTAGCATCATCTTGAGTTCATTAGCAATTCTTACTAAATCACTGTCGCATCATTTTAAGATCTTTAGCAATTCTTCTGACATCACTGTCGCATTATTTTGAGGTTCGTAGCAACTCTTACTACATGACTGTCAGCATCACTTTGAGGTTATTCGAAACACTTACTACATTACTGTAAGCATCACTGACTTGATTAGCAACTATCACTACATTACTGTTAGCATCATTTTGAGTTCATTAGCAATTCTTCTGACATCACTGTCGCAATATTTTGAGGTTCGTAGCAACTTTTACTACATTACTGTCGCATTGTTTTGAGGTTCGTAGCAACTCTCACTACATTACTGTCAGCATCACTTTGAGGTTATTGGAAACTTTCACTCCATTACTTTTAGCATCATTTTGAGTTCATTAGCAATTTTTACAACATCATTGTAGCATTATTTTGAGGTTATTAGCAACTCTTTCTCCATTACTGTCGCATCATTTTGAGATCATGAGCAATTCTTCCGACATCACTGTTTTGAGGTTTTGAGGTACCTTTGTTTGTAACCTCGTCCCCACTGATCCTGGATCTGCTCGACGTTCCTGCCTGTTAAAAGGAAGGTTTTTATCACCACTGTTGCAGGATGTGCTTGCTGATGGAGAATTGTTGGCTATGAACTCACTGAACTCACTCCAAGTCAATAGTTTTGAGCAAACTCATGACTCCTGATGTTTAACTCAATTGTTTGTTAAACACAGAGATCCAGGTGTAGTTCCTCTATGTTCATCCACTAAACTAGAATAGAGTTCTCCTCTTTCCATGGTGGAACAAAGAAGGGGGAGGGTCAATAAGAATATGATCTTTGGACGTTACAGCATCTAAAGACTCAAATCCATATTTCAGGATACATATTTGAGAGGGAGGAAACAGTGATGGGAGGCTGGAGGCTTGAAGGGCTTGATTTTTAGCGGCCAGTGAAGCCACCTTTTGCTGGCTGAGTTCCAGAGACTCATGGAGGCTCTTTGTGGAGGATTTCCACGAGAGAGTCCAGCATCGAAACTTGTTAGTTTCCTGTCAACTGAGTCCAGGATGTCCCCGAGGTCCTTATTGGGTGATGAGGGTGCGCTGGACGGTCGGCTTCTTTTGGGAAGTGGGGTCACCACGTTACCGGTCCTCCCCATGACGGGTCGGTGGCAGCACTCGTCTACGTTCTCCTGCAGACTTTCTGCGGTTCCTTCTTCCAGATTTTATTGATGAGGATTGTTGTGGATGAGAGAATTGAAAATTCTTACTGCAGTTTGAGGTTTTGATGATTCAAACTGTGTAGATTGGCGTTAAGAAGTTAGCTTGTTAGGATAAATTCAGGTGTGAGCCACCACACTGAATCAGGCACAGGTAGGACGTTCACCCTGACATGGAACATCAACAGCTTAACGTTGCTGGCAGGACTCCAACCTGAGCAGGGACACCCTAATGGATTTCTAGTCCATCGCCTTCACCACTCGGCCACAACGACCACATTCACACACACATTTGAAGAGGATGGATATTCACAAAATGATCTTAATTTCTGTCACAAGCCCATTTGTGTGAGGTCCTATTTTCTCTTTTTCAGCATTCCTTTGTTTCCAGGTCTCTAATAAGTGCAGAATTACAAAGACAAGCAAGCTGGATCCATCCTGGGCAGGTGATAGGAGCCACTGACCACTGGCCAGAGACCCTGGCACAGACGTTGGGGGTGGTGAGAGAGAGCATTTCTACAATTAAATTCTACATTTATAGAAGTCTACAATCCTACAATTTCATTGAGCAGACGCTTTTGTCCACAGCCACGTACGTACATCACATGTATAGAATATATATGTTCCTCTTTCATCTACTGATTAACCACAAAATGCAGTCAAATGCCAGTAAATTCTGAGCATTTATTCATTATTCATGATTATTCATTATTTTTGAATCCATTTTCACTGTCACTCTTCTGTTCATTTTCAGTTTGATTCATAAAAATGAACAAACTTTGACATGTTTTCTTCTCTTGTGTGTCAACAACTTTGGATTGAATCTCCTGACAAACAGACCACATGACCAGGAGGAAGTGTTGTTGGTGAGTTTGGCCCCTGAGCTCAAGACAGTTGTGACCAATAAAGGACAGCTTCAAATGCAGCTGTGAAGCCTCGTTGTCAGCTGGGAGGAACGACAGGTGTCTCCCTCTAGTGGCTCCTCACAGCAACACCAGCCTCATTTCATTCACATGCATCCACCACCTCACTACCAAAGGCCAGTTGGGCCTGGACAGACAGGAGAGTTTCAAGTGTTGGACAAAGGTCTTTAAGGTGTTCTTATTAATTCTATAACATCTGAGATTAAAATCTATGGAATTACAACCAACAAGCAGCCAAACACCTGATCAGATGCTCCTTCATCAGGCTGAGAAGAATCAATCTAAACTGGGATGAAGAAAATTAACTGAGAGGAGAAACCTCCTGATTGGATGACATGGACCCACCTGATCCATGTCAGCCTTGTTGGAGCAGAAAGAGGTGGATCAGAGGAATCAGTGGATCAAGACTCAGGTGGCAGATGAAGAATCTCTTTATTCACAATGGAGTCAGAGAAATCTTCCAACGTGAGAGAACGTGACAGACCATTTTATACTGAAGACAGGCTGTGCGTGTGCGTGTGCGTGTGTGTGTGTGTGTGTGTGTGTGTGTGTGTGTTTATGTGCAGACTTTTCCCTGGAACAACGTTTTTTATTTGAAGCAAGAAAGCAAGAGCCTCCAGATCAAAGTCAGAATTGATGATGATGTCATCAGGGCTTTGATAGTGTATTTATTTGTACCTAGAATTCTGTCTTTGATCTCAGGAGGATGTGAGAGAAACTCAACTTTAAAAAGTATATGAGAGCATTCAGCTTGGTTAGAAAACATTTTGACTGTTCAACAGTAGAGTTTGTTAGAAACAGTTTACAACACTCAGAATAAATTGAAGACACAAAAACCTTCCACACTTAAATCCTGTCTCTAACTTCAAACTGGGGATGAACATTTTTATAATCAATCTGTCTCTATGTGTTGGCCCTGCCATGGACTGGTGACCTGTCCAGGATAAACCCCGCCCCTCACCTGAAGGCTGCTGGGATAGGCTCCACCCCCACGAACCATTGCAGATCATCAATAACCAAAGCTACTAAGGAGGATTACAGTTTGTCCTTGCAGGAGTCAGTGACTTAATAGAGTCTAACAAAGGGTTGGACCTGAATGAGACAGTCACCCTTCAACATGGGGCCATGGCAGAGTGAACCAAGAACACTACAATGGGGGTGAGAGTGGAGCCATGATGGATTCACAGTTCATCACCTCCACCATCATGTGGACCACCTGATCACCTCTCCCTCAACCTCTAAATAACTCATTCCCTGACCGGGAATCGAACCCGGGCCGCGGCGGTGAAAGCGCCGAATCCTAGCCACTAGACCATCAGGGACCACACTGAGCTCTCCAACAACAGAGACTATAGACAATGACTCAAGAACACAGGACTCTGTGGTCTCAGCTTGAGATGCAGAAGGTCCACCAAGACCACCAGACACCTCAGCCCCCTAAAGACAGTCCACCCCCAGGATCCTGCCCCCTCTGCTCCAACTCAGCCCTCCATTCATAACGTGACTTTCGCTACGTCCGAACTGCCAAGTACCAACCTACGTCCTCCTGCTACGACCTGAACATGGCGGCACCACTCAGACACCCGAGAAGATTGGTGGGGAAGCACGACCTCTGCTGGCAGAGCACAGATACCGCAATTAGGTAGACAGCACCAACGAAAGCCCCACCTGCTGGCCTGACTGTGGTACTGCACTCCACTCTGAACGCACCCTTCACTCATTCTCTATTATTAAGCACGTTAACGCACCTGTAAAGGTGTGTTCACATTATATACATATTATATATTTATGCTTGGCCGTTTTTGATGAACTTGGGCGGTACTCTGGTGCAAAGATGAGGTCATGGAGCTGATCTGGGAGCAGTCCTGATGTTAAATGCTGTGATGAAGGACAGTGTAGAGGAAAAATGAGTCAAATTTAAATTGTCAACAGTTTAACGTTGTTGGCAGGACTCCAACCTGAGCAGGGAGACCCCAATGGATTTCTAGTCCATCGCCTTCACCACTCGGCCACAACGACCACATTCACACACTTTTGTAGGAGACTGAAATTAGACAATGAAAGTTCATGTCAGCACAGTCAAACATTTTTTGTCCTCTCTCAAAGACAAACTATTTGTGTGTGTGTGTGTGTGTGTGTGTGTGTGTGTGTGTGTGTGTGTGTCAGTGTTGTGACTGAGCGGTGAAGAAGACGACCTTCTGACTCCATTTTCTTTGTTGCTCTTCTATCAGTTCCTCAGTTTCTCTCATCAAGTGAAGCAGCTTTGACAGGTTTACTTCTCTGTGTGTTCACAACTTTGGTCTTTAAACTCCTGACAAACTCACCACGTCACACATTTGGTGAATTAAAGCAACAAATAATGACATCATGATGATTCAGGTTCGGGGGGCACGGCCTGGAGGAAGAGTGGCCGTCTAGCAGAGTTGCTGGTTCAGTTCTCACTTCAGCTGGTGACCATGTTGAAGTGTCCTTGAGCAAGACACTGAGCCCCTCATTGCTCCTGATGACCAGCATCCAAGACCAACAAGCTTCTGATTGGCTCTGATTCTCTGAGCCAAAGTCCAACACAGGAAACAGAAACTCTTGAGGTTGTCTCACTTTTTTTAAAGAAACTCAGCACAGGACAGTGATAGGAGGCTGGTTTCCTTGATGTGGGCTTCACCTCCACTGCTGTCCACATTTAAATGCTGGCTGATGCTGGTCCCCTGTTGAAACCTGGACCAGACCAGGGACCTTCAGACCTTCAGTCTAACGCTGTTCCAGCATTGGATGAAAAAGTCTGGTCCTCTCATCTTCTTCAACACTGACTTGTTCTACCAGGACAAGAGAATCTGAGCTTGGATGTCATTTAGCAGTCAAAGGCTTGTTAAACTGGTCAACATCAGCTGGTGTTCACTCTGATGATGTAGCGATGGTCTGGATTCTTCCTTCTGGAGCACCAAGCTGCTGGGAAGAAGCCTGATGATGTCAGAGTTGTGTTCAGTGGCTCCTGCTGGGTCCATTTCTGACAAATGGGCTCCAAAGAGTTCAGCTGTTTCAAAGGCTAAGAGAAAGCAGCACATCATGGCGGTCAGGAGACGAGGTGGCCGAGTGGTTAAGGTGATGGACTGCTGATCCATTGAGCTCTGCAGGCGTGGGTTCCAATCCCATCCTCGTCGTAGGAGACTTTGGTTTCTGCTCCCAGATTCTGGAACGACTCTGAACTGTGAGGCTTTGCAAGAGGAGATTCTGCAGCACCTGAGAGCTGCAGTTCCAGGACCCCACAGCACCACCTACTGAATTGGATGATAAAATGCATTTGTTGGACTTTTGTTTTTTGGTGACAGCGCCACCTATCAAATTAGATGATAGCAAAATACTACTTTCTAACTGTAGTATTAAAGGTTTATTCATTCATTTTAAACTTTTTGGAGGAAACAACTGTAAATTAACCAGCAGTTACTGGTGATGCTTCACAGTTTCCAAGCTCAAACGGCCTCCTGCTTGTTGGACTCACAATTTCCAAAAAATGGAGACATCAAAAGTCAAATCATGTTTTTGTTTGGTTTTGTTTTTTACGGGAGGAAAACTTCAAATTGTGATGATGTGTCTGACTTAGAAACTGAACCCCCAAAAATCAAAAAGTCTCCTTCTTCTGTGCCGTGATCTCTGAGCTGATCATGATTGATCTCATCAATAATCCTTGGCAGCCGACCAGTCACACACAGCCCCCCCCCCACACACACACACACTGAGACATGCAGCAGCTCACAGTAACTGCCTCAGTCACACAGCAGATAGACTCCTTTCTATAACAAGATAAGCAGTAGAAAATGGATGGAAGTGATGATGAACTGATGAACAGGTGATTTGTCCAAAAGTCAACATCAGATTCATTTCCAATCTGTGGAAGCAGTTTCATCTTGAGGTTCCAGGTAAGAACAGCCAGCTGTGGGCTGACACACATCTCTTCAGGAGCACTTCTATGCTCCAAACTTGCCAGGTTGAATTGTGTCTGTATTCTGAGGGCAGCAGGAGGACGGAGGAGAGAGGACACACACATTTGGAACTGAGAGCAGCTGTGTGTGGGATTTCCCCAGCAAAGATAAAACCAGCTCCTTCATGCTGGCTATGAAGGCTCACAGTCACACTGACCCAGCTACAAATACTTTGATATGCAACAGACTGGTTTCTCTTCTGGTAGTTTGTTATCAACTGTTGTCACATTTATGGATCAATTTAGCTGGTAAGATGAAGGCTCCAAAGGACCAGCTGGAGATGCCGGGGATTGAACCCGGGGCCTCATACATGCGAAGCATGCCCTCTACCACTGAGCTACATCCCCTCTGTCAGAGTCACTGTTTAACTGATGCAGCAACACAAACACAGACACAACATTTTTCTCCTTCATTTTAGGGATAAAAAGGAAGTCAGCCTGTGATCTCAAAGGCTCTGTGATCTAGGTAGTTTCACTGTGATGTCAGCCCACACAACCTTAGACCACAGAGGCAAGTAAGGCTCCAGGAAGCTGAGGCTGCTCTGTTCTCAGTCCAGTCCAGAGTGAAGGTTTTCCTCTCTGAAGCTTTCCAATCCAGCCCAGATCCTCTCTGACTAGCAGGAGTCTTTGACCAGGAAATGAGAATTATATTGAACGTCTGCTCATCCTCAGAATGAAGTAAAAGTATTTGTGTTCCTAAAATAATCTTCAGATGTTAAGATCAATTATTAACATTGATTGACAGCTCTAAACTGACCCATCATCACTATACAGTTGCAAACTGAGGACTGGAATATTTAGAAATCCACAGTTGCTCATAACAACTGGTAGTACAAGTACACAGTAGAGACGACTGTAGGAAGTAGCAGTTGTGAGCCTTGAAAAAAATGCAGTAAAGACAGGAAGCCCCCATCACATTGTCAGTGTTTCAGTGACTGGCATTGTGAAGAGACTGAGACAAAGTCATGTTATGAATGGAGGGCTGAGTTGGAGCAGAGGGGGACAGGATCCTGGGGGTGGACTGTCTTTAGGGGGCTGAGGTGTCTGGTGGTCTTGGTGGACCCTCTGCATCTCAAGCTGAGACCACAGAGTCCTGTGTTCTTGAGTCATTGTTTATAGTCTCTGTTGTTGGAGAGCTCAGTGTGGTCCCTGATGGTCTAGTGGTTAGGATTCGGCGCTCTCACCGCCGCGGCCCGGGTTCGATTCCCGGTCAGGGAATGAGTTATTTAGAGGTTGAGGGAGAGGTGATCAGGTGGTCCACATGATGGTGGAGGTGATGAACTGTGAGTCCATCATGGCTCCACTCTCACCCCCATTGTAGTGTTCTTGGTTCACTCTGCCATGGCCCCACGTTGAAGGGAAACTGTCTCATTCAGGTTCAACCCTTTGTTAGACTCTATTAAGTCACTGACTCCTGCAAGGACAAACTCTGGTCAGTGTGGTCCCTGATGGTCTAGTGGCTAGAATTGGTGCTCTCACTGCCACAGCCTAGGGTTCAAGTCCTGGTCAGGGAAGCTGTGGATACCCTGAGGTTCTAGCCAACTATGGACTGATAGCTGACCTCCCCTCCTCTCTAAAATCCTGGAGAAAGCAGCTGCTAATCAGCTGAGTGACTTCCTCCATAACAAGAGTTGATTTGAGGGTTTCAGTCTGGTTTTAGAGCCCAGCACAGAGACAGCACTGGTAGAAGTCACTGGATATATAAATATATATTATAGATAAATATTGGCCGACTCATCAATGGCTGAGGAATACATTCAGTCAGTAGCATATCAGTCCTCTGAAGCTGTAACGTGAGCCCACTTCTACCGACTAGAGGAGAGGTAAAATTACACCTGAAATCTGAGGTTTGTCCCTCAAAAAGAACCGCGATGTACTAAAAGTTTCCTCCCCAGAATGATTCTATCAACAAACACTTTAAATTGATATTCTGGAGTTTTATTTCAGTCGCCTGGAATTTGCTGTGGAGTGAGTAAGATGGTATTTAAATGGCAGGCCTATCCACTCGCGCTAGCACGAGCATTGCAGATAGCGTCAGCAGGACCAGACCCAATGGGTCCAGAACTGTCTCCAGTTGCTGGGAGCACCCTGGTGAGCTGGGAAGGCCAAAGGTCCAGAAAAGTGAACCTCCACTTCAAGACTGCAGCTGCTCCAGAAAGCAGCTGCAGTCTTGAAGTGGAGGAAGAAGTGCATGGACAGGAACTAGGAGGAGAGACCACATCACCAATCCAGAACAGAGTTTAAAATCCTTCTCCTCAGTCTTAAAGCTCTGAAAGGAACATTCCAGCTAAAAAGGAACCTCAGATGTGTTCTTGTGTTTTTATTATTTCGAACGATGGCAGGGATTTGGTTTGAGAGCATCCATGTCTAACTAGGTTTTGGTGCATACTGCTAATTAGCCCCCACCGCAGGTCGTGGGGGCAGCAGATAAACAGACAAATCATAACAAGAACATCCACTCCAAATAGTCAAACACAAGGGTGGTGATCAAGTAGAGCCTCTGCATGTCAACAAAAGCACTGACAACTTTAAAAGAGAACAGAAAGTTTATTAAAAGACAAGTTTATAAGGACAGTTAAAGGTGTGTAGACGGCTGTTTACACTTTAATTCAGCTGTAGAAGAAGAAGACCTTCACTGTGAAAACTCATCCTGTGTTACAGCCGCCCCTCCAGGACGGTCAGGGACCAACTTCAGTCCTGGTCCTGATACACCGGAAATCCAAGCAATCCCTCCCATAGGAACCATGTATTTGTTAAAGCAGCGCTCGCTGTGTCTGTGTAGGAGCCGGTACTGAGCGTATACTGCATGTGTACTACTACTAAAGGTACTTCACCAGAGGCTCCAGCTGATGTCACATATTTCTCAAACAGCTGGATGACATCACTGATATCAGAGACTCCGCCCACTCATTTATTTTCACACATCTCAAAGACAATTCAGTGTTTGATCAGGGATCAATACATCAATATAAAGATCAGTACTTGGTGCCAAGTGGATCTTTGATGGTGACCTCAGAGAAATCAGATCAGCCCTCACACCCTCCTGTCCAATGGTGGCTCCATGATTTCAGCTTCATCCTGTCTCTTTCCTGATGTGTTTTCCCTTCTGCTTTCAAAAACTCTTTACACCCACAACCTTCATGTCTGGCCTCCACCACCATGATTAGTTTCAGTTTCTCCTCAGCTTCAGTCACACAACACAGGATGGACAAAGGAAGTTTCTCTGTTGCGTCGTCTCAAGTTTTCCTGACCTGAGGAGCTTTGTTAACTAACTCAGCAAGACTGATGTCTCTCAGCTGTGTGTTCTCATCATTGTTCTCCATGTAGACACGTTGTCTCCACTGACCATAATCCACTCACCTTCCTTCATTCGTTGCAGTGTCCCAACCAGAGACCAGTCAGGTGGTCTCTGTTCCTGCAGTCATACTGGATATTCGCTATGTGAAGGGGACCAACAAAGTGGTGGTGGACGTGTTGTCTAGAGTTCCTCAGTGTGGTATTTGATTGTGACCGGTTTTCCTCTCTCTGGTTCTCCTCTTGTCTTTTCCTAGCCTCTTAAATTGCAACAAGAGATGCTGGACCACCGGAGCAGGCCACTGGTTCCCCTCCTGATAGTTTGACCTTATCTGAGCAGTCCAATGGGGGACGTATATGGTTTTTAGAGGTTTAGTGAATTATCATTTTGGGATTCAAGAAAAATTACATTCATGGTATTTTGGTAGCGGGATTCCCTTCAGGACCCTGTTCTTGTAGGGGGGTGTGATGGTCCCTTGGCTGATGTCTTTCATGATGTTTCTTGTGTTGCAGCAGGGAGCTGGAGAGTGGGGAGCTGTTCATTCCTCCTAGTTGGTTAGTTGCTCTCTTCATAAAGAACCCGCCTTGCCGGCCAGGAGCCGCTCTTCCTCCTCATCCATTGTCACTTTCATTTTCAGCAGCCAACATCTCTTCCTTACAGCTCCCTTACACTCATGCAACCATAACATTGACTCCATTGCCTGTCAAATCCCATGGCTCTTTTTGTTCTATTTTGTTTTGTTGTTGTTTTCTTGGTTAAAAAAAACATTATTTGGCTTCCTACCCACATCTCCCACTGTTTTGCCATTGCTTCAGAGCCAAGTCGTGAGAAATGGTTTCTCCCCAGTGTGGGTTCTCATGTGACTTTTCAGATGTCCCTATTCTGAGAATTTTTTACCACAAACTGAGCAGGGGAAGGGTTCTCCTCAGTGTGCATTCTCGTGTGTCTTTTCAGACATCCCTTTTCTGAGAATCTTTTGCCACACACAGTGCAGGGGAATGGTTTCTCCCCAGTGTGCATTTTCATATGTCTTTTCAGATGTCCCTTTTCTGGGAATCTTTTATGACATACTGAGCAAGGGAATGGTTTCTCCCCAGTGTGCACTTTCATGTGTCTTTTCAGACATCCCCTTTCTGAAAATCTTTTGCAACAAACTGAGCAGGGGAATGGTTTCTCCCCAGTGTGTGCTCTCATGTGTGATTCTAGATGTGCCTTCACTGAGAATCTTGTGCCACAAACTGAGCAAGGGAATGGTTTCTCCCCAGTATGTGTTCTCATGTGTCTTTTCACACATCCCTTATCTGAAAATTTTATGCCACAAACAGAGCAGGGGAATGGTTTCTCCCCAGTGTGCGTTCTCATGTGTCTTTTCAGACATCCCTTTTCTGAAAATTTTTTGATACAAAGTAAGCATGGAAAAGGTTTCTCTCCAGTGTGTGTTCTCATGTGTCTTTTCAGACATCCCTTTTCTGAAAACGTTCTGCCACAAACTGAGCAGGGGAATGGTTTCTCCAAAGTGTGTGTTCTCATGTGTGATTTCAGATTCCCCGTTGAGAATCTTTTACCACAAACTGGGCATGGGAATGGTTTCACTCCAGTATGTGTTCTCATGTGTCTATTCAGACATCCCTTTACAGAAAATCTTTTGCCGCAAACTGAGCAGGGGAATGGTTTTTCTCCAGTATGTGTTCTCATGTGCGTTTTAAGATGTCGCTTTTCTGAGAATCTTTTGCCACACACTGAGCATGGGAATGGTTTCACACCAGAGTGTGTTCTCATGTGAGTATCCAAACTACTTCTGTAACGAAAACCTTTACTGCATGTTGAGCACCTAAATGGACGCTCATCCTCACTGACTTCTGTCTCAGATTCAGAAGGACCAAAGGTCACGTTCCTGATGATTTCTGATTCTCTTCCAGTTTTTAGTTTTTGCTCTTTTGAGCTGCAATGACTCACTTCCTGTCCTGGGCTCAGTTTCTGAAGCAAATTCCTCCTTGAGCCAAAGGGTTCCTTGTGCTCAGAGGTGGCCGTGTTATCAGGTCTGACCCAATCATCCTCACTGACTTCAGTCTCAGCTTCAGAAGAGTCTGACATCTGGTCTTCAGTCTTAGGTTGTACAAGTGTATCTGGATCTACCTTGCTGGCTGGTTCTGGTTCTGGTCCTCCACTCTCTTCTCCATCAGCTTCTGTTTTCAGAGGATGAATTGGGCTCCTGCTCAGAGACTCTTCTTTCAAGTTCTCCTCAGTTAGACTCTGATGAAGCTGTGGGAACTGAGGTTTCTCTTCGTCCCCTTCACTCTTCACAGGGACCAGAGTGAAGGGGAACGTGGTGATATCAGCCTCCTCCTGCCCTTGAAGCTGCGCTCCCTCCTCACTGGTCCAGAGCTCCTCCCACTCCTCTTTAATGTGGGGGGGCTCTGGGTCCTGCAGCTCAGGGGGAACCTCTTCTTTAATCACCAGCAGCTGCTCCACATCTGCAGGACACAAACAGCAACATCAGAAATCTCTTCATTTGACTCTGAAACAGCGGAGCAACAGACAGAAACAGAAATCAACTCAATGAAAAGAGACGTCCTGCTACTGACGACCAGTCAGCAAACTGGGAACAGAAACGCTGGCTTCAGATGCTTGGATCAACGTTGTGTCACCCAGGTCAAAGGTCATAGGTCCCCTCTGCTGAATGCCTTTGTCCATTCATAATCACATTCACTCGTTGGAATGTTAGTGTCTATAATGGGACAAATGGACAATTCTTGAACGGCCAGTCCAACCCAAGGTCGCCAAGAAAAATCTTTCTTTTTTTAAAGTAGGCCTTTATAATATCCGTGTCAGCCTACATCTTAATGTCACAAAAGAAGCAACATGCACAGCATCCTGGGCCAGCCTGACACACACACACGACACGGCAAGGCTGAGTGAAGCAGTCCTAGTCCCCTATTATCCAGCTAGAACCCTTCGCTCCCAGGATGGAGGGTTACTGGTGGTTCCTAGAGTTCTAAAAGTAGAATGGGAGCCAGAGCCTTCAGCTATCAGGCTCCCCTCCTGTGGAACAGTTTGAGTCCGGGATGCCCCCCCCCCCCCCTTAAGACCTTCCTTTTTGATCAAGCTTATAGTTAGGACAGCTTAAACCGGCCCTTCGATATTTTGCTGTAGGCTTCAACCTGGTTTATGCTTCTGCATGGCATCAACGCCGTACCTACACTGTCGACGCAGACCTACATGGACCCTACGCCGCAGCAGACGTGCACCTCCAAAATGTCCTGACTATTCATTGTGTCGACACGTCGTGACGTGAACATCAAGGACTGTGATTGGTCCGTTCAGAGGAGTCGCCGAATGCATTTAGAGGTGGAAGAACCTCCACGACAAAATGTGCGTCTCCGGAAGAAAATGGCCACAAGTCGTGTTTTTCATGTTCAAGGTTTTAAGTTTGATTCATGAAAACAAAGTCGTTCAAAGAGAAGCACTGGACTTTCTGTTGGAAATAGTTTTGTTTTGGAATCTGACAAGAGCCCCCGAAACCATAGAAAGACACAGCCACACCCCCTAGCAGCTTGGAGGTGAGCTGCAGAGCAACGCATTCCCTCAACACAGAACTGGGCACTGGGCTTCTCTCTCCTCCTCTCTGTCCTCCTATATGTGTCATACATAAATCACACACATTACTAACTCCTCTTCTCCCCTCATCCCAGATCCTGGTGCTGCTGAGGAGGCTGCAGACCTGAAGAGGCTCAAGCTGCCACCCGTAGCTCCACCTGCTCACGTCCCCGTCTGTCCATCAGTCTCTTCCTTTCTCTCTCTCTTTATCTCTGTCCCTCTCTTTCCTTCTGCATATCTGTCTTCCTCCATTATCTGTCTTTGTCTCTGCCCCGCTCTCCTGCTCTCTTTCCCCCCAACCAGTCAAAGCAGAAGGCCGTCCCCACTGATCCTGGATCTGCTCGACGTTCCTGCCTTTTAAAAGGAAGGTTTTCATCACCACTGTTGCAGGATGTGCTGCTGGTGGAGAATTGTTGGGTGGAGGTTCATTGAAGGAGTTTGGTGCTGGACCTGCTCTACTAGTAAAGAGTCATGAGAGAACTTTGTTGTGATTTGGTTCAAACAAATAAAATTGACTTGACTTGAACGTGATGATAGTGTGGAAAAACTGTCAAAAAGAATGAAGACAGGTGAGAAAGAAAAGGGAGGATTAAAAAGAAGAGATTAAAGAAAAGCTATGGTCCTGCTGAGTGTTGTGATGCTCATGTTTAGCTGTCAAGCTAGCAGCTCTGGACTCACTGATCTGGACTGAAACTGCATTGAAATGAAACAACAGCGCTTCACTGGTGTCTGCAGGAGGTTTGCCTTTGGACTTTGTCCCCTAAAGCTGCTGTAACATTGGTTCATTCTGACGGGACTCATTTGGATATCATGTGACTTGCTGCAGGAGACAGAGAGACTGCTGACACGTGTGTGTGTGTGTGTGTGTGTGTGTGTCTGTGTGTGCTGACTGAGTCCCACCAACATTGTGCTGCCTGCTCTTTGACTTTGTCTCAGGGGTTTTTCCAGCTGGTCTGGACCACTTGGTCTGGTGAAGCTCCAGCTAGAATTCCTAGACTTTGTTTCCTGAGCTACTAAAACCTCCCTTTATGTTGGGAACAATGCAGCAGGTCCCTGGGGGACTCACCTGCTCTGTCCAGCCTGACTCGGGGCTTCAGCACGGCATCGAGCAGCAACCTCTGCCGGCGGTTCTCCCGCTCGTACTCCGCCACGGTTTCCTCCAGCAGAGCCACGATCTGCTCCGCGGCCGCCGCCAGCCGCTCGGTGAGCAGCGCTCTCAGCACCGGGACTCCAGCCGCTGAGTCTCCTTCTCCCAGCTGCAGCAGGAAGTCTTCAGCGGCGGCGAGGATCCGCTCCTGGACCGACACCCGCAGCAGCTGCGCGGCGCACATGTTGAGGTTCTACCGGCGCCACTCAGCCTTCAGGAGACAAAGACCGAGGCCGGGGGTTCACGGACTTCTCCTTCTTTCCTTGTTGTTTGAAAACCTCCCGCGTCTTCGTCTCGTTCTGTGAAGCGCGTTTTGATGACGTATGTGGTGACGTCCGAAGCCTCTTCAGCCGGCAGTGACCACGTGACTGATTCAGGACCTGCTTCTCCGGCTTGGTGTGAGATTCTAAATGTAAAGCAGTGAAACGCCGTGGTTTCCTCCCTCCTCGTCCAAAAGCGTTCGCTATTTGATCAAAGGAAGGAGAAACAAGTGACTCGATGTTGTGGAGGCTGAACTCCGAGTTGAGAGAACTTTCATTCTGATCTGAGAGCAGCAACAAAGCCACTGAGAAAAACTGAACCACTGTCAGAGTCGGCACAGCATCAGCAGTCAGGCTGTGTTCACACTGGGAGAAACCATCGGACAGAAACCTCCCTCAGTCACACTGAAGGAACCTGAACTGACTGCTGCAGCTGGGACACACACACACACACACACACACACACACACACACACACACACACACACACACACACACACACACACACACACACTCAGCAGGAAACATGAACAGAGAGATAAAAGCACAGGATGCCTCCTCCTCCTCCTTCCAGAGATCAACTGATCTCCAGATTGACTTCAGTTCTTTGATCAGAATTCTTCTTCCTCCTTGATAGATTTATTGATACTTTGTCATAGACGGTCCATTCCTATTGGAGGATGTTAAAGAGCAGAAGAACCAGGTTCCCATGTATGGAACTAGAATATTTATATACTGTATTGCAGTCGTTTCCAACATCCATCCATCCATTGTCTTCCACTTATTCCTGTTAAGGGTCATGGGGGTGGAGCCTATCGCAGAGTCTACAGGTGAGAGGCGGGGTTCACCCTGGACAGGTCACCAGTCCATCACAGGACCAACACATAGAGACAGACAACCATTCACACTCACAGTCACACCTACGGTCAATTTAGAGTATCAATCAGCCTCGTCCCCTCTTGATGTCTTTGGACTGTGGGAGGAAGCTGGAGTACCAGAGAGAACCCACACAGGGCAGGAGAACATGGAGACTCCACACAGAAAGATCCTGTGCTCCAGCCAGGACTGGAACCCTGAACCTTCTTGCTGTGAGGTATTTTTATCTCACAAGTGGAAAAATGTAGAATCTTCATGTCATTACATGTCGTTCTCCATTGGGTCACTAGGGGGCAGCACCTACCTGCATCACCAATATGAGCCTTCAGTGTGTCAGGGGGTAGAATTCAGTCACCACCAATGACATCAGAGTCAGAGTTTAGACATCAAAGACAGACATTAAAGCCTCTCTGATAAAACAAAAATATCCTTCAATATTTTTTCCAAAGTGAGACCCTCTTTATTCTCTAGTTTAATCTGCTGCAATAATAATGAGCATCTTTGTCAGTCTACTGATGAATGTCAGATATCTTTGATGACCAAACCTGGACGTTTGTCTCAGTTTGACTGGAAGTCTCCTCCATGATTTCTCCTCCATGATTTCCTGCAATGATTTCCTGGTTCTGCTCCATTCAGGTTCAGAGAGCTGAGATTAAAATCACTCAGGAATAAAAGAGGAGACACCAACAAGTCAGCATGGAAGAGGAGCAGGTTTTCAAACTGGTCACCCTGGCTGCTGGTCTGGGCCTCCCTTTGCCTCGGTGCTCCTTGAACCAGTGAAGGTCCTGGTCCAGTCTTCTCCACTGAGTCCTCGTCAACAGGGAGCACCTCCCCACCAGAGAGGTGCAGGGCAAAGGAAAGGAAAACTCCAACCAGAATGAACGCTGCACTAAAAACTGCCCTCCATTTCTTGAGGGGAACGTTGGGTCTTCCTCAGGCAAACGGCAGTCAGCAGTGGCTCAACATCTGAACTGAGCCCAGACCAGGTCAGCTGATCATTCACCAGCTCAGCCCCTCCCACTCATGACGAAGACCTTGAAAACCCCAACATCACCTCCTCCACCTCAGTCTGGCGTGTGTGGATGGAGGGCTGTGACGTCAGCAGCGATGACATCACTGACACAAACACACTGATCTCTGACTGGTCTGGTCTGAGTGGGATTCAGTGACATCACACAACCTGCACCAGATGAAGGGGCGGGGCATCCAGGAGCTGTGACATCACTGGTGACTCTTGTTGGGCCGCCTTCTTGGCCAAAGTGGAGGAGAACAGGACCCAAATACAGACGGGGGAGAGGAGCGTTCAACAAAAGGAGGCTTGAATGATGAAAAGACAAAGAACAACAAAGGAACTCAAAGCACCAACAGAGGAGAAAAGACAAAGTAGCAAACAAAAGCCAAACTTCCACTGGAAACTTGGAGGAGCTGGAACAGGAGGGAGAGAACATGAGGCTGAGAACCCTGGAGAATGAGAGGTGGACAAATCCACCAGCGCAGCATCAGGAGAGCAAAGAAACCAGAAGGAGCTTTGAGGAGCTGCTGACATGCAGCCAGGGAGCGTCTGCCTGAGATGGGAGGAGCTGCTCATCCACCCAGATGGAGAAGCAGCCGTCTTGCTCTTCTGACGCCGACCGGCAGAAGGAACAGAGGAGGTGAGGGGCCTCACGTTGTCATGGCAACATGGAAACATTCCACTCTGTCAGCGGTGACTCCATCAGACGCACTTTGTCTTTGTGAAGATCAAAGTGAAAGGAAATAATAAAATAAAACAATGAAGGCTGCATGAACTGAGTGACACACTTGAGGATGACATCAGCGAAATGTGTGATGTCACACTGCAGAGTCGTGAGGTCACCACCAGAGAACAAATGAGTGATGAGATGCTGATTATTGACTCTCTACTTTAAATGATCTCACTCTCTTCCAGCTTGAAGAAGTTGGAGGATGAATGAAGTCAAGAACTGGAAAAATGGAGAACGTTCATGTCATTACATGTTGTTCTCCATTGAGTCACTAGGGGGCAGCACCTACCTGCAACTCCTGGGAGCCCTCAGTCTCACCTCATTTTCAGGCTCCAACTAAAATGAAGCTTCAACTCTTCTGAATCCTCTCCACCTGTCAGATCTGTTTGAAACTTCCAGGTTTGATCAACATCCCAGTCTGAACACATCTATAGGTCAGTAGTGACCACAGCGCCACCTACTGGCAGCAGGAAATGACAGATTTGACACTGAGATGTCCTCGTCACGGCGTGATGGAGAGTTCTGATGATTCATCAGCACAATCAAACTCTGAGAACTCCTCCCTGCATGGTTGATGAGGGTCAAAGTTCCCATGTGTCTCACTTCAGGTGGAGGACCAGAGATTTTAGGCTCATGTGAGTGGTTGATTCTAATGCAAGAATAACAGACCACAGACTAGTCAGTGAATAAAACTGCCCACTTCTTTATAGACAGAAAATGTCAGAAAAACAAAAACTATTGGTTCCAAACCCTTTACATCCACACACATTCAATAAAGGAGTCTCCCTCCAACCAACAGACAGAAACCAAACCTCAGGAGAATCAGGTTATTGACCTCTTTTGAGTCTTATTTGAAGTTAACCCGACTTATTTGAGTTGAGGTTTAATTTGGTGGCTGGATTTCTATGATTGTTTGTTTACTTCACGGTGTCTATTTGAGTTTCCTCAGTCTAGGTTCTCATTTGATCTTGGTTCAGCCTTTTTATGAGTTTTAGTTCTACGTTCCCTCTTCCTGTTGGGTTGTTTCACCGGCTCTATCCAAGCTTGAACTCCCTTTCAACAACCCACTCATGGAACACCGATTTGGCACACAATCAGGAAACGTGAACAAAACAAAGTTATAAAAATAAAACTCAGGGCCAAAGTATTTCAATTTACAACTCAATCTCACAAATCAATAATCAGAGTCTCTCCCTTTCAGCACCAGTCTTTTCGTTCAGTCCGTTATCAGTCCAAAAGAAATTAAAGGTGTCTCTGTGAAACCTGTCAGTTCTGTCCTACCACAATCCCACCGTCAGGGTCAGTGTCACCTGGGTGGGTGAGGTTTGCAGCGCCATTTTCCACTCTGACTCTCTCTCTCCTGTGGGTGGCTCGCCATCTTTTCTCCACAGCGTCAGGTGTGTTCGCACACCAGTGATCCCGCCTACAAAACCTGGCCAAATCCTCGTTCACAACGCAATCAACAAAATCCAGAATCATGGACAGCAGTTGAGTCCAGTGTCTTCTCAAAAAATGAAGGGACCAAGGAGAAAACCTCAAAAGAGTCTGCTTTGTTTACTCTTTCCTCTCTCATTCTCGAGTCGTCCGTCTGCTTTAGTTTAGTTTATTTATATTTGTACAGCACTTTTCATTCAGAGACTGCAACACAAAGTGCTTCACAGAACTGAGAGAAAACAGGCAACGTTTAATAAAATATAAAACAATACAATAAATACATGTTAAGAACCCGGCCTTCCCAACCCACATGACCTCATACATGCACACACCACCCCCCCCTCACACACACACACACACACAACCACACACTGACTGTCAGTAGGAACATGGCAGGGCACTGAAAATCCTAGTGAGGAAAGACCACCTATGGGGGGCCATCCTCACCAGGAGGTGCCACAGCCCACAACCACAGGGAGCACCGCCACCCAGACCCCCCCGACCCGGACAGACGGGTACACTCCACATATAATGCAGAGCCCCCCAGCTCTCCGGGCCTGGACGATCCCAAGGACGACGCTCCCGCGGGCGGACCAGACACACCTCCCAGTGTGGAGGGCCCCCACCAGGAAACACTGGAGCTAAAACCTAAAAGACTCAAAGAAGGTAGAACAGTAAAGAACAGAAATTACAATCATATTAAAATATCAGAATGACATAAAATATATATAAAATCTAAAAGTTTTAAGAGCTAATAAAAAAGTAGAATAAAATAATTAAAAGACAAAAGTAACAATAAGATATCGTGATAAAATTAAAGGCTAAGAGAGACTAAGTCAGTTAAAAGCTAAGCTAAAAAGGGGAGTCTTGAGCCTCCTTTTGAAAACATCAACAGTCTCTGCGGTCCTGATGTTCTCTGGCAGGCTGTTCCAGAACTTTGGGCCATAATGGCTGGATGCAGCCTCCCCGTGGGTTTTAGTTCTGACTCTTGGAACGACTAAAAGGCCGGTGCCAGAGGACCTCAGGGTCCGCGATGGTTGATATGATAAAAGCAGTTCAGATAAATAAGGTGGGCCAAGACCATTAAGACACTTAAAAACTACTAAAAGAACCTTAAAATTGATCCTGAAACACACGGGGAGCCGATGCAGCGACATTAAAACTGGTGTAATGAGCTCCCGCCCTCTGGTCCTCGTCAGCACACGTGCTGCAGAATTCTGGAGTCATTGTAGATTATAGATGGTTGTTTTGGGGAGACCAGAGAGCAGCAGGGCACTACAAGAATCTGAAGGACTGGAAATAAAAGCATGCATCAGCACCTCCGTGTTGGCCTGAGAGGAACGGGCGACTCTGGCTCTGTTCTTAAGATGATAAAAACCTCTCTTAGTTATGTTCTTGACATGTGGAATGAAATTCAGCTCAGAGTCAAAAATGACGCCCAGGTTCTTTACAGATTGTGAAGGTGATGTGATCCTTTGATGAGTTTAGGATCAGTCAGAGATCAAAGACTGAAGCAGGAGATCAATGAACAGAATTCAGACATCAAAGACAGAATTCAGACATCAAACACATCCCCGATGGAGGCTACACCCCCCCCAGACAGTTTCCATTTAAGTCGTAAGTTTTATTTGTACAGCGCCAAATCACAACAAATGTTATCTCATGACACTTCACAAGTAGAGCAGGTCCAGCGCCTCACTCATTCAATGAGTTTCTTCTCTGCTTCGAGGACCCTGACACCCCCCCCCCCCAGCACCAGACTCACACCACCACCTGACGACACGCCCCTCAGTGTGACCACAGCAGACGTGAGGAAGACCTTTCAGGGAATCAACCCTCGCAAAGCTGCAGGCCCTGACAACATCCCAGGGTGAGGACTGAGCACAACAGCTGTCCGAGGTGCTGGCGGACATCTTCAACACCTTACTGGCGCTGTCATCTGTCCCCACCTGCCTAAAGACTGCCACTATTGTCCCTGTCCCCAAGTGCTCCACAGTGACAGGCCTAAATGACTACCGACCCATTGCACTCACCCCAGTAGTCATGAAGTACTTTGAGAGGCTGGTCAAGGCCCACATAGAGCTCTCCATCGACGTCTCTGTGGACCCCCACCAGTACGCCTACAGGCAACACCGCTCCACTGATGACGCCATTTCACCAGTGGTCCACGCAGCCCTCACCCATCTGGAGAGCAGGAACTCCTATGTCCGCCTTTTCTTCCTGGACTTCTCCTCTGCTTCAACGCCATCATCCCACATGGGGGACCTGTTCAGTGGACCTGAGGACTGGTGACCTGTTCAGGGTGAACCCTGCTCTCACCAAATGTCACCCCCCCCCCCCCATAACCTTTAACAAATCAGTGGTATAGAAAATGGATGGAGTGACTGATTCACTGCAGAGGCACAGTGATGTTATTAATGGAGGAGTCTTTTCATTAAAGACTGAAGCTCCATACAAGACAGAGTCTGTAGACAAGAACATCACAACCTGGGAAGCTCTCACTTCTTTGGACAGACAGCTTTGATTTCAGCTTCTACCTCTGTAAAATTGAAAGTAAAGTAAATGGAGCACCTGTGAAGGTAAAACTGATGATGTCATGACTTGTTCAGTCCTCCAACGTTAAAGTCCAACAAGCTTTTGATTGTCTCTGATTCTCTGTGGCAAAATCCTACAAGAGGAAACAGAAAATCTTGAGGTTGTCTCACTTTTTTTTTTAAAAGAAACTGCATAGGACAGTGACAGGAGGCTTGTTTCCTTGATGAAAGAGACTGGTGCTCTCATCTTCTTCAACATTGACTTGTTCTACCAGGACAAGAGAATCTGAGCTTGGATGTCATTTAGCAGTCAAAGGCTTGTTAAACTGGTCAACATCAGCTGGTGTTCACTCTGATGATGTAGCGATGGTCTGGATTCTTCCTTCTGGAGCACCAAGCTGCTGGGAAGAAGCCTGATGATGTCAGAGTTGTGTTCAGTGGCTCCTGCTGGGTCCATTTCTGACAACTGGGCTCCAAAGAGTTCAGCTGTTTAAAAGGCTCAGAGAAAGCAGCACATCATGGTGGTCAGGAGACGAGGTGGCCGAGTCGTTAAGGTGATGGACTGCTGATCCATTGTGCGCTTCACGCGTGGGTTCGAATCCCGTCGTAGGAGACTTTCTTCTCCTAGATTATGGAATTACTGTGAGGCTTTTAACTGACACAGATACCAGCTGACTCAACTTCCCTTTCACATCCTGACCAAAACAACTCTGACACCCAGAGCTTGCATGTGTCAATCACCTCTGGAGAAGGTCCCGCCCCCTTAGAGCAAAAATCCTCCCATCAGTGAAGAAAACTGAAGACACCTCTTGGATGAGAGCTGAAGCGTCTTCTAGAAACCTGAAACAGTCCACTTGGAACGTTTAAATAATTCTACAATCCTACAGTTTCACTGAGCTTTTGTCCAAAGCCACGTTCATGTCTCACATGTATATAATATATATGTGACACTCTTTCATCTACTCATTAACAAAAATGCAGTCTAATACCAGTAAATTTGTGCAGAAGAAAACGTTATTTGTGCTGCTTCTTTATTTATTTATTAAGTTTAGTTAGTATTTTTTAATGTATTTTCTTTCAATTCACATTTTGTCCATTAACTTCATAATCAGAGTCTCCATTTCATCACATGACTAAAGTCTGGGTTCTGTATTGGTGGTAAAATATCCTTCCATGCCCCTCACTAGTTTGCACACAGAAAAGCATATTTTACTGGTTTCAGATCTCTTAGCTTGTTCTCTCTCTTAAACCTGCTGAGGCAGCTTTCATTGTGTGATTGATTTTAAAATATAAAGATGGAACAGAACCATTGGAATCAGATGTCAGGACATTTGAAGGAATGTCAATCTCCTGTTGAAATGTTGCAGTGTGCAGCTGAGGCTCTCTGGCAGTGGCACCAGGAGCCCCAATGGCAGAACCTGGACCCTCCTGGAGGAGAACCACAGGTGAGGGCCTTCTTGGCTCCAGATTGATGGAAATCAAGTGTCTGAGGCTGTTAGCAGCCATTAAGTTGATCTGGTTGGCACTGGTATTTGTTCTTGCTGCAGCTCAGGAGTGATTCAGGAGAAGAGTTTCAGAACAGCCAAGGTTGGGGACTGGAATTCTAAAATTTCCCCTGGAACCAAACAACCTTGGAGGGTAAAACCTCCAATCATAGCCACTCAGATGCAGCAGCAGAAGAAGCTGTCATCTACCCTGATAGTCAGAGCATCAAGTCAAGGAAACATCACCATCTTGTAGTTCCAAACCTCCACCTGTCAGATTCAGCTACTTCTTATTGTGGGACTTTAAACTTGAACACAATGGAATTTGGACAAGGAGTTTTCCTTCCAGTCCAAACATCATCGTCCAGCCTCCAACCAGAGGTCCATCAGTTATCATGGAGCCACAGGTGGAGTCTGGATTCTTTTCTAGAATGAGACGGCAATGAGAGTCCTGCAGAGTGACATCACTGACATGAATGGATGACTTCAGTCACATGACTGGATGACTTCAGTCACGTGACTGGATGACTTCAGTCACGTGACTGGATGACAGTGTAGATGCCAATGTAGAGGTTTGGGAAATAGTCTCTGAGAATCCAGCTTGAAGCCACGCCCTCCTTGTTCTTCAAAAAGTCTCCCTGCAATCCTGTACTTGGGTTCAGTGTTGCTGTTCCATTTTTCAGCTGCAGGTGTCGCTGTGATACCAGGTTCAGTTCAAGATTCCCAACTCCAGCTCATGTTGGTGACCTCAGTGGCAGGTAAAATGGTGCTTCAGTGGATCATGTGATCAACTCATGTGTGTCCTCACTGCTCCACAGGTCTGTCAAATGTTCTGTAAAATAGTTGGACCCAGCAGAGCTGCTAGATTAGGAGTTGATGGAGTCGTTACAGATACCAGGGTCCAAAGTCCAGCTTGAACCTGGTTTGTGCAGTTCTTTGTCAAGCTAGCAGCCATTCTTGTCACTGCCAAGCTAAAGTGACTTCTGTCAACAAAGGTCAACATACAAAAGGATATTTCTGCTGTCAGTTCAAGATTTTGATCAAACTCCTTTTTCAGAGCTGGAACCTTCCTCTTGTGTCAGCTTCCTGTTCCCATCTCTATGGTAACGGTAAGTTTTGACCCACGTCTTCAATCAGCTGTCAAATACACTAAAACAATTTTCTATCCTCCAAGTTGTTTCCATCTCTTGGTGACCTTGTTAGGCTTCCTTATCCATGGAAATATTGGTTTGAATATTTAGTTGTGGGCCTCTGGACCTTTTTTTAGTCACTAAATCTTCAATTTCAGTTAAAAAAAATGGTAAAAAGAACCTCAAGAAAATCCTAGAAATAAACCAAAGGTTGTTGTGTTTCCTGACCGTTACTGAGGGTGTTAGAACACATCTCTGACATGGACTGGTTTGATTTAGTATTCATTTTAATATCATTAACTATTGGAACATCCATGGTGTTATGGGTCAGTTTAGACCCTCATATTTACTTCAAGAAAAAGAGAAAAAAGTCTCTTTTTCATCAACAGAACTTTAATACAAACACAAAATGAAAAGCAGAACAAGCCAGAACCCAAAATATGGATTTGGAAGGTCAACAAACAACAACCAGTCAAGCAAACCAAACCAACAGAAACCAGTTACTGGTTCAAAACCAGTAAAAAACAAAAACAGAGGAAAAGTCTCTGTGTGTAAGAACATGCATGTGTGTGTGTGTGTGTGTGTGTGTGTGTGTGTGTGTGTGTGTGTGTGTGTGTGTGTGTGTCAAAAACTGACCCACTTCTTTTGCCAACATGAGCCCACAGTGGTGGTGTCTCTAAAGAGGTGGAGCTCTGTCCTTCACCTGCTAGGTTCCAGCAGGCAGCTCAGGTCTAGTTTTCTTCACTGAGCCACCATGATGAGTTTCCTCTGAGAAGTTCTTGTCCAAGGTCCCAGCTGGTAAAACCACTGTCACCAGTGATACTGGGACCCTGCAGTCCAGTGGTCTTATCAGGACCACACTGGACCTGCCGTCTTTGTTTGTTGTGTTGTTGTGCAGGTCGATGGGAGAACGAGGCTGATGAGAGTCCCTGAAGCTCCCATGACTGGGAGAGGAGCTGCTGGCAGTGTTGCTGACAGTGCACTTCTGACTTCAGGTTTGGCTCTGATTGTTGCTTTATCATCTTATTTTGATAACTGGGTCTAAACCAATCCTTATGATTTTATAATTCAGTGAAAAACATTTTCTGTTTTATTTTGTTGAACTAGAGGTTCCTGACAAAGTCAGAAAGCCTTGATGCAGTCAACAAGTTGATGTGCTTCTTTGATGCATTTAGAACCTCCAACAAGTCACACAGGAGGAAGGTTAAATCATGTGACCATCATCATAACAGCTGTTGACCTTGTTTAACTAGTTGGTGGTGCTAAATATCACCAGCTAGCTAAAGTTAACTAGCTAATGTTGCTAGCTAGCTAATATTATTTTCTAACTTCAGGCCTAAAATTTGGATTGACTGTTAAAATTGTTCACCTCACCTTTGTAACACCAGGTTTTTTCTTGATGATGTCATTGTAACTGCCTTTCTGATTCTAAAATATAAATGCATCCAAGAATAAAAATGTCAAACTGCCCCTCCATGGAAACATCATATTTAATATACTGCATTATTCTTTTCCAGTGTACTACACTATATTTTTGTTTTATCAGAGAGACTTTAATGTCTGTCTTTGATCTCTGAACTATGACTCTGATGTCATTGGTGGTGACTGAATTCTACCACCTGACAGACTGGGAAGGCTCATATTGGTGATGTCATCATAAATATATGAAGGTCTTGTTTCAATGAATTGAAGTGAAATAACTCGTTATTTTGTTTGTGGTTGTCATGGTGACTCAGGGTGTCGGGGCTCCATTGATGATGGCATTTTGTCGTGGTTGTGCACGTGTGACACTCAAGGTGAACACACTCACAGCTGATTGGACCAACTCAGATCAGCTGTTCTGAACCTGATACTCAGAGTTTCCATCTCAGTGTCAACTCAGGAGTGACTGAGGAGAAGAGTTTCAGAACAGCCACAGTTGGGGGACTTCCATCCAGCAGCCATTTTCTATCCCTGTAAGGAGTTAAGGGATCTGGAGCTGCTGGGTTCAGGTGGATCCAGAACACAAGATGGAGGTCAGTCAGGACCCCAGAAGGAGACCAGCATCTGGAAGGTGGAGATGCTTTAATCTGACACCGTTGTGTCAACAGTTCTGAAATCAGAACAAAAATAAACAGTAGTATTTCCACCTGCTGCTCCTGCAGGTATTCAAGTGAACAGGAACACAGATTCATGCTCAACTTCTCCTGTGTGTTCATCCACAGTCACTAAACAACAACAACCAAACAAAGGGGGGTAGGAGGTAGAAAGGCTCTGTACAAACTGAGTCCTTTTACCATTTCTTTCCTGCTTCTAGTGGCGCTGTCGTCACTTCCTGTGACCGCAGGATGGAAGGGGTCCCCCTTCAGAATACGTTTTTTATCATTGTTACTTCCTCTTCAACATGCCTTTAGCAGACCAACTCACTGACTGGCTCAGTGAGGTAGTGTGGCCGAGCGGTCTAAGGTGCTGGATTAAGGCTCCAGTCTCTGAGGAGGTGTGGGTTCAAATCCCACCACTGCCATCATGTCTCTGGAGAGGTGTGGCAGGTCTCTCCCAACCTCTCTGTGCTGGAGGTGTTGGCTGCTTTTATCACTCTGGGAAGAAAATGTCCTGAACTTGAGGTGTTCTCCTCATCTTGAGCACTCCAAAACAACAATGTGCAGTAACGCTGAGCTGCCTTCAAGTCAACAACATGGGCACAGTGTACCCAGAGCCACAGGCTCCTCCCAGTATATGCAGCACTGCCGGTGACTCTCCAAACTGAAGCTGATCCAGGACCAGCTCAGGAGGAGCCATGGAGAAGACAGGCTCTCTGATTTAATGCTGCTGTCTATTGAGAGGAACATCCCAGTTCACTCCAATAAGGCTGCTGATGTCTTCAAACCCAGGACCAGAAGAAGAACCCTCCTCTGAGTCCACAGACCTGAGCACCGCTGCTCTGACTACCAGGTTACCTCCTGGTTATCAGTGTGAAGTCATGGTGAGGTGGTCAGTTGTTCCTGGTGTTTTATGACAGAGGCCTGGTAGTTAAACACTGAATTAAATCATTTTAATTCTTTACTTGAAGTTTCTTGCTGTTTAGCTGGAAATGTATGACAACTTCCTCCATGCTGGTGCCCCATCACACACAACAGGTGCACTTGTCCTCTTTTCTCCTCTGACCCTCAAACATTCACAGTCTTCCAGTGAACGTCCAATTGTCCTCTGAAATAAGACATGAATCTTTCCCTGCTGAGACTCCTGATCTCTGACTGTCACTAGCATGTGCTAGCAGAATACAGCACTCCTTCTTCATGATCTGTCTTTGTCTCTGACCAGCTCTAATAAATAACTAATTAATATTAAATATTAATTATACGGGGCACCACCCTGAAGAGTTCAGGGAAACTAAAAAAACGACCAAACTTGTAACAGTTACCAGTCTCTAACAGAGTTTATCTACTAACAGTCAATATTCTGTAACATTAACGACCAAGGGACAGCTCTGATGTTGGAGGATGAGATCAGAGCACTGCTATTGCTGAGACACGTGACCACAAGTTGGTACACAAAAGACACTACTACTCCTCTCTTATAATAAAAATATATTTATTAACACAGTGCATCCATCAATCAGCAACTATCTAACTAACAATCTTAACACAGTCGTCTCATTCACCCATTCACACACACAATGATGGTGGAGGCTGCCATGCAAGGCGCCAACCTACTCATCAGGAGCAATTATGGGTTCAGTATCTTGCTCAAGGACACTTGGACATGGTCACCGGGGTCGGGGATCGAACCTTTGGTTGCTCGACCTCTACCCCTGAGCCATGCCGCTTGTTTGCAGTAGCCTTGCTTTTTCCCCATTAACTAATACTAATGAAATGTTCTTTTTAGAACACTTGTGATAATGTGTTCACACAATGTGAGGGATCTTCATGTTTTTGCATGTAACCAAGTCAGTATTTACTTGTCTGTTGCAATGTGGGTGATGCCATCTGTTACATCATAATGTAGAACTGCACCAGCTTTAAACCACTTGCTTTACAGCAGAACACTCACATTTATTGGGCAACTGTATCTGACAATCTAGTCACATACTGGGGAGGGGAACAATTACTCCCCATTGTGCATTCTCATGTGGGATTTCAGACTTTCCTTAACTGAGAATTTTTTGCCACAAACCATGCAGGAGAATGGTTTCTCTCCAGCATGCATTCTCACGTGTCTTTTTCGATTCCATTTTGAGAAACTCTTGCCACATATTGAGCAGAGGAACGGTTTCTCCCCAGTGTGTACGCTCATGTGTGATTCCAGATTCCCGTTAACTCGGAATCCTTTGCCACAAAACGGGCAGGAGAATGGTTTCTCCCCAGTATGCGTTCTCATGTGTGTTTTCAGATGTTGCTTTCCTTTGAATCTTGTTCCGCAAAATGAGCAGGGGAATGGTTTCTCCCCAGAATGCGTTCTCATGTGCATTTTCATATGTTCATTTTCTGAGAATTCTTTGCCACAAAATGGGCAGGGGAATGGTTTCTCCCCAGTGTGTATTCTCATATGTCTTTTCAGATTTCCCTTTGAGAATCTTTTGCCACAAACTGAGCAGGGGAATGGTTTCTCCCCAGTGTGTGTTCTCATGTGAGTATCCAAACTACTTCTGTAACTAAAACCTTTACTGCATGTTGAGCACCTAAAGGGACGCTCATCCTCACTGACTTCAGTCTCAGATTCAGAAGGACCAAAGTTCACATTCCCGATGATCTTTGATTCTCTTTCAGTCTGTAGTTTTTGCTCTTTTGAGCTGCAATGAGTCACTTCCTGTCCTGGTCTCAGTTTCTGAAGCAAATTCCTCCTTGAGCCAAAGGGTTCCTTGTGCTCAGAGGAGGCCGTGTTATCAGGTCTGACCCAATCATCCTCACTGACTTCAGTCTCAGCTTCAGAAGAGTCTGACATCTGGTCTTCAGTCTTAGGTTGTACAAGTGGATCTGGATCTACCTTGCTGGCTGGTTCTGGTTCTGGTCCTCCACTCTCTTCTCCATCAGCTTCTGTTTTCAGAGGATGAACTGGGCTGCTGCTCAGAGACTCTTCTTTCAAGTTCTCCTCAGTTAGACTCTGATGAAGCTGTGGGAACTGAGGTTTCTCTTCGTTCTCTTCACTCTTCACAGGGACCAGAGTGAAGGGGAACGTGGTGATATCAGCCTCCTCCTGCCCTTGAAGCTGCCCTCCCTCCTCACTGGTCCAGAGCTCCTCCCACTCCTCTTTAATGTGGGGGGGGGCTCTGGGTCCTGCAGCTCAGGGGGAACCTCTTCTTTGATCACCAGCAGCTGCTCCACATCTGCAGGACACAAACAGCAACATCAGAAATCTCTTCATTTGACTCTGAAACAGCGGAGCAACATTTATCCTATTCAGCTGGCGATTTATCAAAGATATCAGATCTTTCTGAAGACAGGCTGTGTGTGTGTGCGTGTGTGTGTGTGTGTGTGTGTGTGTGTGTGTGTGTGTGTGTGTGTGTGTGTGTGTGACTGAATAATAACCAGACTAACTTTTATCATTGACCAAGTCGAGTTGACTCTCTAAATTCATAACTGAATGATTATTTAATTAATAAACAGAACATGTGTCTAAAGTCATGATCAAATTCATGTAAAATCTGAGCAACGAGGGTTTGAAAATGTTCCAATGAGACAAACCAATGTTGACAGTTAAAGGATCTTAGTTGTGGTGGCAGCAGGCCTATTCCAAGAGCTTTGCTCACATTCCTGATCAGGCTTCATAATGGTTCTGGACCACTGTGTGATAGAAGCTGATCCTGCGGGTGGACTGTCTTTAGGGGGCTGAGGTGTCTGGTGGTCTTGGTGGACCCTCTGCATCTCAAACTGAGACCACAGAGTCCTGTGTTCTTGAGTCATTGTCTATAGTCTCTGTTGTTGGAGAGCTCAGTGTGGTCCCTGATGGTCTAGTGGCTAGGATTTGGCGCTTTCACCGCTGCGGCCCGGGTTCGATTCCCGGTCAGGGAATGAGTTATTAAGAGGTTGAGGGAGAGGTGATCAGGTGGTCCACATGATGGTGGAGGTGATGAACTGTGAATCCATCATGGCTCCACTCTCACCCCCATTGTAGTGTCCTTGGTTCACTCTGCCATGGCCCCATGTTGAAGGGTGACTGTCTCATTCAGGTTCAACCCTTTGTTAGACTCTATTAAGCCACTGACTCCTGCAAGGACAAACTCTGTAATCCTCCTTAGTAGCTTTGGCTCCTTGCAGCACAGAAAGTCCATTCACTGATGTAGGAACTGGAAAACTTAGAGCTCCATTCCTTCCTCCATTGAGCAGAACAAACACAGAACAGAGAGCAGTTCCTCCTACAGTTCTCAGAAAGTCTGAGGGCACCAAAGAAAGGAGGGAAATGCAATCAATGTTGAATTCATTTACATTTCTTATATTTGATCAAAGCTAGAACTTAAGAAGCTGCCATCGACCTTGATGACCAACTCCTTCACTGTGTAGTTTAAAGTCCCTGGTTTGATTTGTGTCAGGACTTCAGAAGCTCCAATCCTCTCTAAGGTCCAGTGAGAGTGGAAGAGATTATAAATGAGAGAAGCAGGGCCCTCACTCAGAACTGAACCAGCTCAGTTGGGAGAGCCTTAGACTGAAGATCTAAAGGTCCCTGGTCCGATCCCAGGTTTCAGCAGAGGAGCAGCATTGACTTTACTTTCCAGTGGAGGAACTGCAGACATGAAGGAAACTAACATCTTGTCCTGTGCATTCTTGTGACATTCAGGACATTTTTGGAGCCTCTTGTTGGATTTTGCCACAGAGAATCAGAGCCAATCAAAAGCCTGGTGGACTTCAACATGGAGGACTGAACAAGTCAAGAAAGCATCAGTTTGACCTTCACAGGTGTTTCTGTTCCTGTCTCAATGCTGTAGAAAGAGCCTGAGTAGCTCAGACGGTAGAGCATCAGACTTTTAATCTGAGGGTCCAGGGTTCAAGTCCCTGTTCAGGTGCTGTGGAGGTTCCAGTGTTTGACAACATGGTACTGGATGAAGTTTAGTGTTGAACAAACTGTCATCATCAAAAGTAGAAGTGTTCTTGTCTTGCCACTGTGAGACAGTCGCTAGAAAACTGACCAACAATAATTTCATGTGGCATGCAATTAACAAAAGACTACAAATGACATTGGTCAAGTCAGTTTTATTTGTATTGCGCCAAACAACAAAGTTCTCTCATGACTCTTTACTAGTAGAGCAGGTCCAGCACCAAACTCCTTCAATGAACCTCCACCCAACAATTCTCCACCAGCAGCACATCCTGCAACAGTGGTGATGAAAACCTTCCTTTTAACAGGCAGGAACGTGGAGCAGATCCAGGATCAGTAGAAAGGGATGTTTGCTTTGACCGGATGGGGGGAAAGAGAGCAGGAGAGCGGGGCAGAGACAAAGACAGATAATGGAGGAAGACAGATATACAGAAGGAAAGAGAGGGACAGAGATAAAGAGAGAGAGAAGTGAAGAGACTGGTGGACAGACAGGAGAAGTGGTGAAGGGTGGATGAGGCGTCATGAAGCCTGTGGACGCCATGACACTGTGTTACTGTCACTGAATACTGACACCTGCTGGACTGTAAACTTCCCTGCAGGCTTGACCGACTGAACTGACACTGATTTGATGACCCGTGAACACAATAAGATCATTGAAGTCTTTGTGTTCATACTGGATCGTTCCATGTCTTTGAACAATGGGACCATGATGTGAAAGTCTCAGTGAAAGTGATGGGAATGAGGACGCTTTGTTTTTACAAATTTTTAATAAAAAAGAAGTTTTTCCAACGTTTTCAAATCAAGTCTGTTGGGTTTCTTGAAGCGATTTCTCCTGCCGTGGAGAACACACGCTCACATGGCCCTGATGATGACGGCCTGCACAGGAAGTCTGTGGCCAGCAGGAAGAGGCTGGGACAGGCAGTCTGCTGGCTCTTCAGTGCACCAGAGGATCTTGAGTCCGTCCAGTATCTGCTAGTATCGCTGTACTTGCTGTACTTGATGTACTCGCTGTACTTGATGTACTCGCTGTACTTGATGTACTCGCTGTACTTGATGTACTCGCTGGAGTTCCACTTCTTCCAAGTCTCCGCACTTCATCATCCAAGTGCTGCCACAGGTCATTTAAAGAAAAAACAAACAAACAAACAAACCGTCCTTTTAGTACAATTTCCAAAAACCAACACGATGATGAACAACATGGCTGATGGGGCTGAGAGAGCTGTGATGGAAACGAAGCTGCAACAGACGCGCGGACCAGAGGGAGGAAACCACGGCGTTTCACTGCTTTACATTTAGAATCTCACGCCAAGCCGGAGAAGCAGGTCCTGAATCAGTCACATGGTCACTGCTGGCTGGCGAGGCTTCGGACGTCACCACATACGTCATCAATACGCGCTTCACAGAACGAGACGAAGACGCGGGAAGCTTTGAACACAACAAGGAAAGAAGGAGAAGTCCGTGAACCCCCGGCCTCGGTCTTTGTCTCCTGAAGGCTGAGTGGCGCCGGTAGAACCTCAACATGTGCGCCGCGCAGCTGCTGCGGGTGTCGGTCCAGGAGCGGATCCTCGCCGCCGCTGAAGACTTCCTGCTGCAGCTGGGAGAAGGAGACTCAGCGGCTGGAGTCCCGGTGCTGAGAGCGCTGCTCACCGAGCGGCTGGCGGCGGCCGCGGAGCAGATCGTGGCTCTGCTGGAGGAAACCGTGGCGGAGTACGAGCGGGAGAACCGCCGGCAGAGGTTGCTGCTCGATGCCGTGGTGAAGCCCCGAGTCAGGCTGGACAGAGCAGGTGAGTCCCGCAGGCACCTGCTGGGCCCCGAATTCAGCCAGGAAGTGGAGCTGCAGAGGCCCTCAGAGAGCATTTTAGGGGATTTTAGGTGTAAAAAGCCATTTCCGGGTTGTGTGTGAACGTCTGAAAGGTAAAATGTAAAAATTCAAAGGTCAAAATCAAAGGGTAAACTAGTTTTTCTGTGGATTGTTGTCCAGCCTTCTTTTGTAGTTTTTACCCTGTCCTGTTCAGCAGCAGCATCCATGTTCCTGGTGCCTTGTTGGACTGAAGCAGTTCTACTCTGCTACGGAGGAACCTGATAAACTCCTCCTATCACCATCTGTGTTGAACTTTATTAGGAATGTGTTGGTTCATTGATGAAGCTACCAGACTGAGACTCAGGAGAGGACAGGAAGAGAGAGCAGGGACAGGACAGGGAGGACAAGGGGGGGGGCAACAATAGGAGAAAAACAAACAAACAAAAACAGTAACAACAATAACAACAGAGATTTATCGAGGATTCGATCTGAAATTCTACTGGTCACCAAGAGACGAACTATAAAAATAGACCAGAGAGAGAGAGAGAGAGTAGAGCCAGCAGGTATTTCTTCTCAGAGTATTACAGTTCTACAACACAGAACAACAGAAGTTATCAGTCGAGAAAAACTCTCACTGACCTGTCTTTGTAGCCAGAGAGGCGTGTATTTTGAGACCAGGTGTGTGTGTGCGTGTGTGTGTGTGTGTGTGTGTGTGTGTGTGCTACGGTTTGTCTTGGATGCTGTGGGTAGCTGACTGTAGCTGATGTGGGGGACCAGAACATCACACCCCCAGTCCAGGATAGCAGGCAGGTCAGGACCAAACCACCAGGGCACCCAGAAACCCCCTGAACACAGGGAGCCCCAGGAACCCCCCCCAGGCCCCCAGGCCCGCGCTGGTGCAGTTAGCAAAAGGGGCAGCAATGGACCCACTCCCCGCCCCAGCTGCCCCCCCATCCCAACATGGGTGCAGGGTGTGTGTTGTGCGTGGGAGTGTAGATGTGATGGTGTGGATGACTAGAATGTAGTTAAAATCCAGGGAGGCACCCGGGGCGTGGGAGCGCCGCCGGTTGCTTGTTTGTGTGCCATTTATTCTTTTTTATATATAAATATTAATATTAATATTGGCCCAGACGTTATGTGTGCCAGAGAGCTAAGTATTTCCTGTGTAGGTGTTTTTTGTGTTGTGTTATTTTTTGATGGGTCCATGAGGATCATGAAGTGAAAGAAACAAAGACCTGACGCATCAGTGGATCTCAGGAATCATCACTCCAGGGCTGGAACCTGAGGTGTGAGTCACTGTCAGTGGTCAATGTTAAGAACACTCCCATTGACAGGCATCAGAAGCATGTTACCATTGGACTGAACCAAGACAAGACCAAGCTGAGGGGACATTCACACTGTGTTGCTAACTCCTGCTAACTGAGGCGTGTGTGACAGGCTGGCCCAGCATGCTGTGCATGTTGGTGTCCTTGTGTCGTTCTTCTGGAGGCTGCTACGGTGCTACCTTGTTAAAAGATGATCCTGTAGACTGGAAATTATATCAGCCCATTAAAAACAACCTTTTTTTCTCCACTGCCCGGTTGGCCTGGGCTGGACCGGCCATTAGGGAATCATTCCACTTCTCCCAGTGGCCAGCACCTCCCTGGCTGTGAGTGCAGGTGGGCTGACATGTTTAGCATCGGTACAGGTTCCCTCTGGTTCTAGGGACTGAACTCTCATTCTCCTACAGGGTCTCATTCTAGAAATGAACATTCTGACTAGCAGATGTGATGATGAATGGACAAAACCATTCAGCAGAGGGGACCTTTGACCTTTGACCTGGGTGACACAACGTTGATCCAAGCATCTGAAGCCAGCGTTTCTGTTCCCAGTTTGCTGACTGGTCGTCAGTAGCAGGACGTCTCTTTTCATTGAGTTGATTTCTGTTTCTGTCTGTTGCTCCGCTGTTTCAGAGTCAAATGAAGAGATTTCTGATGTTGCTGTTTGTGTCCTGCAGATGTGGAGCAGCTGCTGGTGATTAAAGAAGAGGTTCCCCCTGAGCTGCAGGACCCAGAGCCCCCCCACATTAAAGAGGAGTGGGAGGAGCTCTGGACCAGTGAGGAGGGAGGGCAGCTTCAAGGACAGGAGGAGGCTGATATCACCACGTTCCCCTTCACTCTGTTCCCTGTGAAGAGTGAAGGGGACGAAGAGAAACCTCAGTTCCCACAGCTTCACCAGAGTCTAACTGAGGAGAACTTGAAAGAAGAGTCTCTGAGCAGCAGCCCAGTTCATCCTCTGAAAACAGAAGCTGATGGAGAAGAGAGTGGAGGACCAGAACCAGAACCAGCCAGCAAGGTAGATCCAGATCCACTTGTACAACCCCAGACTGAAGACCAGATGTCAGACTCTTCTGAAGCTGAGACTGAAGTCAGTGAGGATGATTGGGTCAGACCTGATAACACGGCCTCCTCTGAGCACAAGGAACCCTTTGGCTCAAGGAGGAATTTGCTTCAGAAACTGAGCCCAGGACAGGAAGTGACTCATTGCAGCTCAAAAGAGCAAGAAGTAAAGACTGAAAGAGAATCAGAAATCATCAGGAACGTGAACTTTGGTCCTTCTGAATCTGAGACAGAAGTCAGTGAGGATGAGCGTCCATTTAGGTGCTCAAAGTGCAGTAAAGGTTTTAGATATAGAAGTGGTTTAGGTACACACATGAGAACACACAGTGGGGAGAAACCATTCCCCTGCTCAGTTTGTGGCAAAAGATTCTCTGTGAAGGGACATCTGACAACACACATGAGAAAACACACTGGGGAGAAACCGTTCCCCTGCTCAGTTTGTGGCATAAGATTTTCAGTTAAGGAACGTCTAGAATTACACATGAGAACACACACTGGGGAGAAACCATTCCCCTGCTCAGTTTGTGGCAAAAGATTCTCTGTTAAGGTTTGTCTGACGAGACACATGAAAACACACACTGGGGAGAAACCATTTCCCTGCTCAGTTTGTGACAAAAGGTTCCCAGAAAAGACATGTCTGATAAGACACATGAGAACACACACTGGGGAGAAACCATTCTCATGCTCAGTTTGTGGCACAAGATTTTCAGAAAAGGGATCTCTGAAAAGACACATGAGAATGCACACTGGGGTGGAACCTCTTGTCTTGACAGCTCTGAAGCAGACAAGAGTGGGAGATGTAGGTTGAAGGCCAAATAATGACTTTATTTAAACCAACGATACATCAAAGATGAACTCAGTGAGCGATGTCACTGTCAGTGAAGTCTATGGTTGTGGTTGTGTGTGAGTGTTAGGGAGGTGTAAGGAGGAGACGATGGATGAGGAGGAAGAGAGGCAACTCGAGACAAAACGTCCACCACCATGTTGTCGTCCCCTTCACATAGTAAATATCCAGGCAGTATAACTGCAGGAACAGAGACCACCTGACTGGTCTCTGGTTGGGACACTGCAACGAATGAAGGAAGGTGAGTGGATTATGGTCAGTGTAGACAACGTGTCTACATGGAGAACAATGATGAGAACACACAGCTGAGAGACATCAGTCTTGCTGAGTTAGTTAACAAAGGAAAAGATGAGACGACGCAACAGAGAGACTTCCTTTGTCCATCCTGTGTTGTGTGACTGAAGCTGAGGAGAAACTGAAACTAATCATGGTGGTGGAGGCCAGACTTGAGGGTTGTGGGTGTAAAGAGTTTTTGAAAGCAGAAGGGAAAACTCAGCAGGAAAGAGACAGGATGAAGCTGAAATCATGGAGCCACCATTGGACAGGAGGGTGTGAGGGCTGATCTGATTTCTCTGAGGTCACCATCAAAGATCCACTTGGCACCAAGTACTGATCTTTATAATGAAGTATTGATCCCTGATCAAACACTGAATTGTCTTTGAGATGTGTGAAAATAAATGAGTGGGTGGAGTCTCTGATATCAGTGATGTCATCCAGCTGTTTGAGAAATATGTGGCATAAGCTGGAGCCTCCGGTGAAGTACCTTTAGTAGTAGTACACATGCAGTATACGCTCAGTACCGGCTCCTACACAGACACAGCGAGCGCTGCTTTAACAAATACATGGTTCCTATGGGAGGGATTGCTTGGATTTCCGGTGTATCAGGACCAGGACTGAAGTTGGTCCCTGACCGTCCTGGAGGGGCGGCTGTAACACAGGATGAGTTTTCACAGTGAAGGTCTTCTTCTACAGCTGAATTAAAGTGTAAACAGCAGTCTACACACCTTTAAATGTCCTTATAAACTTGTCTTTTCATAAACTTTCTGTTCTCTTTTAAAGTTGTCAGTGCTTTTGTTTCCATGTAGAGGCTCTACTTGATCACCACCCTTGTGTTTGACTATTTGGAGTGGATGTTCTCTACAGACATCTTTCTACTTTAAATAGATGAAAGACTTGTTTTTCCATCTCATGTTGTTCCTGCAATGATTGAAGGCAACAAACAACAACACATAATTTGCCATTTTTCATGTTATTTTGAACTTTTCCATTTTTATCTCAGTTCCGGGTAAAAATCCTTCTTCCTCTTCTGTGTTTTACGGCAGCTGTTCTCTGAGTTTGAAACTCCACATTAGAACTGCAGCATCAATCAATCAATCAATCAATCAATGGATTTGGATGGATTTTGCGTTTGTTTTGTCTGCTCTTTTTTTCGTTGTACTTGTGGTCATCATTGTCTCCAATCAGAAAATCTGAGGCTGGGACGTCTTGATGACGCTTGAAGACAGGAAGCAGGTCTCAGAAGAGTGTCGACAGTCTGGTGCTGCATTTCTCTCTCTTCTAGACTCAACTGGTGTCCATCAGTCTGTCCATGAACGCCCTCACTGTCACAACCACACCTCCACCTCCTCCTAACATGTGGAACTGAAGCTGAACATCTGGTTGTGTTTCCACAGAACGCTTTTATCAGACCACCAATCAATCACTTTGGAATTTGGACTGATCAACTACAGTCCACTCAGGAAAACAGTGGTTTCCAGATGTTTGTCTGATCAGGCCACACCTGGATTTAAGGAAGCGATTCCAGTGGTGCTAAATTCAGTGTCGTGTCCCATTGTTACAGAGGACACTGTTGTCCACCTTAGTCCCTCCCAAATTGATAGTTTTATCAATAGAGCAACAGGCACCTTAGGATCAACTCTGGACTCATTTGCCCCACTAAAAACTAAATCTATAAATCCAAGGAAACAAGCACCTTGGTACAATTCAGAAACCAGACAGCTTCAACAAAAAACCCAGAAGTTCAAGAGAATATGGCGCTGCCCCAACTGGAGGAGTCTCATTTAGTCTGGCAAGACAGCCTTAAAAGCTATAAGAAAGCCCTTCGTATGGCGAGAGCAGCCTACTACTCAGCACTAATAGAGGAACACAAGAACAACCCAGGTTCCTCTTCTTTCATGGACTTCTTTAATGACAAAATTCTCCTTATTAGAGAGAAAATTCACCTCCTCCTGCCATCAGCTGACAACATGGCACCTATAGCCTCAGAAGCCTTAGAGGCTGCTGGAGGACCAGACGTACACTTGATAGTTTTTGTACCGTGAGCCTTGATGAGCTCAGTTCAATAATTTCCTCCTCTAAACTATCCACCTGTCTTCTAGACCCCATCCCAACCAAGCTACTTAAGGACTCTCTACCCTTCGTTAGCACCTCCCTCTTAGATATGATCAATGTGTCTAGTATCTGGTTACGTCCCACAGTCCTTTAAAGTGGCAGTAATTAGACCCCTCCTCAAAAAGCAACCCTGGATCCAGAAGTTTTGGCCAACTTCAGACCAACATCAAATCTTCCTTTTCTCACCAAAATTCTGGAGAAAGCAGTTGCTAAACAGCTCTGTGACTTCTCCATAGCAACAGCTTATTAGAGGATTTCCAGTCAGGGTTCAGGATTCATCATAGCACAGAAACTGCACTCGTCAGAGTTACCAATGACCTCCTACTAGCATCAGATGAGGGACTGGTCTCTGTGCTGGTCTTATTAGATCTTAGTGCAGCTTTTGATACCATTGATCACCATATCCTTCTACGGAGACTGGAACATGTCATTGGCATTAAAGGAACTGCACTTAACTGGTTCAGGTCCTATTTACTAGGTCATCTCAGTTTGTACTGACTAATGATAAACCCTCGGAAACCACTGCAGTCTCTTATTGTGTTCCTCAAGGCTCTGAGCTTGGACCAATCCTCTTCACCCTTTATCTGCTTCCTCTCGGTCACATTATTAGGAAACACTCAATTAATTTTCCCTGCTATGCTGACGACACACAGCTGTACTTATCAATGCATCCACATGAAATAAATCAGCTGACTAAACTGGAGGCCTGTCGAAAGGAGATAAAAAACTTGGATGACCCTTAATTTCCTTTTATTGAACTCTGACAAAACTGTGTCATGAAATAACTTCTGTTGTGATTTGGTGACTTGACTTGACTTTTAGGTTAGAATTAATTTTAAAGCAGAAAACTCTTCCCTCTTCAATCCTGTCACTCAGTGTTGTAAACTGTTTCAAACAAATTCTACTGTTCAACAGTTCAAGTGTTTGTAATGAAGCTGAATATTCTCCTCTACTTTCCTCAATTGTGTTTCTTTCATGTCCTCCTGAGATCAAAGACAGAATTCTAGTTACTGTCAAAGCCCTGATGACATCGTCAGGAATTCTGACTTTGATCTGGAGACTCTTGCTTTAATCTGAATTTGATCTGACTAATGTTTTAGTTTAGGTTGCATGATACCGACCACCTCATTTCTCCTGATGGACTGGTGACCTGTCCAGGGTGAACCCTGCCTCTTGAACAATGTCACCTGGGATCACCCCCCCCCCCGTGACCCTTAAAGGATAAGAACAGAAAGTGGATGGAGGGATGGACTCAACACTGAAATCAGCTGATCTGATCCACATTCTAATGTTTCCTGTCCCTCTTTAGGAGTCAGTGAGAATAGTAGTGTATATAATAATGTATATCCAACCTTGTAGTATCTTTCCAAAGCTTTGAGTATTTCTTCTTGTTTCTACTTGTAGTTTTAGTGTCTGGATCTTTTCTTTTGATATCCTGCTGTCTGCTCTTTGCTTTTGGAGCTTCCTTCCCAACAACTACCAGGCCTCCTGGGTACTGTAGGAAACATGGTCAAGTTCTTCTGACTTCTCCAGTAACGTCCTGCTCACATTGGTCTGTCTTCATTTTGACTCCTCCCACTGCCACAATGACCAGCCTTTATACTCTTGGTGACTGGGGCCCTGGTTGCTGCAGGCCTCAACACCAGCCTGTGGTTGTGAGCAGGGCAGAACAGAACTGACAGTATCTCCCATGCAGGACCTGGGTCAGCGCCTGGTGCCAGCTGGGGCACCGCTTTAACCTGGACCCCTAGAAGATCTTCTCCAGGAACTGGCCTTTTTGGTTCCATCAAGGCCTGAGAGGATGGTGAAGAGTGATCCTCCACCAGGCAGCACAGTCAGCAGCAGCCATTTTGTTCCACTAGAATCAAGTATGATAGTGACAGACTGGTGAGTACTTGCTAACTGACACTTCCTGTTTTTACTGCTATTCTTCCATGAATGTGCTCATGTTGGCTGGTCCCCAACCACAGTTTCAAAGCCATGATGACATCTTTCATCAACAATCAGACTTATATTTTCTCTATTTGGACAAATAAGGTTTCAACTGACACAGCTGGCCAACGTCCTGGAGTTCATTCAGCCTGGAGAACCAGGTGCTGGTTCCTTCTTTTACCAGGCAGGAACGGGCAGCAGATCCAAGATCAGTAGGTGCAGATGTCTGCTTGACTGGTAGGAGGAAAGAGAGCAGGAGAGCTGGTCAGAGACAAAGACAGATCATGAAGAAGGAGTGCTGTATTCTGCTAGCACATGCTAGTGACAGTCAGAGATCAGGAGTCTCAGCAGGGAAAGATTCATCTCTTATTTCAGAGGACAATTGGACGTTCACTGGAAGACAGTGAATGTTTGAGGGTCAGAGGAGAAAAGAGGACAAGTGCACCTGTTGTGTGTGATGGGGCACCAGCATGGAGGAAGTTGTCAAACATTTTGAGTGAAAAAGCGTGAATCTTCAAGTAAAGAATTAAAATGATTTAGTTAACAATGAGGTCTCTGTCATAAAACAAAAGGAACAACTGACTCCCTCACCATTTCCACCCTCTTCAACAGATTCACATTTCAAAACAACCAGGTTTATTTTGTTCCCTTCTTTTAGCAGAGGATGGTTTTGATCCATCCAACTCTGGGTTCTGGGCCCAGCACGCTTCCTCTGTAAATCCATATTTTGGGTTCTGGCTTGTTCTGCTTTTCATTTTGTGTTTGTATTAAAGTTCTGTTGCTGAAAAAAATACTTTTTTTCCTTTTTAAAAACACACACACACAAATAGTTTGTCTTTGAGAGAGGACAAAAAAATATTTGACTGTGCTGACATTAAGATGAATTTTTGAATTTCAGTCTCCTACAAAAGTGTGTGAATGTGGTCGTTGTGGCCGAGTGGTGAAGGCGATGGACTAGAAATCCATTGGGGTCTCCCTGCTCAGGTTGGAGTCCTGCCAACAACGTTAAACTGTTGACAATTTAAATTTGACTCATTTTTCCTCCACACTGTCCTTCATCACAGCATTTAACATCAGGACTGCTCCCAGATCAGCTCCATGACCTCATCCCTGCACCAGAGTACCGCCCAAGTTCATCAAAAACGGCCAAGCATAAATATATAATATGTATATAATGTGAACACACCTTTACAGGTGCGTTAATGTGCTTAATAATAGAGAATGAGTGAAGGGTTTGTTCAGAGTGGAGTGCAGTACCACAGTCAGGCCAGCAGGTGGGGCTTTCGTTGGTGCTGTCGACCTAATTGCAGTATCTGTGCTCTGCCAGCAGAGGTCGTGCTTCACCACCAATCTTCTCGGGTGTCTGAGTGGTGCCGCCATGTTTAGGTCGTAGCAGGAGGACGTAGGTTGGTACTTGGCAGTTCGGACGTAGCGAAAGTCAGTTATGAATGGAGGGCTGAGTTGGAGCAGAGGGGGGACAGGATCCTGGGGGTGGACTGTCTTTCGGGGGCTGAGGTGTCTGGTGGTCTTGGTGGACCCTCTGCATCTCAAGCTGAGACCACAGAGTCCTGTGTTCTTGAGTCATTGTGTATAGTCTCTGTTGTTGGAGAGCTCAGTGTGGTCCCTGATGGTCTAGTGGCTAGGATTCGGCGCTCTCACCGCCGCGGCCCGGGTTCGATTCCCGGTCAGGGAGTGAGTTATTTAGAGGTTGAGGGAGAGGTGATCAGGTGGTCCACGTGATGGTGGAGGTGATGAACTGTGAATCCATCATGGCTCCACTCTCACCCCCATTGTAGTGTTCTTGGTTCACTCTGCCATGGCCCCATGTTGAAGGGTGACTGTCTCATTCAGGTTCAACCCTTTGTTAGACTCTATTAAGTCACTGACTCCCAAACTCTGTAATCCTCCTTAGTAGCTTTGGTTATTGATGATCTGCAATGGTTCGTGGGGGGTGGAGCCTATCCCAGCAGCCCTCAGGTGAGGGGCGGGGTTTATCCTGGACAGGTCACCAGTCCATGGCAGGGCCAACACATAGAGACAGATTGATTATAAAAATGTTCATCCCCAGTTTGAAGTTAGAGACAGGATTTAAGTGTGGAAGGTTTTTGTCTTCAATTTAATTCTGAGTGTTGTAAACTGTTTCTAACAAACTCTACTGTTGAACAGTCAAAATGTTTTCTAACCAAGCTGAATGCTCTCATATACTTTTTAAAGTTGAGTTTCTTTCATGTCCTCCTGAGATCAAAGACAGAATTCTAGGTACAAATAAATACACTATCAAAGCCCCCTGATGACATCATATCATCAATTCTCTCTTTGATCTGGAGGCTCTTGCTTCAAATAAAAACCGTTGTTCCATGGAAAGATTTGCATATAAACACACAGACACACAGACACAGACACAGACACACACAGACACAGACACACACACACACACACACACACACACACACACACACACACACACACACACACACACACACTCCCAGTCACTAACCCATATTGTCACCACTTATAGCACCACTAGAGTATTGACAGAGATTCCACATGTTGGTCAACCAGAGAAGCTCCAACTGGTGAAGGTCATCCAACCCTGCATGAAGGTCAACCTCCATCATCTGCTGCTCATTAGCAGGGACTTAGCTCCAATGGTGGAGTGCTAGCTTAGCATGTGAGAGGGAGAGGGATCCATGCCCTCCTTCTCAGAATACTTCAGCTTGTTCTGTTGATCAGAGGAGCTGCAGGGTGATGAATGCTGATGTTTGTCCACTGCTGTGATAAAGTGTCCCCCTGTTACTGAGATGAGGATGAACACCTGCTCAGGTCAAAGCTGCAATCAAACCAGGGACTCTGAACCTCCCACACAGTGAAGGAGTTTGTCCTGCAGGTTGATGGACGCTTTGGAATTCCTTCAACATTGATTCCTTTCCTGTCTCCTGCTGAGTCAGCATCCAGAACCTGGTCAAGAGGAGGCTGAGAGCTCAGGAGGTGATGTGACGGCTGGTTGGACAACTCAGCAGCCAGAGCTTCCAGTCTGAGACCCCAGCTCCACACCATGGAGAGCCTCCTGGATGATGTCCTCAAGCAGCGTCCCTGTTTGTCTCCTGGCTGCACCTGGACGCCTTAACAGCTCTGAGAGTCCAGCAGTGTCGCTCTCTGTCCATCTGATGTCCGTCCTCTCCTGTGTTCATCCGTTGAGGAGAAGGGAGATGGATTTCTCTTCCTCTCTTCTCTCCAGACGACCTTCATGTGTCAAACTACTTTGTGCTGCTCAAAGATCAAACTGATCCAGTGGCTCCAGGTGCCTCCACCTCTCTGGACTCAATTCTGACTTTGATCTGTGTCTGTCCAGCCAGTCCTGAGTGGATCCAACAGTTTCCCATGGGTGACTCTGTCGTGGTCTCTCTCCTGCTGTCTCCAACTCTCAGAGTGCTTCTACTGGTTTCTCTCCATCGTCCCTGTTGCTAGGCAGAGCACTGGTGAGGACTGAGGCCAGTGATGTCATCACCTCCAGCTGAGACCTGCCAGGTGGTCCTGCTTCATTCAACTCTGCTGCCTCTGCCACTGCCCTGACTGGTGAGGCTGACAGCAGGTTCTCTCTCATCTAAACTCTCTGTTTACAATGGAGGCTGAAATCCTTGTGATTGGTGGTTCAATCATCAGGTCTGTTGAACTCCCAGGTGCCATCACCTGCTGTCTTCCTGGTGCCAAATTTGTGGACATTATTGAACGTCTCCAGGACTCATCGACCTCCACCCCTCCTGCAGGTTCTCCCTGTCTCTGTGTGGGTTCTCTCTGGTTCTCCAGCTTCCTCCCACAGTCCAAAGACATCAAGAGGGTAGTGGTTACCTGGACACTCTAAATGACTGAGTGTGAATGGTTGTCTGTCTGTGTGTGCTGATCCTGGGATGGACTGGCGACCCATCAAGGGTGAACCCCCTCCTCACCCATTGTCAGCTGTGATAGGCTCCACCCCCACGAACCATTGCAGACAATCAGTATAGAAATGGAAACTTAGCTGCTATGTTGAATCACAAAAACCTTCTGAAGACTTCTTTTGCTTCAGTGGAAAAGTAGAATGTTATTAACTCTCTCAATGATTTGAATTCTGACTTCCACCTCTTTTTATCAGATCCACATTTCAAAACAACCAGGTTTATTTGGCTCCTTTCTTTTAGCAGAGGATGGTTTTGATCCATCAACCTCTGGGTTCTGGTCCCAGCTCTCTTCCTCTGCTCCTCTCTGCTCCTCTCTGCTCTACCATCTATTAAACAGGCCTTGATTTAGTATTATTTATTTCTTTTATTATTATTATTAATTATTTTATTGACTTCACCCTGATAACCAGGAGGTAACCTGGTAGTCAGAGCAGCGGTGCTCAGGTCTGTGGACTCAGAGGAGGATTATGTCTGGATCTTTTCTTTTGATGTCCTGCTGTCTGCTCTTTGCTTTTGGAGCTTCCTTCAACAACTACCAGGCCTCCTGGGTACTGTCGGAAACATGGTCAAGTTCTTCTGACTTCTCCAGTAACGTCCTGCTCTCATTGGTCTGTCTTCATTTTGACTCCTCCCACTGCCACAATGACCAGCCTTTATACTCTTGGTGACTGGGGCCCTGGTTGCTGCAGGCCTCAACACCAGCCTGTGGTTGTGAGCAGGGCAGAACAGAACTGACAGTATCTCCCATGCAGGACCTGGGTCAGCGCCTGGTGCCAGCTGGCCAACGTCCTGGAGTTCATTCAGCCTGGAGAACCAGGTGCTGGCTCCTTCTTTTACCAGGCAGGAACGGGCAGCAGATCCAAGATCAGTAGGTGTGGATGAAAAAATGAAGAAAAAATAAAAACGAGAAAAAGCAGTTTGGTTTGGAGTGCATTCCTGCCTGATGATCTTGATTGGTACAACTCTCCTTCAAGTGTGGGGAAAACAGCAAAAAGAGTAAAAAACTTGACATTGAGAGAACAAAGACTTCTAAGATCAAACACAAAACTCTGAGATCAAAGGTTGAAGTTCCCCAAGGTTCAGTTTTAGCTCAGACCCTCTTCAAGGTGGAACCAGCAGAGGTGCTCAGTAGAGACAACTGGAAAGCAGCAGGACAGAACAGAGGCTCTCCACAATGGCAGGAGACAGGAAACAGGTTTGGACCATCTGGGCTTCTGTCCACTTTGATGTTTTTCAAACATTGAAGGAAATTGTAAAAATCAACATTGTGGTAAACGTTGGTTTGCCAGTGTGTTTACATCAGGATTTCTATTTGAGAGTGTTTGCTCATCTGTTCCAGAAGCTTCTTCTAGAGTTGACCCTGGATGAGTGGAGGGACCTTTTTGACCATCAGGACTGGTTTTTGATGGCCTGATGGTGCATCGGGGTCATCATGGTCCTCCACCATCTGCAGGGGTTCCAGGACTGTTGTGGTGTTTGTGGGAACTGCAGGGAGAAGCCCTCAGACCTGGAGAGGAAGTCCTGATACCAGCAGACCCCTCACCACCTGCAGCCTTTTCCAGCTCCACCAAACCCACCATTCACTGCCTCCTCATCATCTGGGGATCAAAAGCAGCTCAGACCTGCTGCAGCTCAGAGACCTCAGCCATTTTTAGGATGTCTCCATGATTCTCCTTCACAGGATTTTCATTCAGAAACAAGAGAACTGTCAAAGACCACAACAGTTTTCAGCTTGCTGCTAAACAGTACTTCAACTACCATTCCACTGTGTAATGGCAGTGACTGATGTGTACTATATGCAGTACTAATCAAGTACAGCTCTGACTGATACTTTATCTCCAGTGATAGGAAGGATAAGAATGTTGAAATGGACCCAGCAGGAAGAGAATCTCAAGTCATGGCAACTTTACTGAGCAGCACTCAGTTAAGTTCAGGAAACACCAGACATTTGTACCACCTGTCAATGAAGTAGTCAGTAAAATAAATACCGTAAATCACCAATTAACAGCCTGGTGTCAAAGTTCCGCCGGGTCTCATTTGATGGCCGAGGGTCCGACCTCATTTTGTAAAGTAGACGCCTGTCTCAAATAAACGCCAGGCTTGTTTAAACGCCTGGGGGCCGTTATTTGAGATCAATGTTATCTTAACTTGGTTTCATGTAAGATTTTGCAATTTATTTTTACTTCCCAGTAATTTATGTCTCATGATGTCAGTGCACCGCAGACAGCAAATCTTCAAGCTCACGGTTCCATGCAAAAAAAAAGATCTTCAAGGTGGTAACGCGTCATTGTGAATGTGTAGATCTGCTATTTTGGCTGCATGAGACTGTCGTGGAAGTGGAAGGATACGGGCCTCAAGTTGTCACGCCCCTTTTCTTACTAATAAAGTGTTCTTGTGTAAAGTGTTCTCTGGACAATCTTGATATTTGCACTACTGTTCTTTAAAGTACTTCAGTATATTGTTATACCTTGTATACCTATTGCTAAAAAAATAATAATAGTGGCCCAGTGCTGGCCAGCGCCAAAATAAAAGCCTGTTACCAAGAGACGCCTGGTCTCTTTTAAACGCCTGGGGTCCACATCGATTTTGCTACTAATTTGTCATTTATGGTACATATGCACGCGCACACACACACACACACACACACACACACACACACACACACACACACACACACACACACACACACACACACACACAGCCTGTCTTCAGTATAAAATGGTCTGTCACGTTCTCTCACGTTGGAAGATTTCTCTGACTCCATTGTGAATAAAGAGACTCTTCATCTGCCACCTGAGTCTTGATCCACTGATTCCTCTGATCCACCTCTTTCTGCTCCAACAAGGCTGACATGGATCAGGTGGGTCCATGTCAGCCAATCAGGAGGTTTCTCCTCTCAGTTAATTTTCTTCATCCCAGTTTAGATTGATTCTCCTCAGCCTGATGAAGGAGCATCTGATCAGGTGTTTGGCTGCTTGTTGGTTGTAATTCCATAGATTTTAATCTCAGATGTTATAGAATTAATAAGAACATCTTAAAGACCTTTGTCCAACACTTGAAACTCACCTGTCTGTCCAGGCCCAACTGGCCTTTGGTAGTGAGGTGGTGGATGCATGTGTTTGAAATGAGGCTGGTGTTGCTGTGAGGAGCCACTAGAGGGAGACACCTGTCGTTCCTCCCAGCTGACAATGAGGCTTCACAGCTGCATTGGAAGCTGTCCTTTATTGGTCCCAACTGTCTTGAGCTCAGGGGCCTAACTCACCAACAACACTTCCTCCTGGTCATGTGGTCTGTTTGTCAGGAGATTCCCAATCCAAAGTTGTTGACACACAAGAGAAGAAAACACGTCAAAGTTTGTTCATTTTTATGAATCAAACTGAAAATGAACAGAAGAGTGACAATGAAAATGGATTCAAAAATAATAAATAATCATGAATAATGAATAAATACTCAGAATTTACTGGCATTTGACTGCATTTTGTGGTTAATCAGTAGATGAAAGGGTTAGGATTAGTTAGGCACTTTATAATTAAAATTGACTTGACTTGACTTTTAAGTTAGAATTAATTTTAAAGCAGAAAACCTTCCCTCTTCAATCCTGTCACTCAGTGTTGTAAACTGTTTCAAACGAATTCTACTGTTCAACAGTTCAAGTGTTTCTAATGAAGCTGAATGTTCTCCTCTACTTTCCTCAGTTGTGTTTCTTTCATGTCCTCCTGAGATCAAAGACAGAATTCTAGCTCCTGTCAAAGCCCTGATGACATCATCAGGAATTCTGACTTTGATCTGGAGACTCTTGCTTTAATCTGAATTTGACCTGACTAATGTTTTAGTTTAGGTTGCATGACACCGACCACCTCATCTCTCCTGATGGACTGGTGACCTGTCCAGGGTGAACCCTGCCTCTTGAACAATGTCACCTGGGATCAACCCCCCCCCATGACCCTTAAAGGACAAGAATAGAAAGTGGATGAAGGGATGGACTCAACACTGAAATCAGCTGATCTGATCCACATTCTAATGTTTCCTGTCCCTCTTTAGGAGTCAGGAGAATAGTAGTGTATATAATAATGTATATCCAACCTTGTAGTATCTTTCCAAAGCTTTTAGTACTTCTTCTTGTTTCTACTTGTAGTTTTAGTGTCTGGATCTTTTCTTTTGATGTCCTGCTGTCTGCTCTTTGCTTTTGGAGCTTCCTTCAACAACTACCAGGCCTCCTGGGTACTGTAGGAAACATGGTCAAGTTCTTCTGACTTCTCCAGTAACGTCCTGCTCTCATTGGTCTGTCTTCATTTTGACTCCTCCCACTGCCACAATGACCAGCCTTTATACTCTTGGTGACTGGGGCCCTGGTTGCTGCAGGCCTCAACACCAGCCTGTGGTTGTGAGCAGGGCAGAACAGAACTGACAGTATCTCCCATGCAGGACCTGGGTCAGCGCCTGGTGCCAGCTGGGGCACCGCTTTAACCTGGACCCCTAGAAGATCTTCTCCAGGAACTGGCCTTTTTGGTTCCATCAAGGCCTGAGAGGATGGTGAAGAGTGATCCTCCACCAGGCAGCACAGTCAGCAGCAGCCATTTTGTTCCACTAGAATCAAGTATGATAGTGACAGACTGGTGAGTACTTGCTAACTAACACTTCCTGTTTTTACTGCTGTTCTTCCATGAATGTGCTCATGTTGGCTGGTCCCCAACCACAGTTTCAAAGCCATGATGACATCTTTCATCAACAATCAGACTTATTTTTTCTCTATTTGGACAAATAAGGTTCCAACTGACACGGCTGGCCAACGTCCTGGAGTTCATTCAGCCTGGAGAACCAGGTGCTGGTTCCTTCTTTTACCAGGCAGGAACGGTCAGCAGATCCAAGATCAGTAGGTGCAGATGTCTGCTTTGACTGGTAGGAGGAAAGAGAGCAGGAGAGCTGGTCAGAGACAAAGACAGATCATGAAGAAGGAGTGCTGTATTCTGCTAGCACATGCTAGTGACAGTCAGAGATCAGGAGTCTCAGCAGGGAAAGATTCATCTCTTATTTCAGAGGACGATTGGACGTTCACTGGAAGACTGTGAATGTTTGAGGGTCAGAGGAGAAAAGAGGACAAGTGCACCTGTTGTGTGTGATGGGGCACCAGCATGGAGGAAGTTGTCAAACATTTTGAGTGAAAAAGCGTGAATCTTCAAGTAAAGAATTAAAATGATTTAGTTAACAATGAGGTCTCTGTCATAAAACAAAAGGAACAACTGACTCCCTCACCATTTCCACCTTCTTCAACAGATTCACATTTCAAAATAACCAGGTTTATTTTGTTCCCTTCTTTTAGCAGAGGATGGTTTTGATCCATCCACCTCTGGGTTCTGGGCCCAGCACGCTTCCTCTGTAAATCCATATTTTGGGTTCTGGCTTGTTCTGCTTTTCATTTCGTGTTTGTATTAAAGTTCTGTTGCTGAAAAAAAGACTTTTTTGCTTTTTTAAAAACACACACACACACACACACACTACAGCCAAGCATATAGAATGATACAGTCTGAGGTGGTTTTGACTGGTAGGCACCAGTGTGCACTGTTTGGCACTGAAGTCACGTGACTGAAGTCATCCAGTCATGACTGAAGTCATCCAATCACGTGACTGAAGTCATCCAGTCATGTGACTGAAGTCATCCATTCATGTCAGTGATGTCACTCTGCAGGACTGTCACTGCCGTCTCATTCTAGAAAAGAATCCAGACTCCACCTGTGGCTCCATGATAACTGAGGGACCTCTGGTTGGAGGCTGGACGATGATGTTTGGTCTGGGGGGGTTAAGATGGTGGGGCTGTTTCAGTTCTAGTGCTGAAGGCTTTCACCATGACAGTCAGACTCTCCTCTGTCCTTCATGGTCCCTCAAATGTGCAGTGTGGACCTCACACACTGAATTTAGCCTGAAAACTCTTCATGAACAGCAGGAGACTCAGAGTCTCTGTGGCGCTCGGCTGTTAACAGAGAGGCTGGTGGTTGGAGCCCCCCAGGGACCAGGACCAGGCTCTACTGGTGCTGAGGACTCTGTTGATCAGCTGCTGAGTTGCTACTTGATGTCCACATTGGTCTGTTTCATCCTGAGTAGTTTGATCCTAGCAGAGTCGCTGCATCGATGATCTGAATGTGGACGGACAGATTGACCCTCCACAGCAGACGCCTGTCACAGATCTCTGGATGAGACACTTTGAGGTAAAGCCAGGTTCTGCCAGTCCCACTCACATGTTTCAATCACATGTTCAGAGATGGGTTTGTTGTTCCTGAATCCATTTCTTATTTTCTGATCACCTTGTGGATTGTTCATCATTCTCCTCATCACCATACTTTAGGTTGCAGTACGAACACCTGAGTTAGTCTGGGGTTGCAGGAATCATACAGCATCCAGATAATAGCAGGTTGAAACATTTATTTAAAAGAGTTTAACATGGTTACACACACACACACACACACACACACACACGCACACACACACACACACACACACACACACACACACACACACACACACACACACACACACGCAGCCTTTCTTTGGTATAAAATGGTCTGTCACATTCTCTCACATTGCACAACAACACAACAAACAAAGACGGCAGGTCCAGTGTGGTCCTGATAAGACCACTGGACTGCAGGGTCCCAGTATCACTGGTGACAATGGTTTTACCAGCTGGGACCTTGGACAAGAACTTCTCAGAGGAAACTCATCATGGAGGCTCAGTGAAGAAAACTAGACCTGAGCTGCCTGCTGGAACCTAGCAGGTGAAGGACAGAGCTCCACCTCTTTAGAGACACCACCACTGTGGGCTCATGTTGGCAAAAGAAGTGGGTCAGTTTTTGACACACACATACACACACACTTGGATATACATGCCTTTAACTGCTTCAATTACTGCAGGAACCAACCAGAACCATCCAGAACCTGAACCTCTATATCTGATTCTGGGTCTGTTTGTTTCCATAGGCTAGCACACGGCACAGGTCGGCCTGGTTTTAGAAAGTTTCTTGGAATCCTTATTATCAATAAAGTATTAAATATTTTGCATAATAAATGCATGCATGGCCTCATATTTTGCCATTTTAACGTGCTTTAAGTTGACGGTGCCCACCTGTCGTGTCAATGTTTCTATGTTTGTCTGTTCTGGTCTGAATGAAAGAGGAGGTTTTCTTGGTCATGTGATGTGGATGAGAGTTCAACTAGAACTTCCTGATTCAACAGGATTTGAGTTTGTTGGGATTTTGTCAAAGACACCAACCAAACCTCTGAGTGGTGCAGATGTCTGCTGCCTCCTCAGAGCAGACTGGAGCTCAGCCTCACTCACCTGTGGGAGCCCCAGCAGAGCCACGGTGTGATGGAGTTTCAGTTTAGGATCCAAGATGCTGGATTGAATTGGTGTTTTGTGTTTTTAGGCCTCCTGGCACCGATGAATGAATGAACCATTGTTCCAGAGGGAGCTGGTGTCAGGTCAGTCCCTGTTTCTACAAGACCTCCTGCTGCAGAGCCACACTGGGAAACATCCATCCATCCATTTTCTTCCACTTATCCTGTTTAGGATTGTGTGTGTGTGTGTGTGTGTGTGTGTGTGTGTGTGTGTGTGTGTGTGTGTGTGTGTGTGTGTGTGTGTGTTAAGTCACAACAAAGTTCTCTCATGACTCTTTACTAGTAGAGCAGGTCCAGCACCAAACTGCTTCAATGAATCTACACCCAACAATTCTCCACCAGCAGCACATCCTGCAACAGTGGTGATGAACACCTTCCTTTTAACAGGCAGGAACGTGGAGCAGATCCAGGATCAGTGGGGACGGCCTTCTGCTTTGACCGGGTGGGGGGAAAGAGAGCAGGAGAGCAGGGCAGAGACAAAGACAGAGAATGCTCTCCTAAAACAACGACTGTTCAGTCAATGGTAGAGCAGAGTGGAGCAGAGGAAGCGTGCTGGGCCCAGAACCCAGAGGTCGATGGATCAAAACCATCCTCTGCTAAAAGAAGAAAAATAAAATGAACCTGCATCTTTAGAAATGTGTGTCTGTTAAAAAGAGGTTCATAAGGATTTTTTCTTCCTCCACAATCACCAATGATTGTGAGAGTTAACAACAGTCCACTTTCTGACTGAAGCAAAAGTAGACTTCAAAAGGTTTTTCTTTTTCAACATGGCAGCTAAATTTCCATTTCCATTTCCTGCAGGACAGGTTAAAAAAAGGGAATGTCATGACCAAACTGGGAAACATCCATTTTCTTCCACTTATCGAGGGGGGTGGGGGTGGGCTGGAGCCTATCAATGTAAAACATTTGAAATTCAGATCCCTCTTCTTTTCACAATCCTGCTCCAGCAGAGTGGCTCAGCAGAAGAGAGCTGGGCCCAGAACCCAGAGGTCAATGGATTGAAACCATCCTCTGCTGAAAGAACAAATAAAACAAACCACAACCAGGCTCTACAATCAGTACCCCCCCCCCCCCCCCCCATCTGGGACCAAAGGTTTGCACCTACAGCTCCTAAGGAGCTTCCTTGGGCCACTCTCCCCTTTTGGCTCCACCCCCTTTAAGGAAACCACCAGGAAGAGGTGAGGACTGACCGTGACGACTGAAACTGCCACATTTACATGAGACAAACTAGATCAACACTAAATACCAGGCCTTGCACAGTGATTCCCACTGACTGACACTGGGGTCTACATTTTCCACAGGCAGGATGGCCGGTCCCCCTGTGCTTCCCAGGTCCCTCCCTGGAACACATGGCATAGAAAATGTTTCACATGTTTGCTGATTCAATAAACCTGACCCTTAACATGTGTGTGTGCCTCTAATTTACATAAACTGTTAATACCAAGACAAATGCTACCTTCAATTAATCATTGATGTCATGGAACCCTTGGTCTCCATTACATTGGTCAACCAGAGAAGCTTCAACTGGTGACGCTCATTCAACCCTGCATGAAGGTCAACCTGCATCATCTGCTGCTCATTAGCAGGGAATTAGCTCCAATGGTAGAGCGCTCGCTTAGCATGTGAGAGGTAGAGGGATCGATGCCCTCATTCTCCAGAATACTTTAACTTGTTCTGTTGATCAGAGGAGCTGCTGGGTGATGAATGCTGATGTTTGTCCACTGCTGTGATAAAGTGTCCCCTGTTACTGAGATGTGAATGAACACCTGCTCAGGTCAAAGCTGCAATGAAGTCAAGTCATCACCCTGTAAAGCACCAAGTAACAAAAGTTACACTTTACAAGTAGAACAGGTCCAGTTCAACACTCCTTAAATGAATTTACACCCAACAATTCTTCATGAGCAAGCACATCCTAGCTTAGGCCCAACTTTTCTTGGCGCTCTCCCAGATGCTTGGGAGCTGCTGGGGGAGCGCTAGTTGGGCCTAAGCTAGGCGCTAAGCTAAGGCGGTCTGCACCAGCTAGTGAGGGCTGGCTAGCTCTCGCAGCTTTTGGTGCAGAGCCGCTGCAGGTCCAATTCAACATCGCTAAGCCTCACCTCCAACACAACAAAAAACTACATTTAACACACTTATCAGTATCACTAAAGGAGGCAGAGGAGGAACAAAACATGTGGCACTCTGAGCAGGAGAGAGGAGAACAAGAGGGAGAAGCCATCGTTAACTTAGAGTGCAAAATTTATAAGGCAGAAAGACTGTTGCTACCAGAATGATGGTCTTTTAAACTTCAGCCAAATAAAGCAATTAGGGATTAATTTTTGGTGGGTAATTAGTCAATGAAATAAGGAATTAGCAGGGAGGATCACACTTTAGCGAGCACAATGAAGCAAGGCTCTACGTTCAGCAACACAGAAAAAGGAGTTGAGGTCACACGCTTCCTGCAACCAAGGTCAAAAATCCAGGACGGATGAAGGGGAGGACAACAAAGACAAAGACACAAGAAACAGAGATAATAACCATCAACTCCATAACAACCATAACAAATATAACCATACAGAACATATATAACAAATATAAAAAGAAAAGTATGAAAAGATATGTCACCTCTGGTTAGATACCCTGATTTGCATTTGTGTCTGTCAGCATTTTCATTTTCATGTTAAAGCCTCCAGAATGAGGGGAGGGGTCAGGGGCAGTTTTCTGTGTCGTCTGCAAACTGAATTACAGGAAACCTGAACTTCCACTGTCAATGTATCCAACTGATGAATAATTGTTTGATTTATACATAGATAACTTGTAGTTATTGCCCACACACACACACACACACACACACACACACACACACACACACACACACACACACACACACACACACACATTTTGTGAAACAACTCAGGAGACATCAGGTGTTTTACTCAGAGGGATTCATTCATGATAAATGAGCATGGAGGAGACCCAGTAATCATCAACACAAGCGTCACATGAGCAGGTCACCACCCACTGTCACTGATTGGTTCTTGTAAGAGTCACTCCTAACGCCATCAGGAGGTCATTTTTTGTCTGCCCTGTCTTAACTGTTGGAGCACAACTACAGCCTGAACTCTGCCACTACCTTATCCCTCCCTAACATCCTCATACAGACCCACTATCTGGACTAGCCTGACCCCCCTGACCCTCATCAGTCACTCCTAGTGCCTCCCACTGGAGGAATAGGAGCGTCTGTGAGCTCTGACTGTTGGGATGCACATCCATGTGATGGAAGAGCTGTTTTAAACAAGGAATCATTTGACCTCTTGACCTGTGTGGGCAGGTACAGAGGGACGATTCCATCATGAACAATAATATTACTAAACAAATGGGTCTTTAGCTTCTTTCTGAAGGTGTCCACAGCGTCCTCATGTCCAGTGGGAGAGCGTTCCAGATTCTAGGAGCTGCAACCTGGAAGGTTCACTCTCCTTCAGTGAGGCTGAATCCCTGTGGTCAGGGAGGATAAGGGACCCCACAGGTGTCACTAAAGTGCTTTAGACTGCAAAGCACTCAGCTAATCAAGCTGGGATCAACTGCTGTGGTGATCAAGGTATCATCATATATAACAAACAAAGAAAACAAAGTTGAGGAAAAGCACACAAAGAAAAAACTATGAACATGAACAGAGCATCTTCTACACCAGATGTCACACGGCTCAGTAGACCTCTGGTTTGACCCGCAGCAGGTCCAGTCTCCAGGGTACCCCCATCATTCTGCTTTTCAGTTGCAGGACATGCAGCAGAATGCCGTCGCTCCTCTGCAGAAGAACATGTGAGAGCGTCTGCTTGCTCTTCTCTGGCTGGACGTAGGGGAGAGTCTGTTTGCTCTTCTCTGGCTGGACGTAGGGGAGAGTCTGCTTGCTCTTCTCTGGCTGGACGTAGGGGAGAGTCTGCTTGCTCTTCTCTGGCTGGACGTAGGGGAGAGTCTGTTTGCTCTTCCCTGGCTGGACGTAGGGGAGAGTCTGCTTGCTCTTCCCTGGCTGGACGTAGGGGAGAGTCTGCTTGCTCTCCTCTGGCTGGACGTAGGGGAGAGTCTGTTTGCTCTTCTCTGGCTGGACGTAGGGGAGAGTCTGTTTGCTCTTCCCTGGCTGGACGTAGGGGAGTGTCTGATTGCTCTTCCCTTGCTGGACGTAGGGGAGAGTCTGTTTGCTCTTCCCTGGCTGGACGTAGGGGAGTGTCTGTTTGCTCTTCCCTGGTTGGACGTAGGGGAGTGTCTGTTTGCTCTTCTCTGGCTGGATGTAGGGGAGAGTCTGTTTGGTCTTCAGAAGTTCGCTGAACCTTCGCTTGAAGGCCATGATTTTCCTCTTTCAAACAGCTTTTTAAATCATGAAGATTTCCCAGGATTTCCCAATGAGCACTGCTCCTTTTCTTCTTTTGTGTTCTCACTGCACATAGAAGACTCTGAACTTCACCTTTCAGACTGCCAGTCTTTGTGGGGTCCTGGTCCTTCCTTGATTCAAGGTGGGCCAACTCAGCAGTGAAGGTCTCTGTCTCCTGAGATGCAGTAGAAACTCGTCTCCTCAAACATCCATTTTCTGCCTCTCTCTCCTCACTCTGGGACCTCAGCTGTTCAAGAGTCGTCTTCTTCTCAGTGAGTTCTTCCCTCATTTTGTTCTTCTCTGCCTGGATGGAGTTGAGCTCACACTTGAGGTCACACTTCTCCTTGTAAACTATCTTCACCTCATGCTGAAGACTGTGGACTTGTGTGTTCAGGTCTCTGATCTGAGTCTGGTTCTCCTCCCTCACAGATTCAAGGTTGCCCACCATGGCAGACATGTTCTCTACCAGCTGATATGCAATGATCTTCTCTTGTCCAAGACTAGAAACCTGTCCCCACAAATTCTGGTTTTCTGTCCATCTCTTGTCACACAGAGACTGAAGCTGATCAAGAGCACTTTTCTTCTCAGTCAGGTCTTCCTCAAGACATTTCATCTCCACCTGTTCACTCTCCCTCAGAGACTGAACGTGGGTCAGCTCTTTTCTGAGCTCATTGTTCTCTCCATCAACCCTCCTCCCCTCACACTGAAGACTGTGGACTGTTGCGATCAGATCTTCTATCTGAGTCTGGTTCTTGTCCTGGTCCATTTTGAGGTTGGCCACCACAGCAGTGAGGTTCTGGAGCTCCTGGATTGCTCTTTTATTCTCACTTTCAAGAGTAGAAACTTGTTCCCTCAAATTCTGGTTTTCTGCCTGTGTGTTGTCACACAGAGACTGAAGCTGCTCAAGGGGAGCTTTCTTCTCAGTCAGGTCCTCCTGCTCTGTCAGCCTTAGAGATGAAGGAGCAGGATCACATTGACCAGCATCATTCAGTGGATAAATCCAGCTCCTACTGAGATCCACCAGATCTCTGAATGCTCCAACGATACAATCCAATGGAGTCATAGCCTTCTGTCCTGGGTTGATCTGAAGATCTTGAGCCAGACTAAATCACCTGGAACTGTGAAGTGTTTAAAGACCAAAACTGCCCCATAAATGTGGAGTCTGGGTTCTTTTCTATAATGTGATGGCAGTGACAGTCCTGCAGAGTGACATCACTGACATGACTGATGACTTCAGTCACATGACTGGATGACTTCAGTCACATGACTGGAGGACAGTGTAGATGCCAATGTAGAGGTTGGGGAAATAGTCTCTGAGAATCCAGCTTGAAGCCACGCCCTCCTTGTTCTTCAAAAACCCAAACAGCGACCATCAGTCTCCCTCAAATCCTGTACTTGGTTCAGTGTTGCTGTTCCATTTTGCAGCAGCAGGTGTCGCTGTGATACCAGGTTCAGTTCAAGATTCCCAACTCCAGCTCATGTTGGTGACCTCAGTGGCAGGTAAAATGGTGCTTCAGTGGATCATGTGATCAACTCATGTGTGTCCTCACTGTTCCACAGGTCTGTCAAATGTTCTGCAAAATAGTTGGACCCAGCAGAGCTGCTAGATTAGGAGTTGATGGAGTCGTTGCAGATACCAGGGTCCAAAGTCCAGCTTGAACCTGGTTTGTGCAGTTCTTTGTCAAGCTAGCAGCCATTCTTTTCACTGCCAAGCTAAAGTGACTTCTGTCAACAAAGGTCAACATACAAAAGGATATTTCTACTGGCAGTTCAAGATTTTGATCAAACTCCTTTTTCAGAGCTGGAACCTTCCTCTTGTGTCAGCTTTCTGTTCCCATCTCTATGTTAACGGTCAGTTTTGATCCACGTCTTCAATCAGCTGTAAAATAAACTAAAACAATTTTCTATCCTCCAAGTTGTTTCCATCTCTTGTTTCCTTGTTAGGCTTCCTTATCCATGGAAATATTGGTTTGAATATTTAGTTGTGGGCCTCTGGACCTTTTTTTAGTCACTAAACCCTCAATTTCAGTTTAAAAAATGGTAAAATGAACCTCAAGAAAATCCTAGAAATGAACCAAAGGTTGTTGTGTTTCCTGACCGTTACTGAGGGTGTTAGAACACATCTCTGACATGGACTGGTTTGATTTAGTATTCATTTTAATATCATTCACTATTGGAACATCCATGGTGTTATGGGTCAGTTTAGACCCTCATAAATTTATTTCAAGAAAAAGGCAAAAAAGTCTTTTTTTCAGCAACAGAACTTTCATACAAACACAAAATGAAAAGCAGAACAAGCCAGAACCCAAAATATGGATTTGGAAGGTCAACAAACAACAACCAGTCAAGCAAATCAAACCAACAGAAACCACTGACTGGTTCAAAACCAGTAAAAAACAAAAACAGAGGAAAAGTCTCTGTGTGTAAGAACATGCATGTGTGTGTGTGTGTGTGTGTGTGTGTGTGTGTGTGTGTGTGTGTGTGTGTGTGTCAAAAACTGACCCACTTCTTTTGCCAACATGAGCCCACAGTGGTGGTGTCTCTAAAGAGGTGGAGCTCTGTCCTTCACCTGCTAGGTTCCAGCAGGCAGCTCAGGTCTAGTTCTCTTCTCTGTGCCACCATGATGAGTTTCCTCTGAGAAGTTCTTGTCCAAGGTCCCAGCTGGTAAAACCACTGTCACCAGTGATACTGGGACCCTGCAGTCCAGTGGTCTTATCAGGACCACACTGGACCTGCCGTCTTTGTTTGTTGTGTTGTTGTGCAGGTCGATGGGAGAACGAGGCTGATGAGAGTCCCTGAAGCTCCCATGACTGGGAGAGGAGCTGCTGGCAGTGTTGCTGACAGTGCACTTCTGACTTCAGGTTTGGCTCTGATTGTTGCTTTATCATCTTATTTTGATAACTGGTCCAGACAGACCCTCACTATTTGATCATTCAGTGAACAACATTTGTTGGTTTGATTTGGTTGAACTAGAGGTTCTTGACAAAGTCAGAAAGCCTTGATGCAGTCAACAAATTGATGTGGTTCTTTGATGCATTTAAAACCTCCAACAAGTCACACAGGAGGAAGGTTAAATCATGTGACCATCATCATAACAGCTGTTGACCTTGTTTAACTAGTTGGTGGTGCTAAATATTGCCAGCTTGCTAACATTAACTAGCTAACATTGCTGGCTAGCGAATATTATTTTCTAACTTCAGGCCTAAATTTTGGATTGATTGTTAAAATTGCTCACCTCACCTTTGTAACACCACGTTTTGTCTTGATGATGTCATTGTCACTGCCTTTCTGATTCTAAAATATAAATGCATCCAAGAATAAAAATGTTAAACTGCCCCTCCATGGAAACATCATATTTAATATATTGCAATATTCTTTTCCAGTGTACTACACTATATTTTTGTTTTATCAGAGACTTTAATGTCTGTCTTTGATGTCTAAACTCTGACTCTCCTGTTATTGGTGCTGACTGAATTCTACCCCCTGACAGACTGGGAAGGCTCATATTGGTGATGTCATCATAAATATATGAAGGTCTTGTTTCAAAGTAACTTGTTATTTTGTTCTTGGTTGTCATGGTGACTCGTGGTATCGGGGCTCCTTTGATGATGTCATTTTGTCGTGGATGTGCACGTGTGACACTCAAGGTGAACACACTCACAGCTGATTGGACCAACTCAGATCAGCTGTTCTGAACCTGATACTCAGAGTTTCCATCTCAGTGTCAACTCAGGAGTGACTGAGGAGAAGAGTTTCAGAACAACCACAGTTGGGGGACTTCCATCCAGCAGCCATTTTCTATCCCTGTAAGGAGTTCAGGGATCTGGAGCTGCTGGGTTCAGGTGGATCCAGAACACAAGATGGAGGTCAGTCAGGACCCCAGAAGGAGACCAGCATCTGGAAGGTGGAGATGCTTTAATCTGACACTGTTTTGTCAACAGTTCTGAAATCAGAACAACAATAAACAGTAGTATTTCCACCTGCTGCTCCTGCATGTATTCAAGTGAACAGGAACACAGATTCATGCTCAACTTCTCCTGTGTGTTCATCCACAGCCACTAAACAACAACAACCAAACAAAGGGGGTTTGCTAGCGTGGCTGCTGAGGTAGAGAGGCTCTGTTTAAATTGGGTCCTTTTACCATTTTTTCCCCGGCTTCTTCAAGCAGTGCTGTCGTCACTTCCTGTGACCATGGGAGGGAAGGGGTCCCCCTTCAGAATAAGTTTGAAATCATTGTTACTTCCTCTTCAACATGCCTTTAGCAGACCAACTCACTGACTAGCTCAGTGAGGTAGTGTGGCTGAGTGGTCTAAGGTGCTGGATTTAGGCTCCAGTCTCTGAGGAGGTGTGGGTTCAAATCCCACCACTGCTGTCATGTCCCAGGTCTCTGGAGAGGTGTGGCAGGTCTCTCCCAGCCTCTCTGAGCTGGAGGTGTTGGCTGCTTTTATCACTCTGGGAAGAAAATGTCCTGAACTTGAGGTGTTCTCCTCATCTTGAACTCTCCAAAACAACAATGTGCAGTAACGCTGAGCTGCCTTCAAGCCAACAACATGGGCACAGTGTACCCAGAGCCACAGGCTCCTCCCAGTATATGCAGCACTGCCAGTGACCTCTGCTCCAGTGTAACGGAGACTCTCCAAACTGAAGCTGATCCAGGACCAGCTCAGGAGGAGCCATGGAGCAGACAGGCTCTCTGATTTAATGCTGCTGTCTATTGAGAGGAACATCCCAGTTGACTCCAACAAGGCTGCTGATGTCTTCAAACCCAGGACCAGAAGAAGAACCCTCCTCTGAGTCCACAGACCTGAGCACCGCTGCTCTGACTACCAGGTTACCTCCTGGTTATCAGGGTGAAGTCATGGTGAGGTGGTCAGTTGTTCCTTGGGTTTTATTCCAGAGGCCTGGGAGTTAAACACAGAATTAAATCATTTTAATTCTTTACTTGAAGTTTCACTCTATTTCCTGGAAATGTTTGACAACTTCCTCCATGCTGGTGCCCCATCACACACAACAGGTGCACTTGTCCTCTTTTCACCTCTGACCCTCAAACATTCCACCAGTGAACGTCCAGAAATTGAAGCATCAACAGTTCAGCAACAATGAATTCTTCAAATCACCTCTGAAATAAGAGATGAATCTTTACCTGCTGAGGCTTCAGAGCCAAATTGTGAACCTTCAACTCTCACATTCCTGTTCTTGTCTCAGTCCTGCTCTCCTAAATCAAGACCTGTTCAATAGATGGTAGAGCAGAGAGGAGCAGAGGAAGAGAGCTGGGACCAGAACCAGAGGTTGATGGATCAAAACTGTCCTCTGCTAAAAGAAAGGAGCCAAATAAACCTGGTTGTTTTGAAATGTGGATCTGATAAAAAGAGGTGGAAATCAGAATTCAAACCATTGAGAGAGTTAATAACATTCTACTTTACCACTGAAGCAAAAGTAGACTTCAGAAGGTTTTAGTGATTCAACATAGCAGCTAAGTTTCCATTTCTATACTGATTGTCTGCAATGGTTCGTGGGGGTGGAGCCTATCACAGCTGACATCAGGTGAGGAGGGGGTTCACCCTTGATGGGTCGCCAGTCCATCCCAGGACCAACACACACAGACAGACAACCATTCACACTCACAGTCATTTAGAGTGTTCAGGTAACCACTACCCTCTTGATGTCTTTGGACTGTGGGAGGAAGCTGGAGTACCAGAGAGAACCCACACAGAGACAGGGAGAACCTGCAGGAGGGGTGGAGATCGATGAGTCCTGGAGACGTTCAATAATGTCCACAAATTTGGCACCTGGGAGTTCAACAGACCTGATGATTGAACCACCAATCACAAGGATTTCAGCCTCCATTGTAAACAGAGAGTTTAGATGAGAGAGAACCTGCTGTCAGCCTCACCAGTCAGGGCAGTGGCAGAGGCAGCAGAGTTGAATGAAGCAGGACCACCTGGCAGGTCTCAGCTGGAGGTGATGTGTCTTCTTGCATGAAAACATACAATGCAGGCTTTGGAACAGAAACCTCATCTGCACAATTAGAAAGGACCTGTTCCTGAACCACAGGCTCATCAGTCCTGCTAAGATCACGGGCGCTGCTGAGACACTGTTGGAGACACTGTTGGAGACACTGGCGCAACCAGGGGTGGCACCAAGAGCGACTGGTGACTATTGGAAAGTACACAGGTAGGTGACCACTGCTGGAACATTCATGCTGAACAAGCAGGATCTCAAACATTGGTATTCTACTTAGGTGGCGCTACAGAGTTGGATGTACTTTTTTGACTACTCTGACTTTGCCTACATGCAGGAATGCTGCCCAGGCCTGTGCACTGCTAATGGGACTGATGGGTGCCCTCAACCTTGCATGCCCCCCACGACTGTGCTACACTTCTGAAGTGTTTCAAAAACTTCTCTTGGATCTGGATGGACTTCAACTGTCCCCCAAAGTCCACGCATTAAAGGTGAAATTGTCTTGAATGAAGATTTGAAGTGACAAACTTCACAATGCCAAACCGATGAGGTCAGGTTTGAATGGACGATGTTGCAGTTGAACAAGATTTGAAAGCACTTTGATGAAGCGTTTCAGGAGTTCTTGTCACGCTCACTGACTGTTACACACTTACGCTCACACACTCTCACACACTCACTTTACAGATGTGCGGTACACACACGGTGAAGAGGTTTTTGCTAAGAACATTTTTGTTTTGTTTTTTTAACAACATTTTTTTTTGTTTTTTTAAGAACATTTTTTTTTGTTTTTTTAAGAACATTTTGGTTAGTTTTTTCCTGAACGTACTTGTAACACATTGATTCTTAAAAATAAATATGTATTTGTACTTTGACTACTCTAAATTGACCGTAGGTATGAATGTGAGTGTGAATAGTTGTTCGTTTCTCTATGTTGGCCCACCGATGGACTGGCGACCTGTTCAGGGTTCAGCCCGTTGACGCTGGGATAGGCTCCACCCCCCCGTGACCCTTAATGTGTAGGAATGAGCGGAAGACAATGGATTGATGGATGTATTTATTTGTACTGTATTTTCGTTGTGTGATCCTCTTCCTGAGCCTGTCTACCTGGACAGTGAGGACCAACAGGACATCCTTGGTGCCTTTCTGAAGGCAGTACTTCATAGAACACCAACACAACTGAGCTTGACGGATGAAGTGCAGTTCATCTTTGGTGTTCTAGTTCCTGAGTGAGGCCTCACCATGGATATATTTTACAGAGTTTGTCCTTGCAGGAGTCAGTGACTTAATAGAGTCTAACAAAGGGTTGAACCTGAATGAGACAGTCACCCTTCAACATGGGGCCATGGCAGAGTGAACCAAGAACACTACAATGGGGGTGAGAGTGGAGCCATGATGGACTCACAGTTCATCACCTCCACCATCATGTGGACCACCTGATCACCTCTCCCTCAACCTCTAAATAACAACAACATCCAACAACAGAGACTATAGACAATGACTCAAGAACACAGGACTCTGTGGTCTCAGCTTGAGATGCAGAGGGTCCACCAAGACCACCAGACACCTCAGCCCCCTAAAGACAGTCCACCCCCAGGATCCTGCCCCCCTCTGCTCCAACTCAGCCCTCCATTCATCACGTGACTTTCGCTACATCCAAATTGTCAAGTACCAACCTACGTCCTCCTGCTACGACCTACAGCTACAGCCTCCTGCTACAACCTAAACATGGCGGCACCACTCAGACACCCTAGAAGATTGGTGGTGAAGCACAACCTCTGCTGGCAGAGCACAGATACCGCAATTAGGTAGACAGCACCAACGAAAGCCCCACCTGCTGGCCTGACTGTGGTACTGCACTCCACTCTGAACGCACCCTTCATTCATTCTCTATTATTAAGCACGTTAACGCACCTGTACAGGTGTGTTCACATTATATACATATTATATATTTATTCTTGGCCGTTTTTGATGAACTTGGGCGGTACTCTGGTGCAGGGATGAGGTCATGGAGCTGATCTGGGAGCAGTCCTGATGTTAAATGCTGTGATGAAGGACAGTGTGGAGGAAAAATGAGTCAAATTTAAATTGTCAACAGTTTAACATTGTTGGCAGGACTCCAACCTGAGCAGGGAGACCCCAATGGATTTCTAGTCCATCGCCTTCACCACTCGGCCACAACGACCACATTCACACACTTTTGTAGGAGACTGAAATTAGACAATGAAAGTTCATGTCAGCACAGTCAAACATTTTTTGTCCTCTCTCAAAGACAAACTATTTGTGTGTGTGTGTGTGTGTGTGTGTGTGTGTGTGTCAGTGTTGTGACTGAGCGGTGAAGAAGACGACCTTCTGACTCCATTTTCTTTGTTGCTCTTCTATCAGTTCCTCAGTTTCACTCATCAAGTGAAGCAGCTTTGACAGGTTTACTTCTCTGTGTGCTCACAACTTTGGTCTTTAAACTCCTGACAAACTCACCACGTCACACATTTGGTGAATTAAAGCAACAAATAATGACATCATGATGATTCAGGTTAGGGGAGCACGGCCTGGAGGCAGAGTGGCCGTCTAGCAGAGTTGCTGGTTCAGTTCTCACTTCAGCTGGTGACCATGTTGAAGTGTCCTTGAGCAAGACACTGAGCCCCTCATTGCCCCTGATGACCAGCATCCAAGACCAACAAGCTTCTGATTGGCTCTGATTCTCTGAGCCAAAGTCCAACACAGGAAACAGAAACTCTTGAGGTTGTCTCACATTTTTTAAAGAAACTCAGCACAGGACAGTGATAGGAGGCTTGTTTCCTTGATGTGGGCTTCACCTCCTTGACCTAAACTGGTCAGCATCAGCTGGTGTTCACTCTGATGATGTAGCGATGGTCTGGATTCTTCCCTCTGGAGCACCAAGCTGCTGGGAAGAAGCCTGATGATGTCAGAGTTGTGTTCAGTGGCTCCTGCTGGGTCCATTTCTGACAAATGGGCTCCAAAGAGTTCAGCTGTTTCAAAGGTCAGGGTTGCTGTTAGCAGATGAGGTGGCCGAGTGGTTAAGGCGATGGACTGCTAATCTATTGTGCTCTGCAGGCGTGGGTTCCAATCCCATCCGTATCGCAGGAGACTTTGGTTTCTACTCCTAGATTATGGAAAGACTCTGAACTGTGAGGCTTTCAACTGACACAGATACCAGTTGAGTCAACTTCCCTTTCACATCCTGACCAAAACAACTCTGACACCCAGAGCTCACATGTGTCAATCACCTCTGGAGAAGGTCCCGCCCCCTTAGAGCCATAAATCCTCCCATCAGTGAAGAAAACTGAAGACGCCTCTTGGATGAGAGCTGAAGCGTCTTCTAGAAACCTGAAATAGTCCACTTGGAACGTTTAAATAATTCTACAATCCTACAGTTTCACTGAGCTTTTGTCCAAAGCCATGTTCATGTATCACATGTATATAATATATATGTGACACTCTTTCATCTACTCATTAACCAAAAATACAGTCTAATTCCAGTAAATTTGTGCAGAAGAAAACGTTATTTGTGCTGCTTCTTTATTCATTTATTTAGTTTAGTTAGTATTTTTTAATGTGTTTTCTTTCAAGTCACATTTTGTCCATTAACTTCATAATCAGAGTCGCCATCTCATCACATGACTAAAGTCTGGGTTCTGTATTGGTGGTAAAATATCCTTCCATGCCCCTCACTAGTTTGCACACAGAAAAGCATATTTTACTGGTTTCAGATCTCTTAGCTTGTTCTCTCTCTTAAACCAGCTGAGGCAGCTTTCATTGTGTGATTTATTTGAAATATAAACATGGAACAGAACCATTGGAATCAGATGTCAGGACATTTGAAGGAATGTCAATCTCCTGTTGAAATGTTGCAGTGTGCAGCTGAGGCTCTCTGGCAGTGGCACCAGGAGCCACAATGGCAGAACCTGGACCCTCCTGGAGGAGAACCACAGGTGAGGGCCTTCTTGGCTCCAGATTGATGGAAATCAAGTGTCTGAGGCTGTTAGCAGCCATGAAGTTGATCTGGTTGGCACTGGTATTTGTTCTTGCTGCAGCTCAGGAGTGATTCAGGAGAAGAGTTTCAGAACAGCCCAGGTTGGGGACTGGAATTTTAAAATTTCCCCTGGAACCAAACAACCTTGGGAGGTAAAACCTCCAATCCTAGCCACTCAGATGCAGCAACAGAAGAAGCTGTCATCCACCCTGACAGTCAGAGCATCAAGTCAAGAAAACATCACCATCTTGTAGTTCCAAACCTCCACCTGTCAGATTCAGCTACTTCTTATTGTGGGACTTTAAACTTGAACACCATGGAATTTGGACAAGGAGTTTTCCTTCCAGTCCAAACATCATCGTCCAGCCTCCAACCAGAGGTCCATCAGTTATCATGGAGCCACAGGTGGAGTCTGGATTCTTTTCTGGAATGAGACGGCAATGAGAGTCCTGCCAAGTGACATCACTGACATGAATGGATGACTTCAGTCACGTGACTGGAGGACACCCAGATAGCAAAGGTCCACTCATGTGTGTCCTCACTGCTCCACAGGTCTGTCAAATGTTCTGTAAAATAGTTGGACCCAGCAGAGCTGCTAGATTAGGAGTTGATGGAGTCGTTGCAGATACCAGGGTCCAAAGTCCAGCTTGAACCTGGTTTGTGCAGTTCTTTGTCAAGCTAGCAGCCATTCTCTTCACTGCCAAGCTAAAGTGACTTCTGTCAACAAAGGTCAACATATACAAGGATATTTCTACTGGCAGTTCAAGATTTTGATCAAACTCCTTTTTTAGAGCTGGAACCTTCCTCTTGTGTCAGCTTTCTGTTCCCATCTCCATGGTAACGGTCAGTTTTGACCCACGTCTTCAATCAGCTGTCAAATAAACTAAAACAGTTTTCTATCCTCCAAGTTGTTTCCATCTCTTGGTGACCTTGTTAGGCTTCCTTATCCATGGAAATATTGGTTTGAAGATTTAGTTGTGGGCCTCTGGACCTTTTTTTAGTCACTAAACTCTGGATTTATTTTTTCAGCAACAGAACTTTAATACAAACACAAAATGAAAAGCAGAACAAGCCAGAACCCAAAATATGGATTTGCAAGGTCAACAAACAACAACCAGTCAAGCAAACCAAACCAACAGAAACCAACTACAAATTGTTTGAGTCATGACAAAGTCCAGGACCCACTTTTCACCCTACAATGTAAACCAATGGGAGGCTGTCTCCTCAGACACACATAGCCTCAAACTGACGCTTCTCTCGTCTACACTGTAACTCTCTCCACTTCACAAATAACTTCACTACATTCCTGACAAAAATGCCTACTAAAATATGTTACATTCAACTTTTGACCACAATCTGGGGATTGATGAGCCTTTTTCAAACAACAAACTCTCCAAAAATCCTCTCTCCTCTCCACTCTGACAGAGAGCAGCGGGGGAGGGGCTCTTAGAAGCTCAGCTCTGATTCTCACTTGGTGTCACACTGAGGCTTCTACCTCCTAAACTACAAGTCCCACCGCTCTCATAAAATACATCCTTGGATTCAGGACGACTCCTGCTACTTTTCTGCAGTGGACAGAAGGAGGCTCAGGCCCTAACAACACTGCCTCCAGCTTTAATTAAGACCTCAGTTTTGTTCTCTGCCTCCATGACAGGTTAATGGACATCAACTGGTCCTGAGTCACCAGGAGACACGGCGATGTCCAGCTGAGTGACATCAGCAGGACTGTGGAGGTTTATACTGAGTCTCCTGATGACAAGTGGCAGTACAGAGATATTAAAGAGGGTCTGAGCTAAAACTGAACCTTGGGGAACTTCAACCTTTGATCTCAGAGTTCTATTTTTAATCTTAGAATTCTTTCTTTGATCTCTCCTTGATTTCTCAATGATTTCTTTGTGGACTCCAATTGTCTCTGATCTCTCAGTGAGACAAAGACAGAGCAGCTCCAACCTCAGCCTCCAGGAGGCCCTGATCCTCCAGTGGTCAGTCCTCTGTGTTGTGGCTGCAGCAACCCTGGTTTGAATCAGGGTCCCAGCAGCAACATTCCTACTGACTAGTGTTTGTTGTTCAACTGGACAGTTTGTCTGGTGAAGCTCTCTCAGACACTCCTTTCTTCATCCTCCCTTCAGGCTCAGCAGCATCAGAGTCAATGTGTCTGACTAGGATCAGAACCCTCAACCTGGAGGCTGTGGTGCAATGAGAACACATCTGACAACCAATCAGAGGAGGGTCTGTTTGACTCCTGAAAACTCCATGAAAGCCTGAGAGGAACTTGTTCTTCATCTCCAAATTCCCTCCCTGCACGTTGTCTCTGCAGAAATCATTCAAGTCCAAGTTGAACCTTAGACTAAAAGCTCCCAGTAGGTGATGCAGGCTTCACCTCACTCCTGGTTCTGGAACCTCACCAGTTCTTGCTCTCTCACCACTTGGATCTCATGTTCCTGACATCTCTGAGCTTGTTTCCTATCCACCTGTCTCATGTTGATGAGGTCATCCAGCCTGATGATCTCTATGGTTCTCCTTTGAGTGGTTCCCTCTGGGAGAGTTCTCTCTCTGTAACTTGTGTGTGTGTTTGCTCGTATCCTGTTTCTCCTTGACAGCACTTTAGTGTTTTTACCACTGGTGTCTCATCTGTGGTTCACCTTTTATTTGACTTCTTTGTCAAAGATGAAGGTGTTTGTGGTCATTCATCAATCATGTGATGGCTCATGTGACTGTGAGTCTGATGGAGAGCTTGTAGCGTCTCTCACTCTGATCAGTTCAGGCTATTGAAGCTACTCAGATGTTGCCTGACTAGCTCAGTCGGTAGAGCATGAGACTCTTAATCTCAGGGTCGTGGGTTCAAGCCCCACGTTGGGCGTTCATCTTGAACATCCCTGCTTGTCCTCTCACTTTCTGCAGCTGTGGGGCTTTGATTGGGAATTGTAAGAAAAATCACTGAATGAACAACACAAACACAGACTGTGTCTGAAGGTCCACACCTGCACCCGACTCAGAATGAAAAAACCAGTGTGGACTCAATTGTATCCACTGTCAATTCTGATTCTGGAGAAATTTCTTCATATGTATTGATGGGCGCGAGCCAAGCAGAAATTTCCCACAATGCCATAGTGTTTGGTCAGTGTTGAGCAGGCGTCAGTCTGACAATGATCTCATATTATTGTGTCATCACCTGACCAGACCCAAAAGTAGGCTCAGGTATCAGTTTCTTCTCAATGCTAATGTCTGCTAGCTTAGTCTGCTACTTTGATGGCTCTGCCTGCTCAAAGGTCCAGACCCCTGGATGTGGTGGTTCCTACCTGAACGTAGATTCTGTCAGCTCATGTTGTTAAATCAACTCACCAGGAACACCAGTAGATTTCAATGGACTGACAATGAGTCTCATTTAATGGGTGTCTCGTCCAACGAGAAACACTCAGTCTCAGGTTGAAGCTCATCAATGAGGTCTTGTGGATCAGTGGCTTGCATGAATGAATGAGTTGGAAGACTTCTTGGAAATTAAAGAGGATTTAATACAATTAAGAAAACCCTTAAGACAGAGTGATAATTCCAGCAGAGTAATTAAGGCCCATATTGAGTAGCAGGTATGAATTAGCCTGGATTTATCTGAGCTTCAAGTAGACGGCTAAGAGGCAGGTGGAAAGGTGTGTAGGATGAACGATGGTGACCTCCAACCAAATGAAGAGGACTGAGTGGAGGCTGACCAGCTCTACGGAGTCAGGCGGAGTTTGGCAGCGAGACAGGAGCCCAGGCCTGAATCGGTGTGTGGCAGCACAGACAGCTGTGAGCTGTCATGCCTAATTGGCAATTGCACAGCCAACCACCGGAGGCGCCCTCACTCATAAGAGGGGCGATTCCCTCCCTGCCCCATCTCTCTCTCTGTCTCTCTCTCGCTGCTCCTGACGGGTGACGTCATTTCCGCGCCGGATGTTTTGCTTCGGACAGGTAACGCGGCTTGTCTGCTCACCTGCTGCTCTTGGCTCACGTAGCACTGAGCTAATGATTGTGTCTTGTGCTGCAGAGCAGCCGATTTGGTAATGAGAGTCCTGTCAAGTGACATCACTGACATGAATGGATGACTTCAGTCACGTGACTGGATGACTTCAGTCACATGACCCAAACAGCGACCATCAGTCTCCTTCCAATCCTGTACTTGGGTAAACAACAAAAACAGAGTAAAAGTCTCTGGCAACATATTTGTTTCCTGTAGGGTTTCTTCATGTATGTGTGGTGTACCTGCTTTCCCAGAGGACTGCCATCTTTGTTCTGTGGGCTGACATGTTTTAGTGTCAGCACAGGTCATAGCGCTGAGACTGAACTCTCATTCTCCTCCAAGTAGTATTTCCACCTCACACTCCTGCAGATATTCAAGTGAACAGGGAACACAAATTTATGCTCAACTTCTCCTGTGTATTCATCCACAGTCACTAAACAACAACCAAACCAAACAAAAGAGGTTTGCTAGCGTGGCGATCAGCTGTAGTTCACCATCTTATCCAGGTCACATGACTCAGGATTAGCGTGGCCGTCTGGCAACCAAAGGGTGGCTGGTTTGATCCTCACTTTCTCCAGTGACCATGTCAAAGTGTCCTTGAGTGAGATACTGAACCCCTAAATACTTCTGATGAGTAGGTTGGCTCCTTGCATGGCAGCCTTCAGCATCAGTGTGTGAGTGTGTGAATGAGAGGACATTGTTCAGCTCCTTGAGTGCTGCTGAGGTAGAAAGGCTCTGTACAAACTGAGTCCTTTTACCATTTCTTTCCTGCCTCTAGCAGCGCTGTCGTCACTTCCTGTGACCGTGGGAGGAAAGGGGTCCCCCTTCAGAATCAGTTTGATATCATTGTTACTTCCTCTTCAACATGCCTTTAGCAGACCAACTCAGAGAACAGCACAGTGAGGTAGTGTGGCCGAGTGGTCTAAGGCGCTGGATTAAGGCTCCAGTCTCTGAGGAGGTGTGGGTTCAAATCCCACCACTGCCATCATGTCCCAGGTCACAGGAGAGGTGTGGCAGGTCTCTCGCAGCCTTTCCTTTCACTTCCACAGGTATCTTCAAACCTGTGTGTCCTGAAAACTCTCCAGCTGGTCCAGAACACTGCTGCCCGTGTGTTGACTAGAACTGGTAGAAGAGACCATGTCTCTCCTGTACTGGCTTCTCTGCATGGCTCCCTGTCACATTCAGAATAGAATTCTAAATTCTCCTTCTACCATCAAAGTCCTCAACAGTCAGGCTCCTTCCTACCTGACAGAGCTCCTTGTCCCCTATTATCCAGCTAGAACCCTTCGCTCCCAGGATGCAGGGTTACTGTTGGTTCCTAGAGTTCTAGAAGTAGAATGGAGCCAGAGCCTTCAGCTATCAGGCTCCCCTCCTGTGGAACCGTCTCCCAGTTTCAGTGCTCACAGTGGTCCTCAGTGAGCTCAGGGAGCTTGTGAGGATAACCAGACACTAGAGGGAACATTGGCTGGAGCTCAGTATCTCCTGATGTACATGGCAGGGCAGCTGCTGCTGATGTCATCAAAATGAGCCCTGGAATCACAAGGTTTGCTGTGACGAGAGGCAGTGACATCAAGACATGTTTGGAGCTGTTTATGGTTGATGGTTCTGTTCATGCCACTGTCACTAAAAAGAGTCAGCATTGCTGTGACAAACCTCAAAGGAAAAAAAGTCCATGGTGACAAGTGGAAAGACATTGATGAGGGACACCTGGATGCTTCTGTTGGTGTTCTTCTTCTTCCTGGAGTGTTCAGATCCTGCAGTGAGGCCACTGATCGTCTCTGGGACGCATCGACAGGCAGAAATATTTTCCGGGCCACAAGGCCACTTCAGAACTTTCAACGAACATCAAGAGTCCTCAGATTTGACGACAGAGACACCGGAGCAAGAACTGACAAGCTTGCCCCCATTGGGGATGTCTGGGAAAGATGGGTGCAGCTCCTTGCACCAACATTCATCCCAGGGCCAGAGGTGAGAGTGGATGAACGTCTTGTCCCTTTCTGAGGAAAATGCCCCTTCCAGCAGTCCATGCCCAGTCACCAGGAAGGACGGCAGAGCAGAGTTTGTGTTCTGGCTTGTTCTGCTTTTCATTTAGTGTTTATATTAAAGTTCTGTTGCTGAAAAAAAGACTTTTATGCCAAACCCAAAGGTTCATTTTATCATTTTTTTAATTGAAATCGAGGGTTTACTGACTAAAAAAAGGTCCAGAGGCCCACAACAAAATATTCAAACCAATATTTCCATGGATAAGGAAGCCTACCAAGGAAACCAAGAGATGGAAACAACTTGGATGATAGAAAATTGTTTTTAGTGAATTTTACAGCTGATTGAAGATGTGGGTCAAAACTGACCGTTACCATAGAGATGGGAACAGAAAACTCAAATGGAAGCTCAAAAGGGGACTTAGCTCCAATGGTAGAGTGCTAGCTTAGCATGTGGGAGGTAGAGGGATCCATGCCCTCATTCTCAGAATACTTCAGCTTGGTCTGTTGATCAGAGGAGCTGCTGGGTGATGAATGCTGATGTTTGTCCACTGGTGTGATAAAGTGTCCCCTGTTACTGAGATGAGGATGAACACCTGCTCAGGTCAAAGCTGCAATCAAACCAGGGACTCTGAACCTCCCACACAGTGAAGGAGTTTGTCCTGCAGGTTGATGGACGCTTATTAAGTTCTATCTTTGATCAAATATAAGAAATGTAAAATAATTCAACATTGATTGCATTTCCCTCCTTTCTTTGGTGCCCTCAGACTTTCTGAGAACTGTAGGAGGAACTGCCCACTATTCTGTGTTTCTTCTGCTCAGTGGAGGAAGGAACGAAGGACCGGAGCTCTAAGATTTTCAGTTCCTACATCAGTGAACAGACTTTCTGTGCTGCAAGGAACCAAAGCTACTAAGGAGGATTACAGAGTTTGAGAGTCAGTGACTTAATAGAGTCAAACAAAGGGTTGAACCTGAATGAGACAGTTTCCCTTCAACATGGGGCCATGGCGGAGTGAACCAAGAACACTACAATGGGGGTGAGAGTGGAGGCATGATGGATTCACAGTTCATCACCTCCACCATCATGTGGACCACCTGATCACCTCTCCTTCAACCTCTAAATAACTCATTCCCTGACCGGGAATCGAACCCGGGCTGCGGCGGTGAGAGCACCAAATCCTAACCACTAGACCAGGGACCACACTGAGCTCTCCAACAACAGAGACTATAGACAATGACTCAAGAACACAGGACTCTGTTGTCTCAGCTTGAGATGCAGAGGGTCCACCAAGACCACCAGACACCTCAGCCTCCTAAAGACAGTCCACCCCAAGGATCCTGTCCCCCTCTGCTCCAACTCAGCCCTCCATTCATAACTGACTTTGTCTCAGTCTCTTCCCAATGCCAGTCACTGAAACACTGACAATGTGATGGGGGCTTCCTGTCTTTATTACATTTTCTTCAAAGGATCCCGTGTGTCTTCTTTCTCTCTGTCTGTACTGGAGTGTGGTACCAGGCCCAGCTTGAACGGGTGACTGTGTCTGAGTGGGTCGAGGCTGGGCTGCAGGTATTGGGAGGTTTGAACCCATCTGTGAGGCTCCAGGTGGAGCGATCACCTGTGAGGGTCCAGGGACAGCAGGAAGCTGCACAGATGGTAAAGACATGGAGGGGAGACAGGTGGTGCTGGAGCAGTGACAGGAAGTGTCTGGCATTTTGGTTCATCCTGTGAGATGACGTGAGGTTGTGGTTTTGCCTCCAGCCTCACCTCCTCATCAGTGTTCAAAAGGTTCAAAGGTGAAAAAATGGGATTCAACCAAACAGCTGGAATGAAGAGTTGGTAACACTTGCAGAGCTGCAGGGAGCTGGACAGGTCTCACCATGGGGGGATTTGTCCCACAGATCCTGCTGAAGTGGCTCCTCCTCCTGAGACCTGCAATGCTGGCTGGACCTTTGGAAAAAGAACACAACAAATCTTCATAAACATTTACTTCAGCAGGAACACACAAGAAGGTGGGACTGGTTCCTTTTTCATGTTCACTATTTTGTCGTCTTGGTTCATGTTTTGGTTGTCAAAGTTAATTCTGAATATTTGTGGAAAGTTCGCCTGCCTTTACTTGTACCAATACTTTCTTTTGTAACAAATTAAAAAGCTCAAGCTAAACTTCAGTCAGGACAACCATTCTTTCTCATTCTTCGACCTCTGTTTTATGTCCATGACCATCCTGTCTGTCACCTTTGGTGATGGAGACATCAGTTGATGACATCAGCAACGGTCCTCAACCTAACTGCCTCTGCCAGAAGTGAGCTGTCATCTGTCTCAGGGGACACAGTCGGGTGGACCGGGGCGGATGAGGGCCTGCTGCTTCCTTGAAATATTTCTAAATATTTCAGTTGCAACTGTATAGTGATGGTGGCTCAGTTTAGAGCTGTCAATCAATGTTAATAACTGATCTTAGCATCTGGAGATTATTTTAGGAACACAAATACTTTTACTTCATTCTGAGGATGAGCAGACGTTCAATATAATTCTCATTTCCTGGTCAAAGACTCCTGCTAGTCAGAGAGGATCTGGGCTGGATTGGAAAGCTTCTGAGAGGGAAACCTTCACTCTGGACTGGACTGAGAACGGAGCAGCCTCAGCTTCCTGGAGCCTGACTTGCCTCTGTGGTCTAAGGTTGTGTGGGCTGACATCACAGTGAAACTACTGAGATCACAGAGCCTTTGAGATCACAGGCTGACTTCCTTTTTATCCCTAAAATGAAGAATAAAAATGTTGTGTCTGTGTTTGTGTTGCTGCATCAGTTAAACAGTGACTCTGACAGAGGGGGTGTAGCTCAGTGGTAGAGCGCATGCTTTGCATGTATGAGGCCCCGGGTTCAATCCCTGGCATCTCCAGCTGGTCCTTTGGAGCCTTCATCTTATCAGCTAAATTGATCCTTAAATGTGACAACAGTTGATAACAAACTACCAGAAGAGAAACCAGTCTGTTGCATATCAAAGTATTTGTAGCTGGGTCAGTGTGACTGTGAGCCTTCATAGCCAGCATGAAGGAGCTGGTTTCATCTTTGGAGGGGAAATCCCACACACAGCTGCTCTCAGTTCCAAATGTGTGTGTCCTCACTCCTCCGTCCTCCTGCTGCCCTCAGAATACAGACACAATTCAACCTGGCAAGTTTGGAGCATAGAAGTGCTCCTGAAGAGATGTGTGTCAGCCCACAGCTGGCTGTTCTTACCTGGAACCTCAAGATGAAACTGCTTCCACAGACTGGAAATGAATCTGATGTTGACTTTTGGACAAATCACCTGTTCATCAGTTCATCATCACTTCCATCCATTTCTACTGCTTATCTTGTTATAGAAAGGAGTCTATCTGCTGTGTGACTGAGGCAGTTACTGTGAGCTGCTGCATGTCTCAGTGTGTGTGTGTGTGTGGGGGGGGGGGGCTGTGTGTGACTGGTCGGCTGCCAAGGATTATTGATGAGATCAATCATGATCAGCTCTGAGATCACGGCACAGAAGAAGGAGACTTTTTTGATTTTTGGGGGTTCAGTTTCTAAGTCAGACACATCATCACAATTTGAAGTTTTCCTCCAGTAAAAAACAAAACAACACAAAACCAAACAAAAACATGATTTGACTTTTGATGTCTACATTTTTTGGAAATTGTGAGTCCAACAAGCAGGAGGCCGTTTGAGCTTGGAAACTGTGAAGCATCACCAGTAACTGCTGGTTAATTTACAGTTGTTTCCTCCAAAAAGTTTAAAATGAACTCAATGCTGAATCCCTCGTCGTCATCACTGAGCTGCAGAACTGGTCCATGCAGGAGGCTGAGCAGGTCTTCCTCTCTGGTCCAGTGTCTCAGCACAGGTCAGAGTAGAGAATTAAAACATGAACACAAATCTTTATCAGCTATTTACTGATATCAGTGACTACCTTCAAGTAAGAGTGTTAGTGAATGGACCCTTTTTAAAGTTTATGTTATAATGTTTGAAAAATGATGCTCACAAAAACACAATAAAAGTGTTTGTGGTAAAATGAGTCAGTTGATTTTATTGCCATTTTAAGAGTTCAAGCGTATTTTGATGACATTGTTTGATTTCATGACTCACAGTTACTTTAGCAGGACCATCGTGACATGAAATCTTCCTCATCATCCCATATCGACCCTCAACCCCTCACACAGAACCAGGAGCCCTCAACTGAAGGAACCTTTAAAACTATAAATTAGAAAGTATTTTGGTGGAACGAACCTTTAAAACTATAAATTAGAAAGTATTTTGGTGGAATGAACCTTTAAAACTATAAATTAGAAAGTATTTTGGTGGAATGAACCTTTAAAACTATAAATTAGAAAGTATTTTGGTGGAACGAACCTTTAAAACTATAAATTAGAAAGTATTTTGGTGGAATGAACCTTTAAAACTATAAATTAGAAAGTATTTTGGAGGAATTGGAATAAACCTTTTATACAGTAGTTAGAAATTAAAGGACAGGAAGTAGTATTTTGGTGGAATAAACCTTTAATACTACAGTTAGAAAGTAGTATTTTGCTATAATCTAATTCGATAGGTGGCGCTGTCACCAAAAACCAAAAGTCCAACAAATGCATTTTATCATCCAATTCAGTAGGTGGTGGACCCAGCAGGAGCCACTGAACACAACTCTGACATCATCAGGCTTCTTCCCAGCAGCTTGGTGCTCCAGAAGGAAGAATCCAGACCATCGCTACATCATCAGAGTGAACACCAGCTGATGTTGACCAGTTTAACAAGCCTTTGACTGCTAAATGACATCCAAGCTCAGATTCTCTTGTCCTGGTAGAACAAGTCAGTGTTGAAGAAGATAAGAGCACCAGTCTCTTTCATCCAATGCTGGAACAGCGTTAGACTGAAGGTTAAAGGCAAGTTTTGAACTGAAGAAGCTTCTTGGACCTCTAAACTTCTTAACTCTCTTTCTCCAAGAACTGCGCCTGGACGACGGCCGTTTCCAGCGATACTTCAGGCTGACGAGGTTCCTGTTCGATGACCTGTTTGTGAGGATCGGTGCCAGGATATCAAGGTCCAACACCAACTCCAGGCTCCAGGACCGTTGACATGACTTCCCTGACGCCAGGGGAATCTCAACGCTGACAGGCTCTCTGGACTCCTTGTCATGAGAATTTGTCACAAAAGTTGAATACTTTCAAATGCATGAATACGCGTCACTCACGTTGCCGGCGAGTACACACACCAGTTCAGCTCTCTACATGGACTTTACATGTGAACTTGTTGCACGAAAATTTGTGTCACGATTGATGTGAACACGCCTTCAGACTGTGAGGGCTGACATCACAGTGAAATGACAGAGATCACAGAGCCTTTGAGATCACAGGCTCAGTTACGTCCAGTTGACCAGATTTTACTTCGCTTCGATCTACGATGACCTGGATGAATGAGAACCTACACAGACATCTTGCCGAACACTATGGGAAGGACATCCTTAGTGTGGTGCGGGAATGCGAAAGGACTGCAAGGAAAATCGCAGACTACAGGAACCATCTACGTTCCAACCTCCGATGCCGCCAACACAACCTCATTCCCACTAGCCTACTACTGGGATCCACCGTGAGGGGCCACAGGGCCAGCAAGATTTTGGAACGGGCACAAAATCAGCTTCTCAACGAGAGAGTGAGACAGGTCCATTTCACCATCGAGGGACTAAAGACCAAGCTAGATCACCTTAATCAAGAGTTATCGCCATTTTTGCCACCCGCCATCTTGGACAAGGTCACCTCCTTCGTTGGGACAGCCCAACTATCTCAACATCAGAAGAGCAAGGAGAGGCAGAAAAGGACATTCACTCGCCTCCAGTCTCGCCTCGACCGGGAACGAGAAGCAGAAGGCCCAACCCCAGCGGACTCACAGGACAGGTGGATAAGGAACTTATCCAACAGGGAGCTCACCAGTCCTGAGAAACGCGTCCTTGCCAAAGGAATGAACTTTGCTGTCACCCCGAAACATCTCCCGACGGTGGACCTCATCACTGCCACAGAATCCGCCATCAAGAAGAACAACCTCTCCACCACAAAAGCAGATGAACTACGACTCAAGGTCACAGCGGCCCTCTCCGAAGCGAAGGTCCCCTCTGCCAACCTCTCGGTCCAGGAAAGGAAGGCCTTGAATGCACTGAGCAAAGATGAGAACATCACCATCCTTCCGGCTGACAAAGGAAGATGCATGGTGGTCCTTGACACAACTGACTACCAGGACAAGATCAGTTCTCTTCTCAGTGACATTCACACATATGAGACCTTAAAACGCGACTGAGTTGCTGCTGCCAGCACAGTCCATTAGCATCTGAGTGGTCGGTGAAACTCCCTAACGACCACCCCTGAAACTCCCTGACACCGCACAACGACTGTCGTTTGGGGAGGCCAGGTGAGTCTCGGGAGGGTCGTTTCCACCACAATAGCACTGACCACTCCCACATAGGTTTATAAGCTGGAGTTTCCACACTCTTCACTAGAACTGAAGAAGCCTCTCGGATGAGAGGTGAAACGTCTTCAAGATAAACTTACGTCCATTTGACCAGATTTTACTTCGCTTCGATCTACGATGACCTGGATGAATGAGAACCTACACAGACATCCCTAAAATGAAGAAAATAAATGTTGTGTCTGTGTTTGTGTTCCTGCATCAGTTAAACAGTGACTCTACCAGAGGGGGTGTAGCTCAGTGGTAGAGCGCATGCTGAGCATGTATGAGGCCCTGGGTTCAATCCCTGGAATCTCCAGCTGGTCCTGTGTAGCCTTCATCTTATCAGCTCAAGTGATCCTTAAATGTGACAACAGTCGATTCACTATCAGAAGACATCTTCTCCATGTTCAAGTTGGGCTAACTTTCCACAAATATTCAAAATTACTTTTGAAAATGAAAACATAGATCAAACCTGCCCTGTCAATCACCCACAATGGGCGGGTCATCCCACTCCCTATCAGGTTCCCCACTCCGTGACCCAGGAGGCTCCCTCTCCCTATCAGGACTAGAAATCCATTGGGGTCTCCCTGCTCAGGTAGGAGTCCTGCCCACAACGTTAAGCTGTTGATGTTCTAGAGGAGACAACATCTGATCTTTGTTAGATCCACCAGTCAAAGGGTTTCTTTAAAGGCTGTAGCAGCTGAGAATGAGGGAGAGAGAGAATTAATAACCATCTTAGTGAGGACATTTTGAAAAATGATGACATTTTATTGACTTGTAGCACTGCAAAAATCATCTCCCCTCCAAAAACCCTCTTCTCCAACTCTGTACTCAAGTTGTCTCCTCATCAGGCACCACAGGATCCAGGACGTTCAGTCAAAAAATCATTAGTGATTTTAAAAATGGCCATCAGACACAAAATAAGACTTCAAACAGGTTTACAACTTTATTTGATGTTGACACATTTTGTCCATTTTGCCTCCACACTGTCCTTCATCACAGCATTTAACATCAGGACTGCTCCCAGATACGCTCCATGACCTCATCCCTGCACCAGAGTACCGCCCAAGTTCATCAAGGATGGCCAACATGAGAGGGTCTAGATTCACCTCCATCTTTGGAGGTTGTTGGATTTCCTCCTGAGGACCGTCAGGCTGTTTCCTTACTTTGCTGTGACCCAACAGCAGACAGCAACAAGGACTGTGGTGCACTTGGTAAAATCACCATCTGGAGTCTGGACCAAGATGCTGATGTGATCCTTTGATGAGTTTAGAATCAGTCAGAGATCAAAGACTGGAGCAGGAATTCAATGCACAGAACCCAGAGATCAAAGACAGAATTCAGACATCAAACACAGAATTCAACAATCAATCAATTTGAGGAACCAGCATCTCATGTGAAGATGCTTCTGAACTCATGAAGTGAAATCCTACCATATAGAGATGAATGAGTCCAACTGGGACTGGCGACCTGTCCAGGGTGTACCCCGCCTCTTGCCCGTAGATGCTGGGATAGGCTCCAGCCCCCCCGCGACCCTTAATAGTAAGGAATAAGCGGAAGATGATGATGGATGGAGTCCAACTGGACCTGAACAGGAGAGAAATAAAGGAGTTGTTATGTAATTGTTATTGATTTCCAGGCCAGGTGAGGGTTGGATTTTGTTTGTCCATGTTGAAGTGAACTGACAGTGGGACTGAGGACCTGGGCTGAAGTCCAGCTCACTGCTTGTTTAATAAACCACCTGATTGTTTTTCCTATCAGCTCTGATCTGATGGAAGAAACAAAAAGCCAAACTTCATTCGTCCGTGTCCAAACACCAAGTCTGTTGATGTGCAGCACTCCAGTTATTTGTTTCTTTCCAGACAGAAGCAGGTTGGTGGAGGAATAAAACCTCAACAGTGAACAAACAGCAATGAGAGAAGTGAACCCTGCACTCAGAGAAGTTGTGTCTGCACTCGCCAACCAGGAAACGCGTCTATCTTCTGTGTGACTGAGGCAGCTGCTCAGAGCTGCGTTTCTCAGCTGTGTGGGGGCGGGACTCTGTGTGCCCCGGCTCAACCACGAGACCTCTGTGTACACTGTCAAGAAAAAAAACTATAAAAAAACGGTAAAAAGTCTGGCAGCAGAGTTTCCAGACGAATACCGTCAAATTACAGTGATGAACTGTTCCACAAAATTACATGGAATAAACTGTAAAAATACACAGCAGCTTTCACAGTCCCAACTCATTAAATTACAGTACATTAAAGGTGCCATAGAGAGGTTGAAGGGATATTAATTCTTGTTCTGTGGTGTGATATGTAACCCCACAAAAAATGGTTGGGTCTGTGATGGCTCAGAAGCTTCCTAAAAGGCTCTCAGAAACCGCTATGTTACCATGTTGGGTTTAGAATGCCTCATTTGTCCCTATTGGGGTCGTTTCTGACCTCATCTGGCAACCTCATTATTTATGCAAGTGCATGAGTTGACGGAGATCAGTTGCAGTTGTTTATCTGGCAACCTCATTTAACTACTACTCGGTGATTGGCTGCTCTCACTGTCACTGAAAAGAAAGTACTCCCACTTTCTCGGCTAACTGTCGCCAGTGCTAAGTGTGACGGCTACTGTCAATTGACAACATTCCATATCATACAACAACATTCGTAAGATAAGATACCAAGTAGCCACGGCCCATTCGCAGATCCAGCCGTATATGCAGCGGCGGGGTGACCGTCGGGACAACTGGGAGTTTTCCTGGTGGCCTGGCCCCTTGGTAGCCTGCCTGGCTGGCGAGATTCCTTCCCCCTCAAGCCAGGCCAGGCCAGCTAGCGACACACAGCGCAGATAAAACAAAGGTGTCAATTGTATCGAGGCCATTCCTTCAATCAATCTGCTCAGTCAGTGCTGCTGCTGCAGGCTCCAGTTGCGACACAAGAGCGCTGCACTCACTCGGCTCGCTCGCATAATCGCCCCCCCCCCCCCCCGAAATATGTCAAAGGGGTGTGTGTGAGTGGGGGGGGGGGGGGGGGCACTGACTGAACTGTGACGTAACACTTCAGCCAAAATCGCATTGGTCCATTTTCCCACGGCGATTCAAAAAAGGGGAGATCCTTCAAACAGAGGTTATGACACTGCCTCACACTTGGTGTGTGTTCCCCACAGCTGGGGGACGTTGAAGAAACACCAAAAACACAAAAACAATGATTTTCATTCTAGGTGCCCTTTAATTGTTGATAAATGTGAATTAAACTGCAGGAAAAAAGGCCCATCACGTAAAAACACATGAAGAACAAGGACCTTTCAGGTTCTTCTCTAAGTTCAGGGCTCTTACTGGTTCATGTATGAAACAAACCAGTCTATGAGCAGGAATTTCCCATTAAAAAGTTCATTTGACAGTGGAAAAGCAAGCATAGTGATTAAAATTGCCAAGTTTAAGGTCAATCACTGTCAATTGAAGCTATTTAGTTGTTACTTTATGAAACTGAGCCAACTTTCTACAGTGATTTCCTGTTAGATTCTGGTTTCTCCAAGTATAAAAACTACAACAATGTATAAACACAGAATCTGTACTTTGAACAATAGAGAATTTCTACATATTTACAGTATCAGTCCATCACTTTAGAGGATTGGAATGTAAAATAATCATTGGACAATGGAAATCATTTATCCTTTAACGAAACAACTTCAGTGCAGAGTTGATAACTGCACTTCAAACTTTGAACTGGTGTCCACATCAATGTGGAATTTGAGGAGGCCACAGCCACCAAATTTCCCAGAGTTCTTGACTATTTGCAGTCTCTTCCCTTGGAGAAGTCAAGTGGAACTATAAGACAAGGAGCAGAAATCCAAGCTGCTGGTGGACCACGTGGTGCTGTGTTGATGCTACTTTCCCACTCAAAGGGGATCGTGCAGGAATGTTCCACACGGTTGACCAAACTTCCATTGCAGAAGAGATTCAGGCAGTTCCACCCACGCCATGCATCCTTGTATGCTGTAAGTGTGAGGCAATACAATACAGTATGTTTCAGTGACATACATTGAGACAGAAGACCTTGGTTTATTGGGTGATGTTTATTGACATGCCAATTGGATTTTGGTGCCAATATGGCTGACTTGGTCGGTGTAAATCTTATCATCACAAAACAAAGTACACACAAATGTTGAAATTACTTTTCTAGACTTTAGTCCCCAAAGGAATTTCAGGCACCTGAAAGTGACTTTCATAAATCTGTGTGTCTGTGTACAGTACATGTCCCAAAAATGGAAAATAAAATTATTGGTCCCCAATCTCAAGGATAAAATTACGCTACAGTGATGTAGTGAGAGTTGCTACAAACCTCAAAATGATGCTACAGTGATGTAGTGAGAGTTTCTACTAAACTTAAAATAATGCAACAGTATTGTATTAAGAGTTGCTACGAACCTCAAAATAATGCGACAGTCATGTAGTGAGAGTTGCTACTAACGTCAAAATAATGCGACAGTGATGTCGGAAGAATTGCTAATGATCTCAAAATGATGCTAACAGTAATGTAGTGAAAGTTTCGAATAACCTCAAAGTGATGTTGACAGTCATGTGGTTAGAGTTGCGAGTAACCTAAAAATGATGCTGACAGTGATGTCGTAAGAATTGCTAATGATCTCCAAATGATGCTTCAGTGATGTAGTAAGAATTGCTAATGAACTCAAAATGATGCTAACAGTAATGTAGTGATAGTTGCTAATAAACTCAGTGATGCTGAATGTAATGTAGTAAGAGTTGATACAAACCTAAAAATGCGACAGTGATTTGGGAAGAATTGCTAATGATCTCAAAATGATGCGAACAGTAATGGAGTGATAGTTGCTAATAAACTCAGTGATGCTGATAGTAATGTAGTAAGGGTTGCAACAAACCTTAAAATAATGTCACAGTAATGTGGTAAGAGTTGCTACGAACCTAAAAATAATGCGACAGTGATGTCAGAAGAATTGCTAATGATCTCAAAATGAGGTGACAGTGATATTCTTAAGACTTGCTAATAAACTCAAAATGGTACTGACGGTAATGTAGTGATAGTTGCTAATAAACTCAGTGATGCTTACAGTAATGTAGTAAGTGTTTCGAACAACCTCAAAGTGATGCTGACAGTCATGTAGTAAGAGTTGCTACGAACCTCAAAATAATGCGACAGTGATGTCGGAAGAATTGCTAAAGCTCTCAAAATGATGCGACAGTGATGTAGTAAGAATTGATACCAATCTCAAAATAATGCAACAGTGATGTCGTAAGAATTGCTAATGAACTAAAAATGAGGCTAAAAGTAATGTAGTGAGAGTTGCTAATAAACTCAGGGATGCTTACAGTAATGTAGTAAGTGTTTACAACAACCTCAAAGTGATGCTGACAGTCACGTAGTAAGAGTTGGTACGAACCTTAAAATAATGCAACAATAATGTAGTAAGAGTTGCTACGAATATCAAAATAATGCGACAGTGATGTCAGAAGAATTGCTAATGAGCTCAAAATGATGCTAACAGTAATGTAGTGAAAGTTTTTAATAACCTCAAAGTGATGTTGACACTCATGCGGTTAGAGTTGCGAATAACCTAAAAATGATGCTGACAGTAATATAGTAAGAGTTGCTAATAACCTCAAAATAATGCTACAGTGATGTCTTAAGAATTGCTAATGATCTCAAAATGATGCGACAGTGATCTAGTAAGAATTACTAATGAACTCAAAATGATGCCAACAGTAATGGAGTGAAAGTTTCGAATAACCTCAAAGTGATGCTGAAAGTCATGTAGTAAGGGTTGCTACGAACCTCAAAATAATGCGAAAGTGACATCGGAAGAATTGGTAATGATCTCAAAATGATGCTACAGTGATGTCGTAAGAATTGCGAATGACCTCAAAATGATGCGACAGTGATGTCGAAAGAATTGCTAATGAACTCAGTGATGCTTACAATAATGTAGTGTTTCTAACAACCTCAAAGTGATGCTGACAGTGATGTAGTAAGAGATGCTACGAAACTCAAAATAATGCAACAGTAATGTAGTAAGAGTTGCTACGAACCTCAAAAAATGCGAAAGTGATGTCAGAAGAATTGCTAATGATCTCAAAATGATGCGACAGTGATGTAGTAAGAATTGTTAATGAACTCAAAATGATGCTAACAGTAATGTAGTGAAAGTTTCGAATAACCTCAAAGTGATGCTGACAGTCATGTGGTTAGAGTTGCGAGTAACCTAAAAATGATGCTGACAGTGATGTCGTAAGAATTGCTATTAAACTCAAAACGATGCTAACAGTAACGAAGTGATAGTTGCTAAAAAACTCAGTGATGCTTACAGTAATGCAGTAAGTGTTTCAAACAACCTCAAAGTGATGCTGACAGTCATGTGGTTAGAGTTGCTACGAACCTTAAAATAATGCGACAGTGATGTCGGAAGAATTGTTCATGATCCCTAAATGATGCGACAGTGATGTAGTAAATATTGCTAATGAACTCAAAATGATGCTAACAGTACTGGAGTAAAGTTTCGAATAACCTCAAAGTGATGCTGACAGTCATGTAGTAAGAGTTGCTACAAACCTCAAAAAAATGCTACAGTGATGTAGTAAGAGTTGCTACGAACCTCAAAATAATGCGACAGTGATGTCAGAAGAATTGATAATTATCTCAAAATGATGCTAACTGTAATGTAGTGAAAGTTTCGAATAACCTCAAAGTGATGCTGACAGTCATGTGGTTTGAGTTGCGAGTAACCTAAAAATGATGCTGACAGTGATGTAGTAAGAGTTGCTACAAACCTCAAAATAATGCTACAGTGATGTAGTAAGAGTTGCTACGAACCTCAAAATAATGCGACAGTGATGTCAGAAGAATTGCTAATGATCTCAAAATGATGCGACAGTGATCTAGTAAGAATTACTAATGAACTCAAAATGATGCCAACAGTAATGGAGTGAAAGTTTCGAATAACCTCAAAGTGATGCTGAAAGTCATGTAGTAAGGGTTGCTACGAACCTCAAAATAATGCGAAAGTGACATCGGAAGAATTGGTAATGATCTCAAAATGATGCTACAGTGATGTCGTAAGAATTGCGAATGACCTCAAAATGATGCGACAGTGATGTCGAAAGAATTGCTAATGAACTCAGTGATGCTTACAATAATGTAGTGTTTCTAACAACCTCAAAGTGATGCTGACAGTGATGTAGTAAGAGATGCTACTAAACTCAAAATAATGCAACAGTAATGTAGTAAGAGTTGCTACGAACCTCAAAAAATGCGAAAGTGATGTCAGAAGAATTGCTAATGATCTCAAAATGATGCGACAGTGATGTAGTAAGAATTGTTAATGAACTCAAAATGATGCTAACAGTAATGTAGTGAAAGTTTCGAATAACCTCAAAGTGATGCTGACAGTCATGTGGTAAGAATTGCTATTAAACTCAAAACGATGCTAACAGTAACGAAGTGATAGTTGCTAAAAAACTCAGTGATGCTTACAGTAATGCAGTAAGTGTTTCAAACAACCTCAAAGTGATGCTGACAGTCATGTGGTTAGAGTTGCTACGAACCTTAAAATAATGCGACAGTGATGTCGGAAGAATTGTTCATGATCCCTAAATGATGGGACAGTGATGTAGTAAATATTGCTAATGAACTCAAAATGATGCTAACAGTAATGGAGTAAAGTTTCGAATAACCTCAAAGTGATGCTGACAGTCATGTAGTAAGAGTTGCTACAAACCTCAAAAAAATGCTACAGTGATGTAGTAAGAGTTGCTACGAACCTCAAAATAATGCGACAGTGATGTCAGAAGAATTGATAATTATCTCAAAATGATGCTAACTGTAATGTAGTGAAAGTTTCGAATAACCTCAAAGTGATGCTGACAGTCATGTGGTTTGAGTTGCGAGTAACCTAAAAATGATGCTGAAAGTGATGTTGTAAGAGTTGCTAATAACCTCAAAATAATGCTACAGTGATGTAGTAAGAGTTGCTACGAACCTCAAAATAATGCGACAGTGATGTCGGAAGAATTGCTAATGATCTCAAAATGATGCGACAGTGATGTAGTAAGAATTGCTAATGTACTCAAAATGATGCGAATAATAATGGAGTGAAAGTTTCGAATAACCTAAAAATGATGCTGACAGTGATGTCTTAAGAACTGCTATTAAACTCAAAAAGATGCTAACAGTAACGTAGTGATAGTTGCTAATAAACTCAGTGATGCTTACAGTAATGTAGTAAGTGTTTCAAACAACCTCAAAGTGATGCTGATAGTCATGTAGTAAGAGTTGCTACAAACCTCAAAATAATGCTACAGTGATGTAGTAAGAGTTGCTACAAACCTCAAAATAATGCTACAGTGAAGTCGTAAGAATTGCTCATGAACTCAAAATGATGCTAACAGTAATGTAGTGAGAGTTGCTCATAAACTCAGTGATGCTGAAAGTCATGTAGTAAGTGTTTCGAACAACCTCAAAGTGATGCTGACAGTAATGTGGTAAGAGTTGCTACGAACCTTAAAATAATGCAACAGTAACGTATTAAGAGTTGCTATGAATATCAAAATAATGCGACAGTGATGTCAGAAGAATTGGAAATGATCTCAAAATGATGCGACAGTGATGTCGTAAGAATTGCTTATCATCTCAAAAGGATGCTAATAGTAATGTAGTGAAAGTTTCGAATAACCTCAAAGTGATGCTGACAGTCATGTAGTAAGAGTTGCTACAAACCTTAAAATAATGCTATAGTGATGTAGTAAGAGTTGCTACGAACCTCAAAATAATGCGACAGTGATGTCGGAAGAATTTCTAATGATCTCAAAATGATGCGACAGTGATGTAGTAAGAATTGCTAATGTACTCAAAATGATGCGAATAATAATGGAGTGAAAGTTTCGAATAACCTCAAAGTGATGCTGACAGTCATGCTGTTGGAGTTGCAAGTAACCTAAAAATGATGCTGACAGTGATGTAGTAAGAGTTGCTAATAACCTCAAAATAATGCTACAGTGATGTAGTAAGAGTTGCTACGAACCTCAAAATAATGCGACAGTGATGTCGGAAGAATTGCTAATGATCTCAAAATGATGCGACAGTGATGTAGTAAGAATTGTTAATGAACTCAAAATGATGCTAACAGTAATGTAGTGAAAGTTTCGAATAACCTCAAAGTGATGCTGACAGTCATGTGGTTAGAGTTGCGAGTAACCTAAAAATGATGCTGACAGTGATGTCGTAAGAATTGCTATTAAACTCAAAACGATGCTAACAGTAACGAAGTGATAGTTGCTAAAAAACTCAGTGATGCTTACAGTAATGCAGTAAGTGTTTCAAACAACCTCAAAGTGATGCTGACAGTCATGTGGTTAGAGTTGCTACGAACCTTAAAATAATGCGACAGTGATGTCGGAAGAATTGTTCATGATCCCTAAATGATGGGACAGTGATGTAGTAAATATTGCTAATGAACTCAAAATGATGCTAACAGTAATGGAGTAAAGTTTCGAATAACCTCAAAGTGATGCTGACAGTCATGTAGTAAGAGTTGCTACAAACCTCAAAAAAATGCTACAGTGATGTAGTAAGAGTTGCTACGAACCTCAAAATAATGCGACAGTGATGTCAGAAGAATTGATAATTATCTCAAAATGATGCTAACTGTAATGTAGTGAAAGTTTCGAATAACCTTAAAGTGATGCTGACAGTCATGTGGTTTGAGTTGCGAGTAACCTAAAAATGATGCTGACAGTGATGTAGTAAGAGTTGCTACAAACCTCAAAATAATGCTACAGTGATGTAGTAAGAGTTGCTACGAACCTCAAAATAATGCGACAGTGATGTCAGAAGAATTGATAATTATCTCAAAATGATGCTAACTGTAATGTAGTGAAAGTTTCGAATAACCTCAAAGTGATGCTGACAGTCATGTGGTTTGAGTTGCGAGTAACCTAAAAATGATGCTGAAAGTGATGTTGTAAGAGTTGCTAATAACCTCAAAATAATGCTACAGTGATGTAGTAAGAGTTGCTACGAACCTAAAAATAATGCGACAGTGATGTCGGAAGAATTGGAAATGATCTCAAAATGATGCGACAGTGATGTCGTAAGAATTGCTTATCATCTCAAAAGGATGCTAACAGTAATGTAGTGAAAGTTTCGAATAACCTCAAAGTGATGCTGACAGTCATGTAGTAAGAGTTGCTACAAACCTTAAAATAATGCTATAGTGATGTAGTAACAGTTGCTACGAACCTCAAAATAATGCGACAGTGATGTCGGAAGAATTTCTAATGATCTCAAAATGATGCGACAGTGATGTAGTAAGAATTGCTAATGTACTCAAAATGATGCGAATAATAATGGAGTGAAAGTTTCGAATAACCTCAAAGTGATGCTGACAGTCATGCTGTTGGAGTTGCAAGTAACCTAAAAATGATGCTGACAGTGATGTAGTAAGAGTTGCTAATAACCTCAAAATAATGCTACAGTGATGTAGTAAGAGTTGCTACGAACCTCAAAATAATGCGACAGCGATGTCGGAAGAATTGCTAATGATCTCAAAATGATGCGACAGTGATGTAGTAAGAATTGCTAATGTACTCAAAATGATGCGAATAATAATGGAGTGAAAGTTTCGAATAACCTCAAAGTGATGCTGACAGTCATGCTGTTGGAGTTGCAAGTAACCTAAAAATGATGCTGACAGTGATGTCTTAAGTACTGCTATTAAACTCAAAAAGATGCTAACAGTAACGTAGTGATAGTTGCTAATAAACTCAGTGATGCTTTCAGTAATGTAGTAAGTGTTTCAAACAACCTCAAAGTGATGCTGACAGTCATGTAGAAAGAGTTGCTACAAACCTCAAAATAATGCTACAGTGATGTAGTAAGAGTTGCTACAAACCTCAAAATAATGCTACAGTGATGTCGTAAGAATTGCGAATGAACTCAAAATGATAATAACAGTGATGTAGTGATAGTTGCTAAAAAACTCAGTGATGCTGACAGTAATGTAGTAACTGTTTCGAACAACCTCAAAGTGATGATGACAGTAATGTAGTAAGAGTTGCTACGAACCTTAAAATAATGCAACAATAATGTCGTAAGAGTTGCTACGAACCTCAAAATAATGTGACAGTGATGTCGCATGAATTTCTAATGAACTCAAAATGATGCTAACAATAATGGAGTGAAAGTTTCTAATAACCTAAAAATGAAGCTGACAGTGATGTCGTAAGAAATACTATTAAACTCAAAATGATGCGAACAGTAACGTAGTGATAGTTGATAATAAACTCAGTGATGCTTACAGTAATGTAGTAAGTGTTTTGAACTACCTCAGAGTGATGCTGACAGTCATGTAGTAAGAGTTGCAACGAACCTCAAAATAATGCCACAGTTATTTCGTAAGAATTGCTAATGAACTCAAAATGATGCGAAGAGTAATGTAGTGATAGCTGCTAATAAAATCAGTGATGCTTTCAGTAATGTACAAAGTGTTTCGAACAACCTCAAAGTGAGGCTGACAGTCATGCGATTAAAGTTGCGAGTCACCTAAAAATGATGCTGACAGTTTTGTAGAAAGAGTTGCTACGAAGCTAAAAATAATGCGACAGTGATGTAGTAAGAATTGCTCATGAATTCAAAATGATGCTAACAGTAATGTAGTGATGGTTACTAATGAACTCAGTGATGCTTACAGTAATGTAGTAAGTGTTTCGAACAACCTCAAAGTGATGCTGACAGTCATGTAGTAAGAGTTACTACTCACCTCAAACTAATGCAAAAGTAATTTAGTAAGAGTTGATACGAACCTCAAAAAAATGCGACAGTGATGTCGGAAGAATGGCAAATGATCTCAAAATGATGCGACAGTGATGTAGTAAGAATTGCTAATGAACTCAAAATGATTCTAACAGTAATGTAGTGAAAGTTGCGAATAACCTAAAAATGATGCTGACAGTACTGTAGTAAGAGTTGCTAATAACCTCAAAATAATGCTACAGTGATGTCGTAAGAATTGCTAATGATCTCAAAATGATGCTTACAGTAATTTTGTGACAGTTGCTAATAAACTCAGTGATGCTGACAGTCATGTGGTTAGAGTTGCTACGAACCTTAAAATAATGCGACTGTAATGTCGGAAGAATTGATAATCATCTCAAAATGATTCGACAGTGATGGAGTAAAAATTGCTTATGCACTCAAAATAATGCTAACAGTAATGTAGTGAAAGTTGCAAATATCCTCAAAGTGATGCTGACAGTCATGTAGTAAGAGTTGCTACGAACCTCAAAATAATGCGACAGTAATGTAGTAAAAGTTGCTATGAACCTCAAAATATTGCGACAGTGATGTCGGAAGAATTGCTAATGAACTCAAAATGATGCTAAGAGTAATGTAGTGATAGCTGCTAATAAAATCAGTGATGCTTTCAGTAATGTACTAAGTGTTTCGAACAACCTCAAAGTGAGGCTGATAGTCATGTGATTAAAGTTGCGAGTCACCTAAAAATGATGCTGACAGTAATGTAGTAAGAGTTGCTACGAAGCTCAAAATAATGCGACAGTGATGTCGGAAAAATTGGTATTGATCTCAAAATGATGCGACAGTGATGTCGTAAGAATTGCTAATCATCTCAAAAGGATGCTAACAGTAATGTAGTAAGTGTTTCGAACAACCTCAAAGTGATGCTGACAGTCATGTAGTGAGAGTTGCTACGAACCTCAAAATAATGCAACAGTAATCTAGTAAGAACTGCTAATAACCCTCAAAATAATGCTACAGTGATGAAGGAAGAATTTCTATTGATCTCAAAATGATGTGACAGTGATGTCGTAAGAATTGCTAATGAACTCAAAATGATGCTAACAGTAATGGAGTGAAAGTTTCGAATGACCTCAAAGTGATGCTGACAGTCATGTGGTTCGAGATGCGAGTAACCTAAAAATGATGCTGACAGTGATGTAGTAAGAGCTGCTAATAACCTCAAAATAATGCTACAGTGAGGTAGGATAAATTGTTAATTAACTCAAAAATGATGCGAACAGTAATGTAGTGATAGTTGCTAATAAACTCAAAGTGATGCTGAGAGTCATGTACTAAGAGTTGCTACGAACCTCAAAATAATGCGACAGTGATGTCGGAAGAATTGCTAATGATCTCAAAATGATGCGACAGTGATGTAGTAAGAATTGCTAATGAACTCAAAATGATGCTAACAGTAATGGAGTGAAACTTTCGAATAACCTCAAAGTGATGCTGACAGTCATGTAGTAAGTGTTGCTACAAACCTCAAAATAATGCGAAAGTAATGAAGTAAAAGTTGCTACGAACCTCAAAATATTGCGACAGTGATGTCGGAAGAATTGCTAATGAACTCAAAATGATGCTAACAGTAATGTAGTGATAGTTGCTAATAAAGTCAGTGATGCTTACAGTAATGTACTAAGTGTTTCGAATAACCTCAAAGTGATGCTGACAGTCATGTAGTAAGAGTTGCTACGAACCTCAAAATAATGCGACAGTGATGTCAGAAGAATTGCTAAAATCTCAAAATGATGCGACAGTGATGTAGTAAGAATTGCTAATGAACTCAAAATGATGCCAACAGTAATGGAGTGAAAGTTTCGAATAACCTCAAAGTGATGCTTACAGTCATGTAGTAAGTGTTGCTTCGAACAACCTAAAGATGATGCTGACAGTCATTTAGTAAGAGTTGCTATTGAACTCAATTCAATGCTACAGTGATGTCGTGGGAATTGCTCATAAACTCAAAATGATGCTAACAGTAATGTAGTGATAGTTGCTAATAAACTCAAAGTGATGGTGACAGTAATGTAGTAAGAGTTGCTAGGAACCTTAAAATAATGCAACAATAATGTAGTAAGAGTTGCTTTGAACCTCAAAATATTGCGGCAGTGATGTCAGAAGAATTGCTAATGATCTCAAAATGATGCGACAGTGATTTAGTAAGAATTGCTAATGAACTCAAAATGATGCTAACAGTAATGGAGTGAACGTTTAGAATAACCTCAAATTGATGCTGACAGTCATGTTCTAACAGTTGCTACGAACCTCAAAATAATGCGACAGTAATGTAGTAAAAGTTGCTACGAATCTCAAAATATTGCGACAGTGATGTCGGAAGAATTGCTAATGAACTCCAGATGATGCTAACAGTAATGGAGTGAAACTTTCGAAAAACCTCAAAGTCATGCTGACAGTCATGTAGTAAGAGTTGCTACGAACCTCAAAATAATGCGACAGTAATGTAGTAAAAGTTGCTACGAACCTCAAAATATTGCGACAGTGATGTCGGAAGAATTGTTAATGAACTCAAAATGATGCCAACAGTAATGTAGTGATAGTTGCTAATCAACTCAGTGATGCTGACAGTGATGTAGTAAGTGTTTCGAAAAACCTTAAAGTGATGCTGACAATCATTTAGAAAGAGTTGCTAATAAACTCAAAGTGATGCTGACAGTAATGTAATAAGAGTTGCTACGAACCTCAAAATAATGTGACAGTGATGTCAGAAGAAATGCTGATGACCTCCAAATGATGCGACAGTGATGTAGTAAAAATTGCTAATGAACTCAAAATGATGCTAACAGTAATGGAGTGAAACTTTCGAACAACCTCAAAGTGATGCTTACAGTCATGTAGTAAGTGTTGCTACGAACCTCAAAATAATGCGACAATAATGTGGTAAAAGTTGCTACGAACCTCAAAATATTGCGACATTGATGTCGGAAGAATTGCTAATGAACTCAAAATGATGCTAACAGTAATGTAGTGATAGTTGCAAATCAACTCAGTGATGCTTACAGTAATGTAGTAAGAGTTTTGAACAAACTCAAAGTGATGCTTACAGTAATGTAGTAAGTGTTTCGAATAACCTCAAAGTGATGGTGAAAGTCATGTAGGAAGAGTTGCTATGAACCTCAAAATAATGCGACAGTGATGTCAGAAGAATTGCTAAAGATCTCAAAATGATGCGACAGTGATTTAGTAAGAATTGCTCATGAACTCAAAATGATGCTAACAGTAATGTAGTGATAGTTGCTAATGAACTCAGTGATGCTGACAGTGATGTAGTAAGTGTTTCGAACAACCTCAAAGTGATGCTGACAGTCATGTAGTAAGAGTTGCTACGAACCTTAAACTCATGCAAAAATAATGTAGTAAGAGTTGCTACAAACCTCAAAATAATGTGACAGTGATGTCGGAAGAACTGCTAATGATCTCAAAATGATGCGACAGTGATGGCGTAAGAATTGCTCATGAACTCAAAATGATGCTAACAGTAATGGAGTGAAACTTTCAAATAACCTCAAAGTGATGCTTACAGTCATGTAGTAAGTGTTGCTACGAACCTCAAAATAATGCGACAGTAATGTAGTAAAAGTTGCTACGAACCTCAAAATATTGCGACAGTGATGTCGGAAGAATTGCTAATGAACTCAAAATGATGCTATCAGTAATGTAGTGATAGTTGCTAATCAACTCAGTGATGCTTAAAGTAATGTAGTAAGTGTTTCGAATAACCTCAAAGTGATGCTGACAGTCATGTAGTAAGAGTTGCTACGTACCTTAAAATAATGCAACAATAATGTAGTAAGAGTTGCTACAAACCTCAAAATAATGTGACAGTGATGTCAGAAGTATTGCTAATGATCTCAAAATGATGCGACAGTGATTTAGTAAAAATTGCTAATGAACCAGTCATGTAGTAAGAGTTGCTACGAACCTCAATATAATGGGACAATAATGTAGTAAAAGTCGCTACGAACCTCAAAATATTGTGACAGTGATGTCAAAAGAATTGCTAATGAACTTAAAATGATGCTAACAGTAATGTAGTGATAGTTGCTAATCAACTCAGTGATGCTTACAGTAATGTAGTAAGTGTTTCGAATAACCTCAAAGTGATGCTGACGGTCATGTAGTAAGAGTTGCTACGAACCTCAAAATAATGCGACAGTGATGTCAGAAGAATTGCTAAAGCTCTCAAAATGATTCGAAAGTGATTTAGTAAGAATTGCTCATGAACTCAAAATGATGCTAACAGTAATGGAGTGAACGTTTCGAATAACCTCAAAGTGATGCTGACAGTCATGTAGTAAGTGTTGCTACGAACCTCAAAATAATGCGACAGTAATGTAGTAAAAGTTGCTACGAACCTCAAAATATTGCGACAGTGATGTCGGAGGAATTGCTAATGAACTCAAGATGATGCTAACAGTAATGTAGTGATAGCCGCTAATGAACTCAAAGTGATGCTGACAGTAATGTAGTAAGAGTTGCTAAGAACCTCAAAATAATACGACAGCGATGTAGAAAAAGTTTCTCCGAACCTCAAAATAATGTGACAGTGATGTCAGAAAAATTGCTAATGATCTCAAAATGATGCGACAGTGATGTAGTAAGAATTGCTAATGAACTCAAAATGATGCTAACAGTAATGGAGTGAACGTTTCGAATAACCTCAAAATGATGCTGACGGTCATGTAGTAAGAGTTGTTACGAACCTCAAAATAATGCGACAGTGATGTCAGAAGAATTGCAAAAGATCTCAAAATGATGCGACAGTGATTTAGTAAGAATTGCTAATGAACTCAAAATGATGCTAACAGTAATGGAGTGAACGTTTCGAATAACCTCAAAGTGATGCTGACAGTCATGTAGTAAGAGTTGCTACGAACCTCAAAATAATGCGACAGTGATGTCGGAAGAATTGCTAATGATCTCAAAATGATGCTGACAGTCATGTAATAAGAGTTGCTACTAACCTCAAAATGATGCTAACAGTAATGTAGTGATAGTTGCTAATGAAGTCAAAGTGATGCTGACAGTAATGTAGTAAGTGTTTCGAACAACCTCAAAGTGATTATGACAGTCTTGTAGTAAGGGTTGCTACGAACCTGAAAATAATGCAACAGTAATGTGGTAAAAGTTGCTACGAACCTCAAAATAATGCGACAGTGATGTCAGAAGAATTGCTAATGATGTCAAAATGATGAGACAGTCATGTAGTAAGAATTGCTAATGAACTCAAAATGATGCTAACAGTAATGGAGTGAAAGTTTCGAATAACCTCAGAGTAATGCTGACGGTCATGTAGTAAGAGTTGCTACGAACCTCAAAATAATGCGACAGTGATGTAGTAAAAGTTGCTCCGAACCTCAAAATAATGTGACAGTGATGTCAGAAGAATTGCTAATGATCTCAAAATGATGCGACAGTGATGTAGTAAGAATTGCTAATGAACTCAAAATGATGCTAACAGTAATGGAGTGAAAGTTTCGAATAACCTCAAAATGATGCTGACGGTCATGTAGTAAGAGTTACTACGAACCTCAAAATAATCCGACAGTGATGTCAGAAGAATTGCTAAAGATCTCAAAATGATGCGACGGTGATGTTGTAAGAATTGCTAATGAACTCAAAATGATGATAACAGTCATGTAGTGATAGTTGCAATAAACTCAAGTGATGCTTACAGTAATGTAGTAAGAGTTGCTACGAACCTTTAAATAATGCAACAGTAATGTAGTAAAAGTTGCTACGAACCTCAACATAATGCGACAGTGATGTCATAAGAATTGCTAATTAACTCAAAATGATGCGACAGTGATGTAGTAAGAATTGCTAATGAACTCAAAATGATGCTAAAAGTAATGTAGTGATAGTTGCTAATCAACTCAGTGATGTTTACAGTAATGTAGTATCTGTTTCGAACAACCTAAAAGTGATGCTGACAGTCATGTAGGAAGAGTTGCTACGAACCTCAAAATAATGCGACAGTGATGTAGGAAGAATTGCTAATGAACTCAAAATGATGCTAACAGTAATGGAGTGAAAGTTTCGAATAACCTCAAAATGATGCTGACAGTCATGTAGTAAGAGTTGCTATGAACCTCAAAATAATGCGACAGTGATGTAGGAAGAATTGCTAATGAACTCAAAATGATGCTAACAGTAATGGAGTGAAAGTTTCGAATAACCTAAAAGTGATTATGACAGTCATGTAGTAAGGGTTGTTACTAACCTCAATTTAATGCTACAGTGATGTCTATGAATTGCGAATAAACTCAAAATGATGCTAACAGTAATGTAGTGATAGTTGCTAATAACCTCAAAGTGATGCTGACGGTCATGTAGTAAGAGTTGCTACGAACCTCAAAATAATGCGACAGTGATGTAGTAAAAGTGGCTACGAACCTCAAAATATTGCGACAGTGATGTCGGAGGAATTGCTAATGAACTCAAAGTGATGCTGACAGTAATGTATTAAGAGTTGCTAAGAACCTTAAAATAATGCAACAATAATGTAGTAAGAGTTGCTACGAACCTCAAAAAATGCGACAGTGATGTCAGAAGAATTGCTAATGATGTCAAAATGATGCGACAGTCATGTAGTAAGAATTGCTAATGAATTCAAAATGATGCTAACAGTAATGGAGTGAAAGTTTCGAATAACCTCAAAGTAATGCTGACGGTCATGTAGTAAGAGTTGCTAAGAACCTCAAAATAATACGACAGCGATGTAGAAAAAGTTTCTCCGAACCTCAAAATAATGTGACAGTGATGTCAGAAAAATTGCTAATGATCTCAAAATGATGCGACAGTGATGTAGTAAGAATTGCTAATGAACTCAAAATGATGCTAACAGTAATGGAGTGAACGTTTCGAATAACCTCAAAATGATGCTGACGGTCATGTAGTAAGAGTTGTTACGAACCTCAAAATAATGCGACAGTGATGTCAGAAGAATTGCAAAAGATCTCAAAATGATGCGACAGTGATTTAGTAAGAATTGCTAATGAACTCAAAATGATGCTAACAGTAATGGAGTGAACGTTTCGAATAACCTCAAAGTGATGCTGACAGTCATGTAGTAAGAGTTGCTACGAACCTCAAAATAATGCGACAGTGATGTCGGAAGAATTGCTAATGATCTCAAAATGATGCTGACAGTCATGTAATAAGAGTTGCTACTAACCTCAAAATGATGCTAACAGTAATGTAGTGATAGTTGCTAATGAAGTCAAAGTGATGCTGACAGTAATGTAGTAAGTGTTTCGAACAACCTCAAAGTGATTATGACAGTCTTGTAGTAAGGGTTGCTACGAACCTGAAAATAATGCAACAGTAATGTGGTAAAAGTTGCTACGAACCTCAAAATAAAGCGACAGTGATGTCAGAAGAATTGCTAATGATGTCAAAATGATGAGACAGTCATGTAGTAAGAATTGCTAATGAACTCAAAATGATGCTAACAGTAATGGAGTGAAAGTTTCGAATAACCTCAGAGTAATGCTGACGGTCATGTAGTAAGAGTTGCTACTAACCTCAAAATAATGCGACAGTGATGTAGTAAAAGTTGCTCCGAACCTCAAAATAATGTGACAGTGATGTCAGAAGAATTGCTAATGATCTCAAAATGATGCGACAGTGATGTAGTAAGAATTGCTAATGAACTCAAAATGATGCTAACAGTAATGGAGTGAAAGTTTCGAATAACCTCAAAATGATGCTGACGGTCATGTAGTAAGAGTTACTACGAACCTCAAAATAATCCGACAGTGATGTCAGAAGAATTGCTAAAGATCTCAAAATGATGCGACGGTGATGTTGTAAGAATTGCTAATGAACTCAAAATGATGATAACAGTCATGTAGTGATAGTTGCAATAAACTCAAGTGATGCTTACAGTAATGAAGTAAGAGTTGCTACGAACCTTTAAATAATGCAACAGTAATGTAGTAAAAGTTGCTACGAACCTCAACATAATGCGACAGTGATGTCATAAGAATTGCTAATTAACTCAAAATGATGCGACAGTGATGTAGTAAGAATTGCTAATGAACTCAAAATGATGCTAAAAGTAATGTAGTGATAGTTGCTAATCAACTCAGTGATGCTTACAGTAATGTAGTATCTGTTTCGAACAACCTAAAAGTGATGCTGACAGTCATGTAGGAAGAGTTGCTACGAACCTCAAAATAATGCGACAGTGATGTCGGAAGAATTGCGAATGAACTCAAAATGATGCTAACAGTAATGGAGTGAAAGTTTCGAATAACCTCAAAAAGATGCTGACAGTCATGTAGTAAGAGTTGCTATGAACCTCAAAATTATGCGACAGTGATGTCGGAAGAATTGCTAATGATCTCAAAATGATGTGACAGTTATGTCAGAAGAATTGCTAATGAACTCAAAATGATGTGACAGTAATTTAGTAAGATGTGCTAATGAACTCAAAAAGGTGCAAACAGTAATGGAGTGAAAGTTTCGAATAACCTCAAAGTGATTATGACAGTCATGTAGTAAGGGTTGTTACTAACCTCAATTTAATGCTACAGTGATGTCTATGAATTGCTAATAAACTCAAAATGATGCTAACAGTAATGTAGTGATAGTTGCTAATAACCTCAAAGTGATGCTGACGGACATGTAGTAAGAGTTGCTACGAACCTCAAAATAATGCGACAGTGATGTAGTAAAAGTGGCTATGAACCTCAAAATATTGCGACACTGATGTCGGAAGAATTTCTAATGAAATCAAAATTATGCTAAAAGTAATGTAGTGATAATTGCTAATCAACTCAGTGATGCGTAAAGTAATGTAGTAAGTATTTGGAAAAACCTCAGAGTGATGCTGACAGTCATGTAGTAAGAGTTGCTACGAACCTTTAAATAATGAAACAGTAATGTAGTAAAAGTTGCGACGAACCTCAAAATAATGCGACAGTGATGTCAGAAGAATTGCTCATGATGTCAAAATGATGCGACAGTCATGTAGTAAGAATTGCTCATGAATTCAAAATGATGCTAACAGTAATGGAGTGAAAGTTTCGAATAACCTCAAAGTAATGCTGACGGTCATGTAGTAAGAGTTGCTTCGAACTTCAAAATAATGCGACAGTGATGTCGGAAGAATTGCTAATGATCTCAAAATGATGCGACAGTGATGTAGTAAAAGTTGCTACGAACCTCAAAATAATGCCACAGTGATGTCAGAAGAATTGCTAATGATGTCAAAATGATGCGACAGTCATGTAGTAAGAATTGCTAATGAACTCAAAATGATGCTAACAGTAATGGAGTGAAAGTTTCGAATAACCTCAAAGTAATGCTGACGGTCATGTAGTAAGAGTTGCTACGAACCTCAAAATAATGCGAAAGTGATGTCGGAAGAATTGCTAATGATCTCAAAATGATGCAACAGTGATGTAGTAAGAATTGCACATGAACTCAAAATGATGCTAACAGTAATGGAGTTAACATTTCGAATAACCTCAAAGTAATGCTGACAGTCATGTAGTAAGAGTTGCTACGAACCTCAAAATAATGCGACAGTGATGTCAGAAAAATTGCTAATGATCTCAAAATGATGCGACAGTGATGTAGTAAGAATTGCTAATGAACTCAAAATGATGATAACAGTCATGTAGTGATAGTTGCTACGAACCTTTAAATAATGCAACAGTAATGTAGTAAAAGTTGCTACGAACCTCAACATAATGCGACAGTGATGTCATAAGAATTGCTAATTAACTCAAAATGATGCGACAGTGATGTAGTAAGAATTGCTAATGAACTCAAAATGATGCTAAAAGTAATGTAGTGATAGTTGCTAATCAACTCAGTGATGCTTACAGTAATGTAGTATCTGTTTCGAACAACCTAAAAGTGATGCTGACCGTCATGTAGGAAGAGTTGCTACGAACCTCAAAATAATGCGACAGTGATGTCGGAAGAATTGCGAATGAACTCAAAATGATGCTAACAGTAATGGAGTGAAAGTTTCGAATAACCTCAAAAAGATGCTGACAGTCATGAAGTAAGAGTTGCTATGAACCTCAAAATTATGCGACAGTGATGTCGGAAGAATTGCTAATGATCTCAAAATGATGTGACAGTGATTTAGTAAGATGTGCTAATGAACTCAAAAAGGTGCAAAAAGTAATGGAGTGAAAGTTTCGAATAACCTCAAAGTGATTATGACAGTCATGTAGTAAGGGTTGTTACTAACCTCAATTTAATGCTACAGTGATGTCTATGAATTGCTAATAAACTCAAAATGATGCTAACAGTAATGTAGTGATAGTTGCTAATAACCTCAAAGTGATGCTGACGGTCATGTAGTAAGAGTTGCTACGAACCTCAAAATAATGCGACAGTGATGTAGTAAAAGTGGCTACGAACCTCAAAATATTGCGACACTGATGTCGGTAGAATTTCTAATGAAATCAAAATTATGCTAAAAGTAATGTAGTGATAATTGCTAATCAACTCAGTGATGCGTAAAGTAATGTAGTAAGTATTTGGAAAAACCTCAGAGTGATGCTGACAGTCATGTAGTAAGAGTTGCTACGAACCTTTAAATAATGAAACAGTAATGTAGTAAAAGTTGCGACGAACCTCAAAATAATGCGACAGTGATGTCAGAAGAATTGCTCATGATGTCAAAATGATGCGACAGTCATGTAGTAAGAATTGCTCATGAATTCAAAATGATGCTAACAGTAATGGAGTGAAAGTTTCGAATAACCTCAAAGTAATGCTGACGGTCATGTAGTAAGAGTTGCTACGAACCTCAAAATAATGCGACAGTGATGTCGGAAGAATTGCTAATGATCTCAAAATGATGCGACAGTGATGTAGTAAAAGTTGCTACGAACCTCAAAATAATGCCACAGTGATGTCAGAAGAATTGCAAATGATGTCAAAATGATGCGACAGTCATGTAGTAAGAATTGCTAATGAACTCAAAATGATGCTAACAGTAATGGAGTGAAAGTTTCGAATAACCTCAAAGTAATGCTGACGGTCATGTAGTAAGAGTTGCTACGAACCTCAAAATAATGCGAAAGTGATGTCGGAAGAATTGCTAATGATCTCAAAATGATGCAACAGTGATGTAGTAAGAATTGCACATGAACTCAAAATGATGCTAACAGTAATGGAGTGAACATTTCGAATAACCTCAAAGTAATGCTGACAGTCATGTAGTAAGAGTTGCTTCGAACCTCAAAATAATGCGACAGTGATGTCAGAAGAATTGCTAAGGATCTCAAAATGATGCGACAGTGATTTAGTAAGAATTGCTGATGAACTCAAAATGATGCTAACAGTAATGGATTGAACGTTTCGAATAACCTCAAAGTGATGCTGACAGTCATGTAGTAAGAGTTGCTACGAACCTCAAAATAATGCGACAGTGATGTCGGAAGAATTGCTAATGATCTCAAAATGATGTGACAGTAATGGAGTGAAAGTTTCGAATAACCTCAAAGTGATGCTGAAGGTCATGTAGTAAGAGTTGCTATGAACCTCAAAATAATGCGACAGTAATGTAGAAAAAGTTGCTACGAACCTCAAAATATTGCGACAGTGATGTCAGATGAATTGCTAAAGATCTCAAAATGATGCGACAGTGATGTCGTAAGAATTGCTAATGAACTCATAATGATGCTAACAGTAATGGAGTGAACGTTTCAAATAACCTCAAAGTGATATTGACAGTCATGTAGTAAGAGTTTCTACGAACCTCAAAATAATGCAACAGTGATGTCGGAAGAATTGCTAATGATCTCAAAATGATGCGACAGTTACGTAGTAAGAATTGCTAATGAACTCAAAATGATGCGTACAGTAATGGAGTGAACGTTTCAAATAACCTCAAAGTGATGCTGACAGTCATGTCGTAAGAGTTGCAACGAACCTCAAAATAATGCGACAGTAATGTAGTAAAAGTTGCTACGAACCTCAAAATATTTCGACAGTGAGGTCGGAGGAATTTTTAATGAACTCAAGATGATGCTAACAGTAATGTAGTGATAGTTGCTAATCAACTCAGTGATGCTTACAGTAATGTAGTAAGTGTTTCGAACAACCTCAAAGTGATGCTGACAGTCATGTAGTAAGAGTTGCTATGAACCTCAAAATAATGCTACATTGATGTAGTAAGAGTTGCTACGAACCTCAAAATAATGCAACAGTGATGTCAGAAGAATTGCTAATGATCTCAAAATGATGCGACTGTGATTTAGTAAGAATTGCTAATGAACTCAAATTATGCTAACATTCATGGAGTGAAAGTTTCGAATAACCTCAAAGTGATGCTGACAGTCATGTAGTAAGAGTTAATACGAACCTCAAAATATTGCGACAGTGATGTCGGAAGAATTGCTAATGAACTCAAAATGATGCTAACAGTAATGTAGTGATAGTTGCTAATCAACTCAGTGATGCTTACAGTAATGTACTAAGTGTTTCGAACAACCTCAAAGTGATGCTGAAAGTCATGCAGTAAGAGTTTCTACGAACCTCAAAATAATGCAACAGTGATGTCGGAAGAATTGCTAATGAACTCAAAATGATGCTAACAGTAATGGAGTGAAAGTTTCGAATAACCTCAAAGTGATGCTGAAGGTCATGTAGTAAGAGTTGCTATGAACCTCAAAATAATGCGACAGTAATGTAGAAAAAGTTGCTACGAACCTCAAAATATTGCGACAGTGATGTCAGATGAATTGCTAAAGATCTCAAAATGATGCGACATTGATTTAGTAAGAATTGCTAATGAACTCAAAATGATGCTAACAGTAATGGAGTGAACGTTTCAAATAACCTCAAAGTGATGCTGACAGTAATGTAGTAATAGTTGCTACGAACCTCAAAAAAATGCGACAGTGATGTCAGAAGAATAGCTAATGATCTCAAAATCATGCGACAGTGATGTCGTAAGAATTGCCAATGAACTCAAGATGATGCTAACAGTAATGTAGTGATAGTTGCTAATAAACTCAGTGATGCTTACAGTAATGTAGTAAGAGTTTCGAACAACCTCAAAGTGATGCTGACAGTCATGTAGTAAGTGTTTCGAACAACTTCAAAGTGATGCTGACAGTCAAGTAGTAAGAGTTTCGAACAACCTCAAAGTGATGCTAACAGTAATGTAGTGATAGTTGCTAATAAACTCAAAGTGATGATGACAGTAATGTAGTAAGAGTTGCTACGAACCTTAAAATAATGCAACAATAATGTAGTAAGAGTTGCTACGAACCTCAAAATGATGCGACAGTGATGTAGGAAGAATTCCTAATGAACTCAAAATGATGCTAACAGTAATGTAGTGATAGTTGCTAATCAACTCAGTGATGCTTACAGTAATGTAGTAAGTGTTTCGAATAACCTCAGTGATGCTGACAGTCATGTACTAAGAGCTGCTACGAACCTTAAAATAATGCGACAGTAATGTAGTAAAAGTTGCTACGAGCCTCAAAATAATGCGACAGTGAAGTCAGAAGAATTGGTAATGATCTCAAAATGATGCTAACAGTAATGGAGTGAAGATTTCGAATAACCTCAAAGTGATGCTGACGGTCATGTAGTAAGAGTTGCTACGAACCTCAAAATAATGCGACAGTAATGTAGAAAAAGTTGCTACGAACCTCAAAATATTGCGACAGAGATGTCAGATGAATTGCTGAAGATCTCAAAATGATGCGACATTGATTTAGGAAGAATTGCTAATGAACTCAAAATGATGCTAACAGTAATGGAGTGAATGTTTCGAATAACCTCAAAGTGATGCTGTCAGTCATGTACTAAGAGTTGCTACGAACCTCAAAATAATGCGACAGTTATGTAGTAAAAGTTGCTACGAACCTAAAAATATTGCGACAGTGATGTCGGAAGAATTGCAAAAGAATTCAAAATGATGCTAACAGTAATGTAGTGATAGTTGCTAATCAAGTCAGTAATGCTTACAGTAATGTAGTAAGTGTTTCGAAGAACCTCAAAGTGATGCTGACAGTCATGTAGTAAGAGTTGCTACGAACCTCAAAATAATGCGACAGTGATGTAAGAAGAATTGCTAAAGATCTCAAAATGATGCGACAGTGATGTAGTAAGAATTGCTAATGAACTCAAAATGATGCTAACAGTAATGGAGTGAAAGTTTCGAATAACCTCAAAGTGATGCTGACAGTCATGTAGTAAGAGTTGCTACGAACCTCAAAATAATGCGACAGTAATGTAGTAAAAGTTGCTACGAACCTCAAAATATTGCGACAGTGATGTCGGAAGAATTGCTAATGAACTCAAAATGATGCTAACAGTAATGTAGTGATAGTTGCTAATCAACTCAGTGATGCTTACAGTGATGTAACTGTTTCGAATAACCTCAAAGTGATGCTGACAGTCTTGTACTAAGAGTTGCTACGAACCTCAAAATGATGCGACAGTGATGTCGGAAGAATTGCGAATGATCTCAAAATGATGCGACAGTGATGTAGTAAGAATTGCTAATGAACTCAAAATGATGCTAACAGTAATGGAGTGAAAGTTTCGAAAAACCTCAAAGTGATGCTGACAGTCATGTACTAAGAGTTGGTACGAACCTCAAAATAATGCGACAGTAATGTAGTAAAAGTTGCTACGAACCTCAAAATATTGCGACAGTGATGTCGGAAGAATTGCTAATGAACTCAAAATGATGCTAACAGTAATGTAGTGATAGTTGCTAATCAACTCAGTGATGCTTAGAGTAATGTAGTAAGAGTTTCGAACAACCTCAAAGTGATGCTGACAGTCATTTAGTAAGAGTTGCTAATGAACTCAATTAAATGCTGCAGTGATGTCGTGAGAATTGCTCATGAACTCAAAATGATGCTAACAGTAATGTAGGGATAGTTGCTAATAAACTTAAAGTGATGCTGACAGTCATGTAGTGAGAGTTGCTTCTAACCTCAAAATGATGCTAAAAGTAATGCAGTGATAGTTGCTAATGAACTCAAAGTGATGCTGACAGTAATGTAGTAAGAGTTGCTTCGAACCTCAAAATAATGCGACAGTGATGTCAAAAGAATTGTTAATGATCTCAAACTGATGCGACAGTGATGTAGTAAGAATTGCTAATGAACTCAAAATGATGCTAACAGTAATGGAGTGAAAGTTTCGAATAACCTCAAAGTGATGCTGACAGTCATGTAGTAAGAGTTGCTACGAACCTCAAAATATTGCGACAGTGATGTCGGAAGAATTGCTAATGAACTTAAAATGATGCTAACAGTAATGCAGTGATAGTAGCTAAGAAACTCAGTGATGCTTACATTAATGTAGTAAGAGTTTCGAACAACCTCAAAGTCATGCTGACAGTCATTTAGTAAGAGTTGCTAATGAACTCAATTTAATGCTACGGTGATGTCGTGAGAATTGCTCAACAACGCAAAATGATGCGAACAGTAATGTAGTGATAGTTGCTAATAAACTCAAAGTGATGCTGACAGTAATGTAGTAAGAGTTGCTACGAACCTTAAAATATTGCGACAGTGATGTCGGAAGAATTGCTAATAATCTCAAACTGATGCGACAGTGATGTAGTAAGAATTGCTAATGAACTCAAAATGATGCTAAAAGTAATTGAGTGAAACTTTGAATAACCTCAAAGTGATGCTGACAGTCATGTACTAAGAGTTGCTACGAACCTCAAAATAATGCGACAGTAATATTACTACTACATGACTGTCAATATCACTTTGAGGTTATTTGAAACGTTCACTCCATTACTGTTTTCAAAATAATGCGACAGTGATGAAGTAAGAATCGGTAATGAACTCAAAATGATGCTAAATGTAATGGAGTGAAACTTTCGAATAACCTCAAAGTGATGCTGAAAGTCATGTCGTAAGTGTTGCTACAAACCTCAAAATAATGCGACAGTCATGTATTTAAGTTGCTACGAACCTCAAAATAATGCGACAGTGATGTCAGAAGAATTGGTAATGATCTCAAAATGATTTGAACAGTAATGGAGTGAACGTTTCGAATAACCTCAAAGTGATGCTGACAGTCATGTACTAAGAGTTGCTACGAACCTCAAAATAATGCGACAGTAATGTAGTAAAAGTTGCTACGAACCTCAAAATATTGCGACAGTGATGTCGGAAGAATTGCTAATGAACTTAAAATGATGCTAACAGTAATGTAGTGATAGTTGCTAATCAACTCAGTGATGCTTGCAGTAATGTAGTAAGTGTTTCGAATAACCTCAAAGTGATGCTGACAGTCATGTAGCAAGAGTTGCTACGAACCTCAAAATAATGCGACAGTGATGTCGGAAGACTTGCTAATGATCTCAAAATGATGCGACAGTGATGTAGTAAGAATCGCTAATGAACTCAAAATGATGCTAAATGTAATGGAGTGAAACTTTCGAATAACCTCAAAGTGATGCTGACAGTCATGTACTAAGAGTTGCTACGAACCTCAAAATAATGCGACAGTAATGTAGTAAAAGTTACTACGAACCTCAAAATATTGCGACAGTGATGTAGGAAGAATTCCTAATGAACTCAAAATGATGCTAACAGTAATGTAGTGATAGTTGCTAATCAACTCAGTGATGCTTACAGTAATGTAGTAAGTGTTTCGAATAACCTCAGTGATGCTGACAGTCATGTACTAAGAGCTGCTACGAACCTTAAAATAATGCGACAGTAATGTAGTAAAAGTTGCTACGAGCCTCAAAATAATGCGACAGTGAAGTCAGAAGAATTGGTAATGATCTCAAAATGATGCTAACAGTAATGGAGTGAAGATTTCGAATAACCTCAAAGTGATGCTGAAAGTCATGTACTAAGAGTTGCTACGAACCTCAAAATAATGCGACAGTAATGTAGTAAAAGTTGCTACGAACCTCAAAATATTGCGACAGTGATGTCGGAAGAATTGCTCATGATGTCAAAATGATGCGACAGTCATGTAGTAAGAATTGCTCATGAATTCAAAATGATGCTAACAGTAATGGAGTGAAAGTTTCGAATAACCTCAAAGTAATGCTGACGGTCATGTAGTAAGAGTTGCTACGAACCTCAAAATAATGCGACAGTGATGTCGGAAGAATTGCTAATGATCTCAAAATGATGCGACAGTGATGTAGTAAAAGTTGCTACGAACCTCAAAATAATGCCACAGTGATGTCAGAAGAATTGCAAATGATGTCAAAATGATGCGACAGTCATGTAGTAAGAATTGCTAATGAACTCAAAATGATGCTAACAGTAATGGAGTGAAAGTTTCGAATAACCTCAAAGTAATGCTGACGGTCATGTAGTAAGAGTTGCTACGAACCTCAAAATAATGCCACAGTGATGTCAGAAGAATTGCAAATGATGTCAAAATGATGCGACAGTCATGTAGTAAGAATTGCTAATGAACTCAAAATGATGCTAACAGTAATGGAGTGAAAGTTTCGAATAACCTCAAAGTAATGCTGACGGTCATGTAGTAAGAGTTGCTACGAACCTCAAAATAATGCGAAAGTGATGTCGGAAGAATTGCTAATGATCTCAAAATGATGCAACAGTGATGTAGTAAGAATTGCACATGAACTCAAAATGATGCTAACAGTAATGGAGTGAACATTTCGAATAACCTCAAAGTAATGCTGACAGTCATGTAGTAAGAGTTGCTTCGAACCTCAAAATAATGCGACAGTGATGTCAGAAGAATTGCTAAGGATCTCAAAATGATGCGACAGTGATTTAGTAAGAATTGCTGATGAACTCAAAATGATGCTAACAGTAATGGATTGAACGTTTCGAATAACCTCAAAGTGATGCTGACAGTCATGTAGTAAGAGTTGCTACGAACCTCAAAATAATGCGACAGTGATGTCGGAAGAATTGCTAATGATCTCAAAATGATGTGACAGTAATGGAGTGAAAGTTTCGAATAACCTCAAAGTGATGCTGAAGGTCATGTAGTAAGAGTTGCTATGAACCTCAAAATAATGCGACAGTAATGTAGAAAAAGTTGCTACGAACCTCAAAATATTGCGACAGTGATGTCAGATGAATTGCTAAAGATCTCAAAATGATGCGACAGTGATGTCGTAAGAATTGCTAATGAACTCAAAATGATGCTAAAAGTAATTGAGTGAAACTTTGAATAACCTCAAAGTGATGCTGACAGTCATGTACTAAGAGTTGCTACGAACCTCAAAATAATGCGACAGTAATATTGCGACAGTGATGTCGGAAGAATTGCTAATGAACTTAAAATGATGCTAACAGTAATGTAGTGATAGTTGCTAATCAACTCAGTGATGCTTGCAGTAATGTAGTAAGTGTTTCGAATAACCTCAAAGTGATGCTGACAGACATGTAGCAAGAGTTGCTACGAACCTCAAAATAATGCGACAGTGATGAAGTAAGAATCGGTAATGAACTCAAAATGATGCTAAATGTAATGGAGTGAAACTTTCGAATAACCTCAAAGTGATGCTGAAAGTCATGTCGTAAGTGTTGCTACAAACCTCAAAATAATGCGACAGTCATGTATTTAAGTTGCTACGAACCTCAAAATAATGCGACAGTGATGTCAGAAGAATTGGTAATGATCTCAAAATGATTTGAACAGTAATGGAGTGAACGTTTCGAATAACCTCAAAGTGATGCTGACAGTCATGTACTAAGAGTTGCTACGAACCTCAAAATAATGCGACAGTAATGTAGTAAAAGTTGCTACGAACCTCAAAATATTGCGACAGTGATGTCGGAAGAATTGCTAATGAACTTAAAATGATGCTAACAGTAATGTAGTGATAGTTGCTAATCAACTCAGTGATGCTTGCAGTAATGTAGTAAGTGTTTCGAATAACCTCAAAGTGATGCTGACAGTCATGTAGCAAGAGTTGCTCCGAACCTCAAAATAATGCGACAGTGATGTCGGAAGACTTGCTAATGATCTCAAAATGATGCGACAGTGATGTAGTAAGAATCGCTAATGAACTCAAAATGATGCTAAATGTAATGGAGTGAAACTTTCGAATAACCTCAAAGTGATGCTGACAGTCATGTACTAAGAGTTGCTACGAACCTCAAAATAATGCGACAGTAATGTAGTAAAAGTTACTACGAACCTCAAAATATTGCGACAGTGATGTAGGAAGAATTCCTAATGAACTCAAAATGATGCTAACAGTAATGTAGTGATAGTTGCTAATCAACTCAGTGATGCTTACAGTAATGTAGTAAGTGTTTCGAATAACCTCAGTGATGCTGACAGTCATGTACTAAGAGCTGCTACGAACCTTAAAATAATGCGACAGTAATGTAGTAAAAGTTGCTACGAGCCTCAAAATAATGCGACAGTGAAGTCAGAAGAATTGGTAATGATCTCAAAATGATGCTAACAGTAATGGAGTGAAGATTTCGAATAACCTCAAAGTGATGCTGAAAGTCATGTACTAAGAGTTGCTACAAACCTCAAAATAATGCGACAGTAATGTAGTAAAAGTTGCTACGAACCTCAAAATATTGCGACAGTGATGTCGGAAGAATTGCTAATGAACTTAAAATGATGCTAACAGTAATGTAGTGATAGTTGCTAATCAACTCAGTGATGCTTGCAGTAATGTAGTAAGTGTTTCGAATGACCTCAAAGTGATGCTGACAGTCATGTAGCAAGAGTTTCTACGAACCTCAAAATAATGCGACAGTGATGTAGTAAGAATCGCTAATGAACTCAAAATGATGCTAAATGTAATGGAGTGAAACTTTCGAATAACCTCAAAGTGATGCTGAAAGTCATGTCGTAAGTGTTGCTACACACCTCAAAATAATGCGACAGTCATGTATTTAAGTTGCTACGAACCTCAAAATATTGCGACAGTGATGTCGGAAGAATTGCTAATGAACTCAAGATGATGCTAACAGTAATGTAGCGATAGTTGCTAAGAAACTCAGTGATGCTTAAAGTAATGTAATAAGAGTTTCGAATAACCTCAAAGTGATGCTGACAGTCATGTAGCAAGAGTTGCTACGAACCTCAAAATAATGCCACAGTAATGTAGAAAGAGTTGCTACGAACCTCAAAATGATGTGACAGTGATGTCAGAAGAATTGCTAATGATCTCAAAATGATGCGACAGTGATGTCGGAAGAATTGCTAATGAACTCAAAATGATGCTAACAGTAATGTAGTGATAGTTGCTAATTAACTCAGTGATGCTTACAGTAATGTAGTAAGTGTTTCGAACAACCTCAAAGTCATGCTGACAGTCATTTAGTAAGAGTTGCTAATGAACTCAATTTAATGCCACAGTGATGTCGTGAGAATTGCTCAACAAGTCAAAATGATGCTAAAAGTAATGTAGTGATAGTTGCTAATAAACTCAAAGTGATGATGACAGGAATGTAGTAAGAGTTGCTACGAACCTTAAAATAATGCAACAATAATGTTGTAAGAGTTGCAACGAACCTCAAAATATTGCGACATTGATGTCGGAAGAATTGCTAATGAACTCAAAATGATGCTAACAGTAATGGAGTGAAACTTTCGAATAACCTCAAAGTGATGGTGACAGTCATGTAGTAAGAGTTGCTACGAACCTCAAAATAATGCGACAGTGATGTCAGAAGAATTGCTAAAGATCTCAAAATGATGCTACAGTGATGTCAGAAGAATTGGTAATGATCTCAAAATGATGCTAACAGTAATGGAGTGAACGTTTCGAATAACCTCAAAGTGATGCTGACAGTGATGTACTAAGAGTTGCTACGAACCTCAAAATAATGCGACAGTAATGTAGTAAAAGTTGCTACGAACCTCAAAATATTGCGAAAGTGATGTCGGAAGAATTGCTAATGAACTCAAAATGATGCTAACAGTAATGGAGTGAAACTTTCCAACAACCTCAAAGTGATACTGACAGTCATGTAGTAGGAGTTGCTACGAACCTCAAAATAATTCGACAGGTATGTCAGAAGAATTGTTAAGGTCTCAAAATGATGCAACAGTGATGTCAGAAGAATTGCTAATGAACTTAAAATGATGCTAACAGTAATGTAGTGATAGTTGCTAATCAACTCAGTGATGCTTGCAGTAATGTAGTAAGTGTTTCGAATGACCTCAAGGTGATGCTGACAGTCATGTAGCAAGAGTTTCTACGAACCTCAAAATAATGCGACAGTGATGTAGTAAGAATCGCTAATGAACTCAAAATGATGCTAAATGTAATGGAGTGAAACTTTCGAATAACCTCAAAGTGATGCTGAAAGTCATGTCGTAAGTGTTGCTACACACCTCAAAATAATGCGACAGTCATGTATTTAAGTTGCTACGAACCTCAAAATATTGCGACAGTGATGTCGGAAGAATTGCTAATGAACTCAAGATGATGCTAACAGTAATGTAGCGATAGTTGCTAAGAAACTCAGTGATGCTTAAAGTAATGTAATAAGAGTTTCGAATAACCTCAAAGTGATGCTGACAGTCATGTAGCAAGAGTTGCTACGAACCTCAAAATAATGCCACAGTAATGTAGAAAGAGTTGCTACGAACCTCAAAATGATGTGACAGTGATGTCAGAAGAATTGCTAATGATCTCAAAATGATGCGACAGTGATGTCGGAAGAATTGCTAATGAACTCAAAATGATGCAAACAGTAATGTAGTGATAGTTGCTAATTAACTCAGTGATGCTTACAGTAATGTAGTAAGTGTTTCGAACAACCTAAAAGTGATGCTGACAGTCATTTAGTAAGAGTTGCTAATGAACTCAATTTAATGCCACAGTGATGTCGTGAGAATTGCTCAACAACTCAAAATGATGCTAAAAGAAATGTATTGATAGTTGCTAATAAACTCAAAGTGATGATGACAGGAATGTAGTAAGAGTTGCTACGAACCTTAAAATAATGCAACAATAATGTAGTAAGAGTTGCAACGAACCTCAAAATATTGCGACATTGATGTCGGAAGAATTGCTAATGAACTCAAAATGATGCTAACAGTAATGGAGTGAAACTTTCGAATAACCTCAAAGTGATGGTGACAGTCATGGAGTAAGAGTTGCTACGAACCTCAAAATAATGCGACAGTGATGTCAGAAGAATTGCAAAAGATCTCAAAATGATGCGACAGTGATGTCAGAAGAATTGGTAATGATCTCAAAATGATGCTAACAGTAATGGAGTGAACGTTTCGAATAACCTCAAAGTGATGCTGACAGTGATGTACTAAGAGTTCCTACGAACCTCAAAATAATGCGACAGTAATGCAGTAAAAGTTGCTACGAACCTCAAAATATTGCGAAAGTGATGTCGGAAGAATTGCTAATGAACTCAAAATGATGCTAACAGTAATGGAGTGAAACTTTCCAACAACCTCAAAGTGATGCTTACAGTCATTTAGTAAGAGTTGCTAATGAACTCAATTCAATGCTACAGTGATGTCGTGAGAATTGCTAATTAACTCAAAATGATGCTAACAGTAATGTAGTGATAGTTGCTAATAAACTCAAAGTGATGCTGACAGTCATGTCGTAGGAGTTGCTACGAACCTCAAAATAATGCGACAGTGATGTCAGAAGAATTGCTAAAGATCTCAAAATGATGCGACAGTGATGTCAGAAGAATTGGTAATGATCTCAAAATGATGCTAACAGTAATGGAGTGAACGTTTCGAATAACCTCAAAGTGATGCTCACAGTCAAGTAGTTAGAGTTGCTACGAACCTCAAAATAATGCGACAGTGATGTCAGAAGAATTGCTAATGATCTCAAAATGATGCGACAGTGATGTAGTAAGAATTGCTGATGAACAAAAAATGATGCTAACAGTAATGGAGTGAAAGTTTCGAATAACCTCAAAGTGATGCTGACAGTCATGTAGTAAGTGTTGCTACGAACCTCAAAATATTGCGACAGTGATGTCGGAAGAATTGCTAATGAACTCAAAATGATGCTAACAGTAATGTAGTGATAGTTGCTAATTAACTCAAAGTGATGATGACAGGAATGTAGTAAGAGTTGCTACGAACCTTAAAATAATGCAACAATAATGTTGTAAGAGTTGCAACGAACCTCAAAATAATGCGACAGTGATGTCGGAAGAATTGCTAATGATCTCAAAATGATGCTGACAGTCATGTAATAAGAGTTGCTACTAACCTCAAAATGATGCTAACAGTAATGTAGTGATAGTTGCTAATGAAGTCAAAGTGATGCTGACAGTAATGTAGTAAGTGTTTCGAACAACCTCAAAGTGATTATGACAGTCTTGTAGTAAGAGTTGCTACGAACCTGAAAATAATGCAACAGTAATGTGGTAAAAGTTGCTACGAACCTCAAAATAATGCGACAGTGATGTCAGAAGAATTGCTAATGATGTCAAAATGATGAGACAGTCATGTAGTAAGAATTGCTAATGAACTCAAAATGATGCTAACAGTAATGGAGTGAAAGTTTCGAATAACCTCAGAGTAATGCTGACGGTCATGTAGTAAGAGTTGCTACTAACCTCAAAATAATGCGACAGTGATGTAGTAAAAGTTGCTCCAAACCTCAAAATAATGTGACAGTGATGTCAGAAGAATTGCTAATGATCTCAAAATGATGCGACAGTGATGTAGTAAGAATTGCTAATGAACTCAAAATGATGCTAACAGTAATGGAGTGAAACTTTCGAATAACCTCAAAATAATGCGACAGTAATGTAGTAAAAGTTGCTACGAACCTCAAAATATTGCGAAAGTGATGTCGGAAGAATTGCTAATGAACTCAAAATGATGCTAATAGTAATGGAGTGAAACTTTCGAACAACCTCAAAGTGATGCTTACAGTCATTTAGTAAGAGTTGCTAATGAACTCAATTCAATGCTACAGTGATGTCGTGAGAATTGCTAATTAACTCAAAATGATGCTAACAGTAATGTAGTGATAGTTGCTAATAAACTCAAAGTGATGCTGACAGTCATGTCGTAGGAGTTGCTACGAACCTCAAAATAATGCGACAGTGATGTCAGAAGAATTGCTAAAGATCTCAAAATGATGCGACAGTGATGTCAGAAGAATTGGTAATGATCTCAAAATGATGCTAACAGTAATGGAGTGAACGTTTCGAATAACCTCAAAGTGATGCTCACAGTCAAGTAGTTAGAGTTGCTACGAACCTCAAAATAATGCGACAGTGATGTCAGAAGAATTGCTAATGATCTCAAAATGATGCGACAGTGATGTAGTAAGAATTGCTGATGAACAAAAAATGATGCTAACAGTAATGGAGTGAAAGTTTCGAATAACCTCAAAGTGATGCTGACAGTCATGTAGTAAGTGTTGCTACGAACCTCAAAATATTGCGACAGTGATGTCGGAAGAATTGCTAATGAACTCAAAATGATGCTAACAGTAATGTAGTGATAGTTGCTAATTAACTCAAAGTGATGCTGACAGTCATGTAGAAAGAGTTGCTACTAACCTCAATTTAATGCTACAGTGATGTCTATGAATTGCTAATAAACTCAAAATGATGCTAACAGTAATGTAGTGATAGTTGCTAATAAACTCAAAGTGATACTGACAGTAATGTAGTAAGAGTTGCTACGAACCTTTAAATAATGCAACAGTAATGTAGTAAAAGTTGCTACGAACCTAAAAATAATGCGTAAGGGATTTCGGAAGACTTGCTAATGATATCAAAATGATGCGACAGTGATGTAGTAAGAATTGCTAATGAACTCAAAATGATGCTAACAGTAATGGAGTGAACGTTTCGAATAACCTCAAAGTGATGCTGACAGTCATGTACAAACAGTTGCTACGAACCTCAAAATAATGCGACAGTAATGTAGTAAAAGTTGCTACGAACCTCAAAATGATGCGACAGTGATGTCGGAAGAATTGCCAATGATCTCAAAATGATGCGACAGTGATGTAGTAAGAATTGCTAATGAACTCAAAATGATGCTAACAGTAATCTAGTGATAGTTGCTAATCAACTCAGTGATGCTTGCAGTAATGTAGTAAGTGTTTCGAATAACCTCAAAGTGATGGTGACAGTCATGTAGTAAGAGTTGCTACGAACCTCAAAATAATGCGACAGTGATGTCAGAAGAATTGCTAAAGATCTCAAAATGATGCGACAGTGATTTAGTAAGAATTGCTAATGAACACAAAATGATGCTAGCAGTAATGGAGTGAATGTTTCGAATAACCTCAAAGTGATGCTGACAGTCATGTACTAAGTGTTGCTACGAACCTAAAAATAATGCGACATTAATGGAGTAAAAGTTGCTACGAACCTCAAAATATTGCGACAGTGATGTCGGAAGAATTGGTAATGATCTCAAACTGATGGGACAGTGATGTCAGAAGAATTGCTCATGATCTCAAAATGATGCGACAGTGATGTAGTAAGTGTTTCGAACAACCTCAAAGTGATGCTGACAGTCATGTCGTAAGAGTTGCTACGAACCTCAAAATAATGCTATAGTGATGTCAGAAGAATTGGTTATGATCTAAAATGATATGACAGTGATGTAGTAATAATTGCTAATGAACTCAAAATGATGCTAACAGTAATGTAGTGAAAGTTGCGAGTAACCTAAAAATGATGCTGAGAGTCATGTAGTAAGAGTTGCTAATGACCTCAAAATAATGCTACAGTGATGTAGTAAGAATTGCTAATGAACTCAAAATGATGCTAACAGTAATGTAGTGATAGTTGCTAATAAACTCAAAATGATGCTTACAGAAATGTAGTAAGAGTTGAAACTAGAACAACAAACTGTCCTCTGATGGTTGGACAGGTTGGTTTGGTCCGTCCTCTCACTCATCATTAAAAGCCCTTATTACTCATCATTCATCCAATCTGACACTCACGTCTGCAGAGGGGAATCCCCAGCAACCCACGGCCCACATGGAGCAGTCTCGGCCAATCACGTGGGGCCTGCAGCGGCACCGACCACCAAATGACTCGCAGGTGTCACTCTCAGCTCCAACCTCATGGCAGGCACAAGGCAGGGCGCCGTTGTTGAAGAGAGCCCAAGAGATACAGCTGAGCTGAGACAGAATGGAGACGAAGGACAGGAGGGACGACAGAGAAAAAGGAAACATTAGCAAGACATTTTAGGAAAATTAGTTTCGTGGGGAAAAGGTTATTAGCCAAACTTGCTCAATGGAAGGACAACAAAAAAAACAAAGATCTTCAAAAGAAAATTTGCACAAAATGAAACCCTGCAAGAGAAAGTAAATCAAGAACTAAATATTCTTGAGGCTCAGGTCTTTAGTTCCAATGCTTGTAAATGACATCTGAATGCATTCACAACCCAAATCTGAGCAGACAGAAGCGTCCCAGTCAGGCCCAGTTTAGTTCCTCTAGAACATTCAGGGATACAGAACAGGGACCAACTCAGGCTGAGAGACACCGACTTGACATGAAAGCTGTTGAGGCCACAGTTGCTGATGAAGTGGTCAGATTTCTCCAGTGGTTCTTGGTTCAGGGAGCTGGAGCTGGAGCTGCTCTCAGGCACCACCAGGACGTGATCCTGGACAGACAGAAGGAAGAAGTCCAGGCCTGACAGAGGAGAAGGAGGCACAGAGTAGAAACAGCAGATACGTGTGGGGAAAGGGAGAGGGTATCAGTCCAGCAGAGGAGCAGGAAACCTACCACCACAGGGCTCTGCCTGCAGGAACCTGCAGGTGAGTAGGACCTGGTGGTCCGGCACATCCAGAATGATCTGGTTTTCAGACACCGGCACGTTTCGGCAGCTGTAAGCGTGGGGACAGAAGGAGGCGTTGGCGTGGCCTGAAAGACACAAACAACCATCTCCATTTGAATGTTTCTCAAACAGCCGGAGCAGGAAAGCTAAGATGAATCAAAGATCCTCCACCCTGCCAGATCCGACCCTGGTAATGTAGACCTGCACAGGGTGGGTGGGGTGGAGTGGCTGGTGGTGGTGGAGGATGAAGACGTATCTGCCCAAAGCCTGGACACGGTGGAGTCCACCGCAGCGTTCTGAGTCGAAGGATGAGAGCGATGTTCAATGGTACATGTTTTCTTTCCTGAACCACCGATGTTTCCAATCACGAATCTCAGTCATGAGATTTGAACATCATGGAGGAGTTCAAAAGTGTCAAACTGGGCCGGTCTCCATTTTATGAGTCCAGAGACAGAGGATAAAACTACAAGTCCCTGGTTCAGATTTGACTCGTCTGAATCCAAACACAGCAGCGTTCTTCCACCAGGCCAGATGAGTTGATCATGATAACAAGATGTCTTCATGCTACTACAACACACAAACTCATCACGAGAAAAGACTTCATGGTGGAACAACAAATCTCCTCCCAATGGGAAAACATTGAGTTGAACAATCAACTTTTCCATGATGACATGGAGAGCTTGGCAGCAGCAGCAGGCTTCCATTGGGGGCTGATATGCCAGCTCCACTTAGCCTTCTTTGGAATGGTTTCACCTGGAGTGATGCTGTTATTGAGACCTTTTATCTGGAACAACACCACCTGCATGGAGACTGAGGACTTCAACAGATGCAGATGTTGACCCAGAATAAATCTAAATATTCCAGATGTGTTAAATCAATCCAGCAGCAGTGGTGGGAGCGTCGTAAACTCACTCACTCAGCAGCCGTCAGCCTCCGTACCTGCACGGAGTCCAGCCTGATGTGGTCTCTGTTGTCTGCTCCCAGAGGTGGTCTGTCACCTCTGAACCAGGGGGCTCATCTCTCTGGTGGGAGGGCAGTGGAGGAGCTACAGCGGGGGAGGCCAGGATGGGCTCCTGTAGGAGGAGCTCTGGCCCTCCTTCAGCACCAGCCAGTGGGAGGGAGTTTGGAAACGTGAGGGGACACAGGAGGAGCTACAGGGGGAGGGAAGGTGGATCAGAACTGTTCTAACAAGAGCGCTGAGGGGACACAGGAGGAGCTACAGGGGGAGGGAAGGTGGATCAGAACCGTTCTAACAAGAGCGCTGAGGGGACACAGGAGGAGCTACAGGGGGAAGGAAGGTGGATCAGAACCGTTCTAACAAGAGCGCTGAGGGGACACAGGAGGAGCTACAGGGGGAGGGAAGGTGGATCAGAACCGTCCTAACAAGAGCGCTGAGGGGACACAGGAGGAGCTACAGGGGGAGGGAAGGTGGATCAGAACCCTTCGAACAAGAGCGCTGAGGGGACACAGGAGGAGCTACAGGGGGAGGGAAGGTGGATCAGAACCGTTCTAACAAGAGTGCTGAGGGGACACAGGAGGAGCTACAGGAGGAGGGAAGGTGGATCAGAACCCTTCTAACAAGAGCGCTGTCCCACTAATGTTCCTCACCAGAATCCACCTGTCAGGGGGGAACCGTCCATGGGTGCTGATGCAGCGGACTGAAGGTTCAACGTAGTCCATGCTGAACTGGTCTTTAGGCACCAGGTGGACTTTGTGCTAAAAACAGCAGAAAAAAAAAGACAAAAAGGGGAGAATTTTAACAAAAGTATGCAAATGAGCTGAAGATCAAAATACAAAAAGTAAATCAAGGTTTTTTTCAAATGATTGCCAGCTATTTAGCTAAGAGAAGGACAAATGTCAATCAAGATGTCAGAACGATCCCACTGGCTTCTGGTCAAGGGAACCATGGAGATGCTAACTTCCTGTTGGACTATCAGGGTGTCTCATCCCTGACATGCTAACTTCCTGTTGGACTATCAGGGTGTCTCATCCCTGACATGCTAACTTCCTGTTGGACTATCAGGGTGTCTCATCCCTGACATGCTAACTTCCTGTTGGACAATAAGTGTGTCTCATCCCTGACATGCTAACCTCCTGTTGGACTATATGGATGTCTCATCCCTGACATGCTAACTTCCTGTTGGACGATAAGCGTGTCTCATCCCTGACATGCTAACTTCCTGTTGGACTATAAAGCCTGATTTATGCTTCTGTGTCGAGTAGTATTCGTACCTACGCCGTCGACGCAGACCGTACGCCGTCGCCTGAAACGCGCCTCCAAAAAATCCTGCTTACGCATCGCGTCGACGCGTGGTGACGTCAACGTCGAGGACTGTGATTGGTCCCGCTCAGAACGTTGTTTCCGGTTCAGTCGCGGCAAAGCAACACCGCCATTTTCAAAGTTTCTGTGGTGAAAGCTCCAAGAAAAAATGGACCAAGCTGAAGAAAGGATTATCGAGGAGATGCTCAAGTACGACCACCTCTACAACGCCTCTTCGCGGCACTACAAAGACTGACAAATGGCCAACAATTGTTGTCTGTGACCGGAAGAAAACCAAGGAATCCGACAAGAGCCCCGTAAACAATAAAGACAAAGCCACACCCCCTAGCGGCTTGGCGGTGAATTGCAGAGCAACGCGTTCCCTCGACGCAGAATAAACCAGGTTTTCCAGTCGCACCTGTTTTACGCCCCCGTGCCAGATAAGGACCCCCATCGGGCTGTGCCACTCTGGAGGGAGCGCGTCTCACAGTCAGTCAGCGGAACCATGCGGATCCGGGCCGGAGCTGTGGGAAGGAGCGCCAATTGTATCGGGTTGTTGTTTTCTGGACTGCAGCAGAACAGGAGCAGCCGGGACTGGAATGTAGAAGTAGGTTATCTTGAAGTTGACTCAGTTATGGTGAACGATATTGTGGTTCAACACTTTAATGAGCTTTAAGGCAAACACATTTCATGAGGAAACAACGCTGGAATTGGACGGATTTCAGCGGCACACAACAACGTATCCGATACACCTCATTGGAAACCTGGTGGTCTAAGACTAAGAAACACCAGTCACCGTGAAGAAAGGAACTTTTACTGAGTACTCATGTTCTTTTCTGCAGGTTGAATGTCTCATTTGTTGGACAGAAGCGTCTCATCTCAACAAAAGCACCTCTTCAGTGCTGAGGCATGATGGGGCCAGGCATGAGAATGAAGTCCCAGATCCACCAGGATGAACTCAGGTATACAGCCACTCTCCAACTGACTCACAGTTGCTTCATTGATCATTAATTCCTCTTCATTTCTTCTCTCCTTCATCTTTAACCATCCAGCTTCCAGGAAGCAGATGCTGGATGAGGCTCTGCTGAATTTGATCCTGAAGGACTGCCAGCCCCTCAGCACTGTTGAGAGGGAAGGGTTCAGGGAACTGGTTCAGGTCCTTGAGCCTCATATGTTTGCCAACCAGAAAGGTTTGTGTGGAAATGATCTAAAGCAGTCGTTGATATCTCCAGTTTATTTCATCTTTAATTTCAATGTATTGATTTACTCTGGGTGTCATTTTCAGACCATCAAACAAACGGTGGCCAAAAAGTACCAGGAGGAACGGGAAGGAGTGAAAAAGGAAGTCCAGCTGCCATGTGGACATCTGTGGACATGGAGGCTCCCTTGGCTCTGACCTGTCACTGCATTCGTGAGAATGAATGTGTTGGGAGTGCAAGACTTTCCACAAAGTCACCCTGCTGACAGTTTGGCCCCAGTCCAAAGAGGCCTGATGGAGGACTGGGCCATCACCAACAAAGTGAAGTGTCTTGTGAGCGACGCAGCACCAAACATGACAGCATCCACTAGACAGCTCCAAATTCACCACTCAGTCTGCACTGCACATCGTCTGAATCTCGGAGTCAGAAAATCCTGTGATCAGATCCCCACTTCCATCATCAGACACAAAGCCAGGAACACTGTCACATCCTTCAGATCAGCACTACAGCCAAGGAGAAGCTGGCTCAGGTGCAGCAACAGATGGGAGGGCCAACCCTGAAACTCATCAGTGAGGTGCCAACACGCTGGAACAGCACACACAGCTGTCAGGGCTGCATGATGAGAGGGAACCAGTGTGGGAACCTCTGGCCTCTCTAAGACAGATTTGACTCCACTGACAGCTGAGGAGTTCACCACCATAGGAGAAGCACTTCTAGTAAACAGAGGTCATTCTAGTAGCCTGGTCCCTCTGTGGTTGAGCTATAATTTTAGGAAATATGGTCATTATTCAGTGGTGACATCTCTCTGCTGAATAATGTAGAACTGAACGGATCCACTGGACCTTCTTTTTACAAACAGCAGCATGCAGCAGCTGTCCTGAGTGGAAAACTGCACATTTCTGTTGGTGAGAGTTAATCAAGCGATGGACTTTGTCTCTCAACAGAAGCTGTGTGGAAAAACCCTGCAGCTACGAGCGCTTCAGATTCTGAGAGTGATTCTTACGCCATTGGCTGGTTTAACCTGGCGTCTGACCGTGGAGGTGGCCGAGAGGAGCGTGACATGGCTGAAGAGGTAAATCAACTAAAGCAGAGTTAGTCTTTGGCAGCAGGCCAGGCCGACAAATGCTAATGTCTCTGACTGACTGACTGATGAAGTTGGACCATTGGTCAGCCACAATGATGCATGACCACAAATAGTGGCCTGGGTCTTGATGAAGCTCACAAGACAGTCAGCATCATTTTGAGGTTCGTAGCAACTCTCACTACATCACTTAAGCATCATTTTGAGATTCGTAGCAACTCTCACTACATCACTTAAGCATCATTTTAATGTTAGTCGCAACTCTCACCACATCACTGTAGCATCATTTTGAGATTCGTAGAAACTCTCACTATATCACTGTAGCATCATTTCTTAGATTAGTAGCAACTTTTATTGCATAACTTTAGCATCATTTTGAGATTAGTAGCAACTCTCACTACATCACTGTAATCATCATTTTGAGGTTTGTCGCAACTCTCATTACATCACTGTCAGCATCATTTTGACATTAGTAGCAACTCTCACTACATCACTGTAGCATAATTTCTTTGGTGAGTAGCATCTCTCATTGCATTACTTGATTATCATTTCTTATTTGAGAAGAAACTCTTATTACATGACTGTCGCATAATTTTTAGATGAGTAGCAACTCTCACTACATTAGTGTAGCATCATTTTGAGGTTCGTAGTAACTCTCACTACATCACTGTCGCATCATTTCTTAGGTTAGTAGCAACTCTCACCACATGACTGTAACATCATTTTGAGGTTAGTAGCAACTCTCACCACATCACTGTAGCATCATTTCTTAGGTTAGTAGCAACTCTCACTACATCAGTGTAAAATCATTCTTAGGTTCGTAGCAACTCTCATTGCATCACTTTAGCATCATTTTTAAATTAGTAGCAACTGTCACATCACTCTAGCATCATTTTGAGGTTCGTAGAACTCTCACCACATCAGTGTAGCATCATTTTGAGGTTTTTAGCAACTCTCACCACATCACGAGAGCATCATTTCTGAGGGTAGTAGCAACTCTTACTACATCACTGGAGCATCGTTTTGAGGATAGTAGTAACTCTTACGACACCACTGTCGAATCATTTAAAGGTTCCTAGCAATTCTCACTACATTACTGTCAGCCTTATTTTGAGGTGAGGAGAACTCTCACGACATTACTGTAGCATCATTTTGAGGTTTTTAGCAACTCTCACTACATGACTGTAGCATCATTTTGAGGTTTTTAGCAACTCTCACTACATCACTGGAGCATCATTTTAATGTTAGTCGCAACTCTCACCACATCACCGTAGCATCATTTTGAGGTTAGTAGCAACTCTCACCACATCACTGTAGCATCATTTTGAGGTTCGTAGCAACTCTCACCACATCACTGTAGCATCATTTTGAGGTTCGTAGCAACTCTCACGACATTTCTGTGGCATCATTTTGAGATTTTTAGCAACTCTTTCTACATTATTGTCAGCATGTTTGAGGTTTTTCGCAACTCTCACCACATCACTGTAGCATCATTTTGAGGTTAGTAGCAAATCTCACTACATCACTGAAGCATCCTTTTGAGGGTAGTTGCAACTCTTGCTACATGACTGTCAGCATCACTTTGAGGTTGTTCGAAACTCTTACTACATTACTGTGAGCATCACTGACTTTATGAGCAACTATCACTCCATTACTGTTAGCATCATTTTGAGTTCATTCGCAATTCTTAGGACATCACTGTCGCATCATTTTGAGATCATTACCAATTCATCTGACATCACTGTCGCATTATTTTAAGGTTCATAGCAACTCTTACTACATTACTGTCAGCATCACTTTGAGTTTATTAGCAATTCTTACTAAATCACTGTCGCATTATTTGGAGGTTCGTAGCAACTCTTACTACATGACTGTCAGCATCACTTTGAGGTTGTTCGAAACACTTACTACATTACTGTAAGCATCACTGAGTTTATTAGCAACTATCACTAAATTACTGTTAGCATCGTTTTGATTTTAATAGCAATTCTTACGACATCACCGTCAGCATCATTTTTAGGTTACTCGCAACTCTAACCACATGACTGTCAGCATCACTTTGAGGTTATTCGAAACTTTCACTCCATTACTGTTAGCATCATTTTGAGTTCATTAGCAATTCTTACTACATCACTGTCGCATCATTTTGAGGTTAGTTTAAACTCTTCTTACATTACTGTCAACATCATTTTGAGTTCATTAGCAATTCTTACGACATCACTGTAGCATTATTTTGAGGTTCGTAGCAACTCTTACTACATGACTGTCAGCATCACTTTGAGGTTGTTCGAAACTCTTACTACATTACTGTAAGCATCACTGAGTTTACTAGCAACTATCACTACATTACTTTTAGCATCATTTTGAGTTCATTAGCAATTCTTCAACATCACTGTAGCATTATTTTGAGGTTAGTAGCAACTCTTACTAAATAACTTTCAGCATCACTTTGAGGTTATTCGAAAGTTTCACTCCATTACTGTTAGCATCATTTTGAGTTCATTAGCAATTCTTACTACATCACTGTCGCATCATTTTGAGATCATTAGCAATTCTTCTGACATTACTGTCGCATTATTTTGAGGTTCGTAGCAACTCCTAGTACATGACTGTCAGCATCACTTTGAGGTTGTTCGAAACTTTCACTCCATTACTGTTAGCATCATTTTGAGTTCATTAGCAATTCTAAATAAATCACTGTCGCATCATTTTGAGATCATTAGCAATTCTTCTGACATCACTGTCACATTATTTTGAGGTTCGTAGCAACTCTTAAAACATTATTGTTGCATTATTTTAAGGTTCGTAGCAACTCTTACTACATTACTGTCAGCATCACTTTGAGTTTATTAGCAACTATCACTACATTACTGTTAGCATCATTTTGAGTTTATGAGCAAGTCTCACGACATCACTGTAGCATTGAATTGAGTTCATTAGCAACTCTTACTACATGACTGTCAGCATCGCTTTGAGGTTATTCGAAACCTTCACTCCATTACTGTTAGCATCATTTTGAGATCATGAGCAATTCTTACTAAATCACTGTCGCATCATTTTGAGATCTTTAGCAATTCTTCCGACATCACTGTCGCAATATTTTGAGGTTCGTAGCGACTTTTACTACATTACTGTCGCATTATATTGAGTTTCGTAGCAACTCTTACTTCATGACTGTCAGCATCACTTTGAGGTTATTCGAAACACTTACTACATTACTGTAAGCATCACTGAGTTGATTAGCAAGTATCACTACATTACTGTTAGCATCATTTTGAGTTCATTAGCAATTCTTCCGACATCACTGTCGCAATATTTTGAGGTTCGGAGCAACTTTTACTACATTACTGTCGCATTATTTTAAGGTTCGTAGCAACTCTTACTACATGACTGTCAGCATCACTTTGAGGTTATTCGGAACACTTACTACATTACTGTAAGCATCACTGAGTTGATTAGCAACTATCACTACATTACTGTTAGCATCACTTTGAGTTCATTAGCAATTCTTCCAACATCACTGTCGCAATATTTTGAGGTTCGTAGCAACTTTTACTACATTACTGTCGCATTATTTTAAGGTTCGTAGCAACTCTTACTACATTACTGTCAGCATCACTTTAATTTTTTTAGCAAGTATCACTAAATTACTGGAAGCATCACTGAGTTTCTTAGCAACTATCACTACATTACTGTTAGCATCATCTTGAGTTCATTAGCAATTCTTCCGACATCACTGTCGCAATATTTTGAGGTTCGAAGCAACTTGTACTACATTACTGTCGCATTATTTTGAGGTTTGTAGCAACACTTACTACATGACTGTCAGCATCACTTTGAGGTTATTCGAAAGTTTCACTCCATTACTGTTAGATCCGTAGTAAGAGTTTCGAACAACCTCAAAGTGATGCTGACACTCATGTAGTGACAGTGGCTTCTAACCTCAAAATGATGCTAACAGTAATGTAGTGATAGTTTCTAATAAACTCAGTGATGCTGACAGTCATGTAGTAGGGGTTGCTATGAACCTCAAAATAATGCAACAGTAAAGTAGTAAAAGTTGCTTCGAACCTCAAAATAATGCGACAGTGATGTCAGAAGAATTGGTAATGATCTCAAACTGATGGGACAGTGATGTCGTAAGAATTGCTAATGAACTCAAAAAAATGCTAACAGTAATGTAGTGATAGTTGCTAATCAACTCAGTGATGCTGACAGTAATGTAGTAAGTGTTTCGAACAACCTCAAAGTGATGCTGACAGTCATGTAGTAAGAGTTTCTACGAACCTCAAAATAATGTGACAGTGATGTCAGAAGAATTGCTAATGATCTCAAAATGATGCGACAGTGATGTAGTAAGAATCGCTAATGAACTCAAAATGATGCGACAGTAATGTAATAAAAGATGATGCTAACAGTAATGTAGTGATAGTTGCTAAGAAACTCAGTGATGCTGACAGTAATGTAGTAAGAGTTGCTACGAACCTTTAAATAATGCAACAGTAATGTAGTAAGAGTTGCTACGAACCTCAAAATAGTGCGACAGTGATGTCGTAACAATTGCTAATGAACTCTAAATGATGCTAACAGTAATGTAGTGATAGTTGCTAATAAACTCAGTGATGCTTACAGTAATGTAGTAAGAGTTTTGAACAACCTCAAAGTGATGCTGAGAGTCATTAAGTAAGAGTTGCTACGAACCTCAATTTAATGCTACAGTGATGTCGTAAGAATTGCTAATTAACTCAAAATGATGCGAACAGTAATGTAGTGATAGTTGCTAATCAACTCAAAGTGATGCTGACAGTAATGTAGTAAGAGTTGCTACAAACCTTTAAATAATGCAACAGTAATGTAGTAAGAGTTGCTACGAACCTCAAAATAATGCGACAGTGATGTCAGAAGAATTGCTAATGATCTCAAAATGTTGCGACACTGATGTAGTAAGAATTGCTAATGAACTCAAATTGATGCTACCAGTAATGGAGTGAAAGTTTCGAATAACCTCAAAGTGATGCTGACAGTCATGTAGTAAGTGTTGCTACGAACCTCAAAATAATGTGACAGTGATGTAGTAAAAGTTGCTACGAACCTCAAAATATTGCTACAGTGATGTCGGAAGAATTGCTAATGAACTCAAAATGATGCTAACAGTAATGTAGTGATAGTTGCTAATTAACTCAATGATGCTTACAGTAATGTAGTAAGAGTTTCGAACAACCTCAAAGTGATGCTGACAGTCATGTAGTAAGAGTTGCTACTAACCTCAAAATGATGCTAATAGTAATGTAGTGATCGTTGCTAATAAAGTTAAAGTGATGCTGACAGTAATGTAGTAAGTGTTTCGAACAAACTAAAAGTGATGCTGACAGTCATGTCGTAAGGGTGCTACGAAACTTAAAATAATGCAACAGTAAAGTAGTAAGAGTTGCTTTGAACCTCAAAATAATGCGACAGTGATGTCAGAAGAATTGGTAATGATCTCAAACTGATGGGACAGTGATGTCGTAAGAATTGCTAATGAACTCAACATGATGCTAACAGTAATGTAGTGATAGTTGCTAATCAACTCAGTGATGCTTACAGTAATGTAGTAAGAGTTTCGAACAACCTCACAGTGATGCTGGCAGTCATTTAGTAAGAGTTGCTAATGAACTCAATTTAATGCTACAGTGATGTCGTAAGAATTGCTAATAAACTAAAAATGATGCTAACAGTAATGTAGTGATAGTTGCTAATAAACTCAAAGTGATGCTGACAGTAATGTATGTGTAGGTTCTCATTCATCCAGGTCATCGTAGATCGAAGCGAAGTAAAATCTGGTCAACTGGACGTAAGTTTATCTTGAAGACGTTTCACCTCTCATCCGAGAGGCTTCTTCAGTTCTAGTGGAGAGTGTGGAAACTCCAGTTTATAAACCTATGTGGGAGTGGTCAGTGCTATTGTGGTGGAAACGACCCTCCCGAGACTCACCTGGCCTCTCCAAACGACAGTCGTTGTGCGGTGTCAGGGAGTTTCAGGGGTGGTCGTTAGGGAGTTTCACCGACCACTCAGATGCTAATGGGATGTGCTGGCATCAGCCGTTCCACATGGGTCTTTCAGCTGAGCTCTTTGGGGAAGTTTTGAAAGGACTTGGTTGTAAATAGGTGAAAGGAAATGTCGCAGTCCACCTCCTCTGTTCAAAGATGGTTTCTCTATCCTGACGTGGATGGCTTCTTTAACTCCTCTTTCAAACCATCTGTCCTCTCTGTCGAGTATTTGGACATGGTCGTCCTGGAAGGAGTGGCTTTCCTCCTTGAGGTGGAGGAAAACCGCTGAGTCCTGTCCTCCAGAGTTGGCTCTTCTATGTTGGGCCATGCGGTTGTTGAGGGGCTGTTTGGTTTCCCCTATGTAGAGATCCGTGCAGGCCTCACTGCATCTGACAGCGTATACCAGATTGCTTTTCTGGCTGTGAGGGGTGGGTTTCTCCTTGTTCTGATCCAGAAATTCAACAGCTTCTATCATTGATTGACAGGAAATGTTGATGACACACTGGGATTTTTGTTCTCCTGCTGTCACTGTCAAGTGCAGCTGAACATGAGAGGCAGCAGGATCATTCATGTGTTCATGTTTCCAGCAGACAAGGAGGAAACCTGGGAGGACTTCAGTGACTTTGATCACTGGTTCTCACTTCATCTTCTCAGTATAAAGTTCAAAGCGAGCTGGCCAGGAGTTGAACCTAGAATCTTCTGATCCGTAGTCAGACGTGTTATCCATTGCGCCACCAGCCCTGTGAAGAAGCTGCTATGTTCATGTGTGCTTGCTTTTACAGAAAAGCCCAACAAGGTGGTGTCATTTTCAGGGGACACAATGGTGCAGTGGTCAGCACTGTGGCCTCCCAGCAAGAAGGTTCAGCTCTCCTCCTATTTGGTTGCTAGGAACCTGAATCAGTCCTCAGTGGAGCGGTGCTGCTGAGGCTGAGTGAGGCTGAGTGAGGGACTGAGCAGGAGCCAGCAGGTCCAAGCAGGTTCAGGCAAACTCCCCTCAGTCCACCAACATCAAAGCAGAGGAACAGAGTTCATCTAACAAAATGATTCATATCATCTCCTCTTGGAATGTTCTGGAACTACAAGTACACTTAAAATGGCCGACTTATGACAACAGAAGGAACTTTGAAGTAGATTTGATTTATTTAAGTCAGTGACAGTCATATTTTCAAGAACTTAGTTCAGGTAACTTGATTGTTTTACCAAGATGAGCTTTAATGTTAAAACATTGAAACAAGACCTTCATGTATTTATGATGACATCACCAATAGGAGCCTTCCCAGTCTGTCAGGGGGTAGAATTCAGTCACCACCAATGACATCAGAGTCAGAGTTTAGACATCAAAGACAGACATTAAAGCCTCTCTTATTAAAAAAAATTAAAGTGTTATATCTTTGAAAATATACTGCAATACATGAAATACTATATTTCCATGGATGGTAACCTCGTTCTTATATTCTTTAATATACTGCAATAGTAATGGACCCTCTATGACACTGTAGTGATGAATCTATCAAGGAGTAAAAATGATTATAATCTGAGAATTTTGAAGTCAAGTTTGAGATCAGTTTGATCCTCTCTCTCTCTCTCCCTCTCTCTCTCCCTCTCTCTCTCCCTCCCTCCCGCCCTCTCTATCTCTCTCTCCCCCTCTCTCTGTCTCCCTCCCTCTCCCTCTCTCTCTCTCAGGAGCTTTTAAATGAATATTTTAATAAAACAGAACAGGAGACTGAAGAGTGATCACTCAAACCCACAGGCTGAATGGGACATCTTTTAAAAAATTGAACCACTGAGTAAAACCATAGAAGCGCTCCTGTCTAGTCGGTGCTAACAAGTTAGCTGTTGAGTGAGTCCAGCTGTGCTGTCTAGGAATCCTGGTCAAAAGCCTCCACTCATCAAACAGCTGGTGTGTTGGTGGATCTGTGGATCCTGCTGGAAGAAGCAGGGTGGAGCTCTGAATGGTTCCTGTCTCAAAGAGCTTCTCTGTGCAGCTCCCATCAGCTCCTAAAAACAGGAAACCAGCAGATTCACTGTTGAACAGTGGCATTAAAATGTCTCAAAAGCTGTCCTGTCCACCATTTGTTGGTGCAAAGACATTTAAAAACACCAGTTGAACATTTTCCAAAGTTGCTCTCACCTTCTTTCAAACACCTGGAATGATTTCCTCCAAACCAAAAGAAACTGGTAAAAAAACAACAACAAAAACTCCTGGAGAATCAAACTCCACCCTCTGCTCCACCTGGACTTGGGACTTCAAATGACCCCCATTAAAAGCCTGCCTGCATCCCCATTCACTGACTGTTGTGCTGTGGGTCTCCTGGACAAACATGGCAGGATCCTCTTGATCTCCAGGAGTTTAAAAGAGCAGCTCTTTTAAAATGGGTTCTGGCTCCATTCAGGTTTAGAGAGCTGAGACTAAAATCACACATGAATGAAAGAGGGAACCCAAGAAAACAAGTCAGCGTGAAAGAGGAGCAGATTTTAAAACTCCTCATCATTTCCACCTCCAGGAGTGAAGCCTCCCGGGACCCAAGAGGCTCCAGCTGGCAGAGCTCTCACTGGTTTCTCCACCACCTCGCTAACCTGAGCTGGAGCATCTGAGAACCAAACAGTGACCCCCTTCACTCCAGAGCCGACTCCACAAACTCTGAGCCCCCACTTTACCCACAGCCAGCAGGCCTCCTCAACACTGCATGACACACGACGACTAAATTTAACACTGAAGCGTCTCATCCAGAGATCTGTGACAGGCATCTGCTGTGGAGGGTCAATCTGTCTGTCCACATTCAGATCATTAACACAGCGACTCCTAAGCACCAGGAGAGCCTGTTCATCGTCCCTGGGTGGGCTCGAACCACCAGCCTCTCGGTTAACAGCCGAGCGCGCTGACCGATTGCGCCACAGAGACTCTGAGTCACCTGCTTTTCATGAAGACTTTTCAGGCTAAATTTCAGTGTGTGAGGTCCACACTGCACATTTGAGGGACCATGAAGGACAGAGGAGAGTCTGACTGTCATGGTGAAAGCCTTCAGCACTAGAACTGAAACAGCCCCACCATCTTAACCCCCCCAGACCAAACAGGCTTCATCAGAAACAGACACACCTCCTAGAACATCCAGAGATCATCAGTCTGATTAATAGAACATGACAAACAATCAAGAACATGTTATTGTTTGATCAGAAGCTGAAACAATGTTTCTATGTTTGTCTGTTCTGGTCTGAATGAAAGAGGAGGTTTTCTTGGTCATGTGACGTGGATGAGAGTTCAACTAGAACTTCCTGCTTCAACAGGATTTTAGTTTGTTGGGATTTTGTCAAAGCCACCAACCAAACCTCTGAGTGGTGCAGATGTCTGCTGCCTCCTCAGAGCAGACTGGAGCTCAGCCTCACTCACCTGTGGGAGCCCCAGCAGAGCCACCGTGTGATGGAGTTTCAGTTTAGGATCCAAGGTCCTGGATTGAATTGGTGTTTGTGTTTTTAGGCCTCCTGGCACCATCAATGGTAGAGCAGAGTGGTGCAGAGGAAGCCTGCTGGGCCCAGAACCCAGAGGTCGATGGATCAAAACCATCCTCTGCTAAAAGAAGAAAAATAAAATGAACCAGTGTCTTTAGAAATGTGTGTCTGTTAAAAAGAGGTTCATAAGGATTTTGTCTTCCTCCACAATCACCAACCATTGTGAGAGTTAACAACAGTCCACTTTCTGACTGAAGCAAAAGTAGACTTCAAAAGGTTTTTCTGATTCAACATAGCAGCTAAATTTCCATTTCCATTTCCTGAACAGGACAGGTTAAAAAAAGGGAATGTCATGACTTCCTCTGTATGTTAGAATATGAACTACTAAAAATGTTCATGCCCAGTTTAAAGTTAGAATTAAACTGAAAATACAAAACTCTTCCCTCTTCAATCCTGTCACTCAGTGTTGTAAACTGTTTCTAACAAATTCTACAGTTCAAGTGTTTCTAATGAAGCTGAATGTTCTCCTCTACTTTCCTCAATTGGGTTTCTTTCATGTCCTCCTGAGATCAAAGACAGAATTCTAGGTACAAATAAAAACACTATCAAAGCCTCCTGATGACATCATCATCAATTCTGTCTTTGATCTGTGTCTGTCCAGCCTGTCCTGAGTGGATCCAACAGTTTCCCATGGGTGACACTGTCGTGGTCTCTCTCCTGCTGTCTCCAACTCTCAGAGTGCTTCTACTGGTTTCTCCCCATCGTCCCTGTTGCTAGGCAGAGCACTGGTGAGGACTGAGGCCAGTGATGTCATCACCTCCAGCTGAGACCTGCCAGGTGGTCCTGCTTCATTCAACTCTGCTGCCTCTGCCACTGCCCTGACTGGTGAGGCTGACAGCAGGTTCTCTCTCATCTAAACTCTCTGTTTACAATGGAGGCTGAAATCCTTGTGATTGGTGGTTCAATCATCAGGTCTGTTGAACTCCCAGGTGCCATCACCTGCTGTCTTCCTGGTGCCAAAGTTGTGGACATTATTGAACGTCTCCAGGACTCATCGATCTCCACCCCTCCTGCAGGTTCTCCCTGTCTCTGTGTGGGTTCTCTCTGGTTCTCCAGCTTCCTCCCACAGTCCAAAGACATCAAGAGGGTAGTGGTTACCTGGACACTCTAAATGACTGTGAGTGTGAATGGTTGTCTGTCTGTGTGTGTTGGTCCTGGGATGGACTGGTGACCCATCAAGGGTGAACCCAGGGCTGGACTGGCCACCTGGCCGATGCACATCTTTGGCCGGCCCATAACTGTCATAATTTTTTTTTCAAAAGTGTATAGTTTTTAATCGACCGTAACGGTATCGGAGACGCGAAACGCGGCCCATTGGTTGATTTTCTTGAAGGACATTGGGCTCGTCCAATGAAATCTCTCAGCTCTCTCTCTTTCTCTTAGTCAAGCCATGCTGTTGCAATGGAAGTGGAGGAGTCAGATCAGACAGTTGGAGACTATTTTAGTCGCCCTTCTTCCACACAGAGGACTGATTTTTTAAAGTTTCATCCTCAACAAGATTCCATGAACCCTGTCGTCCAGAGGCTCTTCGTTAGAACGGACGGCACGACGTGGAAATGGCTGACTTATTGTGGTCAACGTCATGCTTTGTTTTGTTTTGTTTGCCCTGCTTTTAGCAAGCCCAGTGATCCAAGTGTCTTCATTAGAGGCCTGACAGACTGGAGGCATGTGCACCAAAGAGTAGAGGAGCATGAGAGAGGCATGGCACAGAGGCAGTGTGCTGAGGCCTATTTTTGAAACTGGTCCAGAGCAAGACTGGCCACCTCCTTGAGGGAAGACAGCTGACAGGACACCGTGAGCAGGTTAAGAAGCAGGGCTGGACTGGGACCAAAAAATGGCCCTGGCATTTTTCATCCCTGGCAGCCCTCCATGGTTATTTACACGATATGTGTAAGCACACGCCATACCAGAGGATGTATGCGCACATTTTGAAGTTTCAAAAATAAAAATAAAGTGCAGTATTCTACATGGAAGACAGTAACCATGTTAAAAGAGTGATACCCTTTCACTACTCACAGAGACCTTCTTCTTCCACTACACGTTCCAACACCTGACGTCTCTTCTTCCCAGTCCAGCCCTGGAAGAACGCGTCGAGTTTTGGAAATTCGTCTGCTTTTCTTCTCCGGAGTCTCTCTTTTTCGGTTCCTCCTTTCTCCTTCCTCTTACTGGGCAAAATTCTTCATGGCTTCTGACTGCAAGGCGGCCGCTGAGTGGTGGCACTACAACTGGATGGGTCTGTTTCTCATTTTAACACAAAAACACCGCTGTTTCTGCGTTTTTACCAGAAATATATATTTTGAAATGCCTGCTCACACCGGCCCATCCGGCTACATCCACCAAACTTTACACACATAATATAATATAATAATATAATATAATACCCCTAAACACAAGCCCCAAAGCAGTAGTTGTTTTGTTTTTCTTCATAAAGGAGGTGCACTGTCATGACTACGATATCTCTGGCAACAAACATGGAAGGGGCTTTGGGGTCTTGTGTTTCAGCTCTGTAACTTCTGGATGGCTGAAAATGTCAGAATCAGTCCTCTCACTGACATCCACCATTGGTGTGACTTTTGGTGGCTTCAGCTCAAATGAAACCAGGGAAGAGGGGCCAGACTTTGAGGAGCCCCTTAGGGTTAGTGGATGCCCCGGGACCGTGCTTGGGCCCCTTAGCACCTAGATGGCTGAAATTCCCAGCACATGCTACTCTGGGGCATCACACTATGTGTGTAAAGTTTGGTGGATGTAGCCCAAGTAGAAACACCAGAACCCAGATTTGATCCTCAGTTCTGCTCCAAAAGGCTCTCGGAGTGCAGAAGTCCCAGACCCTGATTTTGCCCAGTTTCACAAGGGGATAGTTTTTTCTCTTTGAACCTAGGAAGTTGAAATTTGAGTGTGTTGTTCTGTTCTTGAAGGATTGCATCTGTGGTGGTTTGACCCCCCTAAGTCCTTTCTGCTGTCCGTAAAGGGCGTGGCAAAGTCCAGTAAAGTCTTTAAATGAAGCATCATAACTGGTCAAAGTTGCTCCAAATGAGATGAGCTTTCTGGGAGGAGTTCACACCTCTGCCAGAAACCAATATTTAAAATTTTGAAGCCCCACCTCCTTCCTGAAGCCACTTCCTGTTTGGGAGGGGGTTCTAGAATTATTCCACCAGATTAGGATTTCATAAAGTTTCAGGTCTGTATCCACTGGAGAGGCCAATGAGAGCAAAAGAGCAACAGGGTCAAAGGTCAACAGGCCTCGTGTCTCAGCCAGGCCTCAAAGGGTTAAGTGAGCCTTTTGGAGCTCCTTTGAAAAAAGGCCTGACACCAATCTTGTTCAGGACAAACATGAAGAAGGATCTTTGGAACATTTTCACATCTTTAAGACCGCCTTGACTCCTTTTTATAGCAGGAGTCACTGAACAGCACAAAGCTGCTATTGCAGCCATCAGGCCTCATTTCTGATCAATTATTATTGTTGAAACAAAGCTGAATATCAATTATTGATTTTTATTGTCATCATTTTGAACACCTGATGAGAGAAACACAATAAAAACATTTGAAAAGGAAGGATCAGAGTGTTGTTGTACTGCAATACTACAGTACAGCATCAGAGACACTCAGTTATTGATTGCCTGAATGATTGATTTACCCAGAAGAGGAACAGCTTTGTTGGAGCAGTAAAAATACACACATCAGAACGACAAAGTTACATTGGAAAAGAAACTACATGACATTACCAGCACAACATCTGAAGAACAGTTAGGATCAATTTAACTGGCCAGATAGTTAGGATTTCTTTAATGATATCCTTGATGAACCCAGACATCAGAGTGGTTTGTTCCCCTCAATCATAAATCTGTAAATACAGCGTGAAGTGATGGAACTAAAAGGCCACCTCTGAGTGCAGGAGTGAGCCTCTGTGACGGATGTGACGTCAGCAGACCGCCATTAGTTTGAGTCATTGTTTATATTCTTAATGCTGATTGGTCGATCTGTAATGGTGACAAATGGACTTCGTAGGTAGAATAAACATCCAGAAATTAAATGAATTTGTAGATTGTCTTATTAATCAAAAGATGAAGTATTAAAAATATTTGTTTTTTTTCCTCGGAGTGAGCGACAACTACTGGATTTTCTCACAGAAGAACGGGGGCGACTTCCACGGAAGCAGATGTTTGTAATTCCTGGGGCACTAAAATCCATTTCATATTATTCTTTCTTGAACAGCGAACATTATGGAAATAAAATTTATATTTCTCGCCAGAAATGTCCTTAAAATGCTTTTTAAAAATCAAACCTATCTTGAAATGACACTCGTCCGTAATGGCGTCCTTAGCAACCAACATAGCAACAGTAGAAATGTGACACTGTAACGACTCTCTTCCGAGAGGTGAAAGATTCACCGTAATAACGAACAAACCAAAGATTAAACACAAGAACTGAGCGAAGATTATGAAAACAAAATGCATATTTCTCTCTAGAAATGTCATCAGAATGCTTTATTAAATCAAAACTATCTTGGAAGAAGGCACTTTCCTCCGAAAACGACAGGAGCGGCGGCCATGTTTTTGTTTTGAGAGGCCCGCATGAAAGAGTCACATGAGGGAAGGGGGTATGGGGTCATGGGGGGGGGGGGGGGGGCGATCCCAGGTGACATTGTTCAAGAGGCAGGGTTCACCCTGGACAGGTCATCAGTCCATCAGGAGAAATGAGGTGGTCGGTATCATGCAACCTAAACTAAAACATTAGTCAGGTCAAATTCAGATTAAAGCAAGAGTCTCCAGATCAAAGTCAGAATTCCTGATGATGTCATCAGGGCTTTGACAGTAGCTAGAATTCTGTCTTTGATCTCAGGAGGACATGAAAGAAACACAATTGAGGAAAGTAGAAGAGAGCATGGCTGCATGATGGTGCAGTGGTGAGCACTGTGGCCTCACAGCAAGAAGGTTCTAGTTTGAGTCCAGGCTCGGGTGGGGAATCTTTCTGTGTAGAGCCTGTATGTTCTCCCCATGAATGCGTGGGTTCTCTCTGGTACTCCGGCTCCTTCCCACTGTCCAAAGACATGTAATTGGGGACGAGGCTGATTGATACTCTAAATTGATCGTAGGTATGAATGTGAGTGTGAATGGTTGTTCGTCTCTGTATGCTGACCCTGTGATGGACTGGTGACCTGTCCAGGGTGAACCCCGCCTCTGGCCTGTAGATGCTGGGATAGGCTCCACCCCCCTCGACCATCAATGTAGGTCTTTTGTTAATTGCATGCCACATGAAATTATTGTTGGTCAGTTTTCTAGCGACTGTCTCACAGTGGCAAGACAAGAACACTTCTACTTTTGATGATGACAGTTTGTTCAACACTAAACTTCATCCAGTACCATGTTGTCAAACACTGGAACCTCCACAGCACCTGAACAGGGACTTGAACCCTGGACCCTCAGATTAAAAGTCTGATGCTCTACCCTCTGAGCTCCTCAGGCTCTTTCTACAGCATTGAGACAGGAACAGAAACACCTGTGAAGGTCAAACTGATGCTTTCTTGACTTGTTCAGTCCTCCATGTTAAAGTCCACCAGGCTTTTGATTGGCTCTGATTCTCTGTGGCAAAATCCAACAAGAGGCTCCAAAAATGTCCTGAATGTCACAAGAATGCACAGGACAAGATGTTAGTTTCCTTCATGTCTGCAGTTCCTCCACTGGAAAGTAAAGTCAATGCTACTCTGCTGAAACCTGGGATCGGACCAGGGACCTTTAGATCTTCAGTCTAAGGCTCTCCCAACTGAGCTGGTTCAGTTCTGAGGGAGGGCCCTGCTTCTCTCATTTATAATCTCTTCCACTCTCACTGGACCTTAGAGAGGATTGGAGCTTCTGAAGTCCTGACACATTGAACAGTTCTCCAGGACCATTTTTGATGAAGGTCTGGATCACACCAGCCTTTTTTGTTTGTCTTCTTGCACCACCGTGCCGCCCCTACTAGTCGTCTACATATCAGTGTTCTCAGTATTGCACGAACATTCACATCAGTATTGTGCTAATATTTTATTTCCTGGCTCTTCAGTCCTCCTATTATGAAGTTGATTGCTTCAGCGACCAGGAGACGTTATCATTGGCAGCTAGTTTACTATTATTGCTGCTGCTGTTGTTGGTTGTGTGTCTGTCTTCCATCCCCCTGTCCCTCTGTCTTTCTCTCTGCTTGTCTTTCACCCTCATCTTGTTCCCATCTTTTTGTCATTCTCTCCCTCCTTTCTCTCTGTCTTTTGTCTTTCCTTCTCTATATTTGTCTTCTGCTGTCTGTCCTGTCCTGCTCTCTTTCAACAACCAACCAGTCAAAGCAGACGTCCGGTTAAAAAAATATGATAAAAGAACTCTTGGTTTGATTTGGCTTGAGACATGAAGAAGATAGGATTGTTTTCCTTTCATTTTAGAAGCTTTTCCAGATTCATGAAAAGATCATCAATCAGTGCAGTATTTCAGACAGACTTCTGGTCCGTGAGGACGAGGAATCCAGTACAGATCCACAGAACTCCAACTGCCATCTTTGATGGTTCCTTTACAGTCTGTAGGGTGGAGAGATCCTCCTGAGTCTGGCTTGGAATATTTGTCTGTGGATGTGTTGGCCCTGTGATGGACTGGTGACCTGTCCAGGGTGAACACGGCCTGTCGCCCAAAAGCTGCTGGGATAGGCTCCACCCCCTCATGACCCTGAACAGGATAAGCAGAAGACAATGGACAGAAGTCCTGACACATTGAACAGTTCTCCAGGACCATTTTTGATGAAGGTCTGGATCACACCAGCCTTTTTTGTTTGTCTTCTTCCAGTGTCCTCAACATTGTGTGAGCCAATAATTCCACATCTGTACCAGACACACCTCTGGTTGGTGGGTTGATGGATCTTTCTGTTCTAACAGTGTCTTTTATCTTGCTTTTATCTTTTCTATCTTTTCTTTGTATCTGCATTCTGTGGGGCACGGTGGCTCTGGAAGAGCGCTCTAACTATTGTCACTGTACCCCCCCCCCCCACAACGAAAATAAAAGATTCTGATTCCGATTCTGACACACACACACACACACACACACACACACACACACACACACACACACACACACACACACACACACACACACACACACACGTGTATCAACATGATGTTCCGAATGTTTCACTGTCTGTGGTTGTCCAGCTCTCCTTGCCTCTTCACTGTCATTGTCAGAACTCGGAGCAGTCTTCCTCTCCAGGTGATGTCTCTGAGTGATGATGATTGCTGTCTGTTCAACCAGCTTCATTTGTTGATATCTGAGAAGGACTGAAGACAGCAAAGTGTGCTGATTGGCCAACAACCCCTCACAGGTCAAAGGTCACTGCTCTGAGGCGGACCAGTTTACTGTAACAGTGGTGGCACCATCCACTGCTGGCGCTCTCTTCAGTGCTTCTTGTTTCTGCCCTTTGTGTGTGAGCTCCTAGAGCAGCTGGTCCGCCCCCCCCCCCTTTTCTTTTCTATTCCTCTAATTTATTTTTTGATTTTCTATTTTTGTAATTCATCATCGATCTCGGCTCACGGTCGCTACACTCTTGACCTCCTGTGAGCCTTGAAGAGAGAGAAGCCACCTTTGTGTCGGAGAAGAGCAGCTTAGTCCAGGCAGCCAGCAGCCTGAGACCAGAGGGTAGCCAATCAACGCGCTTCCCTTCTTCATCGAGCGAATCTCAGCGGGAGCCACGGTCGACGAGGTGGAGGCTTTGGAGGCCGTCCTCCCACCAGGTCGTTGGAGAGGCGTCGTACATCGATGGGAGAATCCAGCTGAGAACGTAAGCCGGTTACGTTGGTTTTCACCGATTCAGGCCTGGACTCCTGTCTCGCTGCCAAACTCCGCCTGACTCCGTAGAGCTGGTCAGCCTCCACTCAGTCCTCTTCATTTGGTTGGAGGTCACCATCGTTCATCCTACACACCTTTCCACCTGCCTCTTAGCCGTCTACTTGAAGCTCAGATAAATCCAGGCTAATTCATACCTGCTACTCAATATGGGCCTTAATTACTCTGCTGGAATTATCTCTCTGTCTTAAGGGTTTTCTTAATTGTATTAAATCCTCTTTAATTTCCAAGAAGTCTTCCAGCTCATTCATTCATGCAAGCCACTGATCCACAAGACCTCATTGATGAGCTTCAACCTGAGACTGATTGTTTCTCGTTGGACGAGACACCCATTAAATGAGACTCATTGTCAGTCCATTGAAATCTCCTGGTGTTCCTGGTGAGTTGATTTAACAACATGAGCTGACAGAATCTACGTTCAGGTAGGAACCACCACATCCAGGGGTCTGGACCTTTGAGAAGGCAGAGCCATCAAAGTAGCAGACTAAGCTAGAAGACGTTAGCATTGAGAAGAAACTGATACCTGAGCCTACTTTTGGGTCTGGTCAGGTGATGACACAATAATATGACATCATTGTCAGACTGACGCCTGCTCAACACTGACCAAACGCCGCCCTATTGCATTGTGGGAAATTTCTGCTTGGCTCGCGTCCATCAAAACACACAAAGAAATTTCTCCAGAATCAGTATGGATAGTGGATACAATTGAGTCCACACTGGTTTTTCATTCTGAGTCAGGTGCAGGTGTGGAATTTCAGACACAGTCTGTGTTTGTGTTGTTCATTCAGTGATTTTTCTTACAATTCCCAATCAAAGCCCAACATTGCTAATGAACTCAAAATGATGCTAACAGTAATGTAGTGATAGTTGCTAATAACCTCAAAGTAATGGGACAGTGATTTCAGAAGAATTGCTAATGAACTCAAGATGATGCTAAAAGTAATGTAGTGATAGTTGCTAATTAACTCAGTGATGCTAACAGTAATGTAGTAAGTGTTTAGAACAACCTCAAAGTGATGCTGACAGTCATTTAGTAAGAGTTGCTATGAACTTCAAAATAATGCGACAGTGATGTCAGAAGAATTGGTAATGATCTAAAACTGATGGGACAGTGATGTAGTAAGAATTGCTAATGAACTAAAAATGATGCTAACAGTAATGGAGTGATAGTTTCGAATAACCTCAAAGTGATGCTGACAGTCATGTAGTAAGAGTTGCTACGAACCTCAAAATAATGCGACAGTAATGTAGTAAAAGTTGCTACGAACCTCAAAATATTGCTACAGTGATGTCAGAAGAATTGCTAATGATCTCAAAATGATGCGACACTGATGTAGTAAGAATTGCTAATGAACTCAAAGTGATGCTGACAGTCATGTAGTAAAAGTTGCTATGAACCTCAAAATAATGCGACAGTGATGTCGGAAGAATTTCTAATGAATTCAAAATGATGCTAACAGTAATGTAGTGATAGTTGCTAATCAACTCAGTGATGCTTACAGTAATGTAGTAAGAGTTTGGAACAACCTCAAAGTGATTCTGACAGTCATGTAGTAAGTGTTGCTTCTAACCTCAAAATAATGCAACAGTGATGTCAGAAGAATTGGTAATGATCTCAAAATGATGGGACAGTGATGTCATAAGAATTGCTAATGATCTCGATGATCCAGTAATGGAGTGAAAGTTTCGAATAACCTCAAAGTGATGCTGACAGTCATGTGGTTTGAGTTGCGAGTAAATTAAAAATGATTCTGACAGTGATGTCGTAAGAATTGCTATCAAACTCAAAATGATGCAAACAGTAACGTAGTGACTCTTACTATATGATGTCGGAAGAACTGCTAATGATCTACAAATGATGCGACAGTGATGTAGTAAGAGTTGCTTCGAACCTCAAAATAATGCGACAGTGATGTAGTAAGAGTTGCTACGAACCTCAAAATATTGCGACAGTGATGTCGGAAGAATTTCTAATGAACTCAAAATGATGCTAACAGTAATGTAGTGATAGTTGCTAATCAACTCAGTGATGCTTACAGTAATTTAGTAAGAGTTTGGAACAACCTCAAAGTGATTCTGACAGTAATGTAGTAAGAGTTGCTTCGAACCTCAAAATAGTGCGACAGTGATGTCAGAAGAATTGTTAATGATCTCAAACTGATGGGACAGTGATGTCGTAAGAATTGCTAATGAACTAAAAATGATGCTAACAGTAATGTCGTGATCGTTGCTAATAAACTCAGTGATGCTTACAGTAATGCAATACGTGTTTCGAACAACCTCAGAGTGATGCTGAAAGTCATGGAGTAAGAGTTGCTACTAACCTCAATTTAATGCTACAGTGATGTCGTAAGAATTGCTAATTAACTCAAAATGATGCTAACGGTAATGTAGTGATAGTTGCTAATAAACTCAAAGTGATGCTGACAATCATGTAGTAAGAGTTGCTACGAACCTCAAAATAATGCGATAGTGATGTCGGAAGAATTGCTAATGATCTCAAAATGATGCGACAGTGATGTAGTAAGAATTGCTAATGAACTCAAAATGATGCTAACAGTAATGGAGTGAAAGTTTTGAATGACCTAAAAGTGATGCTGACAGTAATGTAGTAAAAGTTGCTACGAACCTCAAAATATTGCGACAGTGATGTCGGAAGAATTGCTAATGAACTCACAATGATGCTAACAGTAATGTAGTGATAGTTGCTAAACAACTCAGTGATGCTTTCAGTAATGTAGTAAGAGTTTCGAACAACCTGAAAGTGATGCTGATAGTCATGTAGTAAGTATTTTGAACAACTTCAAAGTGATTATGACAGTCATGTAGTAAGGGTTGCTACGAACCTTAAAATAATGCAACAGTAAAGTAGTAAGAGTTGCTAATGAACTCAATTGAATGCGACAGTGATGTCGTAAGAATTGCTAATAAACTCAAAATTATGCTAACAGTAATGTAGTTAGAGTTGCTACGAACCTCAAAATAATGCGACAGTAATGTAGTAAAAGTGGCTACGAACCTCAAAATATTGCGACAGTCATGTAGGAAGAATTGCTAATAAACTCAAAAAGATGCTAACAGTAATGTAGTGATGATTGCTAATCAACTCAGTGATGCTTACAGTAATGTAGTAAGTGTTTCGAACAACCTCAAAGTGATGCTGACAGTCATGTAGTAAGAGTTGCTACGAACCTCAATTTAATGCTACAGTGATGTCGTAAGTATTGCTAATAAACTCAAAATGATGCTGACAGTCATGTAGTAAGTTTTTCGAACAACCTCAAAGTGATTATGACAGTCATGTAGTAAGGGTTGCTACGAACCTTAAAATAATGCAACAGTAAAGTAGTAAGAGTTGCTTCGAACCTCAAAATAAAACGACAGTGATGTCGGAAGAATTGCTAATGAACTCAAAATGATGCTATCAGTAATGTAGTGATAGTTGCTAAACAACTCAGTGATGCTTACAGTAATGTAGTAAGTGTTTTGAACAACTTCAAAGTGATGCTGACAGTCTTGTAGAAAGAGTTGCTAATGAACTCAATTGAATGCGACAGTGATGTTGTAAGAATTGCTAACAAACTCAAAATTATGCTAACAGTAATGTAGTAAGAGTTGCTACGAACCTCAAAATAATGCGAAAATAATGTAGTAAAAGTGGCTACGAACCTCAAAATATTGCGACAGTCATGTCAGAAAAATTGCTAATGATCTCAAAATGATGCGACAGTGATGTAGTAAGAATTGCTAATGAACTCAAAATGATGCTATTCAACTCAGTGATGCTTACAGTAATGTAGTAAGTGTTTCGAACAACCTCAAAGTGATGCTGACAGTCATGTAGTAAGAGTTGCTACGAACCTCAATTTAATGCTACAGTGATGTCGTAAGTATTGCTAATAAACTCAAAATGATGCTAACAGTAATGGAGTGAAAGTTTCGAACAACCTCAAAGTGATGATGACAGTCATGTAGTAAGAGTTGCTACGAACCTTTAAATAATGCAACAGTAATGTAGTAAAAGTTGCTCCGAACCTCAAAATAATGCGACAGTGATGTCAGAAGAATTGCTAATGATCTCAAAATGATGCTAACAGTAATGTAGTGATAGTTGCTAATCAACTCAGTGATGCTTACAGTAATGTAGTAAGAGTTTCGAACCACCTCAAAGTGATGCTGACAGTCATGTAGTAAGAGTTGCTAATGAACTCAAAATGATGCTAACAGTAATGTAGTGATAGTTGCTAATCAACTCAGTGATGCTTACAGTAATGTAGCAAGTGTTTCGAACAACTTCAAAGTGATGCTGACAGTCATGTAGTAAGAGTTGCTAATGAACTCAATTTAATGCTACAGTGATGTCGTAAGAATTGCTAATAAACTCAAAATGATGGTAACAGTAATGTATTGATAGTTGCTAATAAACTCAAAGTGATGCTGACAGTAATGTCGTAGGAGTTGCTACGAACCTCAAAATAATGTGACAGTGATGTCAGAAGAATTGCTAATGATCTCAAAATGATGCGACAGTGATGTAGTAAGAATTGCTAATGAACTCAAAATGATGCTAACAGTAATGGAGTGAAAGTTTCGAATAACCTCAAAGTGATGCTGACAGTCATGTAGTAAGAGTTGCTACGAACCTCAAAATAATGCGACAGTAATGTAGTAAAAGTTGCTACGAACCTCAAAATATTGCGACAGTGATGTCGGAAGAATTGCTAATGAACTCAAAATGATGCTAACATGAATGGAGTGAAAGTTGCTAATAAACTCAAAGTGATGCTGACAGTATTGTAGTAAGAGTTGCTTCGAACCTTTAAATAATGCAACAGTAATGTAGTAAGAGTTGCTACGAACATCAAAAAAATGCGACAGTGATGTCAGAAGAATTGCTAATGATCTCAAAATGATGCGACAGTGATGTAGTAAGAATTGCGAATGAACTCAAGATGATGCTAACAGTAATGGAGTGAACGTTTCGAATAACCTCAAAGTCATGCTGACAGTCATGTAATAAGAGTTGCTACGAATCTCAAAATAATGCGACAGTAATGTAGTAAAAGTTGCTATGAACCTCAAAATATTGCGACAGTGATGTCGGAAGAATTGCTAATGAACTCAAGATGATGCTAACAGTAATGTAGTGATAGTTGCTAAGAAACTCAGTGATGCTTACAGTAATGTAGTAAGAGTTTCGAACAACCTCAAAGTGATGCTGACAGTCATTTAGTAAGAGTTGCTAATGAACTCAATTCAATGCTACAGTGATGTCGTGAGAATTGCTCATGAACTCAAAATGATGCTAACAGTAATGTAGTGATAGTTGCTAATAAACTCAAAGTGATGCTGAATGTAATGTAGTAAGAGTTGCTACGAACCTTAAAATAATGCAACAATAATGTAGTAAGAGTTGCTACGAACCTCAAAATAATGTGACAGTGATGTCAGAAGAATTGCTAATGATCTCAAAATGATGCGACAGTGATGTAGGAAGAATTGCTAATGAACTCAAAATGATGCTAACAGTAATGGAGTGAACGTTTCGAATAACCTCAAAGTGATGCTGACAGTCATGTACTAAGAGTTGCTACGAACCTCAATATAATGCAACAGTAATGTAGTAAAAGATGCTACGAACCTCAAAATATTGCGACAGTGATGTCGGAAGAATTGCTCATGAACTCAAAATGATGCTAACAGTAATGTAGTGATAGTTGCTAATCAAGTCAGTGATGCTTACAGTAATGTAGTAAGTGTTTCGAATAACCTCAAAGTGATGCTGACAGTCATGTAGTAAGAGTTGCTACGAACCTCAAAATAATGCGACAGTAATGTAGTAAAATTTGCTACGAACCTCAAAATATTGCGACAGTGATGTCGGAAGAATTGCTAATGAACTTAAAATGATGCTAACAGTAATGTAGTGATAGTTGCTAATCAACTCAGTGATGCTTCCAGTAATGTAGTAAGTGTTTCGAATAACCTCAAAAGTGATGGTGACAGTCATGTAGGAAGAGTTGCTACGAACCTCAAAATAATGCGACAGTGATGTCGTAAGAATTGCTAATGATCTCAAAATGATGCGAAAGTGATTTAGTAAGAATTGCTCATGAACTCAAAATGATGCTAACAGTAATGGAGTGAAAGTTTCGAATAACCTCAAAGTGATGCTGACAGTCTTGTCGTAAGAGTTGCTACGAAACTCAAAATAATGCGACAGTGATGTCGTAAGAATTGTTCATGATCTCAAAATGATGCGACAGTGAGTTCAGAAGAACTGGTAATGATCTGAAAATGATGCTAACAGTAATGGAGTGAAACTTTCGAATAACCTCAAAGTGATGCTGACAGTCATGTAGTAAGTGTTGCTACAAACCTCAAAATAATGCGACAGTAATGTAGTAAAAGTTGCTACGAACCTAAAAATATATTGCGACAGTGATGTCGGAAGAATTGCTAATGAACTCAAGATGATGCTAACAGTAATGTAGTGATAGTTGCTAAGAAACTCAGTGATGCTTACAGTAATGTAGTAAGAGTTTCGAACAACCTCAAAGTGATGCTGACAGTCATGTAGTAAGAGTTGCTACGAACCTCAAAATATTGCGACAGTGATGTCGGAAGAATTGCTAATGATCTCAAAATGATGTGACAGTGATGTAGTAAGAATTGCTAATGAACTCAAAATGATGCTAAAAGTAATGGAGTGAAAGTTTTGAATAACGTCAAAGTGATGCTGACAGTCATGTAGTAAGTGTTGCTACGAACCTCAAAATAATGCGAAGGTGATGTCGGAAGAATTGCTAATGAACTCTAAATGATGAAAACAGTAATGTAGTGATAGTTGCTAATCCACTCAGTGATGCTTCCAGGAATGTAGTAAGTGTTTCGAACAACCTCAAAGTGACGCTGACAGTCATGTAGTAAGAGTTGCTACGAACCTTAGAATAATGCAACAATAATGTAGTAAGAGTTGCTATGAACCTCAAAATAATGTGACATTAATGTAGTAAAAGTTGCTACGAACCTCAAAATATTGCGACAGTGATGTCGGAAGAATTGCTAATGAACTCAAAATGATGCGACAGTGATGTAGGAAGAATTGCTAATGAACTCAAAATGATGCTAACAGTAATGGAGTGAAACTTTCGAATAACCTCAAAGTGATGCTTACAGTCATGTAGTAAGAGTTGCTACGAACCTCAAAATAATGCGACAGTCATGTAGTAAGAGTTGCTACGAACCTTAAAATAATGCAACAATAATGTAGTAAGAGTTGCTACGAACCTCAAAATATTGCGACAGTGATGTCGGAAGAATTGCTAATGAACTCAAGATGATGCTAACAGTAATGGAGTGAAACTTTCGAATAACCTCAAAGTGATGCTGACAGTCATGTAGTAAGTGTTGCTACCAACCTCAAAATAATGCGACAGTAATGTAGTAAAAGTTGCTACGAACCTCAAAATATTGCGACAGTGATGTCGGAAGAATTGCTAATGAACTCAAGATGATGCTAACAGTAATGTAGTGATAGTTGCTAAGAAACTCAGTGATGCTTACAGTCATGTAGAAGGAGTTTCGAACAACCTCAAAGTGATGCTGACAGTCATTTAGTAAGAGTTGCTAATGAACTCAATTTAATGCTACAGTGATGTCGTGAGAATTGCTCAACAACTCAAAATGATGCTAACAGTAATGTAGTGATAGTTGCTCATCCACTCAGTGATGCTTCCAGGAATGTAGTAAGTGTTTCGAACAACCTCAAAGTGACGCTGACAGTCATGTAGTAAGAGTTGCTACGAACCTTAAAATAATGCAACAATAATGTAGTAAGAGTTGCTATGAACCTCAAAATAATGTGACAGTAATGTAGTAAAAGTTGCTACGAACCTCAAAATATTGCGACAGTGATGTCGGAAGAATTGCTAATGATCTCAAAATGATGCGACAGTGATGTAGTAAGAATTGCTAATGAACTCAAAATGATGCTAACAGTAATGGAGTGAATGTTTCGAATGACCTCAAAGTGATGCTGACAGTCATTTACTAAGAGTTGCTACGAACCTCAAAATATTGCGACAGTGATGTCGGAAGAATTGCTAATGAACTCAAAATGATGCTAACAGTAATGTAGTGATAGTTGCTAATCCACTCAGTGATGCTTCCAGGAATGTAGTAAGTGTTTCGAACAACCTCAAAGTGACACTGACAGTCATGTAGTAAGAGTTGCTACGAACCTTAAAATAATGCAACAATAATGTAGTAAGAGTTGCTACGCACCTCAAAATAATGTGACAGTTATGTCAGAAGAATTGCTAATGATCTCAAAATGATGCGACAGTGATGTAGTAAGAATTGCGAATGAACTCAAAATGATGCTAACAGTAATGGAGTGAATGTTTCGAATAACCTCAAAGTGATGCTGACAGTCATTTACTAAGAGTTGCTTCGAACCTCAAAATATTGCGACAGTGATGTCGGACGAATTGCTAATGAACTCAAGATGATGCTAACAGTAATGTAGTGATAGTTGCTATAAAACTCAAAGTGATGCTGACAGTCATGCAGTAAGTGTTGCTACGAACCTCAAAATATTGCGACAGTGATGTCGGAAAAATTGCTAATGAACTCAAGATGATGCTAACAGTAATGTAGTGAAAGTTGCTAAGAAACTCAGTGATGCTTACAGTAATGTATTAAGTGTTTCGAACAACCGAAAAGTGATGCTGTCAGTCATGTAGTAACAGTTGCTTCTAACCTCAAAATGATGCTAACAGTAATGGAGTGAAAGTTTCGAATAACCTCAAAGTGATGCTGACAGTCATGTAGTAAGTGTTGCAATGAACCTCAAAATATTGCGACAGTGATGTCGGAAGAATTGCTAATGATCTCAAAATGATGCGACAGTGATGTAGTAAGAATTGCTAATGAACTCAAAATGATGCTAACAGTAATGGAGTGAAAGTTTTGAATAACGTCAAAGTGATGCTGACAGTCATGTAGTAAGTGTTGCTACGAACCTCAAAATAATGCGAAGGTGATGTCGGAAGAATTGCTAATGAACTCAAAATGATGCTAACAGTAATGTAGTGATAGTTGCTAATCCACTCAGTGATGCTACCAGGAATGTAGTAAGTGTTTCGAACAACCTCAAAGTGACGCTGACAGTCATGTAGTAAGAGTTGCTACGAACCTTAAAATAATGCAACAATAATGTAGTAAGTGTTGCTATGAACCTCAAAATAATGCGCCAGTAATGTAGTAAAAGTTGCTACGAACCTCAAAATATTGCGACAGTGATGTCGGAAGAATTGCTAATGACCTCAAAATGATGCGACAGTGATGTAGTGATAGTTGCTAATCCACTCAGTGATGCTTCCAGGAATGTAGTAAGTGTTTCGAACAACCTCAAAGTGACGCTGACAGTCATGTAGTAAGAGTTGCTACGAACCTTAAAATAATGCAACAATAATGTAGTAAGAGTTGCTACGCACCTCAAAATAATGTGACAGTGATGTCAGAAGAATTGCTAATGATCTCAAAATGATGCGACAGTGATGTAGTAAGAATTGCTAATGAACTCAAAATGATGCTAACACTAATGGAGTGAAAATTTCGAATAACCTCAAAGTGATGCTGACAGTCATGTACTAAGAGTTGCTACGAACCTCAAAATAATGCGACAGTAATGTAGTAAAAGTTGCTACGAACCTCAAAATATTGCGACAGTGATGTCGGAAGAATTGCTAATGAACTCAAAATGATGCTAACATGAATGGAGTGAAAGTTGCTAATAAACTCAAAGTGATGCTGACAGTCATGTGGTTTGAGTTGCGAGTAAATTAAAAATGATGCTGACAGTGACGTCGTAAGAATTGCTAATGAACTCAAAATGATGCTAACAGTCATGTAGTGATAGGTGCTAATCAACTCAGTGATGCTTACAGTAATGTAGTAAGTGTTTCGAACAACCTAAAAGTGATGCTGACAGTCATGTAGTAAGAGTTGCTACGAACCTCAAAATAATGCGACAGTGATGTCAGAAGAATTGCTAAAGATCTCAAAGTGATGCGACAGTGATTTAGTAAGAATCGCTAATGAACTCAATATGATACTAACAGTAATGTCGTGAACGTTTCGAACAACCTCAAAGTGATGCTGACAGTCATGTAGTAAGAGTTGCTACAAACCTCAAAATAATGCGACAGTGATGTCGGAAGAATTGCTAATGATCTCAAAATGATGCGACAGTGACGTAGTAAGAATTGCTAATGAACTCAAAATGATGCTAACATGAATGGAGTGAAAGTTGCTAATAAATTCAAAGTGATGCTGAAAGTATTGTAGTAAGAGTTTCTTCGAACCTTTAAATAATGCAACAGTAATGTAGTAAGAGTTGCTACGAACATCAAAAAAATGCGACAGTGATGTCAGAAGAATTGCTAATGATCTCAAAATGATGCGACAGTGATGTAGTAAGAATTGCGAATGAACTCAAGATGATGCTAACAGTAATGGAGTGAAACTTTCGAATAACCTCAAAGTGATGCTGACAGTCATGGAGTAAGAGTTGCTACGAACCTCAAAATAATGCGACAGTAATGTAGTAAAAGTTGCTACGAACCTCAAAATATTGCGACAGTGATGTCGGAAGAAATGCTAATGAACTCAAAATGATGCTAACAGTAATGTAGTGATAGTTGCTAATCAACTCAGTGATGCTTCCAGTAATGTAGTAAGAGTTTCGAATAACCTCAAAGTGATGCTGACAGTCATGTAGTAAGAGTTGCTACGAACCTCAAAATAATGCGACAGTAATGTAGTAAAAGTTGCTAGGAACCTCAAAATATTGCGACAGTGATGTCGGAAGAATTGCTAATGAACTCAAGATGATGCTAACAGTCATGTAGTGATAGTTGCAAAGAAACTCAGTGATGCTTACAGTAATGTAGTAAGAGTTTCGAACAACCTCAAAGTGATGCTGACAGTCATGTAGTAAGAGTTGCTAATGAACTCAGTTCAATGCTACAGTTATGTCGTGAGAATTGCTCAACAACTCAAAATGATGCTAACAGTAATGTAGTGAAAGTTTCCAATAACCTCAAAGTGATGTTTACAGTCATGTAGTAAGAGTTGCTACGAACCTCAAAATAATGCGACAGTAATGTAGTAAAAGTTGCTACGAACCTCAAAATAATGCGACAGTGATGTCCTAAAAATTGCTAAAGATCTTAAAATGATGCGACAGTGATTTAATAAGAATTGCTCATGAACTCAAAATGATGCTAACAGTAATGTAGTGATAGTTGCTAATCAACTCAGTGATGCTTACAGTAATGTAGTAAGAGTTGCTACGAACCTCAAAATAATGCGACAGTAATGTAGTAAAAGTTGCTACGAACCTCAAAATATTGCGACAGTGATGTCGGAAGAATAGCTAATGGACTTAAAATGATGCTAACAGTAATGTAGTGATAGTTGCTAATCAACTCAGTGATGCTTACAGTAATGTAGGAAGTGTTTTCGAATAACCTCAAAAGTGATGGTGACAGTCATGTAGGAAGAGTTGCTACGAATCTCAAAATAATGCGACAGTGATGTCAGAAGAATTGCTAATGATCTCAAAATGATGCGAAAGTGATTTAGTAAGAATTGCTCATGAACTCAAAATGATGCTAACAGTAATGGAGTGAAACTTTCGAATAACCTCAAAGTGATGCTGACAGTCTTGTCGTAAGAGTTCCTACGAACCTCAAAATAATGCGACAGTGATGTCGGAAGAATTGCTAAAGATGTCAAAATGATGCGACAGTGACTTCAGAAGAATTGGTAATGATCTCAAAATGATGCTAACTGTAATGGAGTGAACGTTTTCGAATAACCTCAAAGTCATGCTGACAGTCATGTACTAAGAGTTGCTACGAATCTCAAAATAATGCGACAGTAATGTAGTAAAAGTTGCTATGAACCTCAAAATATTGCGACAGTGATGTCGGAAGAATTGCTAATGAACTCAAGATGATGCTAACATTAATGTAGTGATAGTTGCTAAGAAACTCAGTGATGCTTACAGTAATGTAGTAAGAGTTTCGAACAACCTCAAAGTGATGCTGACAGTCATTTAGTAAGAGTTGCTAATGAACTCAATTCAATGCGACAGTGATGTCGTGAGAATTGCTCATGAACTCAAAATGATGCTAACAGTAATGTAGTGATAGTTGCTAATAAACTCAAAGTGATGCTGAATGTAATGTAGTAAGAGTTGCTCCGAACCTTAAAATAATGCAACAATAATGTAGTAAGAGTTGCTACGAACCTCAAAGTAATGTGACAGTGATGTCAGAAGAATTGCTAATGATCTCAAAATGATGCGACAGTGATGTAGTAAGAATTGCTAATGAACTCAAAATGATGCTAACAGTAATGGAGTGAACGTTTCGAATAACCTCAAATTGATGCTGACAGTCATGTACTAAGAGTTGCTACGAACCTCAAAATATTGCAACAATAATGTAGTAAGAGTTGCTATGAACCTCAAAATAATGCGACAGTGATGTCAGAAGAATTGCTAAAGATCTTAAAATGATGCGACAGTGATGTAGTAAGAATTGCTCATGAACTCAAAATGATGCTAACAGTAATGTAGTGATAGTTGCTAATCAAGTCTGTGATGCTGACAGTCATGTAGTAAGTGTTTCGAATAACCTCAAAGTGATGCTGACAGTCATGTAGTAAAAGTTGCTACGAACCTCAAAATATTGCGACAGTGATGTCGGAAGAATTGCTATTGAACTCAAGATGATGCTAAAAGTAATGGAGTGAAACTTTCGAATAACCTCAAAGTGATGCTGACAGTCATGTAGTAAGTGTTGCTACGAACCTCAAAATAATGCGACAGTAATGTAGTAAAAGTTGCTACGAACCTAAAAATATATTGCGACAGTGATGTCGGAAGAATTGCTAATGAACTCAAGATGATGCTAACAGTAATGTAGTGATAGTTGCTAAGAAACTCAGTGATGCTTACAGTAATGTAGTAAGAGTTTCGAACAACCTCAAAGTGATGCTGACAGTCATGTAGTAAGAGTTGCTAATGAACTCAGATCAGTGCTACAGTGATGTCGTGAGAATTGCTCAACAACTCAAAATGATGCTAACAGTAATGTAGTGATAGTTGCTAATAAACTCAAAGTGATGCTGACTGTAATGTAGTAAGAGTTGCTACGAACCTTAAAATAATGCAACAGTAATGTAGTCAGAGTTGCTACGAACCTCAAAATATTGCGACAGTGATGTCGGAAGAATTGCTAAAGATCTTAAAATGATGCGACAGTGATGTAGTAAGAATTGCTCATGAACTCAAAATGATGCTAACAGTAATGTAGTGATAGTTGCTAATCAAGTCTGTGATGCTGACAGTCATGTAGTAAGTGTTTCGAATAACCTCAAAGTGATGCTGACAGTCATGTAGTAAGAGTTGCTACGAACCTCAAAATAATGCGACAGTAATGTAGTAAAAGTTGCTACGAACCTCAAAATATTGCGACAGTGATGTCGGAAGAATTGCTAATGAACTTAAAATGATGCTAACAGTAATGTAGTGATAGTTGCTAATCAACTCAGTGATGCTTCCAGTAATGTAGTAAGTGTTTCGAATAACCTCAAAAGTGATGGTGACAGTCATGTAGGAAGAGTTGCTACGAACCTCAAAATAATGCGACAGTGATGTCGTAAGAATTGCTAATGATCTCAAAATGATGCGAAAGTGATTTAGTAAGAATTGCTCATGAACTCAAAATGATGCTCACAGTAATGGAGTGAAAGTTTCGAATAACCTCAAAGTGATGCTGACAGTCTTGTAGTAAGAGTTGCTACGAAACTAAAAATAATGCGACAGTGATGTCGTAAGAATTGCTCATGATCTCAAAATGATGCGACAGTGAGTTCAGAAGAACTGGTAATGATCTGAAAATGATGCTAACAGTAATGGAGTGAACGTTTCGAATAACCTCAAAGTCATGCTGAAAGTCATGTACTAAGAGTTGCTACGAATCTCAAAATAATGCGACAGTCATGTAGTAGAAGTTGCTACGAACCTCAAAATATTGCGACAGTGATGTCGGAAGAATTGCTATTGAACTCAAGATGATGCTAAAAGTAATGGAGTGAAACTTTCGAATAACCTCAAAGTGATGCTGACAGTCATGTAGTAAGTGTTGCTACGAACCTCAAAATAATGCGACAGTAATGTAGTAAAAGTTGCTACGAACCTAAAAATATATTGCGACAGTGATGTCGGAAGAATTGCTAATGAACTCAAGATGATGCTAACAGTAATGTAGTGATAGTTGCTAAGAAACTCAGTGATGCTTACAGTAATGTAGTAAGAGTTTCGAAAAACCTCAAAGTGATGCTGACAGTCATGTAGTAAGAGTTGCTAATGAACTCAGATCAGTGCTACAGTGATGTCGTGAGAATTGCTCAACAACTCAAAATGATGCTAACAGTAATGTAGTGATAGTTGCTAATAAACTCAAAGTGATGCTGACTGTAATGTAGTAAGAGTTGCTACGAACCTTAAAATAATGCAACAGTAATGTAGTCAGAGTTGCTACGAACCTCAAAATATTGCGACAGTGATGTCGGAAGAATTGCTAATGATCTCAAAATGATGCGACAGTGATGTCGTAAGAATTGCTAATGAACTCAAAATGATGCTAACAGTAATGGAGTGAAACTTTCGAAGAACCTCAAGATGATGCTGACAGTCATGTAGTCAGTGTTGCTAAGAACCTCAAAATATTGCAACAGTAATGTAGTAAACGTTGCTACGAACCTCAAAATATTGCGACAGTGATGTCGGAAGAATTGCGAATGAACTCAAGATGATTCTAACAGTAATGTAGTGATAGTTGCTAAGAAACTCAGTGAGGCTTACAGTAATGCAGTAAGAGTTTCGAACAACCTCAAAGTGATGCTGTCAGTCATGTAGTAACAGTTGCTTCTAACCTCAAAATGATGCTAACAGTAATGGAGTGAAAGTTTCGAATAACCTCAAAGTGATGCTGACAGTCATGTAGTAAGTGTTGCAATGAACCTCAAAATATTGCGACAGTGATGTCGGAAGAATTGCTAATGATCTCAAAATGATGCGACAGTGATGTAGGAAGAATTGCTAATGAACTCAAAATGATGCTAACAGTAATGGAGTGAAAGTTTTGAATAACGTCAAAGTGATGCTGACAGTCATGTAGTAAGTGTTGCTACGAACCTCAAAATAATGCGAAGGTGATGTCGGAAGAATTGCTAATGAACTCAAAATGATGCTAACAGTAATGTAGTGATAGTTGCTAATCCACTCAGTGATGCTTCCAGGAATGTAGTAAGTGTTTCGAACAACCTCAAAGTGACGCTGACAGTCATTGAGTAAGAGTTGCTACGAACCTTAAAATAATGCAACAATAATGTCGTAAGAGTTGCTATGAACCTCAAAATAATGCGCCAGTAATGTAGTAAAAGTTGCTACGAACCTCAAAATATTGCGACAGTGATGTCGGAAGAATTGCTAATGACCTCAAAATGATGCGACAGTGATGTAGTGATAGTTGCTAATCCACTCAGTGATGCTTCCAGGAATGTAGTAAGTGTTTCGAACAACCTCAAAGTGACGCTGACAGTCATGTAGTAAGAGTTGCTACGAACCTTAAAATAATGCAACAATAATGTAGTAAGAGTTGCTACGAACCTCAAAATAATGCGACAGTGATGTCGGAAGAATTGCTAATGATCTCAAAATGATGCGACAGTGATGTAGTAAGAATTGCTAATGAACTCAAAATGATGCGAACAGTAATGGAGTGAAACTTTCGAATCACCTCAAAGTGATGCTGACAGTCATGTAGTCAGTGTTGCTAAGAACCTCAAAATATTGCAACAGTAATGTAGTAAACGTTGCTACGAACCTAAAAATATATTGCGACAGTGATGTCGGAAGAATTGCGAATGAACTCAAGATGATTCTAACAGTAATGTAGTGATAGTTGCTAAGAAACTCAGTGAGGCTTACAGTAATGCAGTAAGAGTTTCGAACAACCTCAAAGTGATGCTGACAGTCATGTAGTAAGAGTTGCTACGAACCTCAAAATATTGCGACAGTGATGTCGGAAGAATTGCTAATGATCTCAAAATGATGCGACAGTGATGTAGTAAGAATTGCTAATGAACTCAAAATGATGCTAAAAGTAATGGAGTGAAAGTTTTGAATAACGTCAAAGTGATGCTGACAGTCATGTAGTAAGAGTTGCTACGAACCTCAAAATAATGCGAAGGTGATGTCGGAAGAATTGCTAATGAACTCTAAATGATGAAAACAGTAATGTAGTGATAGTTGCTAATCTACTCAGTGATGCTTCCAGGAATGTAGTAAGTGTTTCGAACAACCTCAAAGTGACGCTGACAGTCATGTAGTAAGAGTTGCTACGAACCTTAAAATAATGCAACAATAATGTAGTAAGAGTTGCTATGAACCTCAAAATAATGTGACAGTAATGTAGTAAAAGTTGCTACGAACCTCAAAATATTGCGACAGTGATGTCGGAAGAATTGCTAATGATCTCAAAAAGATGCGACAGTGATGTAGTAAGAATTGCTAATGAACTCAAAATGATGCTAACAGTAATGGAGTGAATGTTTCGAATAACCTCAAAGTGATGCTGACAGTCATTTACTAAGAGTTGCTACGAACCTCAAAATATTGCGACAGTGATGTCGGAAGAATTGCAAATGAACTCAAGATGATGCTAACAGTAATGGAGTGAAACTTTCGAATAACCTCAAAGTGATGCTGACAGTCATGTAGTAAGTGTTGCTCCCAACCTCAAAATAATGCGACAGTAATGTAGTAAAAGTTGCTACGAACCTCAAAATATTGCGACAGTGATGTCGGAAGAATTGCTAATGAACTCAAGATGATGCTAACAGTAATGTAGTGATAGTTGCTAAGAAACTCAGTGATGCTTACAGTAATGTAGAAGGAGTTTCGAACAACCTCAAAGTGATGCTGACAGTCATTTAGTAAGAGTTGCTAATGAACTCAATTTAATGCTACAGTGATGTCGTGAGAATTGCTCAACAACTCAAAATGATGCTAACAGTAATGTAGTGATAGTTGCTAATCCACTCACTGATGCTTCCAGGAATGTAGTAAGTGTTTCGAACAACCTCAAAGTGACGCTGACAGTCATGTAGTAAGAGTTGCTACGAACCTTAAAATAATGCAACAATAATGTAGTAAGAGTTGCTATGAACCTCAAAATAATGTGACAGTAATGTAGTAAAAGTTGCTACGAACCTCAAAATATTGCGACAGTGATGTCGGAAGAATTGCTAATGATCTCAAAATGATGCGACAGTGATGTAGTAAGAATTGCTAATGAACTCAAAATGATGCTAACAGTAATGGAGTGAATGTTTCGAATGACCTCAAAGTGATGCTGACAGTCATTTACTAAGAGTTGCTACGAACCTCAAAATATTGCGACAGTGATGTCGGAAGAATTGCTAATGATGTCAAAATGATGCGACAGTGATGTAATAAGAATTGCTAATGATCTCAAAATGATGCGACAGTGATGTCAGAAGAATTGCTAATGAACTCAAAATGATGCTAACAGTAATGGAGTGAAACCTTGAATAACCTCAAAGTGATGCTGACAGTAATGTAGTAAAAGTTGCTACGAACCTCAAAATAATGCGACAGTGATGTCGGAAGAATTGCTAATGAACTCAAAATGATGCTAACAGTAATGTAGTGATAGTTGCTAATCCACTCAGTGATGCTTCCAGGAATGTAGTAAGTGTTTCGAACAACCTCAAAGTGACGCTGACAGTCATGTACTAAGAGTTGCTACGAACCTCAAAATAATGCGACAGTAATGTAGTAAAAGATGCTACGAACCTAAAAATATTGCGACAGTGATGTCGGAAGAATTGCTAATGATCTCAAAATAATGCTACAGTGATGTAGTAAGAGTTGGTAGTAAACTCAAAATGATGCTGACTGTCTTGTGAGCTTCATAAAGACCCAGGCCACTATTTGTGGTCATGCATCATTGTGGCTGACCAATGGTCCAACTTCATCAGTCAGTCAATCAGAGACATTAGTATTTGTCGGCCTGGCCTGCTGCCAAAGACTAACACTGCTTTAGTTGATTTACCTGTGCAGCCATGTCACGCTCCTCTCGGCCACCTCCACGGTCAGACGCCAGGTTAAACCAGCCAATGGCGTAAGAATCACTCTCAGAATCTGAAGCGCTCGTAGCTGCATGGTTTTTCCACACAGCTTCTGTTGAGAGACAAAGTCCATCACTTGATTAACTCTCACCAACAGAAATGTGCAGTTTTCCACTCAGGACAGCTGCTGCATGCTGCTGTTTGTAAAAAGAAGGTCCAGTGGATCCGTTCAGTTCTACATTATTCAGCAGAGAGATGTCACCATTGAATAATGACCATATTTCCTAAAATTATAGCTCAACCACAGAGGGACCAGGCTACTAGAATGACCTCTGTTTACTAGAAGTGCTTCTCCTATGGTGGTGAACTCCTCAGCTGTCAGTGGAGTCAAATCTGTCTTAGAGAGGCCAGAGGTTCCCACACTGGTTCCCTCTCATCATGCAGTCCTGACAGCTGTGTGTGCTTTTCCAGCGTGTTGGCACCTCACTGATGAGTTTCAGGGTTGGCCCTCCCATCTGTTGCTGCACCTGAGCCAGCTTCTCCTTGGCTGTAGTGCTGATCTGAAGGATGTGACAGTGTTCCTGGCTTTGTGTCTGATTATGGAAGTGGGGATCTGATCACAGGATTTTCTGACTCCTAGATTCAGACGATGTGCAGTGCAGACTGAGTGGTGAATTTGGAGCTGTCTAGTGGATGCTGTCATGTTTGGTGCTGCGTCGCTCACAAGACACTTGACTTTGTTGGTGATGGCCCAGTCCTCCATCAGGCCTCTTTGGACTGGGGCCAAACTGTCAGCAGGGTGACTTTGTGGAAAGTCTTGCACTCCCAACACATTCATTCTCACGAATGCAGTGACAGGTCAGAGCCAAGGGAGCCTCCATGTCCACAGATGTCCACATGGCAGCTGGACTTCCTTTTTCACTCCTTCCCGTTCCTCCTGGTACTTTTTGGCCACCGTTTGTTTGATGGTCTGAAAATGACACCCAGAGTAAATCAATACATTGAAATTAGAGATGAAATAAACTGGAGATATCAACTACTGCTTTAGATCATTTCCACACAAACCTTTCTGGTTGGCAAACATATGAGGCTCAAGGACCTGAACCAGTTCCCTGAACCCTTCCCTCTCAACAGTGCTGAGGGGCTGGCAGTCCTTCAGGATCAAATTCAGCAGAGCCTCATCCAGCATCTGCTTCCTGGAAGCTGGATGGTTAAAGATGAAGTAGAGAAGAAATGAATAGGAATTAATTCTCAATGAAGCAACTGTGAGTCAGTTGGAGAGTGGCTGTATACCTGAGTTCATCCTGGTGGATCTGGGACTTCATTCTCATGCCTGGCCCCATCATGCCTCAGCACTGAAGAGGTGCTTTTGTTGAGATGAGACGCTTCTGTCCAACAAATGAGACATTCAACCTGCAGAAAAGTACATGAGTACTCAGCTAAAAGTTCCTTTCTTCATGGTGACTGGTGTTTCTTAGTCTTAGACCACCAGGTTTCCAATGAGGTGTATCGGATACGTTGTTGTGTGCCGCTGAAATCCGTCCAATTCCGGCGTTGTTTCCTCATGAAATATGTTTGCCTTAAAGCTCATTAAAGTGTTGAACCACAATATCGTTGACCATAACTTAGTCAACTTCAAGATAACCTACTTTTACATTCCAGTCCCGGCTGCTCCTGTTCTGCTGCAGTCCAGAAAACAACAACCCGATACAATTGGCGCTCCTTCCCACAGCTCCGGCCCGGATCCGCATGGTTCCGCTGACTGACTGTGAGACGCGCTCCCTCCAGAGTGGCACAGCCCGATGGCGGTCCTTATCTGGCACGGGGGCGTAAAACAGGTGCGACTGGAAAGCCTGGTTTATTCTGCGTCGAGGGAACGCGTTGCTCTGCAATACACCGCCAAGCCGCTAGGGGGTGTGGCTTTGTCTTTGTATTGTTTACGGGCTCTTGTCGGATTCCTTGGTTTTCTTCCGGTCACAGACAACAATTGTTGGCCTTTTTTCAGTCTTTGTAGTGCCGCGAAGAGGAGTTGTAGAGGTGGTCGTACTTGAGCACCTCCTCGATAATCCTTTCTTCGGCTTGGTCCATTTTTTCTTGGAGCCTTCACCACAGAAACTTTGAAAATGGCGGTGTTGCTTTGCCGCGACTGAACCGGAAATAACGTTCTGAGCGGGACCAATCACAGTCCTCGACGTTGACGTCACCACGCGTCGACGCGTTGCGTAAGCAGGATTTTTTGGAGGCGCGTTTCAGGCTACGGCGTACAGTCTGCGTCGACGGCGTAGGTACGAATACTACTCGACACAGAAGCATAAATCAGGCTTAAATCAGGCTTTATAGTCCAACAGGAAGTTAGCATGTCAGGGATGAGACACCCTGATAGTCCAACAGGAAGTTAGCATGTCAGGGATGAGACACGCTTTTCGTCCAACAGGAAGTTAGCATGTCAGGGATGAGACACGCTTATCGTCCAACAGGAAGTTAGCATGTCAGGGATGAGACATGCTTATCGTCCAACAGGAAGTTAGCATGTCAGGGATGAGACACGCTTATCGTCCAACAGAAAGTTAGCATGTCAGGGATGAGACACCCTGATAGTCCAACAGGAGGTTAGCATGTCAGGGATGAGACACGCTTATTGTCCAACAGGAAGTTAGCATGTCAGGGATGAGACACGCTTATCGTCCAACAGGAAATTAGCATGTCAGGGATGAGACACCCTGATAGTCCAACAGGAAGTTAGCATCTCCATGGTTCCCTTGACCAGAAGCCAGTGGGATCGTTCCATTCTGACATCTTGATTGACATTTGTCCTTCTCTTAGCTGAATAGCTGGCAATCATTTGAAGAAAAACTTGATTTACTTTTTGTATTTTGATCTTCAGCTCATTTGCATACTTTTGTTAAAATTCTCCCCTTTTTGTCTTTTTTTCTGCTGTTTTTAGCACAAAGTCCACCTGGTGCCTAAAGACCAGTTCAGCATGGACTACGTTGAACCTTCAGTCCGCTGCATCAGCACCCATGGACGGTTCCCCCCTGACAGGAGGATTCTGGTGAGGAACATTAGTGGGACAGCGCTCTTGTTAGAACGGTTCTGATCCACCTTCCTCCCCCTGTAGCTCCTCCTGTGTCCCCTCAGGCTCTTGTTAGAACAGTTCTGATCCGCCTTCCCTCCCCCTGTAGCTCCTCCTGTGTCCCCTCAGCGCTCTTGTTAGAACGGTTCTGATCCACCTTCCCTCCCCCTGTAGCTCCTCCTGTGTCCCCTCAGCGCTCTTGTTAGAACGGTTCTGATCCACCTTCCCTCCTCCTGTAGCTCCTCCTGTGTCCCCTCAGCGCTCTTGTTAGAACGGTTCTGATCCACCTTCCCTCCCCCTGTAGCTCCTCCTGTGTCCCCTCAGCGCTCTTGTTAGAACGGTTCTGATCCACCTTCCCTCCTCCTGTAGCTCCTCCTGTGTCCCCTCAGCGCTCTTGTTAGAAGGGTTCTGATCCACCTTCCCTCCCCCTGTAGCTCCTCCTGTGTCCCCTCAGCGCTCTTGTTAGAACGTTTCTGATCCACCTTCCCTCCCCCTGTAGCTCCTCCTGTGTCCCCTCAGCGCTCTTGTTAGAACGGTTCTGATCCACCTTCCCTCCCCCTGTAGCTCCTCCTGTGTCCCCTCAGCGCTCTTGTTAGAACGGTTCTGATCCACCTTCCCTCCCCCTGTAGCTCCTCCTGTGTCCCCTCAGGTTTCCAAACTCCCTCCCACTGGCTGGTGCTGAAGGAGGGCCAGAGCTCCTCCTACAGGAGCCCATCCTGGCCTCCCCCGCTGCAGCTCCTCCACTGACCTCCCACCAGAGAGATGAGCCCCCTGGTTCAGAGGTGACAGACCACCTCTGGGAGCAGACAACAGAGACCACATCAGGCTGGACTCCGTGCAGGTACGGAGGCTGACGGCTGCTGAGTGAGTGAGTTTACGACGCTCCCACCACTGCTGCTGGATTGATTTAACACATCTGGAATATTTAGATTTATTCTGGGTCAACATCTGCATCTGTTGAAGTCCTCAGTCTCCATGCAGGTGGTGTTGTTCCAGATAAAAGGTCTCAATAACAGCATCACTCCAGGTGAAACCATTCCAAAGAAGGCTAAGTGGAGCTGGCATATCAGCCCCAATGGAAGCCTGCTGCTGCTGCCAAGCTCTCCATGTCATCATGGAAAAGTTGATTGTTCAACTCAATGTTTTTCCCATTGGGAGGAGATTTGTTGTTCCACCATGAAGTCTTTTCTTGTGATGAGTTTGTGTGTTGTAGTAGCATGAAGACATCTTGTTATCATGATCAACTCATCTGGCCTGGTGGAAGAACGCTGCTGTGTTTGGATTCAGACGAGTCAAATCTGAACCAGGGACTTGTAGTTTTATCCTCGGTCTCCGGACTCATAAAATGGAGACCGGCCCAGTTTGACACTTTTGAACTCCTCCATGATGTTCAAATCTCATGACTGAGATTCGTGATTGGAAACATCGGCGGTTCAGGAAAGAAAACATGTACCATTGAACATCGCTCTCATCCTTCATTCATTTTTGAATTCATTAACAATTCTTCCGACAATTCTTTCACTATTATCACTGTTAGCGTCGTTGAGCGTAGTGTTGAGGTTATTAGCAATTCTTACTCCATCACTGTTGCATTATTTTGAGGTTCGTAGCAACTCTTACTACATTACTGTTAGCATCATTTTGAGTTCAATCGCAATTTAGGGGGCTCAGGTCCTCCTCACCTGCAGGTTCCTGCAGGCAGAGCCCTGTGGTGGTAGGTTTCCTGCTCCTCTGCTGGACTGATACCCTCTCCCTTTCCCCACACGTATCTGCTGTTTCTACTCTGTGCCTCCTTCTCCTCTGTCAGGCCTGGACTTCTTCCTTCTGTCTCTCCAGGATTACGTCCTGGTGGTGCCTGAGAGCAGCTCCAGCTCCAGCTCCCTGAACCAAGAACCACTGGAGAAATCTGACCACTTCATCAGCAACTGTGGCCTCAACAGCTTTCATGTCAAGTCGGTGTCTCTCAGCCTGAGTTGGTCCATGTTCTGTATCCCTGAATGTTCTAGAGGAACTAAACTGCGAGTCATTTGGTGGTCGGTGCCGCTGCAGGCCCCACGTGATTGGCCGAGACTGCTCCATGTGGGCCGCGGGTTGCTGGGGATTCCCCACTGCAGACGTGAGTGTCAGATTGGATGAATGATGAGTAATAAGGGCTTTTAATGATGAGTGAGAGGACGGACCAAACCAACCTGTCCAACCATCAGAGGACAGTTTGTTGTTCTAGTTTCAACTCTTACTACATTTCTGTAAGCATCACTGAGTTTATTAGCAACTATCCCTACATTACTGTGAGCATCATTTTGAGTTCATTAGCAATTATTACAACATCACTGTCGCATAATTTTGAGTTCATTAGCAATTCTTGCGACATGACTGTCAGCATCACTTTGAGGTTGTTCAAAACACTTACTACATTACTGTAAGCATCTCTGAGTTTATTAGCAATTCTTACGAAATAACTGTCGCATTATTTTGAGGTTCGTTGCAACTCTTCCTACATGACTGTCAGCATCACTCTGAGTTAATTGGCAACTTTCACTACATTACTGTTACTATCATTTTGAGTTCATGAGCAATTCTTACTACATCACTGTCGCATCATTTTGATATCATTATCAAGTCTTTGGACATCACTGTAGCATTATTTTGAGTTCATTAGCAAATCTTACTACATTACTGTTGCATTATTTTGAGGTTAGTAGCAACTCTGACTACATGACTGTCAGCATCACTTTGAGGTTATTCGAAACTTTCACTCCATTAATCTTAGCATCATTTTGAGTTCATTAGCAATTCTTACTAAATGACTGTCAGCATCACTTTGAGGTTGTTCGAAACTCTTACTACATTACTGTAAGCATCACTGAGTTTCTTAGCAACTATCACTACATTACTGTTAGCATCATCTTGAGTTCATTAGCAATTCTTCCGACATCACTGTCGCAATATTTTGAGGTTCGTAGCAACTTTTACTGCATTACTGTTGCATTATTTTGAGGTTCGTAGCAACTCTTACTACATGGCTGTCAGCATCACTTTGAGGTTATTCGAAACTTTCACTCCATTACTGTTAGCATCATTTTGAGATCATTAGCAATTCTAACTACATCACTGTCGCATTATTTTGAGGTTCGTAGCAACTTTTACGACATTACTGTCGCATTATTTTGAGGTTCGTAGCAACTCTTAGTACATGACTGTCAGCATCACTTTGAGGTTATTCGAAACTTTCACTCCATTACTGTTAGCATCATTTTGAGATCATTAGCAATTCTTACTACATCACTGTCGCATCAGTTTGAGATTATTAACAATTCTTTTGACATCACTGTCGCATTACTTTGAGGTTCGAAGCAACTCTTACTACATTACTGTCAGCATCACTTTGAGTTCATTAGCAACTATCACTACATTACTTTTAGCATCATTTTGAGGTTAGAAGCAACTCTTACTACATGACTGTCAGCGTCACTTTGAGGTTGTTGGAAACACTTACTCCATTACTGTAAGCATCACTGAGTTGATTAGCAACTATCACTACATTACTTTTAGCATCATTTTGGGTTTATTAGCAACTATCACTACATTACTGTTAGCGTCATTTTGAGTTTATTCGCAATTCATAGACATCACTGTAGCATTAAATTGAGGTTAGTCGCAACTCTTACTACATGACTGTCAGCATCACTTTGAGGTTGTTCGAACCACTTACTACATTACTGTAAGCATCACTGAGTTTATTAGCAACTATCACTACATTACTGTTAGCATCATTTTAAGTTCATTAGCAATTCTTCCGACATCACTGTCGCAATATTTTGAGGTTCGTAGCAACTTTTACTACATTACTGTCGCATTATATTAAGGTTCGTAGCAACTCTTACTACATGACTGTCAGCATCACTTTGAGGTTATTCGAAACACTTACTACATTACTGTAAGCATCACTGACTTGATTAGCAACTATCACTACATTACTGTTAGCATCATTTTGAGTTCATTAGCAATTCTTCCGACATCACTGTCGCAATATTTTGAGGTTCGTAGCAACTCTTACTACATTATTGTTGCATTATTTTAAGGACCGTAGCAACTCTTACTACATTACTGTCAGCTTCACTTTGAGTTTATTAGCAACTATCACTATATTACTGTTAGCATCATTTTGAGTTAATGAGCAATTCTCACAACATCACTGTAGCATTGAATAGAGTTCATTAGCAACTCTTACTAAATGACTGTCAGCATCACTTTGAGGTTGTTCGAAACTCTTACTACATTACTGTAAGCATCACTGAGTTTCCTAGCAACTTTCACTACATTACTGTTAGCATCATCTTGAGTTCATTAGCGATTCTTCCGACATCACTGTCGCAATATTTTGAGGTTTGTAGCAACTCTTAGTACATGACTGTCAGCATCACTTTGAGGTTATTCGAAACTTTCACTCCATTACTGATAGCATCATTTTTAGTTTATTAGCAATTCTTCTGACATCACTGTCACATCATTTTGAGATCTTTAGCAATTCTTCTGACATCACTGTCGCAGTATTTTGAGGTTCGTAGCAACTCTGACTACATGACTGTTAGCATCACTTTGAGGTTCTTCGAAACACTTACTACATTACTGAGAGCATTACTGACTTGATTAGCAACTATCACTACATTACTGTTATCATCATTTTGAGTTCATTAGCAACTCTTACTACATTACTGTCAGCATCATTTTTAGATTACTCGCAACTCTGACCACATGACTGTCAGCATCACTTTGAGGTTGTTCAAAACACTTACTACATTACTTTAAGCATCACTTAGTTTATTAGGAACTATCTCTACATTACTGTTAGCATCATTTTGAATTTAATAGCAATTCTTACAACATGACTGTAGCATCATTTTGAGGTTAGTTTCAACTCTTCCTCCATTACCGTCAGCATCATTTAGAGTTTATTAGCAATTCTTACGAAATAACTGTCGCATTATTTTGAGGTTCGTTGCAACTCTTCCTACATTACTGTTAGCATCATTTTGAGTTCATGAGCAATTCTTACTACATCACTGTAGCATCATTTTGATATCATTATCAAGTCTTTGGACATCACTGTAGCATTATTTTGAGTTCATAAGCAAATCTTACTACATTACGTTTGCATTATTTTGAGGTTAGTAGCAACTCTGACTACATGACTGTAAGCATCACTTTGAGGTTATTCGAAACTCTTACTACATTACTGTAAGAATCACTGAGTTTATTAGCAACTATCACTACATTACTGTTAGCATCATTTTAAGTTCATTAGCAATTCTTCCGACATCACTGTCGCAATATTTTGAGGTTCGTAGCAACTTTTACTACATTACTGTCGCATTATATTAAGGTTCGTAGCAACTCTTACTACATGACTGTCAGCATCACTTTGAGGTTCTTCGAAACACTTACTACATTACTGTAAGCATCACTGAGTTGATTAGCAACTATCACTACATTACTGTTAGCATCATTTTGAGTTCATTAGCAATTCTTCCGACATCACTGTCGCAATATTTTGAGGTTCATAGCAACTTTTACTACATTCCTGTCACATTATTTTGAGGTTCGTAGCAACTCTTACTACATTATTGTTGCATTATTTTAAGGACCGTAGCAACTCTTACTACATTACTGTCAGCTTCACTTTGAGTTTATTAGCAACTATCACTATATTACTGTTAGCATCATTTTGAGTTAATGAGCAATTCTCACAACATCACTGTAGCATTGAATAGAGTTCATTAGCAACTCTTACTAAATGACTGTCAGCATCACTTTGAGGTTGTTCGAAACTCTTACTACATTACTGTAAGCATCACTGAGTTTCCTAGCAACTTTCACTACATTACTGTTAGCATCATCTTGAGTTCATTAGCGATTCTTCCGACATCACTGTCGCAATATTTTGAGGTTTGTAGCAACTCTTAGTACATGACTGTCAGCATCACTTTGAGGTTATTCGAAACTTTCACTCCATTACTGATAGCATCATTTTTAGTTTATTAGCAATTCTTCTGACATCACTGTCACATCATTTTGAGATCTTTAGCAATTCTTCTGACATCACTGTCGCAGTATTTTGAGGTTCGTAGCAACTCTGACTACATGACTGTCAGCATCACTTTGAGGTTCTTCGAAACACTTACTACATTACTGAGAGCATTACTGACTTGATTAGCAACTATCACTACATTACTTTTAGCATCATTTTGAGTTCATTAGCAATTCTTACTAAATCACTGTAGCATCATTTTGAGATCATTAGCAATTCTTCTGACATCACTGTTGCATTATTTTGAGGTTCGAAGCAACTCTTACTACATGACTGTCAGCATTACTTTGAGGTTGTTCAAAACACTTACTACATGACTGTCACCATCACTTTGAGGTTGTTCGAAACACACTACATGACTGTCAGCATCACTTTGAGGTTGTTCGAAACACTTACTACATTACTGTAAGCATCACTGAGTTGATTAGCAACTATCACTACGTTACTGTTAGCATCATTTTGAGTTCAATAGCAATTCTTCCAACATCACTGTCGCATCATTTTGAGATCATTAGCAATTCTTACTACATCACTGTAGCATTATTTTGAGGTTCGTAGCAACTCTTACTACATGACTGTCAGCATCACTTTGAGGTTATTCGAAACTTTCACTCCATTACTTTTAGCATCATTTTGAGTTCATTAGCAATTCTTACTACATCACTGTCGCATCAGTTTGAGATTATTAACAATTCTTTTGACATCACTATCGCATTACTTTGAGTTTCGAAGCAACTCTTACTACATGACTGTCAGCATCACTTTGAGGTTGTTCGAAACTCTTACTACATTACTGGAAGCATCACTGAGTTGATTAGCAACTATCACTACATTACTGTTCGCATCATTTTGAGTTCATTAGCAATTCTTCCAACATCACTATCGCAATGTTTTGAGGTTCGTAGCAACTCTTATTACATTACTGTTTCATTATTTAAAGGTTCGTAGCAACTCTTACTACATTACTGTCGCATTATTTTGAGGTTCGTAGCAACACTTACTACATTATTGTTGCATTATTTTAAGGTTCGTAGCAACTCTTACTACATGACTGTCAGCATCACTTTGAGTTTATTAGCAACTATCACTACATTACTGTTAGCATCATTTTGACTTCATTAGAAATGCTTCCGACATCACTGTCGCAATATTTTGAGGTTCAAAGCAACTTGTACTACATTACTGTCGCATTATTTTGAGGTTATTAGCAGCTCTTTCTAGATTACCGTCAGCATCATTTTGAGTTAATTCGCAATTCTTCTGACATCACTGTCGCATTATTTTGAGGTTCGTAGCAACTCTTACTACATGACTTTCAGCATCACTTTGAGGTTATTCGAAACTTTCACTACATTACTGTTAGCATCATTTTGAGTTCATTCGCAATTCCTCCGACATCACTGTCGCATTATTTTGAGGTTTGTAGCAACTCTCACTACATGACTGTCAGCATCACTTTGAGGTTTTTCGAAACATTTACTACATTTCTGTAAGCATCACTGAGTTCATTAGCAACTATCACTACATTACTGTTGCATCATTTTGAGATCATTACCAATTCTTCCAACATCACTGTCGCAATATTTTGAGGTTCGTAGCAACTTTTACTTCATTACTGTTGCATCACTGAGTTTTTTAGCAACTATCACTACATTACTGTTCGCATCATTTTGAGTTCATTTGCAATTCTTCCGACATCACTGTCGCATTATTTTGAGCTTGGTTGCAACCCTTACTACATGACTGTCAGCATCACTTTGCGTTTATTAGCAACTATCACTACATTACGGTTAGCATCATTTTGCGTTCATTAGCATATCTTACGACATCACTGTCACATCATTTTGAGATCATTAGCAATTCTTCCAACATCACTGTCGCCTTATTTTGAGGTTCGTAGCAACTCTTACTACATGACTGTCAGCATCACTTTGAGGTTATTCAAAACTTTCACTACATTACTGACAGCATCATTTTTAGTTTATTAGCAATTCTTATGACATCACTGTCGCATCATTTTGAGATCATTAGCAATTCTTACGACATCACTGTCGCATCATTTTGAGATCATTAGCAATTCTTCCGACATCACTGTCGCATCATTTTGAGATCATTAGCAAGTCTTCCGACATAACTGTCGCCTTATTTTGAGGTTCGTAGCAACTCTTACTACATGACTGTAAGCATCAGAGTTTATTAGCAACTATCACTACATTACTGTAAGCATCACTGAGTTGATTAGCAACTATCACTACATCACTGTTAGCATCATTTTGAGTTCATTAGCAATTCTTCCGACATCACTGTCGCAATATTTTGAGGTTCGTAGCAACTTTTACAACAGTATTGACGCATTATTTTGAGGTTCGTAGCAACTTTTACTACATGACTGTCAGAATCATTTTGAGGTTTTTCGAAACACTGACTACATTACTGTAAGCATCACTGAGTTAATAAGCAATTCTTACTACATCACTGTCGCATCAGTTTGAGATCATTACCAATTCTTCTGACATCACTATGGCATTATTTTGTGGTTCGAAGAAACTCTTACTACATTACTGTCAGCATCACTCTGAGTTCATTAGCAACTATCACTACATTACTCTTAGCATCATTTTGAGATCATTAGCAATTTTTACAACATCATTGTAGCATTATTTTGAGGTTATTAGCAACTCTTACTACATTACTGTCAGCATCATTTTTAGGTTACTCGCAACTCTCACCACATTACTTTCAGCATCACTATGAGGTTATTCGAAACTTTCACTACATTACTGTTGGCATCATTTTGAGTACATTAGCAATTCTTACTCCATTACTGTCACATCATTTTGAGATCGTGATAAATTCTTCCGATGTCACTGTCGCATTATTTTGAGGATCATAGCAACTCTTATTACATTATTGTCAGCATCACTTTGAGTTTATTAGCAACTATCACTACATTACTGTTAGCATCATTTTGAGTTTATTATCAGATCTTACGACATCACTTTCGCATTAATTTGAGTTTTGTAGCAATTCTTACGATATCACTATCCAAAGGTTTGAGATCATTACCAATTCTTCTGACATCACTGTCGCATTATTTTGAGGTTGGAAGCAACTCTGACTACTTTCTTGTTGCATTTTTTAAGGTTCGTAGCAACCATTACTACATGACTGTCAGCATCACTTTGAGGTTGTTCGAAACTCTTACGACATGACTGTAAGCGTCACTGAGTTTATTAGCAACTATCACTACATTACTGTTAGCATCTTTTTTTTTAGGTTAGGAGCAATTCTTCCGACATCACTGTCGTAATATTTTGAGGTTCGTAGCAACACTTACTACATGACTGTCAGCATCACTTTGAGGTTCTTCGAAACTTTCACTACATTACTTTTAGCTTCATTTTGAGTTCATTAGCAATTCTTCCGACATCATTGTCGCATTATTTTTAGGTTCGTAGCAACTCTTTCTACATGACTGTCAGCATCACTTTGAGGTTGTTCGAAACACTGACTACATTACTGTAAGCATCACTGAGTTGATTAGCAACTATCACTACATTACTGTTAGCATCATTTTGAGTTCATGAGCAATTCTTCCGACATCACTGTCGTAATATTTTGAGGTTCGTAGCAACTTTTACTACATTACTGTCGCATTATTTTGAGGTTCGTAGCAACTCTTAGTACATGACTGTCAACATCACTTTGAGGTTATTCAAAACTTTCACTCCATTACTGTTAGCATCATTTTGAGTTCATTAGCAATTCTTACTACATCACTGTGGCATCATTTTGAGATCTTTAGCAATTCTTCTGACATCACTGTCAAATTATTTTGAGGTTCGAAGCAACTCTTACTACATTATTGTTGCATTATTTTAAGGTTCGTAGCAACTCTTACTACTTTACTGTTGCATTTTTTAAGGTTCGTAGCAAACATTACTACATGACTGTCAGCATCACTTTGAGGTTGTTCGAAACTCTTACTACATTACTGTAAGCATCACCGAGTTTATTAGCAACTATCACTACATTACTGTTAGCATCATTTTGAGTTCAGTAGCAATTCTTACTGCATCACTGTCGCATCATTTTGAGGTCCAAAGCAATTCTTATGACATCACTGTCGCATCATTTTTTAGATCATTAGCAATTATTACGACATCACTTTAGCATTGTTTTGAGGTTATTAGCAACTCTTGCTACATTACTGTCAGCATCATTTTTAGGTTACTTGCAACTCTAACCACATGACTGTCAGCATCACTTTGAGGTTATTCGAAACGTTCACTCCATTACTGTTAGCATCATTTTGAGTTCATTAGCAATTCTTACTGAATCACTTTCGAATCATTTTGAGATCATTCGCAATTCTTCTGACATCACTGTCACATTATTTATAGGTTCGTAGCAACTCTTACTACATTACTGTTGCATTATTTTAAGGTTCGTAGCAACTCTTCCTACATTACTTTAAGCATCACTGAGTTTATTAGCAACTATCACTTCATTAGTGTTTGCATTATTTGAGTTTATGAGCAATTCTCACGACATCACTGTCGCATCATTTTGAGATCATTAGCAATTCTTTTGATATCACTGTCGCATTATTTTGAGGTTCGTAGCAACTCTTACTACATGACTGTCAGCACCACTTTGAGGTTATTCGAAACACTTACTACATTACTGTAAGCATCACTGAGTTTATTAGCAACTATCACTACATTACTGTTAGCATCATTTTGAGTTCATTAGCAATTCTTCCGACATCATTGTCGCAATATTTTGAGGTTTGTAGCAACTTTTACTACATTACTGTCGCATTATTTCAAGGTTCGTAGCAACTCTTACTACATGACTGTCAGCATCACTTTCAGGTTATTCCAAACTTTCACTCCATTACTGTTAGCATCATTTTGAGTTCATTAGCAATTCTTACTACATCACTGTGGCATCATTTTGAGATCTTTAGCAATTCTTCTGACATCACTGTCAAATTATTTTGAGGTTCGAAGCAACTCTTACTACATTATTGTTGCATTATTTTAAGGTTCGTAGCAACTCTTACTACTTTACTGTTGCATTTTTTAAGGTTCGTAGCAAACATTACTACATGACTGTCAGCATCACTTTGAGGTTGTTCGAAACTCTTACTACATTACTGTAAGCATCACCGAGTTTATTAGCAACTATCACTACATTACTGTTAGCATCATTTTGAGTTCAGTAGCAATTCTTACTGCATCACTGTCGCATCATTTTGAGGTCCAAAGCAATTCTTATGACATCACTGTCGCATCATTTTTTAGATCATTAGCAATTATTACGACATCACTTTAGCATTGTTTTGAGGTTATTAGCAACTCTTGCTACATTACTGTCAGCATCATTTTTAGGTTACTTGCAACTCTAACCACATGACTGTCAGCATCACTTTGAGGTTATTCGAAACGTTCACTCCATTACTGTTAGCATCATTTTGAGTTCATTAGCAATTCTTACTGAATCACTTTCGAATCATTTTGAGATCATTCGCAATTCTTCTGACATCACTGTCACATTATTTATAGGTTCGTAGCAACTCTTACTACATTACTGTTGCATTATTTTAAGGTTCGTAGCAACTCTTCCTACATTACTTTAAGCATCACTGAGTTTATTAGCAACTATCACTTCATTAGTGTTTGCATTATTTGAGTTTATGAGCAATTCTCACGACATCACTGTCGCATCATTTTGAGATCATTAGCAATTCTTTTGATATCACTGTCGCATTATTTTGAGGTTCGTAGCAACTCTTACTACATGACTGTCAGCACCACTTTGAGGTTATTCGAAACACTTACTACATTACTGTAAGCATCACTGAGTTTATTAGCAACTATCACTACATTACTGTTAGCATCATTTTGAGTTCATTAGCAATTCTTCCGACATCATTGTCGCAATATTTTGAGGTTTGTAGCAACTTTTACTACATTACTGTCGCATTATTTCAAGGTTCGTAGCAACTCTTACGACATGACTGTCAGCATCACTTTGAGGTTATTCGAAACGTTCACTCCATTACTGTTAGCATTATTTTGAGTTCATTAGCAATTCTTATTAAATCACTTTCGAATCATTTTGAGATCATTAGCAATTCTTCTGACATCACTGTCACATTATTTTGAGGTTCGTAGCAACTCTTACTACATTATTGTTGCATTATTTTAAGGTTCGTAGCAACTCTTACTACATTACTGTCAGCATCACTTTGAGTTTATGAGCAATTCTCACGACATCACTGTAGCATCATTTTGAGTTCATTAGCAATTCTTACTACATCACTGTCGCATCATTTTGAGATCATTAGCAATTCTTCCGATATCACTGTCGCATTATTTTGAGGTTCATTGCAACTATTAGTACATGACTGTCAGCATCACTTTGAGGTAATTCGAAACGTTCACTCCATTACTGTTAGCATCATTTTGAGTTCATGAGCAATTCTTACTAAATCACTGTCGCATCATTTTGAGATCTTTAGCAATTCTTCTGACATCACTTTCGCATTATTTTGAGGTTCGTAGCAACTCTTCCTACATGACTATCACCATCACTTTTAGGTTATTTGAAACACTTACTACATTACATTAAGCGTCACCGAGTTGAATAGTAACTATCACTACATTACTGTTAGCATCATTTTGAGTTCATTAGCAATTCTTCCGACATCACTGTCGCAATATTTTTTAGGTTCGTAGCAACTCTTACAACATGACTGTGAGCATCACTTTGAGTTTATTAGCAACTATCACTACATTACTGTTAGCATCATTTTGAGTTCATTCGCAATTCCTCCGACATCACTGTCGCAATATTTTGAGGTTCCTAGCATCTTTTACTGCATTACTGTTATCATCATTTTGAGGTTCCTAGCAACTCTTACTACATGACTGTCAGCATCACTTTGAGGTTGTTCGGAACACTTATTACATTACTGTAAGCATCACTGACTTGATTAGCAACTATCACTACATTACTGTTAGCATCATTTTGAGTTCATTAGCAATTCTTCCGACATCACTGTCGCAATATTTTGAGGTTCGTAGCAACTCTTACTACATTATTGTTGCATTATTTTAAGGTTCGTCGCAACTCTTACTACATTACTGTCAGCATCAGTTTGAGTTTATTAGCAACTATCACTACATTACTGTTCGCATTATTTTGAGGTTCGTAGCAACTCTCAGTACATGACTGTCAGCATCACTTTGAGGTTCGTCGCACTACATTTCACTACATTACTGTTCGCATCATTTTGAGTTCATTAGCAATACTTACAACATCACTGTCCCATCAGTTTGAGATCTTTAGCAATTCTTGTGACATCACTGTCGCATTATTTTGAGGTTCGTAGCAATTCTTGTGACATCACTGTCGCATTATTTTGAGGTTCGTAGCAACTCTTACTACATGACTGTAAGCATCACTGACTTGATTAGCAACTATCACTACATTACTGTTAGCATAATTTTGAGTTCAATAGCAATTCTTCCGACATCACTGTCGCAATATTTTGAGGTTCGCAGCAACTCTTACTACATGACTGTCAGCATCACTTTGAGGTTATTCAAAACTTTCTCTCCATTACTTTTAGCATCACTTTGAGTTCATTCGCAATTCTTACTACATCACTGTCGCATCATTTTGAGATCATTAGCAATTCTTCTGACATCACTGTCACATTATTTTGAGGTTCGTAGCAACTCTTAGTACATTATTGTTGCATTATTTTAAGGTTCCTAGCAACTCTTACTACATTACTTTCAGCATCACTTTGAGTTTATTAGCAACTATCACTACATTACTTTTAGCATTATTTTGAGTTAATGAGCAATTCTCACGACATCACTGTAGCATTGAATTGAGTTCATGAGCAACTCTTACTAAATGACTGTCAGCATCACTTTGAGGTTGTTCGAAACTCTTACTACATTACTGTAAGCATCACTGAGTTTCTTAGCAACTATTACTACATTACTATTAGCATCATATTGAGTTCATTTGCAGTTCTTCCGACATCACTGTCGCAATATTTTGAGGTTCGTAGCAACTTTTACTACATTACTTTCGCATTATTTTGAGGTTTGTAGCAACACTTACTACATGACTCTCAGCATCACTTTGAGGTTATTCGAAAGTTTCACGCCATTACTGTTAGCATCATTTTGAGTTCATTAGCAATTCTTACTACATCACTGTCGCATCATTTTCAGATCATTAGCAATTCTTCCGACATCACTGTCGAATTATTTTGAGATCATTAGCAATTCTTCTGACATCACTGTCGCATTATTTTGAGGTTCGTAGCAACTCTTCGTACATGACTGTCAGCATCACTTGGAGGTTTTTCGAAACACTTACTACATTACTGTTAGCATCATGTTGAGTTCATTAGCAATTCTTACGACATCACTGTCACATCAATTTTAGATCTTGAGCAATTCTTCTGACATCACGGTCGCATTATTTTGAGGTTCGTAGCAACTATTACTACATGAGTGTTAGCATCACTTTGAGGTTGTTCGAAACACTTACTACATTACTGGAAGCATCACTGACTTGATTAGCAACTATCACTACATTACTGTTAGCATCATTTTGAGTTCATTAGCAATTCTTCCGACATCACTGTCGCAATATTTTGAGGTTCGCAGCAACTCTTACTACATGACTGTCAGCATCACTTTGAGGTTATTCGAAACGTTCACTCCATTACTGTTACCATCATTTTGAGATCATGACCAATTCTTCTGACATCACTGTCGCATCATTTTGAGATCTTTAGCAATTCTTCTGACCTCACTGTCGCAATATATTGAGTTTCGTGGCAACTCTTACTCTATTATTGTTGCATTATTTTAAGGTTCGTAGCAACTCTTACTACATTACTGTCAGCATCACTGAGTTTCTTCGCAACTATCACTACATTACTGTTAGCATCATCTTGAGTTCATTCGCAATTCTTCCGACATCACTGTCGCAATATTTTGAGGTTCGTAGCAACTCTTAGTACATGACTGTCAGCATCACTTTGAGGTTGTTCGAAACACTTACTACATTACTGTTAGCATCATGTTGAGTTCATTAGCAATTCTTACGACATCACTGTCCCATCAGTTTTAGATCATTACCAATTCTTCTGACATCACTGTCGCATCATTTTGAGATCTTTAGCAATTCTTCTGACATCACTGTCGCATTATTTTGAGGTTCGTAGAAACTCTTACGACATGACTTTCAGCATCACTTTGAGGTTGTTCAAAACACTTACTACATTACTGTAAGCATCACTGAGTTTATTTGCAACTATCACTACATTACTGTTAGCATCATTTTGTGTTAATTAGCAATTCTTACGACATCACTGTTGCAATATTTTGAGGTTCGTAGCAACTTTTACTACATTACTGTCGCATTATTTTGAGGTTCGTAGCAACTCTCAGTACATGACTGTCATCATCACTTGGAGGTTATTCGAAACTTTCACTCCATTACTGTTAGCATCATTTTGAGTTCATTAGCAATTCTTCTGACATCACTGTCACATTATTTTGAGGTTCGTAGCAAATCTTACTACATTATTGTTGCATTATTTTAAGGTTCGTAGCAACTCTTACTACATGACTGTCAGCGTCACTTTGAGGTTGTTCGAAACACTTACTACATTCCTGGAAGCATCACTGAGTGGATTAGCAACTATCACTACATTACTGTTAGCATCACTTTGAGTTTATTCGAAACACTTACTACATTACTGTTAGCATCATTTTGAGTTCATTAGCAATTCTTACTACATCACTGTCGCATCATTTTGAGATCATTAGCAATTCTTCCGACATCACTGTCGCAATATTTTTAGGTTCGGAGCACCTTTTACTACATTACTGTCGCAATATTTTGAGTTTCGTAGCAACTCTCAGCACATGATTTTCAGCATCACTTTGAGGTTATTCGAAACGTTCACTCCATTACTGTTAGCATCATTTTGAGATCTTTAGCAATTCTTCTTACATCACTGTCGCATTATTTTGAGGTTCGTAGCAACTCTTACTGCATGACTGTCAGCATCACTTTGAGGTTATTCGAAACTTTCACTCCATTAATGTTGGCATCATTTTGAGTTCATTAGCAATTCTTACGACATCACAGTAGCATTAAATTGAGTTAATTAGCAACTCTTACTACATGACTGTCAGCATCACTTTGAAGTTGTTCGAAACACTTACTACAGCACTGTCAGCATCACTTTGAGGTTGTTCGAAATTCTTACTATATTACTGTAAGCATCAGTGACTTTATTAGCAACTATCACTACATTACTGTTAGCATCATCTTGAGTTCATTAGCAATTCTTCCGACATCACTGTAGCAATATTTTGAGGTTCGAAGTCACTTGTACTACATTACTGTCGCATTATTTTAAGGTTCGTAGCAACACTTATTACATGACTGTCAGCATCACTTTGAGGTTATTCGAAACGTTCACTCCATTACTGTTAGCATCTTTTTGAGATCATTACCAATTCTTGTGACATCACTGTCGCATCATTTTGAGATCTTTAGCAATTCTTCTGACATCACTGTCGCATTATTTTGAGGTTCGTAGCAACTCTTACTACATGACTGTCAGCATCACTTTGAGGTTGTTCGAAACACTTACTACATTACTGTAAGCATCACTGAGTTTATTAGCAACTATCACTACATTACTGTTAGCATCATTTTGAGTTCATTAGCAATTCTTCCGACATCACTGTCGCAATATTTTGAGGTTCGTAGCAACTTTTACTACATTGCTGTAGCATTATTTTAAGGTTCGTAGCAACTCTTACTACATTACTGTCAGCATCACTTTGAGGTTGTTCGAAACACTTACCACATTACTGTAAGCATCACTGAGTTGATTAGCAACTATCACTACATTACTGTTAGCATCATTTTGAGTTCATTAGCAATTCTTCCGACATCACTGTCGCAATATTTTGAGGTTCGTAGCAACTCTTAGTACATGACTGTCAGCATCACTTTGAGGTTATTCGAAACGTTCACTCCATTACTGTTAGCATCATTTTGAGTTCATTAGCAATCCTTACTACATCACTGTCGCATCATTTACAGATCATTAGCAATTCTTCTGACATCACTGTCACATTATTTTGAGGTTCGTAGCAACTCTTACTACATGACTGTCATCATCACTTTGAGGTTATTCGAAAGTTTCACTCCATTACTGTTAGCATCATTTTGAGTTCATTAGCGATTCTTACTCCATCACTGTCGCATCATTTACAGTTCATTAGCAATTCTTCCGACATCACTGTCGCAATATTTTGAGGTTCCTAGCATCTTTTACTGCATTACTGTCGCATTATTTTGAGGTTCGTAGCAACTCTTAGTACATGACTGTCAGCATCACTTTAAGGTTATTCGAAACGTTCACTCCATTACTGTTAGCATCTTTGTGAGATCATTACCAATTCTTGTGACATCACTGTCGCATCATTTTGAGATCTTTAGCAATTCTTCTGACATCACTGTCGCATTATTTTGAGGTTCGTAGCAACTCTCACTACATGACTGTCAGCATCACTTTGAGGTTGTTCGAAACACTTACTACATTACTGTATGCATCACTGAGTTTATTCGCAACTATCACTACATTACTGTTAGCATCATTTTGAGTTCATTAGCAATTCTTCCGACATCACTGTCGCAATATTTTGAGGTTCGTAGCAACTTTTACTACATTACTGTAGCATTATTTTAAGGTTCGTAGCAACTCTTACGACATTACTATCAGCATCACTTTGAGGTTATTCGAAACACTGACTACAATACTGTAAGCATCACTGAGTTGATTCGCAACTATCACTACATTACTGTTAGCATCATTTTGAGTTCATTAGCAATTCTTCCGACATCACTGTCGCAATATTTTGAGGTTCGTAGCAACTCTTACTACATGACTGTCAGCATTACTTTGAGATTATTCGAAAGTTTCACTCCATTACTGTTAGCATCATCTTGAGTTCATGAGCAATTCTTCCGACATCACTGTCGCAATATTTTGAGGTTCGTAGCAACTGTTACTACATGACTGTCAGCATCACTTTGAGGTTATTCGAAAGTTTCACTCCATTACTGTTAGCATCATTTTGAGTTCATTAGCAATTCTTACTACATCACTGTCGAATCATTTACAGTTCATTAGCAATTCTTCCGACATCACTGTCGCAATATTTTTAGGTTAGTAGCAACTCTTGCTACATGACTGTCAGCATCACTTTGAGGTTATTCGAAACACTGACTACATTACTGCAAGCATCACTGAGCTGATTAGCAACTATCACTACATTAGTGTTAGCATCATTTTACGTTCATTATCAATTCTTCCGACATCACTGTCGCAATATTTTGAGGTTCCTACCATCTTTTACTGCATTACTGTCGCATTATTTTGAGGTTCGTAGCAACTCTTAGTGCATGACTGTCAGCATCACTTTGAGGTTATTCGAAAGTTTTACTCCATTACTGTTAGCATCATTTTGAGTTCATTAGCAATTCTTCCGACATCACTGTCGCATCATTTACAGATCATTAGCAATTCTTCTGACATCACTGTCACATTATTTTGAGGTTCGTAGCCACTCTTACTACATGACTGTCAGCATCACTTTGAGGTTATTCGAAAGTTTCACTCCATTACTGTTAGCATCATTTTGAGTTCATTAGCAATTCTTACTACATCACTGTCGCATCATTTACAGATCATTAGCAATTCTTCTGACATCACTGTCGCAATATTTTGAGGTTCGTAGCAAGTTTTACTACATTACTGTCGCATTATTTTGAGGTTCGTAGCAACTCTTACTACATGACTGTCAGGATCACTTTGAGGTTATTCGAAACGTTCACTACATTACTGTTAGCATCATTTTGAGATCATTACCAATTCTTGTGACATCACTGTCGCATCATTTTGAGATCTTTAGCAATTCTTCTGACATCACTGTCGCATTATTTTGAGGTTCGTAGCAACTCTCACTACATGACTGTCAGCATCACTTTGAGGTTGTTCTAAACACTTACTACATTACTGTAAGCATCACTAAGTTTATTAGCAACTATCACTACATTACTGTTAGCATCATTTTGAGTTCATTAGCAATTCTTCCGACATCACTGTCGCAATATTTTGAGGTTCGTTGCAACTCTTACTACATGACTGTCAGCATCACTTTGAGGTTATTCGAAAGTTTCACTCCATTACTGTTAGCATCATTTTGAGTTCATTAGCAATTCTTACTACATCACTGTCGCATCATTTACAGATCATTAGCAATTCTTCTGACATCACTGTCACATTATTTTGAGGTTCGTAGCAACTCTTACTACATGACTGTCAGCATCACTTTGAGCTTGTTCGAAACACTTACTACATTACTTTAAGCATCACCAAGTTTATTAGCAACTATCACTACATTACTGTTAGCATCATTTTGAGTTCATTAGCAATTCTTCCGACATCACTGTCGCAATATTTTGAGGTTCGTAGCAACTTTTACTGCATTACTGTCGCATCATTTTAAGGTTCGTAGCAACTCTTACTACATGACTGTCAGCATCACTTTGAGGTTATTCGGAACACTTACTAAATTACTGTAAGCATCACTGAGTTGATTAGCAACTATCACGACATTACTGTTAGCATCATTTTGAGTTCATGAGCAATTCTTCCGACATCACTGTCGCAATATTTTGGGGTTCGTAGCAACTCTTACTACATGACTGTCAGCATCACTTTGAGGTTATTCGAAAGTTTCACTCCATTACTGTTAGCATCATTTTGAGTTCATTTGCAATTCTTACTACATCACTGTCGCATCATTTACAGTTCATTATCAATTCTTCCGACATCACTGTCGCAATATTTTGAGGTTCCTAGCATCTTTTACTGCATTACTGTCGCATTATTTTGAGGTTCGTAGCAACTCTTAGTACATGACTGTCAGGATCACTTTGAGGTTATTCGAAACGTTCACTACATTACTGTTAGCATCATTTTGAGATCATTACCAATTCTTGTGACATCACTGTCGCATCATTTTGAGATCTTTAGCAATTCTTCTGACATCACTGTCGCATTATTTTGAGGTTCGTAGCAACTCTCACTACATGACTGTCAGCATCACTTTGAGGTTGTTCGAAACACTTACTACATTACTCTAAGCATCACTGAGTTTATTAGCAACTATCACTACATTACTGTTAGCATCATTTTGAGTTCATTAGCAATTCTTCCGACATCACTGTCGCAATATTTTGAGGTTCGTTGCAACTCTTACTACATGACTGTCAGCATCACTTTGAGGTTATTCGAAAGTTTCACTCCATTACTGTTAGCATCATTTTGAGTTCATTAGCAATTCTTACTACATCACTGTCGCATCATTTACAGATCATTAGCAATTCTTCTGACATCACTGTCACATTATTTTGAGGTTCGTAGCAACTCTTACTACATGACTGTCAGCATCACTTTGAGGTTGTTCGAAACACTTACTACATTACTTTAAGCATCACCAAGTTTATTAGCAACTATCACTACATTACTGTTAGCATCATTTTGAGTTCATTAGCAATTCTTCCGACATCACTGTCGCAATATTTTGAGGTTCGTAGCAACTTTTACTGCATTACTGTCGCATTATTTTAAGGTTCGTAGCAACTCTTACTACATGACTGTCAGCATCACTTTGAGGTTATTCGGAACACTTACTAAATTACTGTAAGCATCACTGACTTGATTAGCAACTATCACTACATTACTGTTAGCATCATTTTGAGTTCATTAGCAATTCTTCCGACATCACTGTCGCAATATTTTGAGGTTCGTAGCAACTTTTACTACATTACTGTCGCATTATTTTAAGGTTCGTAGCAACTCTTACTACATGACTGTCAGCATCACTTTCAGGTTATTCGAAAGTTTCACTCCATTACTGTTAGCATCATTTTGAGTTCATTAGCAATTCTTCTGACATCACTGTCACATTATTTTGAGGTTCCTAGCATCTTTTCCTGCATTCCTGTCGCATTATTTTGAGGTTCGTAGCAACTCTTAGTACATGACTGTCAGCATCACTTTGAGGTTATTCGAAACGTTCACTCCATTACTTTTAGCATCATTTTGAGTTCATTAGCAATTCTTACTACATCACTGTCGCATCATTTACAGATCATTAGCAATTCTTCTGACATCACTGTCACATTATTTTGAGGTTCGTAGCAACTCTTACTACATGACTGTCATCATCACTTTGAGGTTGTTCGAAACACTTACTACATTACTGTAAGCATCACTAAGTTTATTCGCAACTATCACTACATTACTGTTAGCATCATTTTGAGTTCATTCGCAATTCTTCCGACATCACTGTCGCAATATTTTGAGGTTCGTAGCAACTTTTACTACATTACTGTCGCATTATTTTAAGGTTCGTAGCAATTCTTACTACATGACTGTCAGCATCACTTTGAGGTTATTCGAAATGTTCACTCCATTACTTTTAGCATCATTTTGAGTTCATTAGCAATTCTTACTAAATCACTGTCGCATCATTTTGAGATCTTTAGCAATTCTTCTGACATCACTGTCGCATTATTTTGAGGTTCGTAGCAACTCTTACTACATTACTGTCAGCATCACTTTGAGTTTATTAGCAACTATCACTGCATTAGTGTTAGCATCATTTTGAGCTCATGAGCAATTCTCACGACATCACTGTCGCATTAAATTGAGTTCATTAGCAACTCTTACTAAATGACTGTCAGCATCACTATGAGGTTGTTCGAAACTCTTACTACATTACTGTAAGCATCACTGAGTTTCTTAGCAACTATCACTACATTACTGTTAGCATCATCTTGAGTTCATTGGCAATTCTTCCGACATCACTGTCGCAATATTTTGAGGTTCGTAGCAACTTTTACTACATTACTGTCGCATTATTTTGAGGTCCGTAGCAACACTTAGTAAAGACTGTCAGCATCACTTTGAGGTTATTCGAAACGTTCACTCCATTACTGTTCGCATCATTTTGAGTTCATGAGCAATTCTTACTAAATCACTGTCGCATCATTTTGAGATCTTTAGCAATTCTTCTGACATCACTGTCGCATTATTTTGAGGTTCATAGCAACTCTTAATACATTACTGTCGCATTATTTTGAGGTTCGTAGCAACTCTTCCTACATGACTTTCACCATCACTTTGAGGTTATTCGAAACACTTACTACATTACTGTAAGCATCACTGACTTGATTAGCAACTACCACTACATTACTGTTAGCATCATCTTGAGTTCATGAGCAATTCTTCCGACATCATTGTCCCATCAGTTTGAGATCATTACCAATTCTTCTGACATCACTGTCGCATTATTTTGAGGTTCAAAGCAACTCTTACTACATTACTGTCAGCATCACTTTGAGTTTTTTAGCAACTATCACTACATTACTGTTAGCATCATTTTGAGTTTATGAGCAATTCTCACGACATCACTGTAGCATTGAATTGAGTTCATGAGCAACTCTTACTTAATGACTGTCAGCATCACTTTGAGGGTGTTCAAAACTCTTACTACATTACTGTTAGCATCATCTTGAGTTCATTAGCAATTCTTCCGACATCACTGCCGCAATATTTTGAGGTTCGTAGCCACTTTAATACATTACTGTCGCATTGAGTTTCATGACAACTCTTACTACATTATTGTTGCATTGTTATAAGGTTCGTAGCAACTCGTACTACATTACTGTCAGCATCACTTTGAGGTTATTCGAAATGTTCACTCCATTACTGTTAGCATCATTTTGAGATCATTACCAATTCTTCCGACATCACTGTCACAATATTTTGAGGTTCGTAGCAACTTTTATTACATTACTGTCGCATTATTTTGAGGTTCGTAGCAACACTTACTACATGACTGTAAGCATCACTTTGAGGTTATTCGAAATTTTCACTCCATTACTTTTAGCATCATTTTGAGTTCATTAGCAATTCTTTCTACATCACTGTCGCATCATTTTGAGATCATTAGCAATTCTTTGACGTCACTGTCACATTATTTTGAGGTTCGTAGCAACTCTTACGACATTATTGTTGCATTATTTTAAGGTTCGTAGCAATTCTTACTACATTACTGTCAGCATCACTTTGAGTTTATTAGCAACTATCACTACATTACTGTTAGCATCATTTTGAGTTCATGAGCAATTCTCACGACATCACTGTAGCATTGAATTGAGTTCATTAGCAACTCTTACTACATGACTGTCAGCATCACTTTCAGGTTGTTCGAAACACTTACTACATTACTGTAAGCATCACTGACTTGATTAGCAACTACCACTACATTACTGTTAGCATCATCTTGAGTTCATGAGCAATTCTTCCGACATCACTGTCGCAATATTTTGAGGTACGTAGCAACTTTTCCTACATAACTTTCGCATTATTTTGAGGTTCGTAGCAACTCTTACTACATTACTGTCAGCATCACTTTGAGGTTATTCGAAACACTTACTACATTACTGTAAGCATCACTGACTTGATTAGCAACTACCACTACATTACTGTTAGCATCATCTTGAGTTCATGAGCAATTCTTCCGACATCACTGTCGCAATATTTTCAGGTACGTAGCAACTTTTCCTACATTACTTTCGCATTATTTTGAGGTTCGTAGCAACTCTTACTACATTGCTGTCAGCATCACTTTAAGTTTTTTAGCAACTATCACTACATTACTGTTAGCATCATTTTGAGTTTATGAGCAATTCTCACGACATCACTGTAGCATTGAATTGAGTTCATGAGCAACTCTTACTTAATGACTGTCAGCATCACTTTGAGGGTGTTCAAAACTCTTACTACATTACTGTTAGCATTAACTTGAGTTCATTAGCTATTCTTCCGACATCACTGTCGCATTATTTTGAGGTTCGTAGCAAGTCTTACAACATGACTGTCAGCATCACTTTGAGGTTGTTCGAAACACTTACTACATTACTGTAAGCATCACTGACTTGATTAGCAACTACCACTACATTACTGTTAGCATCATCTTGAGTTCATTCGCAATTCTTCCGACATCACTGTCGCATTATTTTGAGGTTCGTAGCAACTTTTACGACATTACTGTTGCATTATTTTGAGGTTCGTAGCAACTCTTACTACATGACTGTCAGCATCACTTTGAGGTTATTCGAAACACTTAATACATTACTGTAAGCATCACTGAGTTTCTTAGCAACTATCACTACATTACTGTTAGCATCATTTTGAGTTCATTAGCAATTCTTCCGACATCACTGTCGCAATATTTTGAGGTTCGTAGCAACTCTTACTACATGACTGTCAGCATCACTTTGAGGTTATTCGAAAGTTTTACTCCATTACTGTTAGCATCATTTTGAGTTCATTCGCAATTCTTACTACATCACTGTCGCATCATTTACAGATCATTAGCAATTCTTCTGACATCACTGTCACATTATTTTGAGGTTCGTAGCAACTCTTACTACATGACTGTCAGCATCACTTTGAGGTTATTCGGAACACTTACTAAATTACTGTAAGCATCACTGACTTGATTAGCAACTATCACTACATTACTGTTAGCATCATTTTGAGTTCATTAGCAATTCTTCTGACATCACTGTCGCAATATTTTGAGGTTCGTAGCAACTTTTACTACATTACTGTCGCATTATTTTGAGATCCGTAGCCACTCTTACTACATGACTATCAGCATCACTTTGAGGTTATTCGAAACACTTACTACATTACTGTAAGCATCACTGAGTTGATTAACAACTATCACGACATTACTGTTAGCATCATCTTGAGTTCATGAGCAATTCTTCCGACATCACTGTCGCAATATTTTGAGGTTCGTAGCAACTTTTACTACATTACTGTCGCATTGTTTTAAGGTTCGTAGCAACTCTTACTACATTACTGTCAGCATCACTTTGAGGTTATTCGAAACACTTACTACAACACTGTAAGCATCACTGAGTTGATTCGCAACTATCACTACATTACTGTTAGCATCATTTTGAGTTCATTAGCAATTCTTCCGACATCACTGTCGCAATATTTTGAGGTTCGTAGCAACTCTTACTACATGACTGTCAGCATCACTTTGAGGTTATTCGAAAGTTTCACTCCATTACTGTTAGCATCATTTTGAGTTCATTAGCAATTCTTACTACATCACTGTCGCATCATTTTGAGGTTCCTAGCATCTTTTACTGCATTACTGTCGCATTATTTTGAGGTTCCTAGCAACTCTTAGTACATGACTGTCAGCATCACTTTGAGGTTATTCGAAACGTTCACTCCATTACTGTTAGCATCATTTTGAGTTCATTATCAATTCTTCCGACATCACTGTCGCAATATTTTGAGGTTCCTAGCATCTTTTACTGCATTACTGTCGCATTATTTTGAGGTTCCTAGCAACTCTTAGTACATGACTGTCAGCATCACTTTGAGGTTATTCGAAACGTTCACTCCATTACTGTTAGCATCATTTTGAGTTCATTAGCAATTCTTACTACATCACTGTCGCATCATTTACAGATCATTAGCAATTCTTCTGACATCACTGTCACATTATTTTGAGGTTCGTAGCAACTCTTACTACATGACTGTCAGCATCACTTTGAGGTTGTTCGAAACACTTACTACATTACTGTAAGCATCACTAAGTTTATTAGCAACTATCACTACATTACTGTTAGCATCATTTTGAGTTCATTAGCAATTCTTCCGACATCACTGTCGCAATATTTTGAGGTTCGTAGCCACTTTTACTGCATTACTGTCGCATTATTTTAAGGTTCGTAGCAACTCTTACTACATTACTGTCAGCATCACTTTGAGGTTATTCGGAACACTTACTAAATTACTGTAAGCATCACTGACTTGATTAGCAACTATCACTACATTACTGTTAGCATCATTTTGAGTTCATTAGTAATTCTTCCGACATCACTGTCGCAATATTTTGAGGTTCGTAGCAACTTTAACTACATTACTGTCGCATTATTTTGAGGTTTGTAGCAACTCTTACTACATGACTGTCAGCATCACTTTGAGGTTATTCGAAACACTGACTACATTACTGTAAGCATCACTGAGTTGATTAGCAACTATCACTACATTACTGTTAGCATCATTTTGAGTTCATTAACAATTCTTCCGACATCACTGTCGCAATATTTTGAGGTTCGTAGCAACTTTTACTACATTACTGTCGCATTATTTTAAGGTTCGTAGCAACTCTTACTACATTACTGTCAGCATCACTTTGAGGTTATTCGAAACACTTACTACAATACTGTAAGCATCACTGAGTTGATTCGCAACTATCACTACATTACTGTTAGCATCATTTTGAGTTCATGAGCAATTCTTCCTACATCACTGTCGCAATATTTTGAGGTTCGTAGCAACTCTTACTACATGACTGTCAGCATCACTTTGAGGTTATTCGAAAGTTTCACTCCATTACTGTTAGCATCATTTTGAGTTCATTAGCAATTCTTGCTGCATCACTGTCGCAATATTTTGAGGTTCCTAGCATCTTTTACTGCATTACTGTCGCATTATTTTGAGGTTCGTAGCAACTCTTAGTACATGACTGTCAGCATCACTTTGAGGTTATTCGAAACGTTCACTCCATTACTGTTAGCATCATTTTGAGTTCATTCGCAATTCCTCCGACATCACTGTCGCAATATTTTGAGGTTCGCAGCAACTTTTACTCCATTACTGTCGCATTATTTTGAGGTTCGTAGCAACTCTTACTACATGACTGTCAGCATCACTTTGACGTTGTTCGAAACACTTACTACATTACTGTTAGCATCACTACCTTGATTAGCAACTATCACTACATTACTGTTAGCATCATTTTGAGTTCATTAGCAATTCTTCCGACATTACATTCGCATCATTTTGAGATCATTAGCAATTCTTCTGACATCACTGTCACATTATTTTGTGGTTCGTAGCAACTCTTACTACATTATTGTTGCATTATTTTAAGGTTCGTAGCAACTCTTACTACATTACTGTCAGCATCACTTTGAGTTTTTTAGCAACTATCACTACATTACTTTTAGCATCATTTTGAGTTAATGAGCAATTCTCACGACATCACTGTAGCATTGAATTGAGTTCATTAGCAACTCTTACTAAATGACTGTCAGCATCACTTTGAGGTTGTTCGAAACTCTTACTACATTACTGTACGCATCATTGAGTTTCTAAGCTACTATCACTGCATTACTATTAGCATCATCTTGAGTTCATTTGCAGTTCTTCCGACATCACTGTCGCAATATTTTGAGGTTCGTAGCAACACTTACTACATGAGTGTCAGCATCACTTTGAGGTTATTCGAAAGTTTCACTCCATTACTGTTCGCATCATTTTGAGTTCATTAGCAATTCTTACTACATCACTGTCGCATCATTTTCAGATCATTAGCAATTCTTCCGACATCACTGTCGCATTATTTTGAGGTTCGTAGCAACTCTTAGTACATGACTGTCAGCATCACTTTGAGGTTATTCGAAACGTTCACTCCATTACTTTTAGCATCATTTTGAGTTCATTAGCAATTCTTCCGACATCACTGTCGCAATATTTTGTGGTTCGTAGCAACTCTTACAACATGACTGTCACCATCACTTTGAGGTTATTCGAAACACTTACTACATTACTGTTAGCATCATTTTAAGTTCATTCGCAATTCTTCCGACATCACTGTCGCAATATTTTTAGGTTCATGGCCACTTTAATACATTACTGTCGCATTGAGTTTCGTGGCAACTCTTACTACATTATTGTTGCATTATTTTAAGGTTCGTAGCAACTCTTACTACATTACTGTCAGCATCACTTTGAGGTTATTCGAAACGTTCACTCCATTACTGTTAGCATCATTTTGAGATCATTACCAATTCTTCTGACATCACTGTCGCACCATTTTGAGATCTTTAGCAATTCTTCTGACATCACTGTCGCATTATTTTGAGGTTCGTCGCAACTCTTACTACATGACTGTCAGCATCACTGAGTTTCTTGGCAACTATCACGACATTACTGTTAGCATCTTCTTGAGTTCATTAGCAATTCTTCCGACATCACTGTCGCAATATTTTGAGATTCGTAGCAACTTTTACTACATTTCTTTCGCATTATTTTGAGGATTGTAGCAACACTTACTACATGACTGTCAGCATCACTTTGAGGTTATTCGAAACTTTCACTCCATTACTGTTAGCATCACTTTGAGTTCATTAGCAATTCTTACTACATCACTGTCGCATCATTTTGAGATCATTAGCAATTCTTCTGACATCACTGTCACATTATTTTGAGGTTCGTAGCAACTCTTACTACATTATTGTTTCATTATTTAAAGGTTCGTAGCAACTCTTACTACATTACTGTCAGCATCACTTTGAGTTTATTAGCAACTATCACTACATTACTGTTAGCATCATTTTGAGTTTATTACCAATTCTCACGACATCACTGTCGCATTAAATTGAGGTTAGTAGCAACTCTTACTACATGACTGTCAGGATCACTTTGAAGTTGTTCGAAACACTTACTGCATTACTGTCAGCATCACTTTGAGTTCATGAGCAACTATCACTACATTACTGTTAGCATCATTTTGAGTTCATTAGCAATTCTTCCGACATCACTGTCGCAATATTTTGAGGTTCGTAGCAACTTTTACTACATTACTGTCGCATTATTTTGAGGTTCGTAGCAACTCTTACTACATGACTGTCAGCATCACTTTGAGGTTGTTCGAAACACTTACTACATTACTGTAAGCATCACTACCTTGATTAGCAACTATCACTACATTACTGTTAGCATCATTTTGAGTTTATTAGCAATTCTTACAACATCACTGTAGCATTAAATTGAGATTCAATGCAACTCTTACTACATTACTGTTGCATTATTCAAAGGTTCGTAGCAACTCTTACTACATTACTGTCAGCATCACTTTGAGTTCATTAGCAACTATCACTACATTACTGTTAGCATCATTATGATGTTAGTAGCAACTCTTACCACATGACTGTCAGCATCACTTTGAGGTTGTTCCAAACTCTTACTACATTACTGGAAGCATCATCTTGAGTTTCTTAGCAACTATCACTACATTACTGTTGGCATCACTTTGAGGTTATTACCAACTATCACTACATTACTGTTAGCATCATTATGAGGTTAGTAGCAACTCTTACCACATGACTGTCAGCATCACTTTGAGGTTGTTCGACACTCTTACTACATTACTGTAAGCATCACTGAGTTTATTAGCAACTATCACTACATCACTGTCCCATCAGTTTGAGTTCATTAGCAATTCTTCCGACATCACTGTCGCATTATTTTGAGGTTCGAAGATACTCTTACTACGTGATTGTCAGCATCACTTTGAGGTTATTCGAAACATTCACTCCATTACGGTTAGCATCATTTTGAGTTCATTAGCAATTCTTACTAAATCACTGACGCATCATTTTTAGATCTTTAGAAATTCTTCTGACATCACTGTCGCATTATTTGAGGTTCGTAGCAACTGTTACTACATGACTGTCAGCATCACTTTGAGGTTGTTCGAAACACGAACTGCATTACTGTAAGCATCACCGAGTTGATTAGCAACTTTAAGTACATCACTGTTAGCGTCATTTTGACTTCATTAGCAATTCTTACTACATCACTGTCGCATCATTTTGAGATCGTTAGCATTCTTCCGACATCACTGTCGCATTATTTTGAGGTTCGTAGCAACTCTTACTACATTACTGTTGCATTATTTAAAGGTTCGTAGCAACTCTTACTACATAACTTTTACCATCACTTTGAGTTCATTCGCAACTATCACTACATTACTGTTAGCATCATTTTGAGTTTATTCGCAATTCTTACGACATCACTGTAGCATTAAATTGAGGTTAGTAGCAACTCTTACTTCATGACTGTCAGCATCACTTTGAGGTTGTTCGAAACACTTACTACATTACTGTCAGCATCACTTTGAGTTCATTAGCAACTATCACCACATTACTGTTAGCATCATTATGAGGTTAGTAGCAAGTCTTACCACATGACTGTCAGCATCACTTTGAGGTTGTTCCAAACACTGAATACATTACCGTAAGCATCACTGAGTTAATTAGCAACTATCACTACATTACTGTTAGCATCATTTTCAGTTCATTAGCAATTCTTCCGACATCACTGTCGCATTATTTTGACGTTCGGAGCAACTCTTACTACATTACTGTTGCATTATTTAAATGTTTGTAGCAACTCTTACTACATTACTGTCAGCATCACTTTGAGTTTATTAGCAACTATCACTACATTACTGCTAGCATCATTTTGAGATCATTAGCAATTCTTCTGAAATCACTGTCGCATTATTTTGAGGTTCGAAGCAACTCTTACTACATGACTGTCAGCATCACTTTGAGGTTATTCGAAAATTTCACTACATTACTGTTAGCATCACTTTGAGATCATTAGCAACTATCACTACATTACTCTTCGCATCATTTTGAGTTCATTAGCAATTCTTACTCCATCACTGTCGCATCAATTTGAGATCATTAGCAATGCTTCCAACATCACTGTCGCATTATTTTGAGGTTAGTAGCAACTCTTACTACATGACTGTCAGCATCACTTTGAGGTTATTCGAAAGTTTCACTCCATTACTGTTAGCATCATTTTGAGTTCATTAGCAATTCTTACGACATCACTGTCGCATCATTTTGAGATCATTAGCAATTCTTCCGACATCACTGTCGCATTATTTTGAGGTTCGTAGCAACTCTTACTACATGATTGTCAGCATCACTTTGAGGTTATTCGAAACGTTCACTCCATTACTGTTAGCATCATTTTGAGTTCATTAGCAATTCTTACTAAATCACTTATGCATCATTTTGAGATCTTTAGAAATTCTTCTGACATCACTGTCGCATTATTTGAGGTTCGTAGCAACTCTTACTACATGACTGTCAGCATCACCTTTAGGTTGTTCGAAACTCTTACTACAGTTCTGTTAGCATCACTTTGAGATCATTAGCAACTATCACTACATTACTCTTAGCATCATTTTGAGTTCATTAGCAATTCTTACTCCATCACTGTCGCATCATTTTGAGATCATTAGCAATGCTTCCAAAATCACTGTCGCATTATTTTGAGGTTAGTAGCAACTCTTACTACATGACTGTCAGCATCACTTTGAGGTTATTCGAAACTTTCACTACATTACTGTTAGCATCATTTTGAGTTCATTAGCAATTCTTATGACATCACTGTCGCATCATTTTGAGATCATTAGGAATTCTTCCGACATTACATTCGCATTATTTGTAGTTCATTAGCAATTCCTACGACATCACTGTAGCATTATTTTGAGGGTAGTAGCAACTCTTACTACATGACTTTCAGCATCATTTGAAATTGTTCGAAACACTTACTACATTACTGTAAGCCTCACTGAGTTTATTAGCAACTATCACTACATTACTTTTAGCATTATTTTGTGTTCAATAGTAATTCTTACGACATCACTGTCACATCATTTTGAGATCATTAGCAATTCTTCCGACATCACTTTCGCATTATTTGGAGGTTCGTAGGAACTCTTACTACATTACTTTTGCATTATTTTGAGGTTCGTAGCAACTCTTTGTATATGACTGTCAGCATCACTTTGAGGTTGTTCTAAACTTTCACTCCATTACTGTTAGCATCATTTTGAGATCATTGGCAATGTTTCCAACATCACTGTCACATTATTTTGAGGTTCGAAGCAACTCTTACTACATCACTGTCAGCATTACTGTGAGGTTATTCGAAACTTTCACTACATTGCTGTTAGCATCACTGAGTTTATTAGCAACTATCACTACATTACTGTTAGCATCATTTTGAGTTCATTAGCAATTCTTCCGACATCACTGTAGCAATATTTTGTGGTTTGTAGCAACTCTTACTACATTACTGTTAGCATCACTGAGTTTATTAGCAACTATCACTACATTACTGTTGGCATAATTTTGAGTTCATTAGCAATTCTTACTACATCACTGTCGCATCATTTTGAGATCATTAGCAATTCTTCCGACATCACTGTCGCATTATTTTGAGCTTCGTAGCAACTCTTTCTACATGATTGTCAGCATTACTTTGAGGTTGTTCAAAACACTTACTACATCACTGTCAGCATCACTGAGTTCATTAGCAACTTTAAGTACATCACTGTAAGCGTCATTTTGACTTCATTAGCAATTCTTACTACATCACTGTCGCATTATTTTGAGGTTATTTGCAACTCTTCCTCCATTACTGTTAGCATCATTTTGAGTTCATTAGCAATTCTTCCGACATCACTGTAGCATTATTTTGAGGTTTTGAGGTACCTTTGTTTGTAACCGATCTGCTGACCAGCGAGACGCCACCACGCACGGCTGTCGGCTCCGTAAAGGAGGGAGAGGAAGTGGAAAGGACGGAGAAGGGTCGGACCAGGTCTATTTCTAGGTGACCACTCACTGTCGTCTGCCACACTGCCCCTCATGGTGGGGAGTGTAGCGCCATCCTGCCACAGTACATTTGTTTCATTCTTTTGCTCTTGCACTTTAATTAAAATGGACTGGACTTGAGAATGTTTTGTTTCAAAATATAGATGAATTCCCAGATTTATAGGTAGCATGAGTATGAAGTTGCACTTGCACCCGGTGGGAAAATGTCCTCTGCATTTGACTCTAACTATGTAGGAGCAGTGGTAGCAGTGTCAGCCTGGGGGCTTGGTCAAGATCAATGACTGGAGTAGCAGACAGGTAATATCCATAGCATGCTTGTTGTTTGAGAGGAGTAAGGGTACACTGTTGGTCTCTCACCTGATGCGCTGTCATCAGCACAAATGATCTGTTCCTAAACATCAAAATCTACCATCCCCCCTGATTGTTTTTTACAACTGGAGTACTGGTTAACACTTTAGAAAGCCTTCATTCAGAGCTGTGAAGAACCTTGAACCTGATATCCCAGACATCAAAGTGGGCCACTAACTGGCCAGATGAAGCTATGCTAGGCTGCTGTACTCTGAAGAGCTAAAGTAGCAGCTTCTGAGAGGGATGCTAACCTGGATGTGTTCATCTCCTACTTTAATATCAGCCCCCAACTTGGAGCTCTGACAGCCTCCAGCTTGTTGTTCCTGTTTCTGCTTCAGTCAACAGGGAACTCCAACCTGCAGTAGAATCTTCAACAACAATGGAATAGAAAAGAGAGGAAGAAAAACTAGAATAAACTTACAAAGCTGAGAAATGGTCATGAAGAAAAAAGGCACACGTTATGATTGAGGCCAGAAACTAAAACTCCACACCAAATGTACTTTGACTTGTAGGATAATGAACTTGAATGTGTTGAAACAGCAGATCAATGAATCCACTACCACACAACAAGATGGTGACCCCCTACCACAAGATGGCGTCACAGATCCTGACGCTCTGAGCAGGAAACACCGAGCAAAACATTACAACAAAGCTCCTGTTGTTCCCTCCAGGAAAAACTGTGGTTCTGATGAGAAGAAGGATCCCAGCGTCCTCTGAGGATCCATGGCCGCACCATTGGGTAGAAGGACGATGGGGTCGGCACCAGGAGGAACCCTGGTGTCTCCGATGCAGGGAAGATGGAGCAGTGAAGAGGCCACATTGTGGCGTCCTAAAGAGGACATTTGGTGGAGCCTGAGACAGCAAACATCACGCCCCCTTCATCAGAAGAACCACAGCACCAGAAGAAAGAATCCTGGCAGTGACGACAGGGAGGATCAGGGTGACCTCCTCACCTCCACCTTTGAACCTTCAAATGAACTTTAAAAAGCTTTAGAGTGGAGAAGGATTTTAAAACATTTTATTGTTTTTTCCTTTCATTCTCATTTGTGTGATTGTCTGCTGGGTTTACATTGACTGTGATTCTCTTTTTGCATGCAAGTTGAAAGTTCTGCCAATAAAAACCACAAGTATTTGAAGACCAAAGGAAGAACCCCCAAAGTCTGGACCCTGAGATCAAAGTGAGCGCTCTGATCTCAGAGGTCTGGGATATTTCCCATCCCATGGCCCTTCAAATAAGAGCCCTGTGTCTCTGTCTCAAAGTTTTCAACCGTATTTGTTTGTTAAATTAAAACCAGACGACCACTGTGGTCCTTTTTACACGGTAAGTAAAGCACAGATGCCCTGGTGGACCTGTTGGCACCCTGGACTTTGAATCCAGTGACCTGAGTCCAAGTCTCAGTTCCAGCAGGTTTCCTGCAGCCTTCAGCAGAGCTGCCATGTTTCTCTGTAGAGAACTAAGTGATGCTCTCAGCAGGTTGAGGGCACCACCAACAAGTGAGGGATGAACCTCTGACTTCCTTCTTGTCAAACAGGAAACTCCTAATACGTCATTTGAGTAAAGTACCTCATATTCCTGACATCCAAGTAGTAGTGAAGTGGAGGAAGAACGTAGGAGATCTCCAACAGGATCCTTCTTTCCTCTGTCCTCCTTGATCTCATGGATCACCACAGTCAAGGGGAGACCCAAGCTCCCGGATGGATCTGGCACTCAGGAACTGCTGAGTTTTCCAGTGGACTTTGTTCCATCCATGGTTCAGGAACAGGACTCCTCCTGGTTAACCTGGTATCTTTCCACCCAACTGTGGGTTCTTGGAGAATTTTTCATGTCATGTCAAGAAATCAGGCTGGTGGGTTTTTCAATGAGAGAAATTCTGGTAACTTAATTAAGTGGCATGTTTGTTGAAGCAGTAATTAACTGATAAATTAAGGAAGGCCTGGCCAGTCTTTGCTCCCAGGTCATACGATGGAGTTGGAAAGTCCTGAATAAATCTGGAGTTCCATGATTTCCTTGTGGTTCATGATCCTTTTGCCAATGTAGTCTGGAACAAGAGCAAGATGAACCTCCAAATATCAACAGGTTGATTGCAGGTGATGTCAAGTGGTATTTAGAGGAACGTCCTCCTTGTGTTTGGTTCCATGGTGGAAGGGTGAGCCCTCTGGACTCTGGATCCAGTGATCAGAGTTCAAGTCTTGGTGGGACCTTCCTGTCTGGAATGTGTCCCATGTAACAAACTGATCAAGAGATGTTACGTGGTTCAAATGTTCTGGTTCATTTCTTACTGCCATGAACTCAGACTGTGTGTTTAATGTTAACAATAAATGTAACAACTAAGGAGCCAGTAGCTCCTGTGGAAAAAATTCTACTTTGTCAGTGAATGAATTCATTTGATATTGAAGTCTGCAACTGTCAGTGTCTGTCAGGATGGCCGAGCGGTCTAAGGCGCTGCGTTCAGGTCGCAGTCTCTCCTGGAGACGTGGGTTCGAATCCCACTTCTGACAAAGGACATTTTCTCCACATTCCTATGTATCCACAGTGGTACATTCCAAACCCAGTTGAAGCTGCTCTCCACTGATGGGAGTGAGTGGTTGAACTGGCAGCAGAGGAGGCAAAGGAGCTTCCCTGTGACGTCCCAACATCGCCTGGTTTCCTCCAACATGGAGCAGCCACCAAACTCTAACTTCAATGTTGGATCAAAGTCTGCTGAAGAAATGTGTTTTCTTTCAATTCACATTTTGTCCATTAACTTCATAATCAGAGTCGCCATCTCATCACATGACTAAAGTCTGGGTTCTGGATTGGTGGTAAAATATCCTTCCATGCCCCTCACTAGTTTGCACACAGAAAAGCATATTTTACTGGTTTCAGATCTCTTAGCTTGTTCTCTCTCTTAAACCAGCTGAGGCAGCTTTCATTGTGTGATTGATTTTAAAATATAAATATGGAACAGAACCATTGGAATCAGATGTCAGGACATTTGAAGGAATGTCAATCTCCTGTTGAAATGTTGCAGTGTGCAGCTGAGGCTCTCTGGCAGTGGCACCAGGAGCCCCAATGGCAGAACCTGGACCCTCCTGGAGGAGAACCACAGGTGAGGGCCTTCTTGGCTCCAGATTGATGGAAATCAAGTGTCTGAGGCTGTTAGCAGCCATTAAGTTGATCTGGTTGGGCACTGGTATTTGTTCTTGCTGCAGCTCAGGAGTGATTCAGGAGAAGAGGTTCAGAACAGCCAAGGTTGGGGACTGGAATTTTAAAATGTCCCCTGGAACCAAACAACCTTGGAGGGTAAAAGCTCCAATTATAGCCACTCAGATGCAGCAGCAGAAGAAGCTGACATCCACCCTGACAGTCAGAGCATCAAGTCAAGAAAACATCACCATCTTGTAGTTCCAAACCTCCACCTGTCAGATTCAGCTACTTCTGATTGTGGGACTTTAAACTTGAACACAATGGAATTTGGACAAGGAGTTTTCCTTCCAGTCCAAACATCATCGTCCAGCCTCCAACCAGAGGTCCATCAGTTATCATGGAGCCACAGGTGGAGTCTGGATTCTTTTCTAGAATGAGACGGCAATGACAGTCCTGCCAAGTGACATCACTGACATGAATGGATGACTTCAGTCACGTGACTGGATGACTTCAGTCACATGACTGGATGACAGTGTAGATGCCAATGTAGAGGTTGGGGAAATAGTCTCTGAGAATCCAGCTTGAACCCACAGCCTCCTTGTTTTCCAAAAACCCAAACAGCGACCATCAGTCTCCCTCCAATCCTGTACTTGGGTAAACAACAAAAACAGAGTAAAAGTTTCTGGCAACATATTTGTTTCCTGTAGGGTTTCTTCATGTATGTGTGGTGTACCTGCTTTCCCAGAGGACTGCCATCTTTGTTCTGTGGGCTGACATGTTTTAGTGTCAGCACAGGTCATAGCGCTGAGACTGAACTCTCATTCTCCTCCAAGTATTATTTCCACCTCACACTCCTGCAGATATTCAAGTGAACAGGGAACACAAATTTATGCTCAACTTCTCCTGTGTATTCATCCACAGTCACTAAACAACAACCAAACCAAACAAAAGGGGTTTGCTAGCATGGCGATCAGCTGTAGTTCACCATCTTATCCAGGTCACATGACTCAGGAGTAGCGTGGCCGTCTGGCAACCAAAGGGTGGCTGGTTTGATCCTCACTTTCTCCAGTGACCATGTCAAAGTGTCCTTGAGTAAGATACTGAACCCCTAAATACTTCTGATGAGTAGGTTGGCTCCTTGCATGGCAGCCTTCAGCATCAGTGTGTGAGTGTGTGTGAATGAGAGGACATTGTTCAGCTCCTTGAGTGCTGCTGAGGTAGAAAGGCTCTGTACAAACTGAGTCCTTTTACCATTTCTTTCCTGCTTCTAGCAGCGCTGTCGTCACTTCCTGTGACCGTGGAGGGAAGGGGTCCCCCTTCAGAATACGTTTGATATCATTGTTACTTCCTCTTCAACATGCCTTTAGCAGACCAACTCACTGACTCGCTCGGTGAGGTAGTGTGGCCGAGCGGTCTAAGGCGCTGGATTTAAGCTCCAGTCTCTGAGGAGGCGTGGGTTCAAATCCCACCACTGCCATCATGTCCCAGGTCACTGGAGAGGTGTGGCAGGTCTCTCACAGCCTTTCCTTTCTCTTTCACTGGTATCTTCAAACCTGTGACCAGAAGAAGAACCCTCTTCTGAGTCCACAGACCTGAGCACCGCTGCTCTGACTACCAGGTTACCTCCTGGTTATCAGGGTGAAGTCATGGGGAGGTAGTCAGTTGTTCCTTTGTTTTTTGACAGAGGCTTCATTGTGAATTAAATAATTTTAATTCTTTACTTGTAGTTTCACGCTGTTTCGATTGAAAAAGGCGAGTTCCTGGAGAAGATCTTCCAGGGGTCCAGGTTCAAGCGGTGCCCCAGCTGGCACCAGGCGCTGACCCAGGTCCTGCATGGGAGATACTGTCAGTTCTGTTCTGCCCTGCTCACAACCACAGGCTGGTGTTGAGGCCTGCAGCAACCAGGGCCCCAGTCACCAAGAGTATAAAGGCTGGTCATTGTGGCAGTGGGAGGAGTCAAAATGAAGACAGACCAATGAGAGCAGGACGTTCCTGGAGACGTCAGAAGAACTTGACCATGTTTCCTACAGTACCCAGGAGGCCTGGTTGTTGTTGAAGGAAGCTCCAAAAGCAAAGAGCAGACAGCAGGACATCAAAAGAAAAGATCCAGACACTAAAACTACAAGTAGAAACAAGAAGAAATACTAAAAGCTTTGGAAAGATACTACAAGGTTGGATATACATTATTATATACACTACTATTCTCATTGACTCCTAAAGAGGGACAGGAAACATTAGAATGTGGATCAGATCAGCTGATTTCAGTGTTGAGTCCATCCCTCCATCCACTTTCTGTTCTTATCCTTTAAGGGTCATGGGGGGGGGGTTGATCCCAGGTGACGTTGGGCAAGAGGCAGGGTCAGCAGATCTCCAGTCTCTGAGGAGGCGTGGGTTCAGGGTGAACCCTGGACAGGTCAGAATTCCTGATGATGTCATCAGGGCTTTGACAGTAGCTAGAATTCTGTCTTTGATGTCAGGAGGACATGAAAGAAACCCAACTGAGGAAAGTAGAGGAGAACATTCAGCTTCATTAGAAACACTTGAACTGTTGAACAGTAGAATTTGTTAGAAACAGTTTACAACACTGAGTGACAGGATTGAAGAGGGAAGATTTTTCTAATTTAAATTTAATTCTAACTTCAAAGTCAAGTCAAGTCAATTTTATTTATATGGAACCAAATCCCAACAGAAGTTATCTCATGACACTTTACAAGTTTATCTAATGAGACAGATACCCTGGAAGGTATCACCTTGGCCCCCAGCACCACCCTAAGGAACCTAGGAGTTCTCTTTGATCAGGATCTGTCCTTTCATGCCCACATTCAGCAAATTTCTAGGACTGCTTTCTTTCATTTGTGAAACATTGCTGAGATCAGACACATCCTGTCTCAAAAAGATGCAGAAAAACTAGTCCATGCCTTTGTCACTTCCAGGCTGGATTACTGCAATTCCCTCCTATCAGGCTGCACCAGGAGGTCCCTAAAGACTCTCCAGCTGGTCCAGAACACTGCTGCCTGACTAGAACTAGTAGAAGAGACCATGTCTCTCCTGTACTGGCTTCTCTGCATGGCTCCCTATCACATTCAGAATAGAATTCAAAATTCTCCTTCTACCATCAAAGTCCTCAACAGTCAGGCTCCTTCCTACCTGACAGAGCTCCTAGTCCCCTATTATCCAGCTAGAACCCTTTGCTCCCAGGATGCAGGGTTACTGGTGGTTCCTAGAGTTCTAAAAGTAGACTGGGAGCCAGAGCCTTCAGCTATCAGGCTCCCCTCCTGTGGAGCCGTCTCCCAGTTTCAGTCCAGGATGCAGACACCCTCTTGACCTATAAGAGCAGACGAAAGACCTTCCTTTTTGATCAGGCTTATAGTTGGGCTGCTTAGGCTGGCCCTTAGATATGCTGCTATAGGCTTAGACTGCTGGGGGATCTCCCATGGTGCACTGGGCTTCTCTCTCCTCCTCTCTGTCCTCCTATATGTGTCATACATAAATCATACTCATAACCCTGCCTGGCCTCTTTTCATGGCACCAAACCAGCAGGTGGCCGCCCTGACCAGAGGTCTGCTGACACTTCAGTCCACATCAACACCTGTCAAGTGTCTCATGTGGCTGGATTTTCTGATTTAATCTGCCATGTGAACGTTGAACCATGGATGAAACTGAAGCAGCAAACACTGCAAAGGAACAAAAGACAATACTGAAGATGTACAAGTACACTGAAGTGCCTGTACTTTACTTGAGGAAGAAGGTTGAATCGATGCCTGCACTGTAAAAAAAACGGTAAAAAGTCTGGCAGCAGAGTTTCCAGATGGTACCGTAAAATTACAGTAATGAACTGTTCCTCAAAATTACATGGAAGAAACTGTAAAATACACAGCAGCTTTCACAGTCCAAACTGATGAAATTACAGTCCATTTAGTGTTGATAAATGTGCATTCAACTGCAGGAAAACAGGCCCATCACGTAAAAACACATGAAGAACAAGGACCTTTCAGGTTCTTCTCTAAGTTCAGGGCTCTTACTGGTTCATTTATGAAACAAACCAGTCTATGAGCAGGAATTTCCCATTAAAAAAGTTCATTTGACAGTGGAAAAGCAAGCATAGTGCATCAAAATAGCCAAGTTTAAGGTCAATCACTGTCAATTGAAGCTATTTAGTTGTTACTTTATGAAACTGAGCCAACTTTCTACAGTGATTTCCTGTTAGATTCTGGTTTCTCCAAGTATAAAAACTACAACAATGTATAAACACAGAATCTGTACTTTGAACAATAGAGAATTTCTGCATATTGGCAGTATCAGTCCATCACTTTAGAGGATTGGAATGGTAAAAAAATCATTGGACATTGGAAAACTCAGCATCGTACATCAAAATCCATGAACAACAGCTCCATTCAAACAGAAGCTCTGTAATTGTAGTGTTAAAGTGAAGTTCTGGAATGTTCCATTTCATCTACAGGGATTTCCCATTAAAGTACAGGTTTTACTACGTTCAGTGTTCAAACATGAACCTTCAATGAAACACAAAGGTCTGTAAATGTGTGGCATTGAACAGTCATTTCAGTGAATTGTGAACAAATATTTCTTGTTAAAAATGTTCACTTTACAGTGGAAAAACCAGCAGAGTGTCAGAACATGAAGTGACGCCACATTCAAGGCAACCTGGCAAAGTAGGAATGCAGCCATTATTTTATACAACTGTCCGATGAAGTGTTTGATTGTCAAAATAGTGGTTTTGATGTGGAGAAAAGGAACTGATGTAGAAATACTTGAAGGAAAGGCTCAGTATTTGAACTCTGGGCCCAAGCGTCATGTTGTCAGTGACTTTCTCCATGATGAGAAACCACAGCTTTGCTCGGTCCCTGCTCCGCCTGTCCAGCAACACCAGGAAGGCCTAAAACTCTCCTACAAGGGCAGAAGGTCTTTGAAAACTACGACAAAGGTTTTCTCAATCACGACACTCAGGGCTACCACACCAGTGTCAGTGTGTTCTCTTGGAAAGCCAAGCTTTCTGTCAACAGTTGTGTGCTTCTGGAGAGGAACAGAGACACCAACACTACCTTCTTAGCTGCTGTTTGGTCCACAGGAACCTGAAGAATCCAGAAATAACTGACAACAAAAAGGTTGCTTTTGTTTTGAAGTCTTTTCCGAGCTGACCTCCAGGCATCAGTGTGGTTCCACTGAGCGTTGCATCTACAACAACATTCATCAGAGGTTTCAGAGACGGTCATGTGGCCATGCATACGCCCTCCTCCTCCCGTGGGACTGGACGGGCGGAGCAGGGAGCCAGCAAAATTCTAGTTCCTGCTAACAGCGATCGTGACAAAGACCACGTCATGGTCCAAACACCAAACTGTTCCTTTAATGAGAGGCTACATTCAAAGATACATTTCTTCATAGGAACACAATCAGACATTTTAAAAAGGAATGAACCCGTTTTTCAAAATAAAGCTTTAAAGATGTTCAAATGTTGAGTTACTGCAAAAATACCCAAAGTACTTCATACTGACTACTAATCTCCACCTTCATTTCTGAAATGTTGAGATGCTCCAGAACTCAAACACATCACAAGTTGCTTTGAAAGCAAATCTTTTCCCATTCCCAGTGTTGAGCTGCCATCTCAGGATTTCCATGAGCGATCAGTGGCATTAAAGTACGAGTGTAGGATTTTTAGCAGGTACCATGAATGCTAACACAGAGAGAACCAGGTCATTACTTCCACCAGAGATTCATCAGGATTTGTTGTTTATTCTGCAGTATAATTTCATTTTAGTAACTCATAGGGGTGCCACGATACACTAATTTCACGGTACGGTGCGATACACGATATGGAGGTCACGATAACGATACGATACGATATTAAAGAAATGTTTTTTTAAGGTAATTTTTTGGAATATATTTTATTTAAAAGATACAAAATATTAAACAAAAGTGCTTTTGCCATATTTTTCAATTTAGTTACACTTTATGTAACAGGCAAGCCTGGCCAACCATTATGAATAAACTTGACACAAGTAGCTCACAAACTTAACTAAAAGCATGCATCATCAGTTTCTTCTTTCCTTAAAAGTAAAATTATTTTGCTACAAACTCAGCTGAATAGTGTGTCTTCCAGAAATTGAACAAGTACAACAAAAAATAAATTAACTGTTACTATGAAACGTCCAAAACTCAAAATGCCAACATATCAATTAGCAGTAGGCTGATCAATGATCAATGATCACTTATTATCAGTAGGCTTTGTTAAAGCTCATCACAGAGCTAAGGGTATCAAGCCACATGCCCCAGCCTCGTCAGGAGGGAGGACCACATTCTTCTTGAGGAATACTAGCACGTCCACATTTTCTGGCAGCAGTTGGGATCTTTGGGCAGTAACGATGTCCCCTGCAGTAGAAAATACACGTTCACTTGGAACTGAGGTAACAGGGATGGAAAGATAAGCTTTCGCAAGACGAGACAGCAAAGGACACTGAAAACAGTTCTCTTTCCACCACTTCAAGGGGCAACTGGTGAGTGGGATGGATGCCTCTCTTCTGTACATGCCAATCTCTCTCTCTACTCCCTCTCTGAACAGTTCTTCTGGCACAGCAGAAAATGAGTCCCCAAGTAGATCTTCAAGTGCTGTCTTCTTGGAAGCAGGCTCTTCCAGTTGCAGCCCAGCCCCCTGTCCTTCATCTGGCGGATCTTCACCGGCTGCTCCCCTGGCATTAGTCTCCTCATCTGTGGTCTAAGAGTAGAAAGACTGGCATCAGTGCATGATCCTTCCTTTAGACAAGCAACAAAGCCCCCCTCCTCAACACACATTTACTCTGAAACTGTCTCGAAACACACACACACACACACACACACACACACACACACACACACACACACACACGATTAACCAACAAAGGAATTGTGGAAGATGAAAAGAAGAAAGACATGGGCCTACCAGATTTACTGTTTCCTGGATCCTGAGGAAGACAGCCTCACGCTGGTCATGGTTTAGCTGAGGTAGACCCCGAAACCTGGGGTCCAGCGCTGTGCACTCCAGCAGACGGTCATACACACCCCCCTGTATCTTTCTGAGATATTGTTGAGGATTTCTCTCGTTGTTTCAGCTATGGCAGGGGAATCATCTGGGTGTGGCGCCATGCTCTGTTAGAAAAACAATAAATAACAATTTGCTTTAGTTGTAGCACTTACAATATCAACACAAAGCATTGAAACAGACAAAGCAAAAATAAGAACAGGGAAAACAGGTAAAGAACAATATAAAAAGCAGTGGTAGTATTCATTTAAATTAGGCCTACCTGTTCGATCATGCTTTTGAGTGGCACAATAAGAGACACGGTGGGAGCCTTCTCGTCACACATGACCACAGTAGCAGTTTTGAGGGGTTTGAGGAGTTTCACCAGGTCTTCGGCAAGTGAGAAGTCTCTTCTGTCCAGGGTATTGACGTCCCGGGCGTTGCGTTTGATCTCAGGGCTGGTGAGAGTTGCTCCGATGGTGGCTTGCTGCTCCAGATATCTTTCCAATATGTCCAGGCTGGAGTTCCACCGAGTTGGTACATCCGTGATCAGCTTGCGCGATGGCAGCTGTAACTGCTTCTGTTTGGACTCCAACACGGCCTCAGCAGGGGGACTCTTGTGGAAAAAAGTACTCACGCGCCTCACTCTCCCGAGTAAACGGCTGATGGGCCCAACACGAAGGCCAGCCTGAGATGCCAGATTGGCGCTATGTGCAAAGCACTTGATGTGGAGCTCGAAGCCCGCCTCGCGCACAGCCACATCCACATTGCGAGCGTTGTCAGTGACGATTGCGATTACATGGTTTGCCCTCTGAAGTTCCCATTCAGCAAGGGCTTTCCACAGGACGTCTGCAATGTTGACGCCGATCAGTAAATACGTACGTTTATTATTTAAATCTCTCAAGGAAAAAGTAGCAAAGTGCTTCACAAAGCAATTTTCACAAAACAAGAATAATCTGCATTAACCAGCAGTACTGCATCAGCCCTACCTGTGTGGGACTCGGAGATGGGACGCGTTTGGAGCACATTTTCCATTTCCCAGTCGTTGTTGATACCGTGTGCTGTGATTGTGATGTAGCTCTTTGTGCTTCTTGAAGTCCAGCCGTCCGTTGTAATCGCGATGCTTTTTGTCTCTTGAAGGGACTGTTTGACTCTGGCCTTCGTCTCTTCATAGATTTTAGGGACTACTTTAGTGCTAAAATGCGTACGTGATGGGACAGTGTATTTCAGGTCCATCCTCCTGAGTAAACGCCTGACTGACGGATCTTCCACAATAGAAAATGGTCTCTTACCATATGCGATCATGTAGCCAATATCCCGTGTAATTGCCATCGCTCTTGGACTTGATGGTGGAAGTTGAGGGGCAAATCTGGTTGTCAGCGTCGTCTGGCCTTTGGGGAGTGATGCTCTGTTTGCAGTAGCAGGCGCTAATTTAATTTCTCTGTGGTGGCGCTGCATATGACTGCATGTTGGACGTGTTAGAAAGGGTGTTCGGCAAATCGTCTTGCAAAGTTTGCAGATCGTTCCTGTTTTGTCTGCAACTCGTTCTCCATTTTTCTTCTCAACTGGGAAACCGAAATGGTGCCATACAAGGGATTTAAACGAAATGGGGACATCTTCGATTTCAATGTTGTCTGAATTAGTGTCCATCTTCCATGTGCTCGCTCCGAAATGTCAACAAATTAACAGGAAGGGAGGGGTGACTGACGCGGGTCAGAGTGCAGACCACTACATAGTTCAGAGCACCATCTTGTGTTGAAAATAAATGACTACAGCCAAGAAGAGAAGACTGGCTTTTTCAGAGATTGAAATGTGCCCTTGAGTGTATGACTAGAAAAATGACCTATCAGTTATCGCAAAACAGTTTTACAGCTCTAGCACGACCTATCGTGGCACTCCTAGAAGAGAACATCCACTCCAAATAGTCAAACACAAGGGTGGTGATCAAGTAGAGCCTCTACATGGAAACAAAAGCACTGACGACTTTAAAAGAGGACAGAAAGTTTATTAAAAGACAAGTTTATAAGGACATTTAAAGGTGTGTAGACGGCTGTTTACACTTTAATTCAGCTGTAGAAGAAGAAGACCTTCACTGTGAAAACTCATCCTGTGTTACAGCCGCCCCTCCAGGACGGTCAGGGACCAACTTCAGTCCTGGTCCTGATACACCAGAAATCCAACCAATCCCTCACATAGGAACCATGTATTTGTTAAAGCAGCACTCGCTGTGTCTGTGTAGGAGCCAGTACTGAGCGTGTACTGCATGTGTACTACTACTAAAGGTACTTCACCGGAGGCTCCAGCTGATGTCCCATATGTCTCCATCAGCTGGATGACATCACTGATATCAGAGACTCCGCCCACTCATTTATTTTCACACATCTCAAAGACAATTCAGTGTTTGATCAGGGATCAATACATCAATATAAAGATCAGTACTTGGTGCCAAGTGGATCTTTGATGGTGACCTCAGAGAAATCAGATCATCCCTCACACCCTCCTGTCCAATGGTGGCTCCATGATTTCAGCTTCATCCTGTCTCTTTCCTGCTGTGTTTTCTCCTCTCTTTGTCTCTGTTCCTGCAGTCACACTGGATAGTTCCTGTGTGAAGGGGACCAACAAAGTGGTGGTGGACGCGTTGTCTAGAGTTCCTTCAGTGTGGAAATTGATAGTGAACTGTTTTCCTCTCTCTGGTTCTCCTCTTGTCTTTTCCTAGCCTCCTACATCATTGCTTTCTGGGTGCACCGGTCAATGCGGTATCTTGGGACAAGAGATGCTGGACCACCGGAGCAGCCACTGGTTCACCTCCTGATAGGTTTACCTCATCTGTACAGAACAATGGGTGATGTACATGGTTTGAGGGGGTTTGGTTCATTATCATTTTGGCTTTTAAAAAAAATGCATTTCAGGTACTTTCAGGTGCCGTGACTTGCTTCCGGACCTCTTTCTTGAGGGTGTGTGTGTGTGTGTGTGTGTGTGTGTGGGGGGGGGGGTATAAAGGTCCCGTGGCTGGTGCCTTTCATGCTGTTCCTTGTGTTGCAGCAGGTATCTGGAGGGTGGGGGGCCGTTCGTTCCTCCTAGTTGAAGCTCCTGGGCCCGGTGCTCTCTACATACAGAACCCGCCTTGCTGGCCGGGAGCCTCTCTTCCTCCTCATCCATTGTGACTTCGACTTTCAGCAGACAACATCTCTTCTTTCCACCTCCCTTACACACATGCACACATGAACCCACACCACCAACTGGACTGATGTTCACATCACATTGTTGTCTGAGTTCAATTTTGGTTCATCGTAGTGTTTTTTCATGAAATAAATTTATTTTTTGGCCGTCAACCTGCGTCTCCCACTCTTGTCACGCTTCAAAGCCACGTCTTGCAAAGGTGGTTTCTTCCCAGTGTGCGTTCTCATGTGTCTTTTCAGATCTCCCTTAACTGAGAATCTTTTGCCACAAAGTGAGCAGGGGAATGGTTTCTCCCCAGTATGAGTTCTCGTGTGTGTTTTCAGATCTCCCTGAACTGAGAATCTTTTGCCACAAAGTGAGCAGGGATATGGTTTCTCCCCAGTGTGAGTTCTCATGTGTCTTTTCAGTTGCCCCTTTTCTGAAAATCTTGTGCCACAAACGGAGCAGGGGAATGGTTTCTCCCCAGTGTGTGTTCTCATGTGTCTATTCAGATATCCCTTTTCTGAAAACCTTCTGCCACAAACTGAGCAGGGAAATGGTTTCTCCCCAGTGTGTGTTCTCATGTGTGTTTTCAGATCTCCCTTAACTGAGAATCTTTTGCAACAAACTGAACAGGGATATGGTTTCTCCCCAGTGTGCGTTCTCATGTGTCTTTTCAGATGCCCCCTTTCTGAAAATCTTGTGCCACAAACTGAGCAGGGATATGGTTTATCCCCTGTGTGCATTCTCATGTGTGATTCTAGATGTTCCTTAACTGAGAATCTTGTGCCACAAACTGAGCATGGGAATGGTTTCTTCCCAGTGTGCGTTCTCATGTGTCTTTTCAGATGCCCCTTTTCTGAAAATCTTGTGCCACAAACTGAGCAGGGGAATGGTTTCTCCCCTGTGTGTGTTCTCATATGTCTTTTCAGATATCCCTTTTCTGAAAACCTTCCTCCAAAAACTGAGCATGGGAACGGTTTCTCCCCAGTGTGTGTTCTCATGTGTTTATCCAAACTCCTTCTGTTTCTAAAACCTTTACTGCATGTTGAGCACCTAAAGGGACGCTCATCCTCACTGAATTCTGTCTGAGATTCAGAAGGACCAAAGGTCACGTTCCTGATGATCTCTGATTCTCTTTCAGTCTTTAGTTTTTGTTCTTTTGAACTGCAATGAGTCACTTCCTGTCCTGGGCTCAAATTCTGAAGCAAATTCCTCCTTGAGCCAAAGGGTTCCTTGTGCTTAGAGGTGGCCGTGTTATCAGGTCTGACCCAATCATCCTTACTCACTTCAGTCTCAGCTTCAGAAGAGTCTGACATCTGGTCTTCAGTCTGGGGTTGTACAAGTGGATCTGGATCTACCTTGCTGGCTGGTTCTGGTTCTGGTCCTCCACTCTCTTCTCCATCAGCTTCTGTTTTCAGAGGATGAATTGGGCTGCTGCTCAGAGACTCTTCTTTCAAGTTCTCCTCAGTTAGACTCTGATGAAGCTGTGGGAACTGAGGTTTCTCTTCGTCCCCTTCACTCTTCACAGGGAACAGAGTGAAGGGGAACGTGGTGATATCAGCCTCCTCCTGTCCTTGAAGCTGCCCTCCTTCCTCACTGGTCCAGAGCTCCTCCCTCTCCTCTTTAATGTGGGGGGGCTCTGGGTCCTGCAGCTCAGGGGGAACCTCTTCTTTAATCACCAGCAGCTGCTCCACATCTGCAGGACACAAACAGCAACATCAGAAATCTCTTCATTTGACTCTGAAACAGCGGAGCAACAGACAGAAACAGAAATCAACTCAATGAAAAGAGACGTCCTGCTACTGAGGACCAGTCAGCAAACTGGGAATAGAAACGCTGGGTTCAGATGCTTGGATCAACGTTGTGTCACCCAGGTCAAAGGTCATAGGTCCCCTCTGCTGAATGGTTTTGTCCATTCATGATCACATCTGCTGGTCAGAATGTTCATTTCTAGAATGAGACCCTGTAGGAGAATGAGAGTTCAGTCCCTAGAACCAGAGGGAACCTGTACCGATGCTAAACATGTCAGCCCACCTACACTCACAGCCAGGGAGGTGCTGGCCACTGGGAGAAGTGGAATGATTCCCTAATGGCCGGTCCAGCCCAGGTCAACCGGGCAGTGGAGAAAAAAAGGTTGTTTTTAATGGGCTGATATAATTTCCAGTCTACAGGATCATCTTTTAACAAGGTAGCACCGTAGCAGCCTCCAGAAGAACGACACAAGGACACCAACATGCACAGCATGCTGGGCCAGCCTGTCACACACGACTCAGTTAGCAGGAGTTAGCAACTCAGTGTGAATGTCCCCTCAGCTTGGTCTTGTCTTGGTTCAGTTCAATGGTAACATGCTTCTGATGCCTGTCAATGGGAGTGTTCTTAACATTGACCATTGACAGTGACTCACACCTCAAGTCTCCTAAAATGCTCTCGCTGGCGTGCGGCTGAGGGCCTCAGTAGTTGAACTTCCTGGACTGAATTAGGGGCCCAGCAGGTCCCTGCACACCCACGTACAGTCAGCCAAGATCCAAGATAAGAACAATCTGGGAATGACCATCCCTTCCTGGTAGATCATCAAGCCACACACACACACACACACACACACACACACACACACACACACACACACACACACACACACACACACACACACACACAGCCTGTCTTCAGTATAAAGCTGTGTTCTGTCTCGTTGGAAGACATCTCTGACTGTGTTGTTAGCAGGGCTGCTGTGAATCAAGAGGTTCTCCATCGATCCCTGAGTCTCCATCACTGATTCCTCTCCTCCACCTCTTTCTGACACAACAATCCTGACAGTGACAGTCTGGGTTGGAGCTGAGCAAAGTTGGATCTGGTCTCTGGATCTGGACTGAAACTGCATTAAAATGATCATCAGAGCTTCATTGGTGTCTGCAGGAGTTCTACCTTTGTAGTTTGTCCACTGAAGCTGCTGTAACTTTAGTGACTCATTTGCATATCATGTGACTTGCTGCAGGAGACAGAGAGACTGCTGAGGTGTGTGTGTGTGTGTGTGCTGACTGAGTCCCAAAAACATTGTGCTGCCTGCTCTTTGACTTTGTCTCAGGGGTTTTTCCAGCTGGTCTGGACCACTTGGTCTGATGAAGCTCCAGCTAGAATTCCTGGACTTTGTTTCCTGAGCTACTAAAACCTCCCTTTATGTTGGGAACAATGCAGCAGGTCCCTGCGGGGACTCACCTGCTCTGTCCAGCCTGACTCGGGGCTTCAGCACGGCATCGAGCAGCAACCTCTGCCGGCGGTTCTCCCGCTCGTACTCCGCCACGGTTTCCTCCAGCAGAGCCACGATCTGCTCCGCGGCCGCCGCCAGCCGCTCAGTGAGCAGCGCTCTCAGCACCGGGACTCCAGCCGCTGAGTCTCCTTCTCCCAGCTGCAGCAGGAAGTCTTCAGCGGCGGCGAGGATCCGCTCCTGGACCGACACCCGCAGCAGCTGCGCGGCGCACATGTTGAGGTTCTACCGGCGCCACTCAGCCTTCAGGAGACAAAGACCGAGGCCGGGGGTTCACGGACTTCTCCTTCTTTCCTTGTTGTTTGAAAACGTCCCGCTTCTTCTTCTTGTGAGGCGCGTATTGATGACGTATGTGGTGACGTCCGAAGCCTCTTCAGCCGGCAGTGACCACATGACTGATTCAGGACCTGCTTCTCCGGCTTGGCGTGAGATTCTAAATGTAAAGCAGTGAAACGCCGTGGTTTCCTCCCTCCTCGTCCAAAAGCGTTCGCTATTTGATCAAAGGAAGGAGAAACAAGTGACTCCATGTTGTGGAGGCTGAACTCAGAGTTGAGAGAACTTTCATTCTGATCTGAGAGCAGCAACAAAGCCACTGAGAAAAACTGAACCACTGTCAGAGTCGGCACAGCATCAGCAGTCAGGCTGTGTTCACACTGGGAGAAACCATCGGACAGAAACCTCCCTCAGTCACACTGAAGGAGCCTGAACTGACTGCTGCAGCTGGGACACACACACACACACACACACACACACACACACACACACACACACACACACACACACACACAGCAGGAAACATGAACAGAGAGATAAAAGCACAGGATGCCTCCTCCTCCTCCTTCCAGAGATCAACTGATCTCCAGATTGACTTCAGTTCTTTGATCAGAATTCTTCTTCCTCCTTGATAGATTTATTGATACTTTGTCATAGACGGTCCATTCCTATTGGAGGATGTTAAAGAACAGGAGAACCAGGTTCCCATGAAGGAACTAGAATATTTATATACTGTATTGCAGTCGTTTCCAATATCCATCCATCCATTGTCTTCCTCTTATTCCTGTTAAGGGTCATGGGGGGTGGAGCCTATCCCAGCGTCTACAGGTGAGAGGCAGGGTTCACCCTGGACAGGTCACCAGTCCATCACAGGACCAACACATAGAGACAGACAACCATTCACACTCACAGTCACACCTACGGTCAATTTAGAGTATCAATCAGCCTCGTCCCCTCTTGATGTCTTTGGACTGTGGGAGGAAGCTGGAGTACCAGAGAGAACCCACACAGGGCAGGAGAACATGGAGACTCCACACAGAAAGATCCTGTGCTCCAGCCAGGACTGGAACCCTGAACCTTCTTGCTGTGAGGTATTTTTATCTCACAAGTGGAAAAATGTAGAATCTTCATGTCATTACATGTCGTTCTCCATTGGGTCACTAGGGGGCAGCACCTACCTGCATCACCAATATGAGCCTTCAGTGTGTCAGGGGGTAGAATTCAGTCACCACCAATGACATCAGAGTCAGAGTTTAGACATCAAAGACAGACATTAAAGCCTCTCTGATAAAACAAAAATATACTGCAATATTTTTTCCAAAGTGAGACCCTCTTTATTCTCTAGTTTAATCTGCTGCAATAATAATGAGCATCTTTGTCAGTCTACTAATGAATGTCAGATATCTTTGATGACCAAACCTGGACGTTTGTCTCAGTTTGACTGGAAGTCTCATTCATTCATTTCTCCTCCATGATTTCCTGCAATGATTTCCTGGTTCTGCTCCATTCAGGTTCAGAGAGCTGAGATTAAAATCACTCAGGAATAAAAGAGGAGACACCAACAAGTCAGCATGAGCATGGAAGAGGAACAGCTTTTCAAACTGGTCAACCTGGCTGCTGGTCTGGGCCTCCCTTTGCCTCGGTGCTCCTTGAACCAGTGAAGGTCCTGGTCCAGTCTTCTCCACTGAGTCCTTGTCAACAGGGAGCACCTCCCCACCAGAGAGGTGCAGGGCAAAGGAAAGGAAAACTCCAACCAGAATGAACGCTGCACTAAAAACTGCCCTCCATTTCTTGAGGGGAACGTTGGGTCTTCCTCAGGCAAATGGCAGTCAGCAGTGGCTCAACATCTGAACTGAGCCCAGACCTGGTCAGCTGATCATTCACCAGCTCAGCCCCTCCCACTCATGACGAAGACCTTGAAAACCCCAACATCACCTCCTCCACCTCAGTCTGGCGTGTGTGGATGGAGGGCTGTGATGTCAGCGGCGATGACATCACTGACACAAACACACTGATCTCTGACTGGTTTGGTCTGAGTGGGATTCAGTGACATCACACGACCTGCACCAGATGAAGGGGCGGGGCATCCAGGAGCTGTGACATCACTGGTGACTCTTGTTGGGCCGCCTTCTTGGCCAAAGTGGAGGAGAACAGGACCCAAATACAGACGGGGGAGAGGAGCGTTCAACAAAAGGAGGCTTGAATGATGAAAAGACAAAGAACAACAAAGGAACTCAAAGCACCAACAGAGGAGAAAAGACAAAGTAGCAAACAAAAGCCAAACTTCCACTGGAAACTTGGAGGAGCTGGAACAGGAGGGAGAGAACATGAGGCTGAGAACCCTGGAGAATGAGAGGTGGACAAATCCACCAGCGCAGCATCAGGAGAGCAAAGAAACCAGAAGGAGCTTTGAGGAGCTGCTGACATGCAGCCAGGGAGCGTCTGCCTGAGATGGGAGGAGCTGCTCATCCACCCAGATGGAGAAGCAGCCGTCTTGCTCTTCTGACGCCGACCGGCAGAAGGAACAGAGGAGGTGAGGGGCCTCACGTTGTCATGGCGACATGGAAACATTCCACTCTCTCAGTGGTGCCTCCATCAGACGCACTTTGTCTTTGTGAAGATCAAAGTGAAAGGAAATAATAAAATAAAACAATGAAGGCTGCATGAACTGAGTGACACACTTGAGGATGACATCAACGAAATGTGTGATGTCACACTGCTGAGTCGTGAGGTCACCACCAGAGAACAAATGAGTGATGAGATGCTGATTATTGACTCTCTACTTTAAATGATCTCACTCTCTTCCAGCTTGAAGAAGTCTGAGGATGAATGAAGTCAAGAACTGGAAAAATGGAGAACGTTCATGTCATTACATGTTGTTCTCCACTGGGTCACTAGGGGGCAGCACCTACCTGCAACTCCTGGGAGCCCTCAGTCTCACCTCATTTTCAGGCTCCAACTAAAATGAAGCTTCAACTCTTCTGAATCCTCTCCACCTGTCAGGTCTGTTTGAAACTTCCAGGTTTGATCAACATCCCAGTCTGAACACATCTACAGGTCAGTAGCGACCACAGCGCCACCTACTGGCAGCAGGAAATGACAGATTTGACACTGAGATGTCCTCGTCACGGCGTGATGGAGAGTTCTGATGATTCATCAGCACAATCAAACTCTGAGAACTCCTCCCTGCATGGTTGATGAGGGTCAAAGTTCCCATGTGGCTCTATCCAAGCTTGAACTCCCTTTCAACAACCCACTCATGGAACACCGATTTGGCACACAATCAGGAAACGTGAACAAAACAAAGTTATAAAAATAAAACTCAGTGCCAAAGTATTTCAATTTACAACTCAATCTCACAAATCAATAATCAGAGTCTCTCCCTTTCAGCACCAGTCTTTTCGTTCAGTCCGTTATCAGTCCAAAAGAAATTCAAGGTGTCTCTGTGAAACCTGTCAGTTCTGTCCTACCACAATCCCACCGTCAGGGTCAGTGTCACCTGGGTGGGTGAGGTTTGCGGCGCCATTTTCCACTCCGACTCTCTCTCCTGTGGGTGGCTCGCCATCTTTTCTCCACAGCGTCAGGTGTGTTCGCACACCAGTGATCCCGCCTACAAAACCTGGCCAAATCCTCGTTCACAACGCAATCAACACAATCCAGAATCATGGACAGCAGTTGAGTCCAGTGTCTTCTCAAAAAATGAAGGGACCAAGGAGAAGACCTCAAAAGAGTCTGCTTTGTTTACTCTTTCCTCTCTCATTCTCGAGTCATCCGTCTGCTGACTGTAGCGTGCTGCTCTTGCTTTCGTTATTCTCCCTCTCTACTGCAGGGGCCGCTGTAGTCACCTGACCGGCACTTATTAAAGGAGCAGTAACACAACTAATGATACGTCTCTCATCTAGGTTACACGTTTGATCAACTTCCTGTCCTGATGACATCACGACTGCAGGTGAACAGTTAGCATTGCTCTGTTTGATGAAGCTGCGTTCAGGGAATGAGGAAGTTTCCCTTTGTGTCACTGCTTCTCTACTAATCTGATCTCTGATCAGTTCACCAAGAAGAGTCTGGGGTCAGGGGCTTGATGAGTAGAGCTGTTTAGTCAGGAGGAGGCTGCTCTGATTGGTTCCTGACACTGAAACAAGGCCTTCATATATTTATGATGACATCAAAGGCACAGATTAAAGCCTCTTGTATCAAACAAGAATATAGTGGAATATATTGGAAACTACTGCAGTACATTAAATGTTATTTGTCATGAATAAAAATCAAAAACATTCTGGCAGTCATTGACCAGGTTTGTGTAGAATTACTTGCATACTAATTGATACCTCAGTGTTGAGGATCCCTTGCATCATAAATCTGGCCCATGGGGAGTGAGCGGCTTGGGCCTGCTCCTTCAAAGTAGTGACTCCCCCAAACACCAGTTCAGAGCCACACAGTGCTGCTCTGGCCTCTTTCAGATCAGGGAGTCTAGATTTCAGTGCGGCCGTGGCAGCCTCTCAGCTCCTGAACTTCACAGGTTCATCACTGATCCAGACACAGAGGGTGCCCGGGTCCAGGACTTTGGTCTTGATATTTCTGACATGAAGCACATTGAAATCTTAACGGTTCCCCAGCTGGACGTATGAAGGGACTTTTTTAATGGACAAGAGTTCTGTGAGTTCTGGCTGCAGACCTGAACGTGCTGGGTGTTCCAAATGCTGAGTGAAGGCCTTCAATAAGGGAGAGCTGGGAGGGAGAAGGGACACTGTGTGTTGAGACAGACTAAAGGTAGAGGACGGCTGCAAGCTGGTGTGGAGGCTGTTGTATCAAGCACCTTGAAATCAGAGGTCTGCAGGTTTGCAGTGGTGAATCCTTCATGGAACTTTAGTGGTCAACACCTCTGCTTCAAATGGACCCTGGTGTCTCTGCCCAGTGTCCCTTCTGCCAAGAGCCTGAAACCATCTAACACTGATATTTGGACTGTCCCAGACTCAGGGGTTTGTTTGGTTGGTAGGATTTTATCTCTGCATGATGCAATGGGATCTGGGCTCAGACTGCTTTTATTTTAGTGAAGGTCCAAAGGAGAACAATGGGCAGAAACCTGGCAAATATTCAAGTTTGTTGCGGGAGAAGCCAAGTTGTCCATTGACAAAAGAAGAACAAACAAATGGAGAAGGTTTGGATAAAGAGCTGCTGCCAATGTTTGTGTCCACGGTGAAGCCAGAATCAGGCTAGATTTTAGTTCTGATTCACCAGTGAACAATGTGGAAGAGTTTTTGGCTCAGTGGGGCTCACAGACGCTCTGAGAACCTCAGTGTTCTGTGGGTTCTCACTGCGTCTGTTGAAGATGGGTTCTTGTGTCATGTTGACCTCCATCTTTTCCTGTTGCAATAAAAAGATGGTTTCAATTCAAAATTCTCTCCACGCTCTGTAAAATCAACTTGTCCTGACAAACAGTTTTGTTTGGTGTAGTTTAGTCCAGTCAGGGACGCCTGCTAGCAGGAGGACCAGGAAAATCTGGATCTTGTGTTTGGCTTCAGTGAAACCAAACCAGATGAACCAACAAGTGTTCATTCTGGTGGTTTTTCAAACTTTCCAAAGCTGCTTTTATTTTGGCTGTTGAAACTTAGTAACGGAGAGTTCTCTCTTCTTCTTATCTTTAGTTCTGAAACCGTCTGTTGTCACGGTCCAGCAGCGATGCCTCTCGGTTGCTATGGTTACTGAGCTCAGAGAGAAATGAGCGACCGAAGACGAGTTTCCTCCAAAAGTCTCCTCAGCAGAGTCGTGTGAGGACGAGCAGCAGAAGTCTCAGCCTCCTGTCCCCTTTTAGAGCTGATCAGTCTCTCTCTGCAGGGTCCAGTTGTCCCTCCCTGCTGCTGCTGCTGGTTTTTCTTGAAGTTCATTGAAAATCCAAGCAGAAGCAAAGTTGATGTGAGTGACATCATCAGAGAGAAGCTGCTAATCTGATGAAGGACCACAATCAGGATGAAGAATTGGTGATGAAGATCACAACGTCATCAGCAGAAAATCTGAATCCTAGTTCTTCTAGTTCTAGTTCTTCTCATCAAGCCTGTGTGTGTGTGTGTGTGTGTGTGTGTGTGTGTGTGTGTGTGTGTGTGTCAGCAGCTCCCAGCTGCAGCAGTCAGTTCAGTTTCACTTCAGTGTGACTGAGGGAGGTTTTTGTACGATGGTTTTTCACAGTGTGAACACCCCCTGACTGTTGATGTAGTGAAGACTCTGACAGTGATAAACGGCTGCATCTTCAGCCTGAACTCCACTGATGGTCAGAGTGAAGCCAGAGTTTGATCCACTGCCTGAAAAACGAGCTGGAGTCCCTGATGCTCTCGAGGTTGCCAGGTAAATGAGAAGTTTAGGAGGTTCTCCTTCTCTCTGCTGGTACCAGGATAAATAGTGGCCATAACTGGTAGAGTACACATCCTGACTGGTTGAACATGGGAGGGAGACGGAGTCTCCTGGAGCAGATCTCACTGCTGCAGGCTGAGTCACGGTGACCTGACCTCTGGACTCTGAGGAGACACACACACAACCATCAAGCAGCTTCATCTCAGAGGACCCATGTTGATGGAGGACAGCAGCTGGACCCTCTGGACTTTACCTGTCAAGCAGCAGCAGAGGAGCATCCAGACGAGGGCGGAGGTCAACGCCATGTTTCTGATGAGCAGGTTTCTGTGGCTTCTGTTGTGGTGACGGACAGCTGTCAGTCATCCAGGGTTCAAGTCTCAGGACTATAAAGTGTCCCGGAGCACTGGAGCATGGTGCTGCTGATGCAAAGTGTCTGTCTATGGAAATGTTCAGAGGGACTCAGCAGAGACGTGGACGCTCTGATGCTGCTGCTGCATCCGTCAATCAATCAATCACCTGATCAGAGTATTGATCAGGATGTGTCAGAGCTCCTTTTTAGCTGCTCTGACCTTCATGTGATGAGTACGGAGCCCTGGAGAGGCCAGAGAGACAGAAAACACATGTTGGAGCCAGATGTTGCTCCCACAATGGGATTCATTTGATTTTTTAATGATGAACCTCGTTCATTTGTGGTCATCAAATAGAACCGGTTCCAAGTTCTGCATCAGAGGGAACAGGTTCTTTCTCCTGGCCATGGATTGATGAACTGAGGGAACTTGTTCAAGTCGGTCTTTGGCCGCTCTGGGGCTCCGTAGCTTCCATGACTTCTCTTTATTTTCAGGTCTAATCTCTTGATTCATGACCATCTAGAACATGGAAGCAGACTTGTTGACCTGCTGCTGTGCTGGCAGGGTTCAAAGCAGCTCAGACGTTTGACTGCTGGCTTCTGACTCAAGTGGGTGTGTGTTTCCCAGTCAGAGAGTCGTGTCTCTACAGTCAGAGGTTTTTGTACGGCGCCTCAATGAGTTTGTGTCACTGTGGTGGACGTTCGGTGGAGGAACCAGACTGGATGTTGGACGTAAGTTTCTGCTCAAACTCTGAGGAAAATGTTGTCCAGTTTGGTTGGAAATTCCATCTGGGAACATTTGCAGCAGAGTTTTTGTGTGTTTTTAACAGTTTGTGTGTTGATGTGTTGAGTTCTCCTGCTTTAACGTGGAGAACAACTCCAAGAAGGTTTCTGTCCAAATTCCTGTCAGACTGAAATTGAACTCCTTGAAGTGTAGAAATGATCCAATGGGTTTCCCTTCAGTTTGAACTGTTTGATGAGTGAGGACTGAAGTCCACATCAAGAAGAACGGACGCTTCCATTTGAAAATGGCCCAGTTTTACATGGTGAATTGAACAGATTTCATTTCATTTCAATGTAATTTTCTAATTTGCCGTTTGCTTGTCACTCATTTGCAGTGTTTGATGAGTGCAGGTTGAAAATCCCCTGTAGAATCATTGGTGCTGGTTGCTTCACTCTGCTTGGAGACTGTCAGCCTCAGTGAGGTGAACCCCTCTGTTCAAGGACTCAATCTGCTACAAGTCCATTCTACCAGCAGCTGAATCAGGGAGATTGGAATGTGTGGGGTTTCTTTGTTCTTCATCTTCATGACTGAACAGAGAAGCTTTAGTTGATGGCAGTTTTCAAAGTGGAGCTGCTGCCAAAGGGGCTTTCCTCCATTGTCAGGGTCCTGCTTCTATTTGGGCGGTGAGGACTCTTTCTGAGCCGCTTCTTGAAGGGAAGTGAAACAATGTGTGAGTGAGTGACTGCTGGAGCAGAGAAACATCTGACAGAAACTCCTTCAAGAGGAAATCTGCTCTCACAGTCCTGGTGTCCAAGCAGCAGGGTTTGATTGACAGCTGCCCCGTCCTCTAATCTGAGCGGTGTCTTCTAGGTGATGTCCCTCCCTCCCTGACGGTGCTGCCCCCCTCCAGCCAGGAGCTGCAGCAGGCGAGGGTCACGCTGGTGTGTCTGGCCAACAAGGGCTTCCCTTCAGACTGGAGTCTGGCCTGGAAGGTGGACGGCAGCAGCAGCAGCGGCAGCGGGGAGGAGAGCAGGAGCCCCGGGGTGCTGGAGAAGGACGGCCTCTACAGCTGGAGCAGCACCCTGAGGCTCCCCGCAGACCAGTGGAGGAAGGTGTGCTCGGTGAGCTGTGAGGCCACCCAGGGCTCCCAGACTCCAGTGTCAGAGGTGCTGAGGAGAGACCAGTGTTCCCAGTCCTGACCTGACTCACTGGGACTCTGAACTCTGCAACAGTTTTCCTCTGTAAGCGTTGCCATCAGAATGTTTGCTGCTCCATTTTGATTGTTGCTCTCCAGCTTCAGCTCAATAAAAACCTCTTCATCACATCAGTCCCATGTGGAGCTGCGTTGTTCCAACAACACTGAGCTCTCAGCTCATAGCAGTTCTACAATAAAGGTTCCAACACAACGTTCCATTGATCCATGAACAAAGCAGGCAGTGAGACCATGATGATGTCACATCTGTCCACTGTCCAGATGTCAGAGCTGAAAATGATAGGATGCCATGTTCCCTTCAACAACAGTCCAGCAGAAAGCCACCATGAAGACCTGAGGAGAAGCAAGGCAGCTCACCACAGTCAGGAACTCCCAGTCACCTCAACAAGGTTTCTGTCCACTCACGTTCAACCAGACCAGCAGATCACCTGCATCCCCACTGCCTCACCACCAGAGGGCAGTAGAATATCAAATCTAGAGGTTTGGTCCATTGTGTCACGATGACATCAAAGACGAAATTCTGAAATCAAAGAGTAAAAAAATTCTGGGTTCAAAGAATTCTGAAGTCAAGTTTTGGAAGTCGACCATGAACATGAACCTCCAAGTCTGAAGTTTAAACTGGTAGCTGTGGTTTGACTGGTTTGTTGTTTAAGTTACCAGGTTTGTAAATACTTTCCCATTCAGGGCCTTGAATTTCAGGGGAATCCTTCGACAAAGTCATGTCCAAATAAGGGCATTTCTGGTTCCTTGAAGCTGCCTTCGATGCTCAGCCACAGGTAAATCCCTCCTCCTAGTAACAGGACAAAGTAAACATTGTCCCCATGGTAACAGCCTCTCCTCACTGGTCACTACACAGTAGGAACATTCCTAAAACATGGCTGCAGCTGATTTATGGTCATTGTTCACGGGGAAAGGAAAGTTTGTTTGAAGGTGAAAAGAACATTTAGATTATTTTTGATGGTAAAACCAGATTTTACCAGGAGTTTCTCCATTAAAACAGAAATGTTTGAGTTTCAGCTGATTGGACTTCCTCAACAACATTGGATTCCATTCTTCTTTCACTCACAAACCAAAAGCTTGAGACCAAATGAGGGCTGGACTGTAAACTGACTGGTCTCTGGCTCGCGCTAAGGAAGTTAGCATGTTTGTGTTCACCACCCCTTCCTAATAAGATGTTTGGAGTGTGCAGTCAACGCTGGTCTGACCTGTTCAGATTAGCCACACCCTCATTGGGTCTCAGTAAAGAGAGACAGGAAGGTTCCACTTCAAATGGAACATTTGAACGTTTGGAAGGAAGCAAGAGAGCAAACTGGCTTGCAGTGTGGTTCTGGTTCCAGTGACGTGTTCCTGGTCCTCCACCATCAATCCTCTCTAGTTCAGCTCCAACCCACCACAGAGCTCCAGGCCCCCGGAAGACTTCTCTACTTTCCTCTGAACCTCCAGCTGAAACCCAGTTTGCAGTGCTGATTGTTCCATGCAACTTACTTGACACAAACATCAGCAACACTGCACTGTCATGTCAAAGGTTGGTTTCTATTTAATCACTGAGCAAACGGAGAGCAAACCAAACCCTCCAGGACGCTGCCTCCCAAAAACAATTCCCTGTGAATCATTCCATGACCTGGAAAACCACATCTGTCATGAACAGACTGGAATGTCCTGTGAGCAAAGAGTTCTGTGGAGGAAGAACCAGACGAGGCTTCCAAGACAGACGATGGAACACAAACATGCAGTCCACCCAGGCAACATGGACTCTGAGCAGTTGGTGCAGGGCTGCCACGTTTCATTCACTAGCAAACATTCTATGATACCCAGCAGACTACAAACTACTGGGGTGTCACCATTGACTATACTTTAAACAACTGGACTCACATCCAGTTTGAAGGTTTCTGACATGGATCAACTTCATATTTTTATGTAACGGCCTCAAGAAATGGAAAATGTAGAATGTTCATGTCATTACATGTCATTCTCCATAGGGTCACTAGGGGGCAGCACCTACCTGCATCACCAATATGAGCCTTCAGTCTGTCAGGTGGTAGAATTCAGTCAGGGAGCGTCTACTTGTTGTTTGTTCATTTGTGTTTGTGTCCGTGGTGAAGCCAGAATCAGGCTAGATTTTAGTTCTGATTCACCAGTGAACAGTGTGGAAGAGTTTTTGGCTCAGTGGGGCTCACAGACGCTCTGAGAACCTCAGTGTTCTGTGGGTTCTCACTGCGTCTGTTGAAGATGGGTTCTTGTGTCATGTTGACCTCCATCTTTTCCTGTTGCAATAAAAAGATGGTTTCAATTCAAAATTCTCTCCACGCTCTGTAAAATCAACTTGTCCTGACAAACAGTTTTGTTTGGTGTAGTTTAGTCCAATCAGGGACGCCTGCTAGCAGGAGGACCAGGAAAATCTGGATCTTGTGTTTGGCTTCAGTGAAACCAAACCAGATGAACCAACAAGTGTTCATTCTGGTGGTTTTTCAAACTTTCCAAAGCTGCTTTTATTTTGTCTGTTGAAACTTAGGAACGGTGAGTTCTCTCTTCTTTTTATCTTTAGTTCTGAAACCGTCTGTTGTCACGGTCCAGCAGCGATGCCTCTCGGTTGCTATGGTTACTGAGCTCAGAGAGAAATGAGAGGCCGAAGACGAGTTTCCTCCAAAAGTCTCCTCAGCAGAGTCGTGTGAGGACGAGCAGCAGAAGTCTCAGCCTCCTGTCCCTTTTAGAGCTGATCAGTCTCTCTCTGCAGGGTCCAGTCGTCCCTCCCTGCTGCTGCTGCTGGTTTTTCTTGAAGTTCATTGAAAATCCAAGCAGAAGCAAAGTTGATGTGAGTGACATCATCAGAGAGAAGCTGCTAATCTGATGAAGGACCACAATCAGGATGAAGAATTGGTGATGAAGATCACAACGTCATCAGCAGAAAATCTGAATCCTAGTTCTTCTAGTTCTAGTTCTTCTCATCAAACCTGTGTGTGTGTGTGTGTGTGTGTGTGTGTGTGTGTGTGTGTGTGTGAGTGTGTGTGTGTGTGAGTGTGTGTGTCAGCAGCTCCCAGCTGCAGCAGTCAGTTCAGTTTCACTTCAGCGTGACTGAGGGAGGTTTTTGTACGATGGTTTTTCACAGTGTGAACACCCACTGACTGTTGATGCTGTGAAGACTCTGACAGTGATAAACGGCTGCATCTTCAGCCTGAACTCCACTGATGGTCAGAGTGAAGCCAGAGTTTGATCCACTGCCTGAAAAACGAGCTGGAGTCCCTGATGCTCTCGAGGTGGCCCAGTAAATGAGAAGTTTAGGAGGTTCTCCTTCTCTCTGCTGGTACCAGGATAAACGGTTCCCACTATAAACATCCTGACTGGTTGAACATGGGAGGGAGACGGAGGCTCCTGGAGCAGATCTCACTGCTGCAGGCTGAGTCACGGTGACCTCTGTTGTGCGCTGAAGAGCGAATTGGTCAAAAATAATGATAATTGATAATTATGAATATAATTATCGATTATTAAATAAATTACTAATTAATATTAAATATTAATTATTCGGGGCACCACCCTGATGAGTTCAGGGAAACTAAACTACGACCAAACTTGTAACAGTTACCAGTCTCTAACAGAGTTTATCTACTTACAGTCAATATTATAATAATAACAAGAATAATATTATAATAATAACAAGAAATCAGCACCTGAGACAAACTCACTCAGTGCAGCCGTCTGAGAGCTTAGCTTCCTCCAGCAGGTGCGGACACCTCCGTATCTCCCCTCTAAATGGGTGAACAACAACATATAAACAACACCGGACGAACGTTTCTAACTCTCCCATCATCACTCACGCTGAACCGCTGCCGTTCAGGCGAACTCCCGGCACAGCACCGCCAACACACTGGACACCGGACGACACACTCGGACCACACCCGGACAGGTGGCTGCAGAATCGCTACTCCGCTCCTCAGTAGGCGATTCTTCGCGGGCGCACGAAGTCTCACGTGACTTCCGCATTCTCGCGAGACTCCCCCCCACAGCAGGTTTTAAGGTGATACACCCAGAAATGCATTCCGTGACAAGAAACAACAGTCACCCCTATTCACCTGGTTACATTCTCCCCTGCTCCGAGTCAACGTCCTCGCTGACTAGTGTTTCTAGGGACCCTTTCAGTTTTGAGGAATAAAGAACCATACCTGCTAACACCTGAGACAGTAAGTCTGGACTAAAGGACACAGTTACATGCAGACATAGGCAAGTTAAAGGATTCTTGTTTCGCCCAGCCGTGGTTCTCTGACTCCTTCTCGGTGGAGGAACGGGTGTGTCTCTCCTGACAGTTTCCCCCCTCCCCTTCCGTGGAGCAGGCAAAGGCCTCTCCTTTGGACTTCCTACAGGTACAGAGAGATTCTTTAAATGTGGATGGGAACAGGATGGAGGTTCTATTGCCAAGCCCCCCTGTGGCATGTCATCCACCTCCCGCTCGTGTCCCTCCTCGCTCTCCACTCTACTCTCCGGTTCTCCAGCTAACAGGTATTCTGTCTCTGCAGTCCCTGGATTCAGATTCTCTGTTTCCTGAGTCACACCATATTCATGCACTGGAAAAGTCACTCTCTCTTCTAAAATAAAGTCAGGCTCCCTGAACTCAGTCTCTGATTCCTGAATTGGGACAGGCTCAATCAAAGGAGAAGGTGAACAGCGACGCAGTCTAGGTGCAGGCAAAGGAACTACACGTGGTCGCAGGTTAGAACGGTGTACTCGTTTCGCTGGCCCACCCTCTATTGGCTCCACGGTATATGTGGTACCTTGAACATCCACAACCTTGTATGCCATGGCTGACCAAGCATCCTGGATCTTATTTCTTCCTGGTGGCCTATGGCGAAGATGCACTAACTGTCTTACCTCCACCGGAGGGCAATACACACGCTCCTGCTGCTGAGCTGCTCTCTCCTCAGCCTTCCGTTCTGCACATTCTCTCGCTCTGGCATGTGCATCCTGGAGACGTTCCTGGTGCACAGCTAACCAGTCTGGCCTTCATTCTTCTCCTGCTCATGAGCCAACAAAGCATCAACGGGAAGTTGCGGGTGAACACCAAACAGCATGTAGTAGGGTGAGTAACCTGTAGTTGAGTGTGGTGTGACGTTGTACGCATACACTAGCTCGGCTAAGTGTTCTGGCCACCGCCGCTTCTTCTCAGGGGGAAGTGTGCGCAGAAGATCATGCAGCGTGCGATTGAACCTCTCACACTGGGGGTTCCCCTGAGGATGGTGAGGTGTGGTTCGTGTCTTCTTCACCTCATACAACCTGCATAACTCAGCAATCACAGCACTCTCAAAATTCCTACCCTGATCGGAGTGCAGGCGCTCAGGCACTCCATATTTGAGAAACCACTCCTTCAGGATGACTTTGGCAGTTGTCGCGGCCTTCTGATCTCGTGTGGCAAAGGCCTGGCTAAACTTAGTAAACATGTCAGTAATAACCAGGACATTTTCACGGCCATCTGTGGCGCGTTCGAGTGTCGTGTAATCCACAGCAACCACCTCGAGTGGACGGGTAGCCAGGAACGGAGTCTGGGGTGCCTGAATTTTCGGATGAGGCATCTTAGTTAACACACATCGCTCACATCTCTTCACCCACTGCTCAACATCTCCATGCATGCCCACCCAGAAACATCTCTGCCTTAGCAAACTCAATGTCCTCTCTATGCCCTGATGTCCCATCTGATCGTGGACATTTTTGAGTACCTGCTCCTTCAGGCACCGCGGTAGCAGGAGCTGCTGACAGATTCCGACATGATCATCTTCAATAACTCTATACAATAGTCCATCTTTTTCTTGAAGCCGCGACCACAATTTAAGCAAAGAGCGCGCTGGTTTGGTCAACCCTTTCTTTTCCTGATAAGTCGATTTCTTCTGTTTATCCCAGAAACCTCTTACCACTTTAAGGGCCGGGTCAGACTCTTGGAGGCTCTGGAGTTCAGCTCTGGGATAACCAGGGAGCGTGGGAGTGTTGTCCAGAACTGCTTCAACAGCCGCTGTCTCACTAGCCTCACGAGCCGCAGATGCTCGCAGCTGTCTGACCCTACAACATTCAACTCCTGCTGTCACGAGGTCCACATCTAGGACTGCGCCTGGTCTCAGAGCGTTGCATATGGCCACGCAACCATCATACTCTGCATCCTCACTATCAGGTTCTGGCTCACTCTCTGCTGGTAAACGGGATAGAGCATCAGCAGCTGTATTACACCGGCCAGGGCGATACTTTACATCGAAATCAAACACAGCCAACTGAGCAACCCATCGCTGCTGCATGGCTCCTAGATTGGCTGTAGAAAGGGGGCATAACTGGTTATTGTCCGTAAAGACTGTGAACTGTGACCCCAATAGATAGCTCCGAAATTTTTCGGTGACGGCCCACTTCAAGGCCAGCAGTTCCAACTTCATACTGCTATAGTCCTGATCATTTTTTTCTGCTCCTCTGAGCCTCCGGCTAGCATAGGCTATGACCGTTTTCCTCCCGTATTGCTCCTGGTATAAGACTGCTCCTAATCCCAGGCTACTAGCATCTGTCTCTAGTATAAAAGGGAGCGTGAAATCTGCATAGCCTAGCGTGGGTGCGCTAGTGAGCTTTTCTTTCAGGTTCTCAAAGGCCTGTAGGCACTTTGGTGTCCAAGCTGACCTAAACAACTGATTGGCTTTAACCGGGCTGTTCTCCCGGACACAAGCAGTTACAACATCATGTAGAGGCCCTGCAATCTGTGAAAATCCCTCGATGAATCTCCTATAATAACTGCAAAAACCCAAAAAGGACCTAAGCTCCTTTACAGTGTTAGGAATGGGCCAGAGCTTCACTGCACTGATCTTTTCTGGGTCAGTACCTACTCCCTGGGCTGAAACCTGGTGACCAAGGAACCTAACCTCCGGTTGAAGAAAATGACATTTTTCCACTTTAACTTTCAGTCCTGTCTCCCTAAGCCTCTTCAGTACAGTTTCACGTCTCACCAGATGATCTTGGAATGTGGGCGAAAACACCAGCAAATCATCTAAATAAATCAGCACAATGTGGAAAGCCAGATCACTCATTGTAGCCTGCATCAAACACTGAAACGTTGCAGGGGCATTACAGAGCCCAAATGGCATCCGTAAGTACTCATACAGGCCAAAGGGTGTCGTGAATGCAGTCTTTTCTCTGTCCTTTTTGTGCATCGCCACTTGGTGATATCCACTCGCTAAGTCAATGGTGGAGAAGAAGGCTGCTCCGCTAAGAGCATCCAGACTCTCCTCGATGCGGGGGAGTGGGAATGCATCCCGCCTTGTTTTTGAGGTTCGTAGCAACTCTCACTACATTATTGTCAGCATCATTTTGAGGTTCGTAGCAACTCTCATGACATCACTGTAGCATCATTTTTTAGGTTTTAAGCAACTCTCACTCCATTACTGTCGCATCATTTTGAGCGATCTCCAGTGACCTTTGACCTTGACTGAGGCCTTCCCACACCTGTTCTGCTTTGACCTGATTTGGGCGCTAGAGAGAGGAGAGGAGAGGAGAGAGGAGAGAAGAGGGGAGGAGAGAGGAGAGGAGAGGCCTCCATGTGGCTCATGGATCCCTGCATGGAGAGACCGTCCCTTCTCCTTCTCTGTGTCCACAAAGCCACGGCGGTGGAACCAAAGGTCTCCAATGTGCAGGGTCCTTGACAAAGTGGGGCTTCATGGTGGTGAACTGATGGCTCTACCTGCTGCTACAACACAGGCTTGGGGTTTCTCCTCTGGAGACACCAGGTTGAGGTGGGTTTTCTAGCCCAGCCTAGAAGGCTACCACATACTCGCCAGAATTCAGTTTCTTTGATGTGTCCTGACATCAAAGACAGAATTCTAGGATCAAATACACTGGGAAAGCCCCCTGATGACATCATCAGGAATCTGCCTTTGATCTGGTCCTCACCTGAGCCGGTTTCGTTGCAGCTCCTGATTTTTGCGACTGCACTCGTGGACACGTTCAAAGATTTTTCAGTTTTCCACAGCGCCTGACCTTCAGGTCTTAGAGCACTGATGGACGGTGGTTCCTCTCTACTGAGCTGATGGTTCCTGCCATGACAGGAATTCTACCAGTTGGGAAAGGGAGCTGTCAGCTGGGGAGAAACCTGACTTCTGCTCAGCTCAACTGATGCTCCACCCCAGGAAGAAGGTAGGAAGTTCCACCAAGGAACCTGACAAGGTGAACCTGAGAGGGGAACCATTTCAGGTGATGACATCATGAAGCTCCCTGAGAGCAGGACGAGCAGAGGGAGGCCACTTTGAGGAGCTAGAATATCAGACCTGTTTCCAGTTCTTAACAATTCTTGGCTCTGCTCCATGACTCCATGAATCTTGATTGATATATTTGATGTCTTCAGTGTGAAGCTCCAGTGTAGAAAGTAGTACAAATAAAGGACACCACTGAAGAAGAGGGTGTCCTCACTTATGAGCGGTAGTGAGTGGCTGCTCTGTCCATGTCCTGTTTTTAAAATACTATTTATTTAGTGGCTTCAGGGGCAGACGACAAAAACAGCATCCAATTTTGAAAGTGTCAGCACAATAAAAGAGAGAGAAGTGAAGGAACCATGCAGAGACCTGCATTCTGGGAGCGGAGTGCTCTGGTAGGACAGGAGGGACCAATGAGTTCTTTCAGAGAGGATGGAGCTTCATCACTGAGAGCCTGATGAGTCAGCAGAAGGATTTTGAAGTGGATTCTGGATCCTACAGGAAGGAGAGAAGCTAAAGTGGAGAGATGTGTTCTCTCTTCTAACTCCTGTCAGAACCCTGGCTGCAGCATTCTGGACCAGCTGGAGACTCTTTAGAGAGGATTTAGGACATCCTGACAGGAGAGAGTTGCAGTAGTCCAGCCTAGAAGTGATAAATGCATGCACCAGTTTTTCAGCATCACTCTGGGAAAGGATCTTCCTAATCTTAGCGATACTGCAGGTGGAAGAAGGCGGTCCCGATGAATCATGAGATGGCAATGACAGTCCTGCCAAGTGACATCACTGGATGACTCAGGTCATGTGACTGGAGGACACCCAGATAGCAAAGGTCCACTCATGTGTGTCCTCACTGCTCCACAGGTCTGTCAAATGTTCTGTAAAATAGTTGGACCCAGCAGAGCTGCTAGATTAGGAGTTGATGGAGTCGTTGCAGATACCAGGGTCCAAAGTCCAGCTTGAACCTGGTTTGTGCAGTTCTTTGTCAAGCTAGCAGCCATTCTTGTCACTGCCAAGCTAAAGTGACTTCTGTCAACAAAGGTCAACATACAAAAGGATACTTCTACTGTCAGTTCAAGATTTTGATCAAACTCCTTTTTCAGAGCTGGAACCTTCCTCTTGTGTCAGCTTCCTGTTCCCATCTCTATGTGAACGGTCAGTTAGAGGATTGGATTTCAATTAAAAAATGGTCAAATGAACCTCAAGAAACTCACATCAATAAATGGAGGGGTATTAACAGACCTCTGAAATAAATCTGTTTGATTTAGTATTCATTTTAAAATCATTAACTATTGGAACATCCATGGTGTTATGGGTCAGTTTAGACCCTCATATATTTACTTCAAGAAAAAGAGAAAAAAGTCTCTTTTTCAGCAACAGAACTTTAATACAAACACAAAATGAAAAGCAGAACAAGTCAGAACCCAAAATATGGATTTGGAAGGTCAACAAACAACAACCAGTAAAAAACCAGTAAAAAACAAAAACAGAGGAAAAGTCTCTGTGTGTAAGAACATGCATGTGTGTGTGTGTGTGTGTGTGTGTGTGTGTGTGTGTGTGTGTGTGCCTGTGTGTGTGTGTGTGTGTGTGTGTGTGTGTTCAGATGCTTGTGTGTCACTTCTGTGTGTTCTTTCCAGAGATGTTCCTTCAGTTGAAGCACCATCCGTCCGTCCTGCTGTCCCGACTGCTTGGGCAGTCCTGACCCTCTTTCGTCTTGAACCAGGTCCTGAGGGGGTTGTGGCTGTGGCTGTTCTGGTTGGTGTTGAGGCAGGGCTGCTGGGGAGGACGCTGGTGTGGATGCTCTCTGTGTTGCTGATGGCATGGATGGAGTGCTGCTGAGCTCTGCAGGTGTCTGAGCAAGGCTGCAGCGTCTGGGTCTCGGGGCGTCCGTTCCCTTCCCTCAGTGTGTGGCTTGACCAGGGAACTTCCCAGCTCCTCCACAAACATTCTCCTCTTGCTCTTCTTGGTTGAGCTCCACTCCTGGTGGATGTTGGTCCACAACACCAATGTTTCTATGCAGACTCATCAAGGATGCTGCAAAACACAAGAATCCACCCCAAGACTTTCTCTTCAACTGTGTTGAGGTCTTCATGGCTGTGATGATGCAGGTTCTCTTTCTTATTTTCTTCTTTAAAAAAGTCAATAATAAATGTTATATTAAAAAAGTTGATCATCTTTTATTATCTGTTTGCTCCTCTCTGGCTGGACGTAGGGGAGAGTCTGTTTGCTCCTCTCTGGCTGGACGTAGGGGAGAGTCTGTTTGCTCTTCAGAAGTTTGCTGGACCTTCGCTTGAAGGCCATGATTTTCCTCTTTCAAACAGCTTTTTAAATCATGAAGATTTCCCAGGATTTCCCAATGATGAAATCATCAATATGTGCTGTCACTGCACATAGAAGACTCTGAACTTCACCGTTCAGACTGCCAGTCTTTGTGGGGTCCTGGTCCTTCCTTGATTCAAGGTGGGCCAACTCAGCAGTGAAGGTCTCTGTCTCCTGAGATGCAGTAGAAACTCGTCTCCTCAAACATCCATTTTCTGCCTCTCTCTCCTCACTCTGGGATCTCAGCTGTTCAAGAGTCGTCTTCTTCTCAGTGAGTTCTTCTCTCATTTTGTTCTTCTCTGCCTGGATGGAGTTGAGCTCACACTTGAGGTCACACTTCTCCTTGTAAACCATCTTCACCTCAAGCTGAAGATTGTGGACTTGTGTGTTCAGGTCTCTGATCTGAGCCTGGTTCTCCTCCCTCACAGATTCAAGGTTGCCCAACATGGCAGACATGTTCTCTACCAGCTGATATGCAATGATCTTCTCTTGTCCAAGACTAGAAACCTGTCCCCACAATTCTGGTTTTCTGTCCATCTCTTGTCACACAGAGACTGAAGCTGATCAAGTGCACTTTTCTTCTCAGTCAGGTCTTCCTCAAGACATTTCATCTCCACCTGTTCACTCTCCCTCAGAGACTGAACCTGGGTCAGCTCTTTTCTGAACTCATTGTTCTCTCCATCAACCTTCCTCCCCTCACGCTGAAGACTGTGGACTGTTGCGTACAGATCTTCTATCTTAGTCTGGTTCTTGTCCTGGACCGTTTGGAGGTTGGCCACCACAGCAGTGAGGTTCTGTAGCTCCTGGATTGCTCTTTTATTCTCACGTTCAAGAGTAGAAACTTGTTCCCTCAAATTCTGGTTTTCTGCCTGTGTGTTGTCACACAGAGACTGAAGCTGCTCAAGTGCAGCTTTCTTCTCAGTCAGGTCCTCCTGCTCTGTCAGCCTGAGAGATGGAGGAGCAGGATCACATTGACCAGGATCATTCAGTGGATAAATACAGCTCCTACTGAGATCCACCAGATCTCTGAATGCTCCAACGATACAATCCAATGGAGTCATAGCCTTCTGCCCTGTGTTGATCTGAAGATCTTGAGCCAGACTAAATCTCCTGGAACTGTCAAGTCTTTAAAGACCAAAACTGCCCCAGAAATGAGGAGACTGGATTCTTTTCTAGAATGTGACGGTAATTACAGTCCTGCAGAGTGACATCACTGACATGACTGGATGACTTCAGTCATGTGACTGGATGACAGTGTAGATTCCAATGTAGAGGTTGGGGAAATAGTCTCTGAGAATCCAGCTTGAACCCACGCCCTCTTTGTTTTTCAAAAACCCAAACAGCGACCATCAGTCTCCCTCCAATCCTGTGCTTGGGTTAAATGTTGCTGTTCCATTTTGCAGCAGCAGGTGTCGCTGTGATACCAGGTTCAGTTCAAGATTCCCAACTCCAGCTCATGTTGGTGACCTCAGTGGCAGGTAAAATGGCGCTTCAGTGGATCATGTGATCAACTCATGTCTGTCCTCACTGCTCCACAGGTCTGTCAAATGTTCTGTAAAATAGTTGGACCCAGCAGAGCTGCTAGATTAGGAGTTGATGGAGTCGTTGCAGATACCAGGGTCCAAAGTCCAGCTTGAACCTGGTTTGTGCAGTTCTTTGTCAAGCTAGCAGCCATTCTTGTCACTGCCAAGCTAAAGTGACTTCTGTCAACAAAGGTCAACATACAAAAGGATATTTCTACTGTCAGTTCAAGATTTTGATCAAACTCCTTTTTCAGAGCTGGAACCTTCCTCTTTTGTCAGCTTTCTGTTCCCATCTCTATGGTAACGGTCAGTTTTGACCCACGTCTTCAATCAGCTGTCAAATAAACTAAAACAATTTTCTATCCTCCAAGTTGTTTCCATCTCTTGGTGACCTTGTTAGGCTTCCTTATCCATGGAAATATTGATTGATTGATTGATTGTTTGTGTTTAGATTCATGTGTGACACTTGTGTGTGTTCTCTGCAGAGATGTTTCCTGCAGTTGAAGCACAATCCGTTTGTCTTGCTGTCCTGACTGCTTGGGCAGACCTGACACCTCTTTCTTCTGGAACCAGATCCTGAGTGGGGTTGTGGCTGTGGCTGTTCTGGTTGGTGTTGAGGCAGGGCTGCTGAGGAGGACGCTGTTGCACTCTTGGTGGATGTGGGTCCACAACACAAATGCATTCTATGCAGACACATCAAGGATGGTCTTTGTTTGTTATGTTGTTGTGCAGGTCGATGGGAGAACGAGGCTGATGAGAGTCCCTGAAGCTCCCATGACTGGGAGAGGAGCTGCTGGCAGTGTTGCTGACAGTACACTTCTGACTTCAGGTTTGGCTCTGATTGTTGCTTTGTCATCTTATTTTGATAACTGGGTCTAAACCAATGCTAATGATTTTATAATTCAGTGAAAAACATTTTTTCTTTTATTTTGTTGAACTAGAGGTTCCTGACAAAGTCAGAAATCCTTGATACAATAAACAAATTGATGTGGTTCTTTGATGCATTTAAATCCTAAAACAGGTCCCACAGGAGGAAGGTTAAATCATGTGACCATCATCATAACAGCTGTTGACCTTGTTTAACTAGTTGGTGGTGCTAAATATCACCAGCTTGCTAACGTTAACTAGCTAACGTAGCCAGCTAGCTAATATTATTTTCTAACTTCAGGCCTAAATTTTGGATTGACTGTTAAAATTGTTCACCTCACCTTTGTAACACCAGGTTTTTTCTTGATGATGTCATTGTAACTGCCTTTCTGATTCTAAAATATAAATGCATCCAAAATAAAAATGTCAAACTGCCCCTCCATGGAAACATGATATTTAACATACTGCAATATTCTTTTCCAGTGTACTTCACTATATTTTTGTTTTATCAGAGAGGCTTTAATGTCTGTCTTTGATCTCTAAACTCTGACACTGATGTCATTGGTGTTGACTGAATTCTACCCCCTGACAGACTGGGAAGGCTCATATTGGTGATGTCATCATAAATATATGAAGGTCTTGTTTCAAAGTAACTTGTTATTTTGTTCTTGGTTGTCATGGTGACTCGTGGTATCGGGGCTCCATTGATGATGTCATTTTGTCGTGGTTGTGCACGTGTGACACTCAAGGTGAACGTACTCACAGTTGATTGGACCAACTCAGATCAGCTGTTCTGAACCTGATACTCAGAGTTTCCATCTCAGTGTCAACTCAGGAGTGACTGAGGAGAAGAGTTTCAGAACAGCCACAGTTGGGGGACTTCCATCCAGCAGCCATTTTCTATCCCTGTAAGGAGTGAAGGGATCTGGAGCTGCTGGGTTCAGGTGGATCCAGAACACAAGATGGAGGTCAGTCAGGACCCCAGAAGGAGACCAGCATCTGGAAGGTGGAGATGCTTTAATCTGACACCGTTGTGTCAACAGTTCTGAAATCAGAACAAAAATAAACAGTAGTATTTCCACCTGCTACTCCTGCATGTATTCAAGTGAACAGGAACACAGATTCATGCTCAACTTCTCCTGTGTGTTCATCCACAGCCACTAAACAACAACCAGACTGAAGAACTCCTTCATCCCCCGAGCCATTAAACTGTTAAACTCCTCACTGGAGGGGGGGAGGGCCAACAGAAGGACTGTAGGAGAGGGCTGAGCACCATCAGCTTAACCCAATAACAACCAGACACTCGTGCAATATAAGAGACTGTACATTATTATTATTATTGTTATTATTATTATTATTATTATTATTAATATTATATAATTCTTGTTACTACTGCTATTATTATTATTATTATTATAACTATTATATATTTTATCATATGATATCATAATCATTATTATATTATATCATCATCATTATTATTGTTTTAATAACAATTAAGAACAATTAATATTATGATTATTCCTGTCACTATGCACAAATACATAATCATCCAGGTACACACAGGCACACGCACATGTATATATGCATATATATATATGCATATATATATATATATGCATATATATATGCATATATATATATATATATATATATATATATATATATAGTCTTTGTTTTCTCTTCTTTGCTATTTTTAGTCTAATCTATGGTAACAGTGCTGTGAATGTATGTTGAGGAGAGTGCGATTTCCCTCACGGAACGTCCAAAAGGGATTAATAAAGCAGTCTGTCTGTCTGTCTGTCTGTCCAAACCAGACAAAAGGAGGTTTGCTAGCATGGTATGCTGAGGTAGAAAGGCTCTGTTTAAATTGAGTCCTTTTTCCATTTCTTTCTCGGCTTCTTCAAGCGGTGCTGTCGTCACTTCCTGTGACCACGGGAGGGAAGGGGTCCCCCTTCAGAATAAGTTTGAAATCATTGTTACTTCCTTTTCAACATGCCTTTAGCAGACCAACTCACTGACCTGCTCAGTGAGGTAGTGTGGCTCAGCGGTCTAAGGTGCTGGATTAAGGCTCCAGTCTCTGAGGAGGCGTGGATTCAAATCCCACCACTGCCATCATGTCTCTGGAGAGGTGTGGCAGGTCTCTCCCAGCCTCTCTGAGCTGGAGGTGTTGGCTGCTTTTATCACTCTGGGAAGAAAATGTCCTGAACTTGAGGTGTTCTCCTCATCTTGAACTCTCCAAAACAACAATGTGCAGTAACGCTGAGCTGCCTTCAAGTCAACAACATGGGCACAGTGTACCCAGAGCCACAGGCTCCTCCCAGTATATGCAGCACTGCCAGTGACCTCTGCTCCAGTGTAACGGTGACGCTCCAAACTGAAGCTGATCCAGGACCAGCTCAGGAGGAGCCATGGAGCAGACAGGCTCTCTGATTTAATGCTGCTGTCTATTGAGAGGAACATCCCAGTTGACTCCAACAAGGCTGCTGATGTCTTCAAACCCAGGACCAGAAGAAGAACCCTCCTCTGAGTCCACAGACCTGAGCACCGCTGCTCTGACTACCAGGTTACCTCCTGGTTATCAGGGTGAAGTCATGGTGAGGTGGTCAGTTGTTCCTGGTGTTTTATTCCAGAGGCCTGGGAGTTAAACACTGAATTAAATAATTTTAATTCTTTACTTGAAGTTTCACGCTATTTCCTGGAAATGTATGACAACTTCCTCCATGCTGGTGCCCCATCACACACAACAGGTGCACTTGTCCTCTTTTCACCTCTGACCGTCAAACATTCCACCGGTGAACGTCCAGAAATTGAAGCATCAACAGTTCAGCAACAATGAATTCTTCAAATCACCTCTGAAATAAGAGATGAATCTTTACCTGCTGAGGCTTCAGAGCCAAATTGTGAACCTTCAACTCTCACATTCCTGTTCTTGTCTCAATCCTGCTCTCCTAAATCAAGACCTGTTCAATAGATGGTAGAGCAGAGAGGAGCAGAGGAAGAGAGCTGGGACCAGAACCAGAGGCTGATGGATCAAAACTGTCCTCTGGTAAAGGAAAAGAACAAAATAAACCTGTTAGTTTAGAAATGTGAATCTGATAAAAAGGGGTGGAAAACAAATTGATCTTACTGCAGAATCACAAACCATTGTGAGTTAACAACAGTCTCCTTTCTGACTGAAGCAAAAGTTTACTTCAAAAGGTTTTTCTGATTCAACATAGCAGCTAAATTTCCATTTCTATACTGATTATCTGCAATGGTACATGGGGGGTGGAGCCTATCACAGCTGACATTGGTCGAGGGGCGGGGTTCACCCTGGGCAGGTCACCAGTCCATCACAGGACCAACACATAGAGACAGACAACCATTCACACTCACAGTCACACCTACAGTCAATTTAGAGTATCAATCAGCCTCGTCCTCTCTTGATGTCTTTGGACTGTGGGAGGAAGCTGGAGTACCAGAGAGAACCCACACAGGAACAGGAGAACATGCAAACCCAGAACCTTCTTGCTGTGAGGCAACAGCACGAACCATCGCACCATTTTGTCCCCTGAAAATGCCACCAGAGTGTTTGTATTTTCTGTAAAATCAAGTACACATGAACACACTACACTAATCTCAGGGGTACTGGATAATGTGTCTGACTACAAATCAGAAGCTTCTAGGTTCAACTGCTGGCCAGCTTAATTAAAACTTTACACTGAGAAGCTTTCATTTCCTCTCCTTCTTCCCAGGATGGTTCCACCTCAGTGGAAAGGTTCACTAAATACTCATCAACTTCTCTGGTCCAATCACATTTATGTTGGCACACAGAGAACAGATCCAGAGTCAGAGCTGAGACTTCAGTCTAACCACCTTAAGATGGAGGAGAAGAAGCCCTGATTTCTGGGTCTCACAGTCTTTTTACTCTCTTGGCTCCACCCACACAGGGAAGGAGAACATCCTCATAGTGAGTCAGTATTTTTCCATGTTTAACCAAATCAGCTCTCAGTGGTTAAGAACAGGTGAGTTAGTGAGTGTGGTTCGTTCTAATCTGATGTCCAAGCTGCAGGGAACAGCAAAGCCAAACAGTACAGAAGCCTTTCAGCATTCATGCAGACTGTAAAGAGGCTGAAATGCTCCCTGCTTCTGGAAGGAGCAGAGATGGAGCCAGAAAAAACACAGAATTTACCCAGACTCTGATTTGAACTAGCAAGAGACTCAAGCTGGTCATGAAGTATGATTGGCTGCCTCTTCGTGATGTCATTCACACACACCTGTATAATCAGGATGTGAGCTGAGGGGTGGAGATCGATGAGTCCTGGAGACGTTCAGTAATGTCCACAACTTTGGCCCCAGGAAGACAGCAGGTGATGGCACCTGGGAGTTCAACAGACCTGATGATTGAACCACCAATCACAAGGATTTCAGCCTCCATTGTAAACAGAGAGTTTAGATGAGAGAGAACCTGCTGTCAGCCTCACCAGTCAGGGCAGTGGCAGAGGCAGCAGAGTTGAATGAAGCAGGACCACCTGGCAGGTCTCAGCTGGAGGTGATGACATCACTGGCCTCAGTCCTCACCAGTGCTCTGCCTAGCAACAGGGACGATGGAGAGAAACCAGTAGAAGCACTCTGAGAGTTGGAGACAGCAGGAGAGAGAGAGACCACGACAGAGTCACCCATGGGAAACTGTTGGATCCACTCAGGACCGGCTGGACAGACACAGATCAAAGTCAGAATTGATGATGATGTCATCAGGAGGCTTTGATAGTGTCTTTATTTGTACCTAGAATTCTGTCTTTGATCTCAGGAGGACATGAAAGAAACCCAATTGAGGAAAGTAGAGGAGAACATTCAGCTTCATTAGAAACACTTGAACTGTTGAACAGTAGAATTTGTTTGAAACAGTTTACAACACTGAGTGACAGGATTGAAGAGGGAAGGTTTTTCTACTTTAAATTCATTCTAACTTTAAACTGGAGATGAACATTTTTAGTCGTTCATATTCTAACATACAGAGGAAGTCATGTCATTCCCTTTTTAAAAAAAGAAAAAACATGTGAAGCTCCTCCCCCCAGCTCCAGATGGACAGACAGACATGAGAGTGGCACGGAAGCAAAGAAGTGTTGTGCTCCTCTCCAGTGCTCTGGTGTTGTTGTGTTCTTCTCAGCTCCATCATGAAGACCTGCTGGCAGTGGGCGCTGGTGGAAGTTTGCAGCTCTCACTGGAAAGTCCTGAGGCTCCTCCCACTCTGAAGCAGGCAGTTGCTCCCAGCCAGCCCACACTTTCACTCTCTGGTGTAGGAGTGAAGAACAAAATCAGAATCAAGAACCATCACTCTTTCATTGGGGCTCCTTCCTCCTTGTTCTGATCCAGAAACTCAACAGCTTCTATCATTGATTTGACAGGAAATGTTGCTGACACACTGGGATTTTTGTTCTCCTGCTGTCACTGTCAAGTGCAGCTGAACATGAGAGGTAGCAGGATCATTCATGTGTTCATGTTTCCAGCAGACAAGGAGGAAACCTGGGAGGACTTCAGTGACTTTGATCACTGGTTCTCACTTCATCTTCTCAGTATAAAGTTTAAAGCGAGCTGGTCAGGAGTTGAACCTAGAATCTTCTGATCCGTAGTCAGACGCGTTATCCATTGCGCCACCTGTGAAGAAGCAGCTGTGTTCATGTGTACTTGCTGTTACAGAAAATCCCAACAACATGGTGTCATTTTCAGGGGACACAATGGTGCAGTGGTCAGCACTGTGGCCTCACAGCAAGAAGGTTCAGCTCTCCTCCTATTTGGTTGCTAGGAACGTGAATCAGGCCTCAGTGGAGCGGTGCTGCTGAGGCTGAATGAGGCTGAGTGAGGGACTGAGCAGGAGCCAGCAGGTCCAAGCAGGTTCAGGCAAACTCCCCTCAGTCCACCAACATCAAAGCAGAGGAACAGAGTTCATCTAACAAAATGGATTCATATCATCTCCTCTTGGAATGTTCTGGAACTACAAGTACACTTAAAATGGCTGACTTATGACAACAGAAGGAACTTTGAAGTAGATTTGATTTATTTAAGTCAGTGACAGTCATTTTTGTTCATTTTTTGTTCTTGTCTTGCCACTGTGAGACAGTCGCTAGAAAACTGACCAACAATAATTTCATGTGGCATGCAATTAACAAAAGACCCACATTGATGGTCGAGGGGTCTGGAGCCTGTCCGAGCATCTACGGGCCAGAGGCGGGGTTCACCCTGGACAGGTCACCAGTCCATCACAGGGCCAACATACAGAGACAAACAACCATTCATACCTACGGTCAATTTAGAGTGTCCAATCAGCCTCGTCCCAAATTACACGTCTTTGGACAGTGGGAAGGAACCGGAGTACCAGAGAGAACCCACGCATTCATGGGGAGAACATGCAGGCTCTACACAGAAAGATTCCCCACCCGAGCCTGGACTCAAACCCAGAACCTTCTTGCTGTGAGGCCACAGTGCTCACCACTGCACCATCATGCTGCCATGCTCTCTTCTACTTTCCTCAATTGTCTTTCTTTCATGTCCTCCTGAGATCAAAGACAGAATTCTAGCTACTGTCAAAGCCCTGATGACATCATCATTCATATCTGACCATTACAGCTCACTACATTAGCGACTGGATCCTCGCATGCCATGTTCTTCAAACCAGAGCCGTGGAAACCAGCCACACAGCGAGAAAACTCAGCAGCAAATATTGTCCGCGCTGCGGAGATGACGGGCTTGTTGCACATTGGTTGCTTTGCACACCTTCTTAATTTAAGTCCCTACAGCTGCACGCTTGCTCGGCAGAGTCAGACGCATCGCTGCATTTTTTCACCGGAGCTCTACGGCGAGCCGCATCCTCAGTGAGAAGCAAAGGGTGCTGGAGCTTCCTGAGCACAAGATGGTGATTGACGTGGTGACACGTTGGAATAGCTCACTGGAGATGCTGGACCGTTTCCTCCAGCAGCAACCAGCCATCTCAGCAGCTCTGCTGTCACCTGAAGTACGCAGAAACGAGAAAGATGTCTGCACGTTGACAGAAGTGGACGTAAGAGTAGCAGAGGAAATAGTCTCTGAGAATCCAGCTTGAAGCCACACCCTCCTGGTTCTTCAAAAACCCAAACAGCAACCATCAGTCTCACTCCAATCCTGTACTTGGTTCAGTGTTGCTGTTCCATTTTGCAGCAGTAGGGGTCGCTGTGATACCAGGTTCAGTTCAAGATTCCCAACTCCAGCTCATGTTGGGGACCTCAGTGGCAGGGCTTATACAAAAAGAGTCAACACGTTCATTTGTATAACAGAAAATTTCAATGATGTGGTGGCATTTTCTTTTTCTGTGCTGTCTGATTTTCTAAATATCAGGTTTAGATCCTCAAATTAACACTGGGACACCAAAAGAGAACACAGTAATTCTCCAGTGCTCTGGTGTTGTTGTGTTCTTCTCAGCTCCATCATGAAGACCTGCTGGCACTGGGCGCTGGTGGAAGTTTGCAGCTCTCACTGGAAAGTCCTGAGGCTCCTCCCACTCTGAAGCAGGCAGTTGCTCCCAGCCAGCCCTCACTTTCACTCTCTGGTGTAGGAGTGAAGAACAAAATCAAAGTCAAGAACCATCACTCTTTCATTGGGGCTCCTTTCTCCTTGTTCTGATCCAGAAACTCAACAGCTTCTATCATTGATTTGACAGGAAATGTTGATGACACACTGGGATTTTTGTTCTCCTGCTGTCACTGTCAAGTGCAGCTTAACATGAGAGGAAGCAGGATCATTCATGTGTTCATGTTTCCAGCAGACAAGGAGGAAACCTGGGAGGACTTCAGTGACTTTGATCACTGGTTCTCACTTCATCTTCTCAGTATAAAGTTCAAAGCGAGCTGGCCAGGAGTTGAACCTAGAATCTTCTGATCCGTAGTCAGACGCGTTATCCATTGCGCCACCAGCCCTGTGAAGAAGCTGCTATGTTCATGTGTCCTTGCTTTTACACTGCTTTTACACTTACAGAAGTTTGCAGAGGGGAGGGGCTTCAACAAACTCCTCATCATTTCCACCTCCAGGAGTGAAGCCTCCCGTGACCCAAGAGGCTCCAACTGGCAGAGCTCTCACTCATTTCTCCACCACCTCGCTAACCTGAGCTGGAGCATCTGAGAACCAAACAGTGACCCCCTTCATTCCAGAGCCCCCACCACTTTAACCACAGCCGGCCGGCCTCCTCCACACTGCTACTAAAATTGAAGACTGAAGCGTCTCATCAAGAGATCTGTCACAGGCGTCTGCTGTGGAGGGTCAATCTGTCCGTCCACATTCAGATCATCGATGCAGCGACTCTGCTAGGATCAAACTACTCAGGATGAAACAGACCAATGTTGACATCAAGTAGCAACTCAGCAGCTGATCAACAGAGTCCTCAGCACCAGTAGAGCCTGGTCCTGGTCCCTGGGGGGCTCCAACCACCAGCCTCTCTGTTAACAGCCGAGCGCCACAGAGACTCACATTCACACTCACATTCATACCTACAGTCAATTTAGAGTATCAATCGGCCTCGTCCCACATTACATGTCTTTGGACGGTGGGAAGAAGCCGGAGTACCAGAGAGAACCCACACATGGACGGGGAGGCAAGGCAATTTTATTTATTCACCAACAGTTTGTCTCAAAGGGCTTCACATGGCATCATAACAACATCCTCTGCCCTTAGACCCTCACATCGACTGAGGAAAAACTCCATAGAAAACCCTTTTAACAGGGAAAAATCTGAGAAACCTCAGGGTGAGCAACAGAGGAAGATCCCTCACCAGGAAGGACAGACATGCAGTAGATGTTGTTACAGACAAGAAAACAGTTTACAATACAAAATGTTGGAAACACGGAAATGTTAATAACAGCTGAAGAAGGAAGCTTCTGGTAGGGGAGGCAGGGAGAGCAAGCCAGCTTGATGGGGGACTGGATGGCAGACTGGTTCATGGAAGGGGAGCGCAGGCCGGTGTAACAGTAGGGAATAAGGGGGGGGGGCGATGCAGGCGGCGGTTGGGGCTCTGGTGGATCTGTGGAAACACAGAGAGACTGCGAGACACCAAGGCCAAACTACAAAGTGCAACAAGTAGTGGTAATGACAGTTCCAAAAATGTGCAGGGAGGAGAGGAGGGAAGGGCTCCATGTAACCTGATGTGTCCCCCAGCAGTCTCAGCCTGTAGCAGCATAGAGGAGGGGAGAACATGCAGGTTCTACACAGAAAGATTCTGCACCCGACCCTGGACTCAAACCCAGAACCTTCTTGCTGTGAGGCCACAGTGCTGACCACTGCACCATCATGCTGCCGTGGTCTCATGTACTTTTCTAAATTGTGTTTCTTTCATGTCCTCCTGAGCTCAAAGACAGAATTCTAGTTACTGTCAAAGACCTGATGACATCATCAGGAATTCTGACCTGTCCAGGGTGAACCCTGCCTCTTGAACAATGTCACCTGGGATCGCCCCCCACCCCCTCCATGACCCTTAAAGGATAAGAATAGAAAGTGGATGGAGGGGTGGACTCAACACTGAAATCAGCTGATCTGATCCACATTCTAATGCTTCCTGTCCCTCTTTCGGAGTCAATGAGAATAGTAGTGTATATAATAATGTATATCCAACCTTGTAGTATCTTTCCAAAGCTTTGAGTATTTCTTCTTGTTTCTACTTGTAGTTTTAGTGTCTGGATCTTTTCTTTTGATGTCCTGCTGTCTGCTCTTTGCTTTTGGAGCTTCCTTCAACAACTACCAGGCCTCCTGGGTACTGTAGGAAACATGGTCAAGTTCTTCTGACTTCTCCAGGAACGTCCTGCTCTCATTGGTCTGTCTTCATTTTGACTCCTCCCACTGCCACAATGACCAGCCTTTATACTCTTGGTGACTGGGGCCCTGGTTGCTGCAGGCCTCAACACCAGCCTGTGGTTGTGAGCAGGGCAGAACAGAACTGACAGTATCTCCCATGCAGGACCTGGGTCAGCGCCTGGTGCCAGCTGGGGCACCGCTTTAACCTGGACCCCTAGAAGATCTTCTCCAGGAACTGGCCTTTTTGGTTCCATCAAGGCCTGAGAGGATGGTGAAGAGTGATCCTCCACCAGGCAGCACAGTCAGCAGCAGCCATTTTGTTCCACTAGAATCAAGTATGATAGTGACAGACTGGTGAGTACTTGCTAACTAACACTTCCTGTTTTTACTGCTATTCTTCCATGAATGTGCTCATGTTGGCTGGTCCCCAACCACAGTTTCAAAGCCATGATGACATCTTTCATCAACAATCAGACTTATTTTTTCTCTATTTGGACAAATAAGGTTTCAACAGACACGGCTGGCCAACGTCCTGGAGTTCATTCAGCCTGGAGAACCAGGTGCTGGTTCCTTCTTTTACCAGGCAGGAACGGGCAGCAGATCCAAGATCAGTAGGTGAAGATGTCTGCTTTGACTGGTAGGAGGAAAGAGAGCAGGAGAGCTGGTCAGAGACAAAGACAGATCATGAAGAAGGAGTGCTGTATTCTGCTAGCACATGCTAGTGACAGTCAGAGATCAGGAGTCTCAGCAGGGAAAGATTCATCTCTTATTTCAGAGGACGATTGGACGTTCACTGGAAGACTGTGAATGTTTGAGGGTCAGAGGAGAAAAGAGGACAAGTGCACCTGTTGTGTGTGATGGGGCACCAGCATGGAGGAAGTTGTCAAACATTTTGAGTGAAAAAGCAGGAAACTTCAAGTAAAGAATTAAAATGATTTAGTTAACAATGAGGTCTCTGTCATAAAACAAAAGGAACAACTGACTCCCTCACCATTTCCACCCTCTTCAACAGATTCACATTTCAAAACAACCAGGTTTATTTTGTTCCCTTCTTTCAGCAGAGGATGGTTTTGATCCATCCACCTCTGGGTTCTGGGCCCAGCACGCTTCCTCTGTAAATCCCTATTTTGGGTTCTGGCTTGTTCTGCTTTTCATTTTGTGTTTGTATTAAAGTTCTGTTGCTGAAAAAAAGACTTTTTTGCATTTTTAAAAACACACACACACACACACTACAGCAAAGCATATAGAATGATACAGTCTGAGGTGGTTTTGACTGGTAGGCACCAGTGTGCACTGTTTGGCACTGAAGTCATGTGACTGAAGTCATCCATTCATGTCAGTGATGTCACTCTGCAGGACTGTCACTGCCGTCTCATTCTAGAAAAGAATCCAGACTCCACCTGTGGCTCCATGATAACTGATGGACCTCTGGTTGGAGGCTGGACGATGATGTTTGGTCTGGGGGGGTTAAGATGGTGGGGCTGTTTCAGTTCTAGTGCTGAAGGCTTTCACCATGACAGTCAGACTCTCCTCTGTCCTTCATGGTCCCTCAAATGTGCAGTGTGGACCTCACACACTGAATTTAGCCTGAAAACTCTTCATGAACAGCAGGAGACTCAGAGTCTCTGTGGCGCTCGGCTGTTAACAGAGAGGCTGGTGGTTGGAGCCCCCCAGGGACCAGGACCAGGCTCTACTGGTGCTGAGGACTCTGTTGATCAGCTGCTGAGTTGCTACTTGATGTCAACATTGGTCTGTTTCATCCTGAGTAGTTTGATCCTAGCAGAGTCGCTGCATCGATGATCTGAATGTGGACGGACAGACTGACCCTCCACAGCAGACGCCTGTCACAGATCTCTGGATGAGACACTTTGAGGTAAAGCCAGGTTCTGCCAGTCCCACTCACATGTTTCAATCACATGTTCAGAGATGGGTTTGTTGTTCCTGAATCCATTTCTTATTTTCTGATCACCTTGTGGATTGTTCATCATTCTCCTCATCACCATACTTTAGGTTGCAGTACGAACACCTGAGTTAGTCTGGGGTTGCAGGAATCATACAGCATCCAAATAATAGCAGGTTGAAACATTTATTTAAAAGAGTTTAACATGGTTACACACACACACACACACACACACACACACACACACACGTGTATCAACATGATGTTCCGAATGTTTCACTGTCTGTGGTTGTCCAGCTCTCCTTGCCTCTTCACTGTCATTGTCAGAACTCGGAGCAGTCTTCCTCTCCAGGTGATGTCTCTGAGTGATGATGATTGCTGTCTGTTCAACCAGCTTCATTTGTTGATATCTGAGAAGGACTGAAGACAGCAAAGTGTGCTGATTGGCCAACAACCCCTCACAGGTCAAAGGTCACTGCTCTGAGGCGGACCAGTTTACTGTAACAGTGGTGGCACCATCCACTGCTGGCGCTCTCTTCAGTGCTTCTTGTTTCTGCCCTTTGTGTGTGAGCTCCTAGAGCAGCTGGTCCGCCCCCCCCCTTTTCTTTTCTATTCCTCTAATTTATTTTTTGATTTTCTATTTTTGTAATTCATCATCAATCTCGGCTCACGGTCGCTACACTCTTGACCTCCTGTGAGCCTTGAAGAGAGAGAAGCCACCTTTGTGTCGGAGAAGAGCAGCTTAGTCCAGGCAGCCAGCAGCCTGAGACCAGAGGGTAGCCAATCAACGCGCTTCCCTTCTTCATCGAGCGAATCTCAGCGGGAGCCACGGTCGACGAGGTGGAGGCTTTGGAGGCCGTCCTCCCACCAGTTCGTTGGAGAGGCGTCGTACATCGATGGGAGAATCCAGCTGAGAACGTAAGCCGGTTACGTTGGTTTTCACCGATTCAGGCCTGGACTCCTGTCTCGCTGCCAAACTCCGCCTGACTCCGTAGAGCTGGTCAGCCTCCACTCAGTCCTCTTCATTTGGTTGGAGGTCACCATCGTTCATCCTACACACCTTTCCACCTGCCTCTTAGCCGTCTACTTGAAGCTCAGATAAATCCAGGCTAATTCATACCTGCTACTCAATATGGGCCTTAATTACTCTGCTGGAATTATCACTCTGTCTTAAGGGTTTTCTTAATTGTATTAAATCCTCTTTAATTTCCAAGAAGTCTTCCAACTCATTCATTCATGCAAGCCACTGATCCACAAGACCTCATTGATGAGCTTCAACCTGAGACTGATTGTTTCTCATTGGACAAGACACCCATTCAATGAGACTCATTGTCAGTCCATTGAAATCTACTGGTGTTCCTGGTGAGTTGATTTAACAACATGAGCTGACAGAATCTACGTTCAGGTAGGAACCACCACATCCAGGGGTCTGGACCTTTGAGAAGGCAGAGCCATCAAAGTAGCAGACTAAGCTAGCAGACATTAGCATTGAGAAGAAACTGATACCTGAGCCTACTTTTGGGTCTGGTCAAGTGATGACACCATAATATGACATCATTGTCAGACTGACGCCTGCTCAACACTGACCAAACGCCGCCCTATTGCATTGTGGGAAATTTCTGCTTGGCTCGCGTCCATCAAAACACACAAAGAAATTTCTCCAGAATCAGGATTGACAGTGGATACAATTGATTCCACACTGGTTTCGGGTGCAGGTGTGGAATTTCAGACACAGTCTGTGTTTGTGTTGTTCATTCAGTGATTTTTCTTACAATTCCCAATCAAAGCCCCACATTGCTAATGAACTCAAAATGATGCTAACAGTAATGTAGTGATAGTTGCTAATAAACTAAGTGATGCTGACAGTAATGTAGTAAGAGTTGCTTCGAACTTCAAAGTAATGCGACAGTGATTTCAGAAGAATTGCTAATGATCTCAAAATGATGCGACAGTGATGTCGTAAGAATTGCTAATAAACTCAAAACGATGCAAACAGTAATGTAGTGATAGTTGCTAATAAACTCAGTGATGCTTACAGTCATGTAGTAAGAGTTGCTACGAACCTCAAAATAATGCAAGAATAATGTAGTAAGAGTTGCTAAAAACCACAAAATAATGCGACTGTGATGTCGGAAGAATTGCTCATGATCTCAAAATGATGCGACGGTAATCTAGTAAGAGCTGCTAATAAATTCAAAATGATGCTAACAGTAATGTAGTGAAAGTTTTGAATAACCTCAAAGTGATGCTGACAGTCATGTGGTTAGAGTTTCGAGTAACCTAAAAATGATGCGGACAGTAATGTATTAAGAGTTGCTAATAACCTCAAAATAATGCGACAGTGATTTCAGAAGAATTTCTAATGAACTCAAAATGATGCTAACAGAAACGTAGTGATAGTTGCTAATAAACTCAGTGATACTTACAATAATGTAGTAAGAGTTTCAAACTCCCTCAAAATGATGCTGACAGTCATGTAGTAAGAGTTGCTACTAAACTCAAAATAATGCGACAGTGATGTCGGAAGAGTTGCTAATGAACTCAAAATGATGCTACAGTGATGTAGTAAGAGATGCTAAAAAACTAAAAATGATGCTGACGGTCATGTAGGAAGAGTTGAAACTAACGTTAAAATGATGCTACACTGTTGTCATAAGAATTGCTAATACACTCAAAATGATGCTAACAGTAATGTAGTAAGTGTTTCGAACTACCTCAAAGTGATGCTGACAGTAATGTAGTAAGAGTTGCTACGAACCTCAAAATAATGCGACAGTGATGTTGGAAGAATTGCTAATGGTCTCAAAATGATGCGACAGTGATGTAGCAAGAATTGCTAATGAACTCAAAATGATGCTAACTGTAATGGAATGAAAGTTTCGAATGGCCTCAAAGTGATGCTGACAGTCATATAGTAAGAGTTGCTACAAAACTCAAAATAATGCGACAGCGATGTCGGAAGAATTGCTAATAAACTCAAAATGATGCTGACGGAAATCTAGTAAGAGCTGCTAATGATCTCAAACTGATGCTACAGTGATGTTGTAAGAATTGCTAATGATATCAAAATGATGTGACGGTCATGTAGTAAGAATAGCTAATGAACTCAAAATAATGCCAACAGTAATGTAGCGATAGTTGCTAATAAACTCAGTGATGCTTACAGTAATGTCGTAAGTGTTTCGAATAACCTCAAAGTGATGCTGACAGTCATGTAGTAAGAGTTGCTACGAACCTCAAAATAATGCGACAGTGATGTCGGAAGAACTGCTAAGGAACTCAAAATGATGCTAACTGTAATGTAGTGAAAGTTTCGAATAACCTCAAAGTGATGCTGACAGTCATGCAGTACGAGTTGCTACGAACCTCAAAATAATGCGACAGTGATGTCAGAAGAATTGCTAATGATCTCAAAATGATGCGACAGTGATGTAGTGAAAGTTTCGAATAACCTCAAAGTGATGCTGACAGTCACCTGGTTAGAGTTGCGAGTAACCTAAAAATGATGCTGAGAGTAATGTAGTAAGAGTTGCTAATAACCTCAAAATAATGCTACAGTGATGTCGGAAGAATTGTTAATGAACTCAAAATGATGCTACAGTGATGCCGGAAGAATTGCTAATGAATTCAAGAATGATGCTGACAGTAATGTAGTGATAGTTGCTAATAAACTCAAAGTGATGCTGACAGTAATTTATGAAGAGTTGCTAAAAACCTTAAAATAATGACACAGTAATGTAGTAAGAGTTGCTATGAAACTAAAAATAATGCGACAGTGATGTAAGAAGAATTGCTAATGATCTCAAAATGATGCGACAGTGATGTCGTCAGAATTGAGAGTCGGGGTTTTCCAAGTTGATCTCCTCCCACGCATGAATTCTCTGGTATCATTCCACTTACTGCGAAGACGAGCTGTGGATGTATTGTCCTGAGCCCAGGGCTTGTCAGATACCATGACCCTCAACTAAATGTGGCAGAAACCCTGCCCTCTTCATTTAGGGCTGGAAGGTGTGAGAGATACTGGGAGCTCATCGAGGCTACGTCCTCCGCGGTCTCCTCAGGCTGGCCAGCACAAGAGGAGACCGCCAACTGGCCGGGACAGGCGGTCACCGTTGTTGTTGTTGCCGCCGTGGTCGGCCTTTCTTTCTTTCTTTCCTTTTTTCACACGATCACAGGGGAGAGCGCGGACGCAGTCCCCCACTGTCAGAAATTCTGCAGTTGAGATTCCCACATTTGGGGAATTCACCAGGGTCAGCACAGCCCCAGTGCAACGGCTGAGCCTCACCCGGGGAGAACCACCTTGCTGATCATGGTATCTCCCCTGCCAGGTAAGTATGACTCGCTGAGCTTAGGAACAGACATGAGCTCCAGGGACACAGCCTTCTGACTGACAGGCAGGGAGGCCGACACAGCGCCTGATCTTTCCTACCTTGTGCCAATCTGCCGCGTGCGCAGCCCCCTTTGTTTCTCACAACGATGCCGGATGTCGGATATCCCAAGCCCGGGAAGCTCAGGCACATTGAAGGTTCAGGTCTTTCAGAGTGCATTCCAAAGCCTTTTGGGAAAGGCTCCGAGAGCAGTGCCGTCAGCGGACCTCCATCCTTATCTGGAGTGCAAACGGAGCCACAACTTGACGCCCAGCGGCAGCGCGGGCGGAAATCCAGCCCCGGCCTCATGTGCAGCACTCGAGAGTTGGCCTGAAGAGCACGGGATTTGCTCCTGACAAAAGGGGAGGGGCCCGCACTGTTCCTGGAAGGCCATTGCGGCCGCAGGCTGAGGAAATGCTGCAGTGCAGGAGGAGAACCCTGGTCCGGCTTTGGGTGGAGCAGGTGAGCGAGTGCCTGGCGGAGGCTTGTTTTATTTCCGACGAGAAATGCGGGGCATTGCACCACTCCTGGAAACACTGCAATACCAGGTTGATGCGTGGAAAGGACGGAGCAAGCTCCCGATCCATCTCCCTGTTCCAAAAAGCAATTTAATATATGGTTCCCGGATAGGGAACGTACCAGATATTAAACTGATAAGAACAGATACTACACTTGATCTTAGCCAAAAGGCCGAGAAGCGATGCCTGTCAGCCACCCGACGTGAGAGCCAGCACCCCCGGTACAGCCAATCCCGGCCGCGGCTGTGGGCCGGAAGTGCAACATTTTGGGTGGCGACACAAAATGCAGTGCCATAAACACTACATCTGGCACACTGGTTGTCCCCACTGCTATCCAAAGCAAAGGCAATCGGTGCCTTCACCCTGCTATGCTAGTGGGGCGACTCAAAGTAAAACAAAGCGGTGTTCAAAGCCACAAGCCAGCGACTCATCCTGGAGTCGGGGTTTTCCAAGTTGATCTCCTCCCACGCATGAATTCTCTGGTATCATTCCACTTACTGCGAAGACGAGCCGTGGATGTATTGTCCTGAGCTCAGGGCTTGTCAGATACCATGACCCTCAACTAAATGTGGCAGAAACCCTGCCCTCTTCATTTAGGGCTGGAAGGTGTGAGAGATACTGGGAGCTCATCGAGGCTACGTCCTCCGCGGTCTCCTCAGGCTGGCCAGCACAAGAGGAGACCGCCAACTGGCCGGGACAGGCGGTCACCGTTGTTGCCGCCGTGGTCGGCCTTTCTTTCTTTCTTTCCTTTTTTCACACGATCACAGGGGAGAGCGCGGACGCAGTCCCCCACTGTCAGAAATTCTGCAGTTGAGATTCCCACATTTGGGGAATTCACCAGGGTATCCAAAGCCCGGGAAGCTCGGCCGATGCCGTTTTCAAGGCTCACCTTCTCGCTCGGTGAACCAGCGTGGCCTCGAGCCGCATTAGAATTGCTAATGAACTCAAAATGATGCGAAAAGTAATGTTGTGAAAGTTTCGAATAACCTCAAAGTAATGCTGACAGTCATGTAGTAAGAGTTTCTATGAACTTCAAAATAATGCGACAATGATGTCGGAAGAATTGCTACTAATCTCAAAATAATGCGACAGTGATGTCGTAAGAATTGCTAATAAACTCAAAATGATGCTAACAGTAATGTAGTGATAGTTGCTAATAAACTCAGTGATGCTTACAGTAATGTAGTAAGTGTTTCGAACAACCTCAAAGTGATGCTGACAGTCATGTAGTAAGAGTTGCTACTAACCTCAAAATAATGCAACAGTAATGTAGTAAGAATTGCTAATGAACTCAAAATGATGCTGACAGTAATCTAGTGAGAGCTGCTAATAACCTCAAAATGATTCTGACAGTAATGTAGTAAGAGCTGCTAATAACGTCAAAATAATGCTACAGTGATGTCAGAAGAATTGGTAATAACCTCAAAATGATGCTGAAAGTGATGTCGTCAGAATTGCTCATGAACTCAAGATGATGCTAACAGTAATGTAGTGATAGTTGCTAATAAACTCACTGGTGCTTAAAGTAATGTCAGTTTTTTTAACAACCTCAAAGTGATGCTGACAGTCATGTAGTAAGAGTTGCTACGAAACTCAAAATAATGCGACAGTGATGTCGTAAGAATTGATAATGATCTCAAAATGATGCGACAGTGATGTCGTAAGAATTGCTAATAAACTCAAAATGATACTAACAGTAATGTAGTGAAAGTTTCGAATAACCTCAAAGTGATGCTGACAGTCATGTGGTTAGAGCTGCGAGTAACCTAAAAATGATGATGACAGTGATGTCGTAAGAATTGCTATTGAACTCAAAACGATGCTAACAGTCACGTGGTGATAGATGCTAATAAACTCAGTGATGCTGACAGTAATGTAGTAATAGTTGCTAATAACCTCAAAATGATGCGACAGTGATGTCGTAAGAATTGCTTATGAACTCAAAATGATGCGACAGTGATGTCGTAAGAATTGCTAATGAACTCAAAGTGATGCGACAGTGATGTCAGAAGAATTGCAAATGAACTCAAAATGATGCTGACGGTAATCTAGTAAGAGTTGCTAAAAAACTCAAAATAATGCGACAGTGATGTCGTAAGAATTGCTAATGAACTCAAAATGATGCGACAGTGATGTCAGAAGAATTGCAAATGAACTCAAAATGATGCTGACGGTAATCTAGTAAGAGTTGCTAAAAAACTCAAAATAATGCGAAAGTGATGTCGTAAGAATTGCTAATAAACTCAAAATAATACTGACATTATTGTAGTAATAGTTGCTACGAACCTCAAAATGATGCTACAGTGAGGTCGTAAAGATTGCTAATAAACTCAAAATGATGCTACAGTGATGTAGGAAGAATTGTTAATGAATTAAAGAATGATGCTGATGGTAATGTTGTGAGAGTTGCGAAAAACCTCAATATGATGATTACAATAATGTTGTAAGAATTCCTAATGAACTCAAAATGATGCTACCGTGATGTTCTAAGGATTGCTAATAAACTCAAAATGATGCTAACAGTAATGTAGTGATAGTTCCTAACAAACTCAAAGTGATGCTGACAGTAATGTAGTGAAAATTTCGAATAACCTCAAAGTGATGCTGACAGTCTTGTAGTAATATTTGCTACGAACCTCAAAATGATGCTACAGTGATGTAATTAAAGTTACTAATGATCTCAAAATGATGCTGAGAGTGATGTCGTAAGATTTGCTAATAACCTCAAAAAATGCTACAGTGATGTAGGAAGAGTTGCTAACGACCTCAAAAACAATGCTACAGGGATGTAGGAAGAGTTGCTAATAACCTCAAAATAATGCGACAGAGATGTCGTAAGAATTGCTAATGAAATCAAAATAATGCTAACAGTAATGCAGTGAAATATTCGAATAACTTCAATGATAATAATGAACTCAAAATGATGCTGACAGTGATGTAATGAGAGTATCTACTAATTTCAAAAAGATGCGAAAGTGATGTCATGAGAGTTGCTTCTATCCTCAAAATGATGCTACAGTAATGTAGTGTGAGTTTCGATGAACCTCAAAATGATGCTCCAGTGATGTAGTGAGCGTTGCTTAAAACCTTAAAATGATGCTGACAGTCATGTAGTGTGAGTTGCTACTATCCTCCAAATGATGCTACAGTGATGTAGTGAGAGTTGCTTAAAATCTCAAAATAATGCGACAGTGATGTGGTGAGAGTTGCTACTGTCACGACCCGGCTCAGAAATCGTGACATCGAAGGAGGGAGACGCAGACTAAACGTGACACACAACCAATAATTTATTATTAGTAACGCAAAATCAACACAAGGCAAACCATAACGTACAGTGGAGTGTGGTTATCAGTAGTGTCAGTGGTGAGTGCGAGTGTGTGCATGAGTGTACAGGGGGTGTATGTGTGCGGTGTGATGGATGCAGAGAACTAAACAAGACATAACTGAAGAAACACAACCATCGCTCCGACGTGGGCCATGAGGAGTGAGCGAGAGACAGCCGGCCAGGTTGGTCGCCTGCTTTATAGCTGGGAGACGCCCAGGCCCAGGTGCTCCCAATTAGTCAGCAGCTCCGCCCCGTAAAGCTCCAACCTGGGAAGGGAAGGAAGTCACAAATGATGCCACGCCCCCATGCCCATGACCATGGGGACGTGACACTACGAACCTCAAGATGATGCTACAGTAATGTAGTGAGAGTTGCTACTAATCTAAGAAATGATGCTCCAGTGATGTAAAAAGAATTGCTACAAACCTAAGAAATGATGCTACAGTGATTTAGTGAGAGTTGCTTAAAACCTCAAAATGATGCGACAGTAATGTAGTGAGAGTTGCTACGAACCTCAAAATGATGCTACAGTGATGTGGTGAGAGTTGCGAAAAACCTCAAAATGATGCTACAGTAATGTAGTGAGAGTTGCTACGAACCTCAAAATGATGCTACAGTGATGTGGTGAGAGTTGCTAAAAACCTCAAAATGATGCTACAGTGATGTAGTGAGAGTTGCAACGGACCTCAAAATCATGCTCCAGTGATGCAGTAAGAGTTGCTTGAAACCTTAAAATGATGCTGACAGTCATTTAGTGAGAGTTGCTACTATCCTCCAAATGATGCTACAGTGATGTAGTGAGAGTTGCTACTATCCTCCAAATGATGCTACAGTTATGTAGTGAGAGTTGCTTAAAATCTATAAATGATGCTACAGTGATGTGGTGAGAGTTGCAACTAATCTCAAAATGATGCCAAAGTGATGTCATGAGAGCTGCTACGAACCTCAAAATGATGCTAAAGTCATTTAGTGAGAGTTGCTAAAAACCTAAAAATGATACTGACAGTAATGTAGTGTGAGTTTCTGTTAACTCAAAATAATGCTACAGTGATGTAGTGAGAGTTGCTACCAACCTCAAAATGATGCTGACAGTGATGTAGTGAGAGTTGCTAAAAATCTCAAAATGATGCTATCAGTAATGTTGTGACAGTTGCTAAAAACCTCAAACTGATGCTACAGTGATGGAGTGAGAGTTGCTACTAATCTCAAAATGATGCTGACAGTGATGTAATGAGAGTTGCTACTAATCTCAAAATGATGCTGACAGTGATGTAATGAGAATTGCTACTAGCCTAAGAAATGATGCTCCAGTGATGTGGTGAGAGTTGCTAAAAACCTCAAAATGATGATTACAGTAATGTATTGAGAGTTGCAACTCACCTAAAAATGATGCTGGAGTGATGTAGTGAGAGTTGCTAAAAACCTCAAAATGATGCCACAATAATGTAGTGAGAGTTGCGACTAACCTCAAAATGATGCTGATAGTGATGTCATGAGAGTTGCTACGAACCTCAAAATGATGCTGAAGTGATGTAATGAGAGTTGCTACTAACCTAAGAAAGGATGCTACAGTGATGTAGTAAGAGTTGCTACGAACCTCAAAATGATGCTGACAGTAATGTAGTGAGAATTGCTACGAACCTTTAAATGATTCGACAGTGGTGTAGTAAGAGTTACTACTATCCTCAAAATGATGCTTCAGTGATGTAGTAAGAGTTGCTACTACCCTAAGAAATGATGCTCCAGTGATGTGGTGAGAGTTGCTAAAAACCTGAAAATGATGCTGACAGTAATGTAGTGAGAGTTTCTGCTAAACTCAAAATAAGGCAACAGTGATGTAGTGAGAGTTTCAACTATTCTCAAAATGATTCTTCAGTGATGTAGTGAGAGTTGCTACTAAACTCAAAATGATGTTACACTGATGTGGTGAGAGTTCTACGAACCTCAAAATGATGCTACAGTGATGTAATGAGAGTTGCTACTAATTTAAAAATGATGCTAAAGTGATGTAATGAGAGTTGCTCCGAACCTAAGAAATGATGCGACAGTGATGTAGTGAGAGTTACTAGGATGCTCAAAATGATGCTGACAGTAATGTAGTGAGAGTTGCTTAAAACCTAAAAATTGATGCTAAAGTCATGGAGTGAGAGTTGCTACGAACCTCAAAATGATGCGGTGATGAAGTAAGAGTTGACACTATCCTCAAATTGATGCTTACAGTAATGTAGTGAGAGTTTCTTCTTAACTGAAAATAAAGCTACAGTAATGTAGTGAGAGTTTCTTCTTAACTGAAAATAAAGCTACAGTGATGTAGTCAGAGTTTCTTCTTAACTGAAAATAAAGCTACAGTGATGTAATGAGAGTTTCTTCTCACATAAGAAATGATAATCAAGTGATGTAATGAGAGATGCTACGAACCTAAGAAATGATGCTACAGTGATGTAGTGAGAGTTGCTACTAATGTCAAAATGATGCGGACAGTGATGTAATGAGAGTTGCTACAAACCTAAGAAATAATACTCCAGTGATATGGGGAGAGTTGCCAAAAACCTAAAAATGATGGTGACAGTGATGTAGTGAGATTTGCTACGAATCTCAAAATGTTGCTAAAGTGATGCAATGAGAGTTGCTACTAACCTAAGAAATGATGCTACAGTGATGTGGTGAGAGTTGCTACGAATCTCAAAATGATGCTAAAGTAATGTAGTGAGAGTTGCTACTGATCTCAAAATGATGCCACAGTGTTGTAAAGAGAGTTGCGACGAACCTCAAAATGATGCTACAGTGATGTAGTGAGAGTTACTACGAACCTCAAAATGAATCTGCAGTGATGAAGTAAGAGTTTCTGCTTAACTGAAAATAGAGCTACAGTGATGAAGTGAGAGTTGCTACTCATCTAAAAATTATGCTACAGTCATGTAATAAGAGTTTCTTCTCACATAAGAAATGATAATCAAGTCATGTAATGAGAGATGCTACTCACCTAAGAAATGATGCTACATTAATGTAGTGGGAGTTGCTACTCATTTCAAAATGATGCTGACAGTGATGGAGTGAGAGTTGCTACTAAGCTAAGAAATGATGCTACAGTGATGTGGTGAGAGTTGATAGTAATTTCAAAATAATGCTAAAGCAGTGTAATGAGAGTTGCTACTTCCCTAAGAAATGATGCTACAGTGATGTAGTGAGAGTTGCTACGAACCGCAAAATGATGCTACAGTGATATCATGAGGTTTGCTATTTACCTAAGAAATGATGCAACAGTGATGTGGTGAGTGCTGCTAAAAAGCTCAAAATGATGCTACAGTGATGTAATGAGGGTTGATAGTAATTTCAAAATCACACTTAAGTGATGTAATGAGAGTTGCTACTTTCCTAAGAAATGATGCTACAGTGATGTGTTGAGAGTTGCTACGAACCTCAAAATGATGCTACAGTAATGTCGCGAGAGTTGCGACGATCCTCAAAATTATGCGACAGTGATGTAATGAGAGTTGCTACCAACCGCAAAATTATGCTAAAGTGATGTAATGAGGGTTGCTATTTACCTAAGAAATGATGCTACAGTGATGTGGTGAGAGTTGATACAAATGTCCAAATGATGCTAGAGTGATGTAATGAGAGTTGCTACTAACTTAAGAAATGATGCTACAGTGATGTGGTGAGAGTTGCTACTTACCTAAGAAATGATGCTACAGTGATGTGGTGAGAGTTGCCACGAACCTCAAAATGATGCTACAGTGATGTAATGAGAGTTGCTACAAATCTCAAAATGATGCTGACAGTGATGTGGTGAGAGTTGATAGTAATTTCAAAATCACGCTAAAGTGATGTAATGAGAGTTGCTACATACCTAAGAAATGATGCTACAGTGATGTGGTGAGAGTTGCTACTTACCTAAGAAATGATGCTACAGTGATGTGGTGAGAGTTGCTACGAACCTCAAAATGATGCTACAGTGATGTAATGAGAGTTGCTACGAATCTCAAAATGATGCTACAGTAATGTCGCGAGAGTTGAAAATATCCTCAAAATGATGCGACAGTGATGTATTGAGAGTTGCTACGATCCTCAAAATGATGCGATAGTGATGTGGTGAGAGTTGCTACGATCCTTAAAATGAGGTGGCAGTGATGTAGTGAGAGTTGATACTAATCTCAAAATGAAGCTGACAGTGATGTAGTGAGAGTTGCTACTTACCTAAGAAATGATGCTACAGTGATGTGGTGAGAGTTGCTAAGATCCTCAAAATGATGCTACAGTAATGTAGTGAGAGTTGCTACGAATCTCAAAATGATGCTCCAGTGATGTAATGAGAGTTGCTACAAATGTCCAAATGATGCTACAGTGATGTGTTGAGAGTTGCTACGAACCTCAAAATGATGCTACAGTAATGTCGCGAGAGTTGCAACGATCCTCAAAATTATGCGACAGTGATGTGGTGAGAGTTGCTACCAACCGCAAAATTATGCTAAAGTGATGTAATGAGGGTTGCTATTTACCTAAGAAATGATGCTACAGTGATGTGGTGAGAGTTGCTACAAATGTCCAAATGATGCTAGAGTGATGTAATGAGAGTTGCTACTAACTTAAGAAATGATGCTACAGTGATGTGGTGAGAGTTGCTACTTACCTAAGAAATGATGCTACAGTGATGTGGTGAGAGTTGCTACAAATCTCAAAATGATGCTGACAGTGATGTGGTGAGAGTTGATAGTAATTTCAAAATCACGCTAAAGTGATGTAATGAGAGTTGCTACATACCTAAGAAATGATGCTACAGTGATGTGGTGAGAGTTGCTACTTACCTAAGAAATGATGCTACAGTGATGTGGTGAGAGTTGCTACGAACCTCTAATGATGCTACAGTGATGTAATGAGAGTTGCTACGAATCTCAAAATGATGCTAAAGTAATGTCGCGAGAGTTGCGACTATCCTCAAAATGATGCGACAGTGATGTATTGAGAGTTGCTACGATCCTCAAAATGATGCGATAGTGATGTGGTGAGAGTTGCTACGATCCTTAAAATGAGGTGGCAGTGATGTAGTGAGAGTTGATACTAATCTCAAAATGAAGCTGACAGTGATGTGGTGAGAGTTGATAGTAATTTCAAAATCACGCTAAAGTGATGTCATGAGAGTTGCTACTTTCCTAAGAAATGATGCAACAGTGATGTAGTGAGAGTTGCTACTTACCTAAGAAATGATGCTACAGTGATGTGGTGAGAGTTGCTAAGATCCTCAAAATGATGCTACAGTAATGTAGTGAGAGTTGCTACGAATCTCAAAATGATGCTCCAGTGATGTAATGAGAGTTGCTACAAATGTCCAAATGATGCTACAGTGATGTGTTGAGAGTTGCTACGAACCTCAAAATGATGCTACAGTAATGTCGCGAGAGTTGCGACGATCCTCAAAATTATGCGACAGTGATGTACTGAGAGTTGCTACCAACCGCAAAATTATGCTAAAGTGATGTAATGAGGGTTGCTATTTACCTAAGAAATGATGCTACAGTGATGTGGTGAGAGTTGCTACAAATGTCCAAATGATGCTAGAGTGATGTAATGAGAGTTGCTACAAACCTAAGAAATGATGCTACAGTGATGTGGTGAGAGTTGCTACTTACCTAAGAAATGATGCTACAGTGATGAGGTGAGATTTGCTACGAGCCTCAAAATAATGCTTCAGTGATGTTGGGAGAGTTGCTACGAATCTCAAAATGATGCTGAAAGTGATGTCGTGAGAATTGCTGCGATCCTCAAAATGATGCTAAAGTGATGTAATGAGAGTTGCTACAAACCTAAGAAGTGATGCTACAGTGATGTGGTGAGAGTTGATAGTAATTTCAAAATAATGCTAAAGCAGTGTAATGAGAGTTGCTACTTCCCTAAGAAATGATGCTACAGTGATGTAGTGAGAGTTGCTACGAACCGCAAAATGATGCTACAGTAATATAATGAGGTTTGCTATTTACCAAAGAAATGATGCTACAGTGATGTGGTGAGAGTTGATAGTAATTTCAAAATCATGCCAAAGTGATGTAATGAGAGTGGCTACTTACTTAAGAAATGATGCTACAGTGATGTGGTTAGAGTTGCTACGAACCTCAAAATGATGCTACAGTAATGTGGTGAGAGTTGCTACGAACCTCAAAATGATTCTACAGTGATGTAGTGAGAGTTGCTACGATCCTCAAAATGATGCTACAGTAATGTATTAGGTTGCTAAAAACCTCAAAATGATGCTACAGTGATGTAGTGAGAGTTGCTACGATCCTCAAAATGATGCTACAGTAATGTATTCGGTTGACTAAAAACCTCAAAATGATGTTCCAGTGATGCAGGAAGAGTTGCTTAAAACCTTAAAATGATGCCACAGTGATGTGGTGAGAGTTGCTACTAACCTAAAAAATGATGCTACAGTCATGGAGTGAGAGTTGCTAAAAACCTCAAAATGATGCTGACAGTGATGTAATGAGAGTTGCTACTAACCTAAGAAATGATGCCACAGTGATGGGGTGAGAGTTGCTACTAATCTCAAAATGATGCTAAAGTGATGCAGTAAGAGTTGCTTAAAACCTTAAAATGATGCTGACAGTCATGTAGTGAGAGTTGCTTGAAATCTCAAAATGATGCTACAATGATGTTGTGAGAGTTGCTTAAAATCTCAAAATGATGTGACAGTGATGTGGTAGTAGTTTCTAAAAACTCCAAATGATGCTCCAGTGATGTAGTCAGAGTTGCTACGAACCTCAAAATGATGCTGACAGTCATGAAGTGAGATTTGCTAATGTCCTCAAAATGATGCTACAGTGATGTGGTGAGAATTGCTAAAAATCTCATAATGATGCGAAAGTGATGTGATGAGAGTTGCTCAAAACCTCAAATGATGCTGTCAGTAATGTAGTGAGAGTTGCTACGAACCTCAAAATGATGCTCCAGTGATGTAGTGAGAGTTGCTACGAACCTCAAAATGATGCTCCAGTAACGTAGTAGGAGTTACTAAAAATCTAAAAATGATGCTGAAGTGATGTGGGGAGAGTTGCTAAAATCCTCAAAATGATGCTACAGGATGTAGTGAGAGTTGCCACGAACCTCAAAATGATGCTACAGTAATGTAGTGAGAGATGCTACTAATCTCAAAATGATTCTACAGTAATGTAGTGAGAGTTGCCACGAACCTCAAAATGATGCTACAGTAATGTAGTGAGAGATGCTACTAATCTCAAAATGATGCTACAGTGATGTAGTGAGAGTTGCCACGAACCTCAAAATGATGCTACAGTAATGTAGTGAGAGTTGCTACGAAGCTCAAAATGATGCAACAGTAATGTGGTGAGAGTTGCTTAAAACCTCAAAATGATGCAACAGTGATGTAGTGAGAGTTGCTAAAAATCTCAAAATGATGCTAAAGTGATGTAATGAGAGTTGCCACGAACCTCAAAATGATGCTACAGTAATGTAGTGAGAGATGCTACTAATCTCAAAATGATGCGACAGTAATGTGGTAAGAGTTGCGAAAGACCTCAAAATGATGCTGACAGTAATGTGGTGAGAGTTGCTAAAAATCTCAAAATGATGCTAAAGTGATATAGTGAGAGTTGCTACTATCCTCCAAATGATGCTACAGTGATGTAGTGAGAGTTGCTTAAAATCTCAAATGATGCAACAGTGATGAAGTGAGAGTTGCCACGAACCTCAAAATGATGCACCAGTAATGTAGTGAGAGTTGCTCCGAACCTCAAAATGATGCGACAGTAATGTGGTAAGAGTTGAAAAAAAAAATCAAAATGATGCGGTCAGTAATGTAGTGAGAGTTGCTACGACCCTCAAAATGATGCTACAGTGATGTAGTGAGAGTTGCTAAAAACCTCAAAATGATGCTACAGTGATGTAATGAGAGTTGCTTCAAATCTCAAAATGATGCTACAGTGATGTGGTGAGAGTTTCTTAAAATCTTAAAATGATGCGACAGTGATATGGTGAGAGTTGCTACTATTCTCCAAATAATGCTACAGTGATGTGGTAAGAGTTGCTTAAAATCTCAAAATGATGCGACAGTGATGTGGTGAGAGTTGCTAAAAATCTCAAAATGATGCTAAAGTGATATAGTGAGCGTTGCTACGAACCTCAAAATGATGCTCCAGTGATGCAGTAAGAGTTGCTTAAAACCTCAAAATGATGCTGACAGTAATGTAGTGAGAGTTGTTAAGAACCTCAAAATGATGCTACAGTGTTGTGGTGAGAGTTGATAGTAATTTCAAAATCATGCCAAAGTGATGTAATGAGAGTTGCTACTTACTTAAGAAATGATGCTACAGTGATGTGGTGAGAGTTGCTACGAACCTCAAAATGATGCTCCAGTGATGCAGTAAGAGTTGCTTAAAACCTCAAAATGATGCTGACAGTAATGTAGTGAGAGTTGTTAAGAACCTCAAAATGATGCTAAGTGTTGTGGTGAGAGTTGATAGTAATTTCAAAATCATGCCAAAGTGATGTAGTGAGAGTTGCTACTTACTTAAGAAATGATGCTACAGTGATGTGGTGAGAGTTGTTACCGACCTCAAAATGATGCTAGAGTGATGTAATGAGAGTTGCTACGAATCTCAAAATGATGCTACAGTAATGTCGCGAGAGTTGAAAATATCCTCAAAATGATGCGACAGTGATGTATTGAGAGTTGCTACGATCCTCAAAATGATGCGATAGTGATGTGGTGAGAGTTGCTACGATCCTTAAAATGAGGTGGCAGTGATGTAGTGAGAGTTGATACTAATCTCAAAATGAAGCTGACAGTGATGTAGTGAGAGTTGCTACTTACCTAAGAAATGATGCTACAGTGATGTGGTGAGAGTTGCTAAGATCCTCAAAATGATGCTACAGTAATGTAGTGAGAGTTGCTACGAATCTCAAAATGATGCTCCAGTGATGTAATGAGAGTTGCTACAAATGTCCAAATGATGCTACAGTGATGTGTTGAGAGTTGCTACGAACCTCAAAATGATGCTACAGTAATGTCGCGAGAGTTGCAACGATCCTCAAAATTATGCGACAGTGATGTGGTGAGAGTTGCTACCAACCGCAAAATTATGCTAAAGTGATGTAATGAGGGTTGCTATTTACCTAAGAAATGATGCTACAGTGATGTGGTGAGAGTTGCTACAAATGTCCAAATGATGCTAGAGTGATGTAATGAGAGTTGCTACTAACTTAAGAAATGATGCTACAGTGATGTGGTGAGAGTTGCTACTTACCTAAGAAATGATGCTACAGTGATGTGGTGAGAGTTGCTACAAATCTCAAAATGATGCTGACAGTGATGTGGTGAGAGTTGATAGTAATTTCAAAATCACGCTAAAGTGATGTAATGAGAGTTGCTACATACCTAAGAAATGATGCTACAGTGATGTGGTGAGAGTTGCTACTTACCTAAGAAATGATGCTACAGTGATGTGGTGAGAGTTGCTACGAACCTCTAATGATGCTACAGTGATGTAATGAGAGTTGCTACGAATCTCAAAATGATGCTAAAGTAATGTCGCGAGAGTTGCGACTATCCTCAAAATGATGCGACAGTGATGTATTGAGAGTTGCTACGATCCTCAAAATGATGCGATAGTGATGTGGTGAGAGTTGCTACGATCCTTAAAATGAGGTGGCAGTGATGTAGTGAGAGTTGATACTAATCTCAAAATGAAGCTGACAGTGATGTGGTGAGAGTTGATAGTAATTTCAAAATCACGCTAAAGTGATGTCATGAGAGTTGCTACTTACCTATGAAATGATGCTACAGTGATGTCATGAGAGTTGCTACTTTCCTAAGAAATGATGCAACAGTGATGTAGTGAGAGTTGCTACTTACCTAAGAAATGATGCTACAGTGATGTGGTGAGAGTTGCTAAGATCCTCAAAATGATGCTACAGTAATGTAGTGAGAGTTGCTACGAATCTCAAAATGATGCTCCAGTGATGTAATGAGAGTTGCTACAAATGTCCAAATGATGCTACAGTGATGTGTTGAGAGTTGCTACGAACCTCAAAATGATGCTACAGTAATGTCGCGAGAGTTGCGACGATCCTCAAAATTATGCGACAGTGATGTACTGAGAGTTGCTACCAACCGCAAAATTATGCTAAAGTGATGTAATGAGGGTTGCTATTTACCTAAGAAATGATGCTACAGTGATGTGGTGAGAGTTGCTACAAATGTCCAAATGATGCTAGAGTGATGTAATGAGAGTTGCTACAAACCTAAGAAATGATGCTACAGTGATGTGGTGAGAGTTGCTACTTACCTAAGAAATGATGCTACAGTGATGAGGTGAGATTTGCTACGAGCCTCAAAATAATGCTTCAGTGATGTTGGGAGAGTTGCTACGAATCTCAAAATGATGCTGACAGTGATGTCGTGAGAATTGCTGCGATCCTCAAAATGATGCTAAAGTGATGTAATGAGAGTTGCTACAAACCTAAGAAGTGATGCTACAGTGATGTGGTGAGAGTTGATAGTAATTTCAAAATAATGCTAAAGCAGTGTAATGAGAGTTGCTACTTCCCTAAGAAATGATGCTACAGTGATGTAGTGAGAGTTGCTACGAACCGCAAAATGATGCTACAGTAATATAATGAGGTTTGCTATTTACCAAAGAAATGATGCTACAGTGATGTGGTGAGAGTTGATAGTAATTTCAAAATCATGCCAAAGTGATGTAATGAGAGTGGCTACTTACTTAAGAAATGATGCTACAGTGATGTGGTTAGAGTTGCTACGAACCTCAAAATGATGCTACAGTAATGTGGTGAGAGTTGCTACGAACCTCAAAATGATTCTACAGTGATGTAGTGAGAGTTGCTACGATCCTCAAAATGATGCTACAGTAATGTATTAGGTTGCTAAAAACCTCAAAATGATGCTACAGTGATGTAGTGAGAGTTGCTACGATCCTCAAAATGATGCTACAGTAATGTATTCGGTTGACTAAAAACCTCAAAATGATGTTCCAGTGATGCAGGAAGAGTTGCTTAAAACCTTAAAATGATGCCACAGTGATGTGGTGAGAGTTGCTACTAACCTAAAAAATGATGCTACAGTCATGGAGTGAGAGTTGCTAAAAACCTCAAAATGATGCTGACAGTGATGTAATGAGAGTTGCTACTAACCTAAGAAATGATGCCACAGTGATGGGGTGAGAGTTGCTACTAATCTCAAAATGATGCTAAAGTGATGCAGTAAGAGTTGCTTAAAACCTTAAAATGATGCTGACAGTCATGTAGTGAGAGTTGCTTGAAATCTCAAAATGATGCTACAATGATGTTGTGAGAGTTGCTTAAAATCTCAAAATGATGTGACAGTGATGTGGTAGTAGTTTCTAAAAACTCCAAATGATGCTCCAGTGATGTAGTCAGAGTTGCTACGAACCTCAAAATGATGCTGACAGTCATGAAGTGAGATTTGCTAATGTCCTCAAAATGATGCTACAGTGATGTGGTGAGAATTGCTAAAAATCTCATAATGATGCGAAAGTGATGTGATGAGAGTTGCTCAAAACCTCAAATGATGCTGTCAGTAATGTAGTGAGAGTTGCTACGAACCTCAAAATGATGCTCCAGTGATGTAGTGAGAGTTGCTACGAACCTCAAAATGATGCTCCAGTAACGTAGTAGGAGTTACTAAAAATCTAAAAATGATGCTGAAGTGATGTGGGGAGAGTTGCTAAAATCCTCAAAATGATGCTACAGGATGTAGTGAGAGTTGCCACGAACCTCAAAATGATGCTACAGTAATGTAGTGAGAGATGCTACTAATCTCAAAATGATTCTACAGTAATGTAGTGAGAGTTGCCACGAACCTCAAAATGATGCTACAGTAATGTAGTGAGAGATGCTACTAATCTCAAAATGATGCTACAGTGATGTAGTGAGAGTTGCCACGAACCTCAAAATGATGCTACAGTAATGTAGTGAGAGTTGCTACGAAGCTCAAAATGATGCAACAGTAATGTGGTGAGAGTTGCTTAAAACCTCAAAATGATGCAACAGTGATGTAGTGAGAGTTGCTAAAAATCTCAAAATGATGCTAAAGTGATGTAATGAGAGTTGCCACGAACCTCAAAATGATGCTACAGTAATGTGGTAAGAGTTGCGAAAGACCTCAAAATGATGCTGACAGTAATGTGGTGAGAGTTGCTAAAAATCTCAAAATGATGCTAAAGTGATATAGTGAGAGTTGCTACTATCCTCCAAATGATGCTACAGTGATGTAGTGAGAGTTGCTTAAAATCTCAAATGATGCAACAGTGATGAAGTGAGAGTTGCCACGAACCTCAAAATGATGCACCAGTAATGTAGTGAGAGTTGCTCCGAACCTCAAAATGATGCGACAGTAATGTGGTAAGAGTTGAAAAAAAAAATCAAAATGATGCGGTCAGTAATGTAGTGAGAGTTGCTACGACCCTCAAAATGATGCTACAGTGATGTAGTGAGAGTTGCTAAAAACCTCAAAATGATGCTACAGTGATGTAATGAGAGTTGCTTCAAATCTCAAAATGATGCTACAGTGATGTGGTGAGAGTTTCTTAAAATCTTAAAATGATGCGACAGTGATATGGTGAGAGTTGCTACTATTCTCCAAATAATGCTACAGTGATGTGGTAAGAGTTGCTTAAAATCTCAAAATGATGCGACAGTGATGTGGTGAGAGTTGCTAAAAATCTCAAAATGATGCTAAAGTGATATAGTGAGCGTTGCTACGAACCTCAAAATGATGCTCCAGTGATGCAGTAAGAGTTGCTTAAAACCTCAAAATGATGCTGACAGTAATGTAGTGAGAGTTGTTAAGAACCTCAAAATGATGCTACAGTGTTGTGGTGAGAGTTGATAGTAATTTCAAAATCATGCCAAAGTGATGTAATGAGAGTTGCTACTTACTTAAGAAATGATGCTACAGTGATGTGGTGAGAGTTGCTACGAACCTCAAAATGATGCTCCAGTGATGCAGTAAGAGTTGCTTAAAACCTCAAAATGATGCTGACAGTAATGTAGTGAGAGTTGTTAAGAACCTCAAAATGATGCTAAGTGTTGTGGTGAGAGTTGATAGTAATTTCAAAATCATGCCAAAGTGATGTAGTGAGAGTTGCTACTTACTTAAGAAATGATGCTACAGTGATGTGGTGAGAGTTGTTACCGACCTCAAAATGATGCTAGAGTGATGTCGTGAGAGTTGCTACTAACCTAAAAATGATGCTTACAGTGATGTCGTGAGAGTTGCTACTATCCTCAAAATGATGCTGAAAGTGATGAAGTGAGAGTTGCTACAAACCTCAAAATGATGGTGACAGTGATGTAGTGAGAGTTGCTACGAACCTCAAAATGATGCTACAGTGATGTAGTGAGAGTTGCTTAAAATCTCAAATGAGGCTCCAGTGATGCAGTAAGAGTTGCTTAAAACCTCAAAATGATGCTGACAGTAATGTAGTGAGAGTTGTTAAGAACCTCAAAATGATGCTCCAGTGATGTGGTGAGAGTTGCTTCTATCCTCCAACAGTGATGTAGTGAGAGTTGCTAAAAACCTAAAAATGAGGCTCCAGTAATGTCGTGAGAGTTGCTACTATCCTCAAAATGATGCTAAAGTAATATGGTGAGAGTTTCTACGAACCTCAAAATGATGCTACAGTGATGTAATGAGAGTTGCTACTAATCTCAAAATGATGCTAAAGTGATGTTGTGAGAGTTGTTACCGACCTCAAAATGATGCTAGAGTGATGTGGTGTGAGTTGCTACTCATCTCAAAATGATGCTGACAGTGATGTCGTGAGAGTTGCTACAAACCTCAAAATGATGGTGACAGTGATGTAGTGAGAGTTGCTAAAAACCTGAAAATGATGCTCCAGTGATGCAGTAAGAGTTGCTTAAAACCTCAAAATGATGCGACAGTGATGTGGTGAGAGTTTCTTAAAATCTCAAAATGATGCGACAGTGATGTGGTAAGAGTTGCTAAAAATCTCAAAATGATGCTAAAGTGATATAGTGAGAGTTGCTACGAACCTCAAAATGATGCTCCAGTGATGTGGTGAGAGTTGCTAAAAATCTCAAAATGATGCTAAAGTGATATAGTGAGAGTTGCTACGAACCTCAAAATGATGCTACAGTGATGTGGTGAGAGTTGCTACTATCCTCCAAATGATGCTACAGTGATGTTGTGAGAGTTGCTTAAAATCTCAAATGATGCAACAGTGATGTAGTGAGAGTTGCTACGATCCTCAAAATGATGCTACAGTAATGTATTAGGTTGCTAAAACCTCAAAATGATGCTACAGTGATGTAGTGAGAGTTGCTACGGACCTGAAAATGATGCTCCAGTGATGCAGTAAGAGTTGCTTAAAACCTCAAAATGATGCTACAGTGATGTGGTGAGAATTTCTTAAAATCTCAAAATGATGCGACAGTGATGTGGTGAGAGTTGCGACTATCCTCAAAATGATGCGACAGTGATGTAGTGAGAGTTGCTACGAACCTCAAAATGATGCTACAGTAATGTGGTGAGAGTTGCTACCAACCTCAAAATGATTCTACAGTGATGTAGTGAGAGTTACTACGATCCTCAAAATGATGCTACAGAAATGTATTAGGTTGACTAAAAACCTCAAAATGATGCTCCAGTGATGCAGTAAGAGTTGCTTAAAACCTTTAAAAATGAGGCTCCAGTAATGTCGTGAGAGTTGCTACTATCCTCCAAATGATGCTACAGTGATGTCGTGAGAGTTGCTAAAAATCTCAAAATGATGCAACAGTGATGTAGGAAGAGTTGCTAAAAACCTCAAAATGATGCTGCAGTGATGTAGTGACAGTTGCTAAAAATCTCAAAATGATGTGACAGTGATGTGGTAATAGTTTCAAAAAACTCAAAATGATGCAACAGTGATGTAGGAAGAGTTGCTAAAAACCTCAAAATGATGCTAAAGTGATGTGGTGAGAGTTGCTTCAAATCTCAAAATGATGCTCCAGTGATGCAGTAAGAGTTGCTTAAAACCTAAAAATGATGCCACAGTGATGTGGTGAGAGTTGCTACTAACCTAAGAAATGATGCCACAGTGATGGGGTGAGAGTTGCTACTCATCTCAAAATGATGCAATAGTGATGTAATGAGAGTTGCAACTAACCTAAGAAATGATGCTACAGTGATGTGGTGAGAGTTGCTACTAACCTCAAAATGATGGTGACAGTCATGTATTGAGACTTGCTGCTAACCTTAAAATGATGCTGACAGTGATGTCGTGAGAGTTTCTTTGAACCTCAAAATGATGCTACAGTGATGTGGTGAGAGTTGCTACAAACCTAAGAAATGATGCCACAGTGATGTAGTGATAGTTGCTAAAAACCTAAAAATGAGGCTCCAGTAATGTCGTGAGAGTTGCTACTATCCTCAAAATGATGCTAAAGTAATATGGTGAGAGTTGCTACTAATCTCAAAATGATGCTGAAAGTGATATCGTGAGAGTTTCTACGAACCTCAAAATGATGCTACAGTGATGTGGTGAGAGTTGCTACAAACCTAAGAAATGATGCCACTGTGATGTAGTGATAGTTTCTACTAATCTCAAAATGATGCTAAAGTGATGTTGTGAAAGTTGCAATGTACCTAAGAAATGATGCTACAGTGATGTGGTGAGAGTTGTTACCGACCTCAAAATGATGCTAGAGTGATGTAATGAGAGTTGCTACTATCCTCAAAATGATGGTGACAGTCATGTAGTGAGAGTTGCTAAAAACCTCAAAAGGATGCTGACAGTAATGTAGTGAGAGTTGCTAAAAACCTGAAAATGATGCTGACAGTGATGTAATGAGAGTTGCTACTAACCTAAGAAATGATGCCACTGTGATGTAGTGAGAGTTGCTACTAATCTCAAAATGATGCTAAGGTGATGTTGTGAGAGTTGCTACTAACCTAAAAATGATCCTTACAGTGATGTCGTTAGAGTTGCTATGAACCTAAAAATGATGCTGACAGTAATGTAGTGTGAGTTGCGAAAATCCTCAAAATGATGCTAACATTGATGTCGTGAGAGTTGCTACTAACCTAAGAAATGATGCTACAGTAATGTAGTGAGAGTTACTACTAAATTAAAAATGATCGTGACAGTCATGTAGTGAGAGTTTCTACGAACCTCAAAATGATGCTACAGTGATGTAATGAGAGTTGCTACTAACCTAAAAATGAGGCTCGAGTGATGTAGTGAGAGTTGCTACGAACCTAAAAATGATGCTACAGTGATGTAATGAGAGTTGCTACTCACCTAAGAAATGATGCTACAGTGATGTCGTGAGAGTTGCTACTAACCTGAAAATGATGCTACAGTGATGTAGTGAGAGTTGCTAAAAACCTCAAAAGGATACTGACAGTAATGTAATGAGAGTTGCTATGAACCTAAGAAATGATGCTACAGTGATGTGGTGAGAGTTGCTACTAACCTCAAAATGATGGTGACAAGTCATGTAGTGAGAGTTGCTACGAACCTCAAAATGATGCTACAGTGATGTAATGAGAGTTGCTATGAACCTAAGAAATGATGCAAAAGTGATGCAATGAGAGTTGCTACAAAACTAAGAAATGATGCTTCAATGACGTAGTTAGTTGCTACTAAGAAATGAAACCACAGTGATGTGGTGAGACTTGCTAAAAACCTAACAATGAGGCTCCAGTGTTGTGGTGAGAGTTGCTAATAAACTCAGTGATGCTACAGTGATGTAGGGAGAGTTTCTCATGACATCAAAATGATGCTAACAGTCTTGTGAGCTTCATCAAGACCCAGGCCACTATTTGTGGTCATGCATCATTGTGGCTGACCAATGGTCCAACTTCATCAGTCAGTCAGTCAGAGACATTAGTATTTGTCGGCCTGGCCTGCTGCCAAAGACTAACACTGCTTCAGTTGATTTACCTGTGCAGCCATGTCACGCTCCTCTCTGCCACCTCCACGGTCAGACGCCAGGTTAAACCAGCCAATGGCGTAAGAATCACTCTCAGAATCTGAAGCGCTCGTAGCTGCAGGGTTTTTCCACACAGCTTCTGTTGAGAGACAAAGTCCATCGCTTGATTAACTCTCACCAACAGAAATGTGCAGTTTTCCACTCAGGACAGCTGCTGCATGCTGCTGTTTGTAAAAAGAAGGTCCAGTGGATCCGTTTAGTTCTACATTATTCAGCAGAGAGATGTCACCATTGAATAATGACCATATTTCCTAAAATTATAGCTCAACCACAGAGGGACCAGGCTACTAGAATGACCTCTGTTAACTAGAAGTGCTTCTCCTATGGTGGTGAACTCCTCAGCTGTCAGTGGAGTCAAATCTGTCTTAGAGAGGCCAGAGGTTCCCACAGTGGTTCCCTCTCATCATGCAGCCCTGACAGCTGTGTGTGCTGTTCCAGCGTGTTGGCACCTCACTGATGAGTTTCAGGGTTGGCCCTCCCATCTGTTGCTGCACCTGAGCCAGCTTCTCCTTGGCTGTAGTGCTGATCTGAAGGATGTGACAGTGTTCCTGGCTTTGTGTCTGATGATGGAAGTGGGGATCTGATCACAGGATTTTCTGACTCCTAGATTCAGACGATGTGCAGTGCAGACTGAGTGGTGAATTTGGAGCTGTCTAGTGGATGCTGTCATGTTTGGTGCTGCGTCGCTCACAAGACACTTCACTTTGTTGGTGATGGCCCAGTCCTCCATCAGGCCTCTTTGGACTGGGGCCAAACTGTCAGCAGGGTGACTTTGTGGAAAGTCTTGCACTCCCAACACATTCATTCTCACGAATGCAGTGACAGGTCAGAGCCAAGGGAGCCTCCATGTCCACAGATGTCCACATGGCAGCTGGACTTCCTTTTTCACGCCTTCCCGTTCCTCCTGGTACTTTTTGGCCACCGTTTGTTTGATGGTCTGAAAATGACACCCAGAGTAAATCAATACATTGAAATTAGAGATGAAATAAACTGGAGATATCAACGACTGCTTTAGATCATTTCCACACAAACCTTTCTGGTTGGCAAACATATGGGGCTCAAGGACCTGAACCAGTTCCCTGAACCCTTCCCTCTCAACAGTGCTGAGGGGCTGGCAGTCCTTCAGGATGAAATTCAGCAGAGCCTCATCCAGCATCTGCCTCCTGGAAGCTGGATGGTTCAAGATGAAGGAGAGAAGAAATGAATAGGAATTAATGATCAATGAAGCAACTGTGAGTCAGTTGGAGAGTGGCTGTATACCTGAGTTCATCCTGGTGGATCTGGGACTTCATTCTCATGCCTGGCCCCATCATGCCTCAGCACTGAAGAGGTGCTTTTGTTGAGATGAGACGCTTCTGTCCAACAAATGCCACATTCAACCTGCAGAAAAGAACATGAGTACTCAGCTAAAAGTTCCTTTCTTCATGGTGACTGGTGTTTCTTAGTCTTAGACCACCAGGTTTCCAATGAGGTGTATCGGATACGTTGTTGTGTGCCGCTGAAATCCGTCCAATTCCGGCGTTGTTTCCTCATGAAATATGTTTGCCTTAAAGCTCATTAAAGTGTTGAACCACAATATCGTTCACCATAACTTAGTCAACTTCAAGATAACCTACTTCTACATTCCAGTCCCGGCTGCTCCTGTTCTGCTGTGGTCCAGAAAACAACAACCCGATACAATTGGCGCTCCTTCCCACAGCTCCGGCCCGGATCCGCATGGTTCCGCTGACTGACTGTGAGAGGCGCTCCCTCCAGGGTGGCACAGCCCGATGGGGGTCCTTATCTGGCACGGGGGTAAAACACGTGCGACTGGAAAGCCTGGTTTATTCTGAGTCGAGGGAACGCGTTGCTCTGCAATTCACCGCCAAGCCGCTAGGGGGTGTGGCTTTGTCTTTATTGTTTACGGGCTCTTGTCGGATTCCTTGCTTTTCTTCCGGTCACAGACAACAATTGTTGGCCATTTGTCAGTCTTTGTAGTGCCGCGAAGAGGAGTTGTAGAGGTGGTCGTACTTGAGCACCTCCTCGATCATCCTTTCTTCAGCTTGGTCCATTTTTTCTTGGAGCTTTCACCACAGAAACTTTGAAAATGGTGGTGTTGCTGTGCCGCGACTGAACCGGAAATAACGTTCTGAGCGGGACCAATCACAGTCCTCGACGTTGACGTCACCACGCGTCGACGCGATGGGTAAGCAGGATTTTTTGGAGGCGCGTTTCAGGCTACGGCGTAGGGTCTGCGTCGACGGCGTAGGTACGAATACTACTCGACACAGAAGCATAAATCAGGCTTACATCAGGCTTTATAGTCCAACAGGAAGTTAGCATGTCATGGATTTGACACGCTTATCGTCCAACAGGAAGTTAGCATGTCAGGGATGAGACACGCTGATAGTCCAACAGGAAGTTAGCATGTCAGGGATGAGACACGCTTATCGTCCAACAGGAAGTTAGCATGTCAGGGATGAGACACGCTTATAGTCCAACAGGAAGTTAGCATGTCAGGGATGAGACACCCTGATAGTCCTACAGGAGGTTAGCATGTCAGGGATGAGACACGCTTATCGTCCAACAGGAAGTTAGCATGTCAGGGATGAGACACCCTGATAGTCCAACAGGAAGTTAGCATCTCCATGGTTCCCTTGACCAGAAGCCAGTTCTGACATCTTGATTGACATTTGTCCTTCTCTTAGCTAAATAGCTGGCAATCATTTGAAAAAAACCTTGATTTACTTTTTTTATTTTGATCTTCAGCTCATTTGCATACTTTTGTTAAAATTCTCCCCTTTTTGTCTTTTTTTTCTGCTGTTTTTAGCACAAAGTCCACCTGGTGCCTAAAGACCAGTTCAGCATGGACTACGTTGAACCTTCAGTCCGCTGCATCAGCACCCATGGACGGTTCCCCCCTGACAGGAGGATTCTGGTGAGGAACATCAGTGGGACAGCGCTCTTTTTAGAACGGTTCTGATCCACTTTCCCTCCCCCTGTGTCCCCTCAGCGCTCTTGTTAGAACGGTTCTGATCCACCTTCCCTCCCCCTGTAGCTCCTCCTGTGTCCCCTCAGCGCTCTTGTTAGAACGGTTCTGATCCACCTTACCTCCCCCTGTAGCTCCTCCTGTGTCCTCTCAGCGCTCTTGTTAGAACGGTTCGGATCCACCTTCCCTTCCCCTGTAGCTCCTCCTGTGTCCCCTCAGCGCTCTTGTTAGAACGGTTCTGATCCACCTTCCCTCCCCCTGTAGCTCCTCCTCTGTCCCCTCAGCCCTCTTGTTAGAACGGTTCTGATCCACCTTCCCTTCCCCTGTAGCTCCTCCAGTGACCCCTCAGCGCTCTTGTTAGAACGGTTCTGATCCACCTTCCCTCCCCCTGTAGCTCCTCCTCTGTCCCCTCAGCGCTCTTGTTAGAACGGTTCCGATCCACCTTCCCTCCCCCTGTAGCTCCTCCTGTGTCCCCTCAGCGGTCTTGTTAGAACAGTTCCGATCCACCTTCCCTCCCCCTGTAGCTCCTCCTGTGTCCCCTCAGGGCTCTTGTTAGAACGGTTCTGATCCACCTTCCCTCCCCCTGTAGCTCCTCCTGTGTCCCCTCGGGCTCTTGTTAGAACAGTTCTGATCCACCTTCCCTCCCCCTGTAGCTCCTCCTGTGTCCCCTCAGGCTCTTGTTAGAACAGTTCTGATCCACCTTCCCTCCCCCTGTAGCTCCTCCTGTGTCCCCTCAGCGCTCTTTTTAGAATGGTTCTGATCCACCTTCCCTCCCCCTGTAGCTCCTCCTGTGTCCCCTCAGCGCTCTTGTTGGAAGGGTTCTGATCCACCTTCCTTCCCCCTGTAGCTCCTCCAGTGTCCCCTCGGCGCTCTTGTTAGAACGGTTCTGAATCCACCTTCCCTTCCCCTGTAGCTTCTCCTGTGTCCCCTCAGCGCTCTTGTTAGAACGGTTCTGATCCACCTTCCCTTCCCCTGTAGCTCCTCCAGTGACCCCTCAGCGCTCTTGTTAGAACGGTTCTGATCCACCTTCCCTCCCCCTGTAGCTCCTCCTCTGTCCCCTCAGCGCTCTTGTTAGAACGGTTCCGATCCACCTTCCCTCCCCCTGTAGCTCCTCCTGTGTCCCCTCAGGGCTCTTGTTAGAACGGTTCTGATCCACCTTCCCTCCCCCTGTAGCTCCTCCTGTGTCCTCTCAGCGCTCTTGTTAGAACGGTTCTGATCCACCTTCCCTCCCCCTGTAGCTCCTCCTGTGTCCCCTCAGCGCTCTTGTTGGAACGGTTCTGATCCACCTTCCCTCCCCCTGTAGCTCCTCCTCTGTCCCCTCAGCGCTCTTGTTAGAACGGTTCTGATCCACCTTCCCTCCCCCTGTAGCTCCTCCTGTGTCCCCTCAGCGCTCTCATTAGAACGGTTCTGATCCACCTTCCCTCCCCCTGTAGCTCCTCCTGTGTCCCCTCAGGCTCTTGTTAGAACAGTTCTGATCCACCTTCCCTCCCCCTGTAGCTCCTCCTGTGTCCCCTCAGCGCTCTTGTTAGAACGGTTCTGATCCACCTTCCCTCCCCCTGTAGCTCCTCCTGTGTCCCCTCAGGCTCTTGTTAGAACAGTTCTGATCCACCTTCCCTCCCCCTGTAGCTCCTCCTGTGTCCCCTCAGCGCTCTTGTTGGAAGGGTTCTGATCCACCTTCCTTCCCCCTGTAGCTCCTCCAGTGTCCCCTCGGCGCTCTTGTTAGAACGGTTCTGATCCACCTTCCCTTCCCCTGTAGCTCCTCCTGTGTCCCCTCAGCGCTCTTGTTGGAAGGGTTCTGATCCACCTTCCTTCCCCCTGTAGCTCCTCCAGTGTCCCCTCGGCGCTCTTAATTGAACAGTTCTGATCCAGCTTCCATCCCCCTGAAGCTCCTCCTGTGTCCCCTCAGCGCTCTTGTGAGAACGGTTCTGATCCACCTTCCCTCCCCCTGTAGCTCCTCCTGTGTCCCCTCAGCGCTCTTGTGAGAATGGTTCTGATCCACCTTCCCTCCCCCTGTAGCTCCTCCTGTGTCCTCTCAGCGCTCTTGTTAGAACGGTTCTGATCCACCTTCCCTCCCCCTGTAGCTCCTCCTGTGTCCCCTCAGCGCTCTTGTTGGAACGGTTCTGATCCACCTTCCCTCCCCCTGTAGCTCCTCCTGTGTCCCCTCAGCGCTCTTGTTAGAACGGTTCTGATCCACCTTCCCTCCCCCTGTAGCTCCTCCTGTGTCCCCTCAGCGCTCTCATTAGAACGGTTCTGATCCACCTTCCCTCCCCCTGTAGCTCCTCCTGTGTCCCCTCAGGCTCTTGTTAGAACAGTTCTGATCCACCTTCCCTCCCCCTGTAGCTCCTCCTGTGTCCCCTCAGCGCTCTTGTTGGAAGGGTTCTGATCCACCTTCCTTCCCCCTGTAGCTCCTCCAGTGTCCCCTCGGCGCTCTTGTTAGAACGGTTCTGATCCACCTTCCCTTCCCCTGTAGCTCCTCCTGTGTCCCCTCAGCGCTCTTGTTGGAAGGGTTCTGATCCACCTTCCTTCCCCCTGTAGCTCCTCCAGTGTCCCCTCGGCGCTCTTAATTGAACAGTTCTGATCCAGCTTCCATCCCCCTGTAGCTCCTCCTGTGTCCCCTCAGCGCTCTTGTGAGAACGGTTCTGATCCACCTTCCCTCCCCCTGTAGCTCCTCCTGTGTCCCCTCAGCGCTCTTGTGAGAATGGTTCTGATCCACCTTCCCTCCCCCTGTAGCTCCTCCTGTGTCCTCTCAGCGCTCTTGTGAGAACGGTTCTGATCCACCTTCCCTCCCCCTGTAGCTCCTCCTGTGTCCCCTCAGTGCTCTTGTTGGAACGGTTCTGATCCAGCTTCCCTCCCCCTGTAGCTCCTCCTGTGTCCCCTCAGCGCTCTTGTTAGAACGGTTCTGATCCACCTTCCCTCCCCCTGTAGCTCCTCCTGTGTCCCCTCAGCGCTCTCATTAGAACGGTTCTGATCCACCTTCCCTCCCCCTGTAGCTCCTCCTGTGTCCCCTCAGCGCTCTTGTGAGAACGGTTCTGATCCACCTTCCCTCCCCCTGTCGCTCCTCCTGTGTCCCCTCAGCGCTCTTGTGAGAATGGTTCTGATCCACCTTCCCTCCCCCTGTAGCTCCTCCTGTGTCCTCTCAGCGCTCTTGTGAGAACGGTTCTGATCCACCTTCCCTCCCCCTGTAGCTCCTCCTGTGTCCCCTCAGTGCTCTTGTTGGAACGGTTCTGATCCACCTTCCCTCCCCCTGTAGCTCCTCCTGTGTCCCCTCAGCGCTCTTGTTAGAACGGTTCTGATCCATCTTCCCTCCCCCTGTAGCTCCTCCTGTGTCCCCTCAGCGCTCTCATTAGAACGGTTCTGATCCACCTTCCCTCCCCCTGTAGCTCCTCCTGTGTCCCCTCAGGCTCTTGTTAGAACAGTTCTGATCCACCTTCCCTCCCCCTGTAGCTCCTCCTGTGTCCCCTCAGCGCTCTTGTTAGAACGGTTCTGATCCACCTTCCCTCCCCCTGTAGCTCCTCCTGTGTCCCCTCAGGCTCTTGTTAGAACAGTTCTGATCCACCTTCCCTCCCCCTGTAGCTCCTCCTGTGTCCCCTCAGCGCTCTTGTTAGAACGGTTCTGATCCACCTTCCCTCCCCCTGTAGCTCCTCCTGTGTCCCCTCAGGGCTCTTGTTAGAACGGTTCTGATCCACCTTCCCTCCCCCTGTAGCTCCTCCTGTGTCCCCTCAGCGCTCTTGTTAGAACGGTTCGGATCCACCTTCCCTCCCCCTGTAGCTCCTCCTGTGTCCCCTCAGCGCTCTTGTTGGAAGGGTTCTGATCCACCTTCCTTCCCCCTGTAGCTCCTCCAGTGTCCCCTCAGCGCTCTTGTTAGAATGGTTCTGATCCACCTTCCCTTCCCCTGTAGCTCCTCCTGTGTCCCCTCAGCGCTCTTGTTAGAACAGTTCTGATCCACCTTCCCTTCCCCTGTAGCTCCTCCTGTGTCCCCTCAGCGCTCTTGTTGGAAGGGTTCTGATCCACCTTCCTTCCCCCTGTAGCTCCTCCAGTGTCCCCTCGGCGCTCTTGTTTGAACAGTTCTGATCCAGCTTCCATCCCCCTGTAGCTCCTCCTGTGTCCCCTCAGCGCTCTTGTGAGAACGGTTCTGATCCACCTTCCCTCCCCCTGTAGCTCCTCCTGTGTCCCCTCAGCGCTCTTGTGAGAATGGTTCTGATCCACCTTCCCTCCCCCTGTAGCTCCTCCTGTGTCCCCTCAGCGCTCTTGTTAGAAGGTTTCTGATCCACCTTCCCTCCCCCTGTAGCTCCTCCTGTGTCCCCTCACGTTTCCAAACTCCCTCCCACTGGCTGGTGCTGAAGGAGGGCCAGAGCTCCTCCTCCAGGAGCCCATCCTGGCCTCCTCCGCTGCAGCTCCTCCACTGCCCTCCCACCAGAGAGATGAGCCCCCTGGTTCAGAGGTGACAGACCACCTCTGGGAGCAGACAACAGAGACCACATCAGGCTGGACTCCGTGCAGGTACGGAGGATGACGGCTGCTGAGTGAGTGAGTTTACGACGCTCCCACCACCGCTGCTGGATTGATTTAACACATCTGGAATATTTAGATTTATTCTGGGTCAACATCTGCATCTGTTGAAGTCCTCAGTTCCAATGCAGGTGGTGTTGTTCCAGATAAAAGGTCTCAATAACAGCATCACTCCAGATGAAACCATTCCAAAGAAGGCTAAGTGGAGCTGGCATATCAGCCCCCAATGGAAGCCTGCTGCTGCTGCCAAGCTCTCCATGTCATCATGGAAAAGTTGATTGTTCAACTCAATGTTTTTCCCATTGAGAGGAGATTTGTTGTTCCACCATGAAGTCTTTTCTTGTGATGAGTTTGTGTGTTGTAGTAGCATGAAGATATCTTGTTATCATGATCAACTCATCTGGCCTGGTGGAAGAACGCTGCTGTGTTTGGATTCAGACAAGTCAAATCTGAACCAGGGACTTGTAGTTTTATCCTCGGTCTCTGGACTCATAAAATGGAGACCGGCCCAGTTTGACACTTTTGAACTCCTCCATGATGTTCAAATCTCATGACTGAGATTCGTGATTGGAAACATCGGCGGTTCAGGAAAGAAAACATGTACCATTGAACATCGCTCTCATCCTTCTACTCAGAACGCTGCGGTGGACTCCACCGTGTCCAGGCTTTGGGCAGATACGTCTTCATCCTCCACCACCACCAGCTGCTCCACCCCACCCACCCTGTGCAGGTCTACATTACCAGGGTCGGATCTGGCAGGGTGGAGGATCTTTGATTCATCTTAGCTTTCCTGCTCCGGCTGTTTGAGAAACATTCAAATGGAGATGGTTGTTTGTGTCTTTCAGGCCACGCCAACGCCTCCTTCTGTCCCCACGCTTACGGCTGCCGAAACGTGCCGGTGTCTGAAAACCAGATCATTCTGGATGTGCCGGACCACCAGGTCCTCCTCACCTGCAGGTTCCTGCAGGCAGAGCCCTGTGGTGGTAGGTTTCCTGCTCCTCTGCTGGACTGATACCCTCTCCCTTTCCCCACACGTATCTGCTGTTTCTACTCTGTGCCTCCTTCTCCTCTGTCAGGCCTGGACTTCTTCCTTCTGTCTCTCCAGGATCACGTCCTGGTGGTGCCTGAGAGCAGCTCCAGCTCCAGCTCCCTGAACCAAGAACCACTGGAGAAATCTGACCACTTCATCAGCAACTGTGGCCTCAACAGCTTTCATGTCAAGTCGGTGTCTCTCAGCCTGAGTTGGTCCATGTTCTGTATCCCTGAATGTTCTAGAGGAACTAAACTGGGCCTGACTGGGACGCTTCTGTCTGCTCAGATTTGGGTTGTGAATGCATTCAGATGTCATTTACAAGCATTGGAACTAAAGACCTGAGCCTCAAGAATATTTAGTTCTTGATTTACTTTCTCTTGCAGGGTTTCATTTTGTGCTAATTTTCTTTTGAAGATCTTTGTTTTTTGTTGTCCTTCCATTTAGCAAGTTTGGCTAAGAACCTTTTCCCCACTAAACTAATTTTCCTAAAATGTCTCGCTAACGTTTCCTTTTTCTCTGTCATCCCTCCTGTCCTTCGTCTCCATTCTGTCTCAGCTCAGCTGTGTCTCTTGGGCTCTCTTCAACAACGGCGCCCTGCCTTGTGCCTGCCATGAGGTTGGAGCTGAGAGTGACACCTGCGAGTCATTTGGTGGTCGGTGCCGCTGCAGGCCCCACGTGATTGGCCGAGACTGCCACATGTGGGCCGCGGGCTGCTGGGGATTCCCCACTGCAGACGTGAGTGTCAGATTGGATGAATGATGAGGAATAAGGGCTTTTAATGATGAGTGAGAGGACGGACCAAACCAACCTGTCCAACCATCAGAGGACAGTTTCTTGTTCTAGTTTCAACTCTTACTACATCACTGTAAGCATCGTTTCGAGGTTATTAGCAACTCTTACTACATGACTCTCAGCATCATTTTTAGGTTACTCGCAACTTTCACTACATTACTGTTAGCATCATTTCGAGGTTATTGGCAACTATCACGACATTACTGTGAGCATCATTTTGAGTTCATTAGCAATTCTTCCGACATCACTGTCACATTATTTTGAGGTTATTAGCAACTCTTACTACATGACTCTCAGCATCATTTTTAGGTTACTCGCAACTTTCACGACATTACTGTTAGCATCATTTTGAGTTCATTAGCAATTCTTCTGACATCACTGTAGCATCATTTTGAGGTTCGTAGCAGCTCTTAGTACATGACTGTCAGCATCACTTTGAGATTATTCGAAACTTTCACTACATCACTGTCGCATCATTTTGAGATCATTAGCAATTCTTCCGACATCACTGTCGCATTATTTGGAGGTTCGTCGCAACTCTTACTACATTACTGTTGCATTATTTAGAGGTTAGTAGCAACTCTTACTACATGACTGTAAGCATCACTTTGAGGTCACTTGAAACTTTCACTCCATTACTGTTAGCATCATTTTGAGTTCATTAGCAATTCTTCCAAAAATCACTGTCGCATTATTTTGAGGTTCGTAGCAACTCTTACTACATTACTGTTGCATTATTTTAAGGTTCGTAGCAACTCTTACTACATTACTGTAAGCATCACTGAGTTTATTAGGAACTATCTCTACATTACTGTTAGCATCATTTTGAATTTAATAGCAATTCTTACGACATTACTGTAGCATCATTTTGAGGTTAGTTTCAACTCTTCCTCCATTACCGTCAGCATCATTTAGAGTTTATTAGCAATTCTTACGAAATAACTGTCGCATTATTTTGAGGTTCGTAGCAACTCTTCCTACATGACTGTCAGCATCAGTCTGAGGTTATTCGAAACTTTCACTCCATTACTGTTAGCATCATTTTGAGTTCATTAGCAATTCTTACTACATCACTGTCACATCATTTTGGGATCATTAGCAATTCTTTCGACATCACTGTCGCATTATTCGGAGGTTCGTAGCAACTCTTACTACATTACTGTTGCATTATTTTGAGGTTAGTAGCAACTCTTACTACATGACTTTCAGCATCACTTTGAGTTTATTGGCAACTTTCACTACATCACTGTCGCATCATTTTGATATCATGATCAAGTCTTTGGACATCACTGTAGCATTGAATTGAGTTCATTAGCAACTCTTCCTAATGACTGTCAGCATCACTTTGAGGTTATTCGAAACTCTTACTACATTACTGTAAGCATCACTTAGTTTATGAGGAACTATCACTACATTACTTTTTGCATCATTTTGAGTTCATTAGCAATTCTTACTAAATCACTGTAGCATCATTTTGAGATCATTAGCAATTCTTCTGACATCACTGTTGCATTATTTTGAGGTTCGTAGCAACTCTTACTACATGACTGTCAGCATCACTTTTAGGTTGTTCAAAACACTTACTACATGACTGTCAGCATCACTTTGAGGTTGTTCGAAAAACTTACTACATTACTGTAAGCATCACTGAGTTGATTAGCAATTATCACTACATTACTGTGAGCATCATTTTGAGTTCATTACCAATTCCTCTGACATGACTGTCGCAATATTTTGAGGTTCGTAGCAACTTTTACTACATTACTGTCGCATTATTTTGAGGTTCTTAGCAACTCTTACTACATTACTGTTGCATCATTTTGAGATCATGAGCAATTCTTCTGACATCACTGTCACATTATTTTTAGGTGCGTAGCAACTCTTACTACATGACTGTCAGCATCACTTTGAGGTTGTTCGAAACACTTACTACATTACTGTAAGCATCACTGAGTTGATTAGCAACTATCACTATATTACTGTTAGCATCATTTTGAGTTCATTAGCAATTCTTCCGACACACTGTCGCATTTTTTTGAGGTTCGTAGCAACTCTTACTACATGACTGTCAGCATCACTTTGAGGTTATTCGAAACGTTCACTCCATTACTGTTAGCATCATTTTGAGTTCATTAGCAATTCTTACGACATCACTGTCGCATTATTTTGAGGTTCGTAGCAACTCTTACTACATTACTGTTGCATTATTTAAAGGTTCGTAGCAACTCTTACTTCATTACTGTCAGCATCACTTTGAGTTTATTAGCAACTATCACTACATTACTGTTAGCATCATTTTGAGTTTATTCGCAATTCATAGACATCACTGTAGCATTAAACTGAGGTTAGTAGCAACTGTAACTACATGACTGTCAGCATCACTTTGAGGTTGTTCGAAACTCTTACTACATTACTGAAAGCATCACTGAGTTCATTAGCAACTATCACTACATTATTGTTAGCATCATCTTGAGTTCATTAGCAATTCTTACAACATCACTGTCCCATCAGTTTGAGATCATTACCAATTCTTCTGACATCACTGTCGCATTATTTTGAGGTTCGAAGCAACTCTTACTACATGACTATCATCATCACTTTGATGTTGTTCGAAACACTTTCTACATTACTGTAAGCATCACTGAGTTGATTAGCAACTATCACTACATTACTGTTAGCATCATTTTAAGTTCATTAGCAATTCTTCCGACATCACATTCGCAATATTTTGAGGTTCGTAGCAACTTTTACTACATTACTGTCGCATTATCTTGAGGTTCGTAGCAACTCTTACTACATGACTGTCAGCATCACTTTGAGGTTATTCGAAACACTTACTACATTACTGTAAGCATCACTGACTTGATTCGCAACTATCACTACATTACTTTTAGCATCATTTTGAGTTCATTAGCAATTCTTCCGACATCACTGTCGCAATATTTTGAGGTTCGTAGCAACTTTTACTCCATTACTGTCGCATTATTTTGAGGTTCGTAGCAACACTTACTACATGACTGTCAGCATCACTTTGAGGTTATTCGAAACTTTCACTCCATTACTGTTAGTATCATTTTGAGTTTATTAGCAATTCTTACTACATCACTTTCACATCATTTTTAGATCATTAGCAGTTCTTCCGACATCACTGTCGCAATATTTTGAGGTTCGTAGCAACTTTTACGACATTACTATCACATTATTTTGAGGTTCGTAGCAACTCTTACTGCATTATTGTTGCATTATTTTAAGGACCGAAGCAACTCTTACTACATTATTGTCAGCTTCACTTTGAGTTTATTAGCAACTATCACTACATTACTGTTAGCATCATTTTGAGTTGTTGAGCAATTCTCACGACATCACTGTAGCATTGAATTGAGTTCATTAGCAACTCTTACTAAATGACTGTCAGCATCACTTTGAGGTTATTCGAAACACTTACTTCATTACTGTAAGCATCACTGACTTCATTAGCAACTATCACTACATTACTGTTAGCATCATTTTGAGTTCATTAGCAATTCTTCCGACATCACTGTCGCAATATTTTGAGGTTCGTAGCAACTCTTACTAAATGACTGTTGCATTATTTTGAGGTTTGTAGCAACACTTACTCCATGACTGTCAGCATCATTTTGACGTTATTCGAAAGTTTCACTCCATTACTGTTAGCATCATTTTTAGTTCATTAGCAATTCTTACTACATCACTGTCGCATCATTTTGAGATCATTAGCAATTCTTCCGACATCACTGTCGCATTATTTTGAGGTTCGTAGCAACTCTTTGTCCAAGACTGTCAGCATCACTTTGAGGTTATTCGAAACGTTAACTCCATTACTGTTAGCATCATTTTGAGTTCATGAGCACTTCTTTCTAAATCACTGTCGCATCACTTTGAGATCTTTAGCAATTCTTCCGACATCACTGTCGCATTATTTTGAGGTTCGTAGCAACTGTTACTACATGACTGTCACCATCACTTTGAGGTTGTTCGAAACTCTTACTACATTACTGTAAGCATCACTGAGTTGATTAGCAACTATCACTACATCACTGTTAGCATCATTTTAAGTTCATTCGCAATTCTTCCAATATCACTGTCGCAATATTTTGAGGTTCGTAGCAACTTTTACTACATTACTGTCGCATTATTTTGAGGTTTGTAGCAACACTTACTCCATGACTGTCAGCATCATTTTGACGTTATTCGAAAGTTTCACTCCATTACTTTTAGCATCATTTTGAGTTCATTAGCAATACTTCCGACATCACTGTCGCAATATTTTGAGGTTCGTAGCAAATTTTACTACATTACTGTCGCATTATGTTGAGGTTCGTAGCAACACTTACTACATGACTGTCAGCATCACTTTGAGGTTATTCGAAACTTTCACTCCATTACTGTTAGCATCATTTTGAGTTCATTAGCAATTCTTACTACATCACTTTCACATCATTTTGAGATCATTAGCAGTTCTTCCGACATCACTGTCGCAATATTTTGAGGTTCGTAGCAACTCTTACTACATTATTGTTGCATTATTTTAAGGTTCGTAGCAACTCTTACTACATTACTGTCAGCATCACTTTGAGTTTATTAGCAACTATCACTACATTACTGTTAGCATCATCTTGAGTTCATGAGCAATTCTCACGACATCACTGTAGCATTAAATTGAGTTCATTAGCAACTCTTACTGAATGACTGTCAGCATCACTTTGAGGTTGTTTGAAACTCTTACTACATTACTTTAAGCATCACTGAGTTTCTTAGCAACTATCACTACATTACTGTTTGCATCATCTTGAGTTTTTTAGCAATTCTTCAGACATCACTGTCGCAATATTTTGAGGTTCGTAGCAACTTTTACTACATTACTGTCCCATTTTTTTGAGGTTTGTAGAAACACTTACTACATGACTTTCAGCATCACTTTGAGGTTATTCGAAACGTTCACTCCATTACTGTTAGCATCATTTTGAGTTCATTAGCAATTCTTACTACGTCACTGTCGCATCATTTTGAGATCATTAGCAATTCTTCCGACATCACTGTCGCATTATTTTGAGGTTCGTAGCAACTCTTACTACATGACTGTCACCATCACTTTGAGGTTATTCGAAACACTTACTACATTACTGTAAGCATCACTGAGTTGATGAGAAACTATCACTACATTACTGTTAGCATCATTTTAAGTTCATTAGCAATTCTTCCGACATCACTGTCACAATATTTTGAGGTTCGTAGCAACTTTTACTACATTACTGTCGCATTATATTGAGTTCATTCGCAACTCTTACTACATGACTGTCAGCATCACTTTGAGGTTATTCGAAACACTTACTACGTTACTGTAAGCATCACTGACTTGATTAGCAACTATCACTACATTACTGTGAGCATCATTTTAAGTTCATTAGCAATTCTTCAGACATCACTGTCGCAATATTTTGAGGTTCATAGCAACTTTTACTACATTACTGTCGCATTATTTTGAGGTTCGTAGCAACTCTTACTACATGACTGTCAGCATCACTTTGAGGTTATTCGTAACGTTCACTCCATTACTTTTAGCATCATTTTGATTTCATTAGCAATTCTTCTGACATCACCGTCACATTATTTTGAGGTTCGTAGCAACTCTTACTACATTACTGTCAGCATCACTTTGAGGTTATTCGGAAGTTTCACTCCATTACTGTTAGCATCATCTTGAGTTCATGAGCAATTCTTCCGACATCACTGTCGCAATATTTTGAGGTTCGTAGCAACTCTTACTACATTATTGTTGCATTATTTTAAGGTTCGTAGCAACTCTTACTACATTACTGTCAGCATCACTTTGAGTTTATTAGCAACTATCACTACATTACTGTTCGCATCATTTTGAGTTCATGAGCAATTCTCACGACATCACTGTAGCATTGAATTGAGTTCATTAGCAACTCTTACTACATTATTGTTGCATTATTTTAAGGTTCGTAGCAACTCTTACTACATTACTGTCAGCATCACTGAGTTGATTAGCAACTATCACTACATTACTGTTCGCATCATTTTGAGTTCATGAGCAATTCTTACGACATCACTTTAGCATTGAATTGAGTTCATTAGCAACTCTTACTAAATGACTGTCAGCATCACTTTGATGTTGTTCGAAACTCTTACTACATTACTGTAAGCATCACTGAGTTTCTTAGCAACTTTCACTACATTACTGTTAGCATCATCTTGAGTTCATTAGCGATTCTTCCGACATCACTGTCGCAATATTTTGAGGTTCTTAGCAACTTTTACTTCATTACTTTCGCATTATTTTGAGGTTCGTAGCAATTCTTACTACATGACTGTAAGCATCACTTTGAGGTTATTCAAAACACTTACTACATTACTGTAAGCATGACTGAGTTGATTAGCAACTATCACTACATTACTGTTAGCATCATCTTGAGTTCATTAGCGATTCTTCCGACATCACTGTCGCAATATTTTGAGGTTCTTAGCAACTTTTACTACATTACTTTCGCATTATTTTAAGGTTCGTAGCAACTCTTACTACGTGACTGTAAGCATCACTTTGAGGTTATTCAAAACACTTACTACATGACTGTAAGCATGACTGAGTTGATTAGCAACTATCGCTACATTACTGTTAGCATCATCTTGAGTTCATTAGCAATTCTTCCGACATCACTGTCGTATTATTTTGAGGTTCGTTGCAACTCTTTGTACAAGACTGTCAGCATCACTTTGAGGTTATTCGAAACGTTCACTCCGTCACTGTCGCATCATTTTAAGATCTTTAGCAATTCTTCTGACATCACTGTCGCATTGTTTTGAGGTTCGTAGCAACTCTTACTACATGACTGTCACCATCACTTTGAGGTTGTTCGAAACACTAACTACATTACTGTAAGCAGCACTGACTTGATTAGCAACTATCACTACATTACTGTTATCATCATTTTGACTTCATTAGCAATTCTTACGACATCACTGTTGCATCATTTTGACATCATTAGCAATTCTTCCGACATCACTGTTACATTGTTTTGAGGTTCGTAGCAACTTTTACTAAATTGTTGTTGCATTATTTTAAGGTTCCTAGCAACTCTTACTACATTACTGTCACCATCACTTTGAGTTTATTAGCAACTATCACTACATTACTGTTAGCATATTTGAGTTTTTGAGCAATTCTCACGAAATCACTGTAGCACTGAACTGAGTTCATTAGCAACTCTAACTAAATGACTGTCAGCATCACTTTGAGGTTGTTCGAAACTCTTACTACATTACTGTAAGCATCACTGAGTTTCTTAGCAACTATCACTACATAACTGTTAGCATCATCTTGAGTTCATTAGCAATTCTTCAGACATCACTGTCGCAATATTTTGAGGTTCGTAGCAACTTTTACTACATTACTTTCGCATTATTTTGAGGTTTGTAGCAACACTTACTACATGACTGTAAGCATCACTTTGAGGTTATTCGAAACACTTACTACAATACTGTAAGCATCACTGAGTTGATTAGCAACTATCACTACATTACTGTTAGCATCATTTTGAGTTCATTAGCATTTGTTCCGATATCACTTTCGCAATATTTTGAGGTTCGTAGCAACTTTTCCTACATAACTGTCGCATTTTTTTTAGGTTCGTAGCAACTTTTACTACATTACTGTCACATTATTTTGAGGTTCGTAGCAACTCTTACTACATGACTGTCAGCATCACTTTGAGGTTATTCGAATGTTTCACTCCATTACTGTTAGCATCATTTTGAGTTCATTAGCAATTCTTACTACATCACTGTCGCATCATTTTGAGTTTATGAGCAATTCTCACGACATCACTGTAGCATTGAATTTAGTTCATTAGCAACTCTTACTAAATGACAGTCAGCATCACTTTGAGGTTGTTCGAAACTCTTCCTACATTACTTTAAGCATCACTGAGTTGATTAGCAACTATCACTACATTACTGTTAGCATCATTTTGAGTTCATTAGCAATTCTTCCGACATCACTGTCGCAATATTTTGAGGTTCGTAGCAACTTTTACTACATTACTTTCAGCATCACTTTGAGTTTATTAGCAACTATCACTACATTACTGTTAGCATCATTTTGAGTTCATGAGCAATTCTCACGACATCACTGTAGCATTAAATTGAGTTCATTAGCAACTCTTACTACATGACTGTCAGCATCACTTTGAGGTTGTTCGAAACACTTACTACATTACTGTAAGCATCACTGAGTTTCTTAGCAACTATCACGACATTGCTGTTAGCATCATCTTGAGTTCATTAGCAATTCTTCCGACATCACTGTCGCATTATTTTGAGGTTCGTTGCAACTCTTAGTACAAGACTGTCAGCATCACTTTGAGGTTTTTCGAAACGTTCACTCCATCACTGTCGCATCATTTTAAGATCTTTAGCAATTCTTCTGACATCACTGTCGCATTGTTTTGAGGTTCGTAGCAACTCTTACTACATGACTGTCACCATCACTTTGAGGTTGTTCGAAACACTAACTACATTACTGTAAGCATCACTGACTTGATTAGCAACTATCACTACATTACTGTTATCATCATTTTGACTTCATTAGCAATTCTTCCGACATCACTGTCACAATATTTAGAGGTTCGTAGCAACTTTTACTACATTAGTGTTGCATTATTTTAAGGTTCCTAGCAACTCTTACTACATTACTGTTAGCATCATTTTGAGTTCATTAGCAATTCTTACTACATCACTGTCGCATCATTTTGAGATCATTAGCAATTCTTCTGACATCACTGTCACATTATTTTGAGGTTCGTAGCAACTCTCACTACATTATTGCAAGCATCACTGAGTTTCTTCGCAACTATCACTACATTACTGTTAGCATCATTTTGAGATCATTAGCAGTTCTTCCGACATCACTGTAGCATTAAATTGAGTTCATTAGCAACTCTTACTAAATGACTGTCAGCATCACTTTGAGGTTGTTCGAAACTCTTACTACATTACTGTAAGCATCACTGAGTTTCTTAAAAACTATCACTACATTACTGTTAGCATCATCTTGAGTTCATGAGCAATTCTTACTAAATCACCGTCGCATCATTTTACGATCTTTAGCAATTCTTCTGACATCAGTGTCGCATTATTTTAAGGTTCGTAGCAACTCTTACTACATGACTGTCAGCATCACTTTGAGGTTGTTCGAAACTCTTACTACATTACTCTAAGCATCACTGACTTGATTAGCAACTATCACTACATTACTGTTAGCATCATTTTGAGTTCATTCGCAATTCTTCCGACATCACTGTCGCAATATTTTGAGGTTCGTAGCAACTTTTACTACATTACTGTCGCATTGTTTTGAGGTTCGTAGCAACTCTTACTACATGACTGTCAGCATCACTTTGACGTTATTGGAAACTTTCACTCCATTACTTTTAGCATCATTTTGAGTTCATTAGCAATTCTTACTACATCACTGTCGCATCATTTTGAGATCTTTAGCAATTCTTCTGACATCACTGTCACATTATTTTGAGGTTCGTAGCAACTCTAACTACATTACTGTTGCCTTATTTAAAGGTTCGTAGCAACTCTTACTACATTACTGTCAGCATTACTTTGAGTTTATTAGCAACTATCACTACATTACTGTTAGCATCATTTTGAGTTTATGAGCAATTCTCACGACATCACTGTAGCATTGAACTCATTAGTAACTCTTACTAAATGACTGTCAGCATCACTTTGAGGTTATTCGAAACTCTTACTACATTACTGTAAGCATCACTGAGTTTATTAGCAACTATCACTACATTGCTGTTAGCATCATCTTGACTTCATTAGGAACTCTTACTAAATGACTTTTGAGGTTTTGAGGTACCTTTGTTTGTAACCTCGTCCCCACTGATCCTGGATCTGCTCGACGTTCCTGTCTGTTAAAAGGAAGGTTTTTATCACCACTGTTGCAGGATGTGCTGGCTGATGGAGAATTGTTGGCTATAAACTCATTGAACTCAGTCCAAGTCAGTAGTTTTGAGCAAACTCAGGACTCCTGATGTTTAACTCAATTGTTTGTTAAACACAGAGATCCAGGTGTAGTCCCTCTATGTTCATCCACTAAACTAGAATAGAGTTCTCCTCTCTCCATGGTGGAACAAAGAAGGGGGAGGGTCAATAAGAATATGATCTTTGGACGTTACAGCATCTAAAGACTCAAATCCATATTTCAGGATACATATTTGAGAGGGAGGAAACAGTGATGGGAGGCTGGAGGCTTGAAGGGCTTGATTTTTAGCGGCCAGTGAAGCCACCTTTTGCTGGCTGAGTTCCAGAGACTCATGGAGGCTCTTCGTGGAGGATTTCCACGAGAGAGTCCAGCATCGGAACTTGTTAGTTTCCTGTCAATTGAGTCCAGGATGTCCCCGAGGTCCTTATTGGGTGATGAGGGTGCGCTGGACGGTCGGCTTCTTTTGGGAAGTGGGGTCGCCACGTTACCGGTCCTCCCCATGACGGGTCGGTGGCAGCACTCGTCTACGTTCTCCTGCAGACTTTCTGCGGTTCCTTCTTCCAGATTTTATTGATGAGGATTGTTGTGGATGAGAGAATTGAAAATTCTTACTGCAGTTTGAGGTTTTGATGATTCAAACTGTGTAGATTGGTGTTAAGAAGTTAGCTTGTTAGGATAAATTCAGGTGTGAGCCACCACACTGAATCAGGCACAGGTAGGACGTTCACCCTGACATAGAACATCAACAGCTTAACGTTGCTGGCAGGACTCCAACCTGAGCAGGGACACCCCAATGGATTTCTAGTCCATCGCCTTCACCACTCGGCCACAACGACCACATTCACACACACATTTGAAGAGGATGGATATCCACAAAATGATCTTAATTTCTGTCACAAGCCCATTTGTGTGAGGTCCTATTTTCTCTTTTTCAGCATTCCTTTGTTTCCAGGTCTCTAATAAGTGCAGAATTACAAAGACAAGCAAGCTGGATCCATCCTGGGCAGGTGATAGGAGCCACTGACCACTGGCCAGAGACCCTGGCACAGACGTTGGGGGTGGTGAGAGAGAGCATTTCTACAATTATATTCTACATTTATAGAATTCTACAATCCTACAATTTCATTGAGCAGACGCTTTTGTCCACAGCCACGTACGTACATCACATGTATAGAATATATATGTTCCTCTTTCATCTACTGATTAACCACAAAATGCAGTCAAATGCCAGTAAATTCTGAGTATTTATTCATTATTCATGATTATTCATTATTTTTGAATCCATTTTCACTGTCACTCTTCTGTTCATTTTCAGTTTGATTCATAAAAATGAACAAACTTTGACGTGTTTTCTTCTCTTGTGTGTCAACAACTTTGGATTGGGAATCTCCTGACAAACAGACCACATGACCAGGAGGAAGTGTTGTTGGTGAGTTTGGCCCCTGAGCTCAAGACAGTTGGGACCAATAAAGGACAGCTTCAAATGCAGCTGTGAAGCCTCATTGTCAGCTGGGAGGAACGACAGGTGTCTCCCTCTAGTGGCTCCTCACAGCAACACCAGCCTCATTTCATTCACATGCATCCACCACCTCACTACCAAAGGCCAGTTGGGCCTGGACAGACAGGTGAGTTTCAAGTGTTGGACAAAGGTCTTTAAGGTGTTCTTATTAATTCTATAACATCTGAGATTAAAATCTATGGAATTACAACCAACAAGCAGCCAAACACCTGATCAGATGCTCCTTCATCAGGCTGAGGAGAATCAATCTAAACTGGGATGAAGAAAATTAACTGAGAGGAGAAACCTCCTGATTGGATGACATGGACCCACCTGATCCATGTCAGCCTTGTTGGAGCAGAAAGAGGTGGATCAGAGGAATCAGTGGATCAAGACTCAGGTGGCAGATGAAGAATCTCTGTATTCACAATGGAGTCAGAGAAATCTTCCAACGTGAGAGAACGTGACAGACCATTTTATACTGAAGACAGGCTGTGTGTGTGTGTGTGTGTGTGTGTGTGTGTGTGTGTGTGTGTGTGTGTGTGTGTGTGCGTGTGTGCGTGCGCCACTCAGCCTTCAGGAGACAAAGACCGAGGCCGGGGGTTCACGGACTTCTCCTTCTTTCCTTGTTGTTTGAAAACGAAAACCTTCCGCTTCTTCTTCTTTCGAAGCGCATTTTGATGACGTATGTGGTGACGTCCGAAGCCTCGCCAGCCGGCAGTGACCACGTGACTGATTCAGGACCTGCTTCTCCGGCTTGGCGTGAGATTCTAAATGTAAAGCAGTGAAACGCAGTGGTTTCCTCCCTCCTCGTCCAAAAGCGTTCGCTATTTGATCAAAGGAAGGAGAAACAAGTGACTCCATGTTGTGGAGGCTGAACTCCGAGTTGAGAGAACTTTCATTCTGATCTGAGAGCAGCAACAAAGCCACTGAGAAAAACTGAACCACTGTCAGAGTCGGCACAGCATCAGCAGTCAGGCTGTGTTCACACTGGGAGAAACCATCGGACAGAAACCTCCCTCAGTCACACTGAAGGAACCTGAACTGACTGCTGCAGCTGGGACACACACACACACACACACACACACACACACACACACACACACACACACACACACACACACTCAGCAGGAAACATGAACAGAGAGATAAAAGCACAGGATGCCTCCTCCTCCTCCTTCCAGAGATCAACTGATCTCCAGATTGACTTCAATTCTTTGATCAGAATTCTTCTTCCTCCTTGATAGATTTATTGATACTTTGTCATAGACGGTCCATTCCTATTGGAGGATGTTAAAGAGCAGAAGAACCAGGTTCCCATGTATGGAACTAGAATATTTATATACTGTATTGTAGTCGTTTCCAATATCCATCCATCCATTCTCTTCCTCTTCTTCCTGATAAGGGTCATGGGGGTGGAGCCTATCCCAGCGTCGACAGGTGAGAGGCGGGGTTCACCCTGGACAGGTCACCAGTCCATCACAGGACCAACACATAGAGACAGACAACCATTCACACTCACAGTCACAACTACAGTCAATTTAGAGTATCAATCAGCCTCGTCCTCTCTTGATGTCTTTGGACTGTGGGAGGAAGCTGGAGTACCAGAGAGAACCCACACAGGAACAGGGAGAACATGCAGACTCACACAGAAAGATCCTGTGCTCCAGCCGGGACTGGAACCCTGAACCTTCTTGCTGTGAGGTATTTTTATCTCACAAGTGGAAAAATGTAGAATCTTCATGTCATTACATGTCGTTCTCCATTGGGTCACTAGGGGGCAGCACCTACCTGCATCGCCAATATGAGCCTTCAGTCTGTCAGGGGGTAGAATTCAGTCACCACCAATGACATCAGAGTCAGAGTTTAGACATCAAAGACAGACATTAAAGCCTCTCTGATAAAACAAAAATATACTGCAATATTGTTTTTCAAAAGTGAGACCCTCTTTATTCTCTAGTTTAATCTGCTGCAATAATAATGAGCATCTTTGTCAGTCTACTGATGAATGTCAGATATCTTTGATGACCAAACCTGGACGTTTGTCTCAGTTTGACTGGAAGTCTCATTCATTCATTTCTCCTCCATGATTTCCTGCAATGATTTCCTGGTTCTGCTCCATTCAGGTTCAGAGAGCTGAGATTAAAATCACTCAGGAATAAAAGAGGAGACACCAACAAGTCAGCATGGAAGAGGAGCAGCTTTTCAAACTGGTCACCCTGGCTGCTGGTCTGGGCCTCCCTTTGCCTCGGTGCTCCTTGAACCAGTGAAGGTCCTGGTCCAGTCTTCTCCACTGAGTCCTCGTCAACAGGGAGCACCTCCCCACCAGAGAGGTGCAGGGCAAAGGAAAGGAAAACTCCAACCAGAATGAACGCTGCACTAAAAACTGCCCTCCATTTCTTGAGGGGAACGTTGGGTCTTCCTCAGGCAAATGGCAGTGAGCAGTGGCTCAACATCTGAACTGAGCCCAGACCAGGTCAGCTGATCATTCACCAGCTCAGCCCCTCCCACTCATGACGAAGACCTTGAAAACCCCAACATCACCTGCTCCACCTCAGTCTGGCGTGTGTGGATGGAGGGCTGTGATGTCAGCAGCGATGACATCACTGACACAAACACACTGATCTCTGACTGGTTGGGTCTGAGTGGGATTCAGTGACATCACACGACCTGCACCAGATGAAGGGGCGGGGCATCCAGGAGCTGTGACATCACTGGTGACTCTTGTTGGGCCGCCTTCTTGGCCAAAGTGGAGGAGAACAGGACCCAAATACAGACGGGGGAGAGGAGCGTTCAACAAAAGGAGGCTTGAATGATGAAAAGACAAAGAACAACAAAGGAACTCAAAGCACCAACAGAGGAGAAAAGACAAAGTAGCAAACAAAAGCCAAACTTCCACTGGAAACTTGGAGGAGCTGGAACAGGAGGGGGAGAACATGAGGCTGAGAACCCTGGAGAATGAGAGGTGGACAAATCCACCAGCGCAGCATCAGGAGAGCAAAGAAACCAGAAGGAGCTTTGAGGAGCTGCTGACATGCAGCCAGGGAGCGTCTGCCTGAGATGGGAGGAGCTGCTCATCGACCCTGATGGAGAAGCAGCCATCTTGCTCTTCTGACGCCGACTGGCAGAAGGAACAGACGAGGTGAGGGGCCTCACATTGTCATGGCAACATGGAAACATTCCACTCTGTCAGTGGTGCCTCCATCAGACGCACTTTGTCTTTGTGAAGATCAAAGTGAAAGGAAATAATAAAATAAAACAATGAAGGCTGCATGAACTGAGTGACACACTTGAGGATGACATCAGCGAAATGTGTGATGTCACACTGCTGAGTCGTGAGGTCACCACCAGAGAACAAATGAGTGATGAGATGCTGATTATTGACTCTCTACTTTAAATGATCTCACTCTCTTCCAGCTTGAAGAAGTCTGAGGATGAATGAAGTCAAGAACTGGAAAAATGCAGAACGTTCATGTCATTACATGTTGTTCTCCACTGGGTCACTAGGGGGCAGCACCTACCTGCAACTCCTGTGAGCCCTCAGTCTCACCCCATTTTCAGGCTCCAACTAAAATGAAGCTTCAACTCTTCTGAATCCTCTCCACCTGTCAGATCTGTTTGAAACTTCCAGGTTTGATCAACATCCCAGTCTGAACACATCTACAGGTCAGTAGTGACCACAGCGCCACCTACTGGCAGCAGGAAATGACAGATTTGACACTGAGATGTCCTCATGTAGTCTGTTCATGGTGTCCTGCTCAGATGTGGTCAGACCCACCCTGAGAGTTTGGGGAGAACCCTTGAAGCCTGGGACTTCAGGTCAAACGCTGAGACCACGGCGTGATGGAGAGTTCTGATGATTCATCAGCACAATCAAACCCTGATAACTCCTCCCTCCCTGGTTGATCTGAGTCAAAGTTCCCATGTCTGATCAACTTCCTGTCCTGATGACATCACTACTGCAGGTGACCAGTTAGCATTGCTCTGTTTGATGAAGCTGCGTTCAGGGAATGATGAAGTTTCCCTTTGTGTCACTGCTTCTCTACTAATCTGATCTCTGATCAGTTCACCAAGAAGAGTCTGGGGTCAGGGGCTTGATGAGTAGAGCTGTTTAGTCAGGAGGAGGCTGCTCTGATTGGTTCCTGACACTGAAACAAGACCTTCATGTATTTATGATGACATCACCAATAGGAGCCTTCCCAGTCTGTCAGGGGGTAGAATTCAGTCAGCACCAATGACATCAGAGTCAGAGTTTAGACATCAAAGACAGACATTAAAGCCCCTCCTACAAAACGAGAAAATAGTGGAATATATTGGAAACTCTACTGCAATTAATGGTGGGAATCTTTGGACACCTCACGATTCGATTATTAAAATTCAGGGGCTACGATTCAATCACAAAATGATTATTGATGCATCTTTAATTTATGTTTATTGATGCACTTTTTCACATTTTTGCAACAATTTTCTAAAAACAATATATTTGGAATAAAAACAAGAGTTGAACTCATTTCTATTATATTTTATTTTGCTGTTGAAAAAAAACACATTGGTACCTTTTGGGAAGCCTGGAAATAAGAGCAAAACGTAGCTCATTCCCACCCCACCAGTCAAGAGGGTCCCCAGAGACGGAGAGGTGGAGAACTACAGTACTTCTTAACTTCTTCCTGAGCCCTGGCTCAGGCAGACCTGCTCGGCTGTTGCACTTGATCATCAGTAAAGTTCTGCCCCAGCAGGCTCTCCAGTCGAGATGATGACAAAGTCCTTCTTTTGGGAGCTCGGTGGTCCTCCTCCCTCACAGCAGGGTTTGTTCCTGGTCCTCTTGCTCATCTTGCTGTGGGTAAATACACAATGAGAGGAATTGTAGTTCTTTATGATCAGGCTGCACTGACAAGTGGTGAAAGACTCTACACATATTGACAGGAAATAGGAAGAGAGACCATATCTCCCAGTCTTAGCTTCACTGCACTGGCTTCCAATAAAATCCATCTTTTCTAGCTCTTAAAGGAAAATTCAGGCACAAAATGAACCTAAGGTGTGTTCTTGTATCATTATTATTATTATTATTATTATTATTGTTTTTATTATTGACAATTGCAGGGATTTTGTTTTACAGCAAACTGGTTTTCGGTACATACCGCTAATTATCTCCTAATGCAGGTTGTGGGGGCAGCAGATAAACAGACAAATCAACAATAACATACACTTAAAGCAGCATAAAGCCTCAGTAGTGATAAAGTAGAGCCTTGATGTGGAAACAAAATCACTGAGAACTTTAAGTGTACAGAACGTTTAATAAAAGACAAGTCTATAAAGAACAGTTAAAAGGAGTGTGGATGGCTGTTTACACTTTAATTCAGCTGTAGAAGAAGAAGAAGAAGAACTTCAGTGTGAAAATTCATCCTGTATGTTACAGCCGGCCCTCCCGGACATTGGAAGTCCAACTAGTCCGTTGCATAGCAACCGTGTATTTGCTTCAGTGGTGCCCAGCAGCACAGCAGCCTGCCTGAGCAGGACCACTCTGTCTGTGGTTTTGTGTGGTGTGTGGTCACACATTTCTAAATTTCTATCATAGATTATATCAATCTGAATACTCAGATTTAGCTACAAACCACCAAAAGAACTTTCTAGACTCTCTAGATTTTGTCCCCTTGGATGAGGACTCTGTGGGCTCTCTGGAATTTAATCTTGGTGCCAGGGATTTGTCCGAGGCTATATCCAATTTGAAAGGAGGAAAGACTCCTGGGCCAGATGGGATACCAGTTGAAATATATAAAATATTTGAATCTAAACTGATACCACCACTACTTGAAATGTGTCAAGAATCATTCAATAATGGAGTCCTTCCTCTCTCTCTTAATATGGCAACAATTACATTACTATTGAAACCTGGGAAGTCACCGGACCAATGCGGATCTTACAGGCCAATATCCCTCATCAATTATGACCTTAAAATATTGTCTAAAATACTGGCTATGAAGTTGGAACGTATTTTACCCAAATTGATCCACTCGGACCAGAATGAATTTATACAGGGAAGGCAGGGCTTTCATAATATGAGGAGAGTACTTAATATTCTCTTTGAGAGGTCTGGGATCCCTGGCTACGCTGTCCTGTCGTTGGACGCAGAGAAGGCCTTCGATAGGATAGAGTGGTCGTATTTGTTTGAAGTCCTACAGAGGTTTGGTATTCAGGAAAATTTCCTTAGGTGGATTCGCCTTCTCTACTCTAACCCGCAAGCTGAAACTTTGACCAATGGCCTGGCTTCTAACTCTTTCAACCTTAATCGAGGCACAAGACAGGGTTGCCCCTTATCTCCCCTGTTATTTACCCTTGCTATCGAGCTCCTGGCCATGGCAATTTGTAATCATGACATTATAAAGGGAATAACAGTTGGTGGTACTGAACACCGCATAGCCCTTTATGCGGATGATGTTATTCTATTCTGCTCCGATTTAAAACAAACCTTGCCAGCCTTGCTAAATTTGGCACAGGCTTTTGGGCTCTTCTCAGGTTTTAAAATAAATAATAGTAAATCTGTAATAATGTTTTTGACAGAAAGAGAGAGACTCAGCCCTCCAGTTTTGACTCCATTTGTAATATCAAAAGAAGGATTTAATTATCTAGGAGTTAAAATCACGCCAGATGTTAATGAAATGATCTCAGCGAACTATAACCCCCTTACAGATGCTGTTACACAGCTTATCAATAGGTGGACAAAATTACCTATTTCTTTGATTGGACGCATTAATATCCTAAAAATGACAGTTTTGGCCAAATACTCATACCTCTTCCAAACGATCCCACTCTCTCCTCCTCTCTCTCTCTTCCAATCTTTGAAGAAAATATTTTCAAACTTCATATGGATCAATAAGCGACCCAGACTTAGGCTTTCCTTGCTCTATCTTCCATACGACAGAGGTGGTTTGAAGCTACCAAATTTCTTGTGGTATTACTGGGCAGCTCAGATTAGGGCAAGCATGTTTTATTTTGGTGAGGATCACCCCCCAGTGTGGGTAACGATTGAATCTCACTCGATTTCACTTCCTTTAAATCTTTATATATACTCGGCAGAGGTAAAAAGATTGATCAAACAGACAAAAAATCCCGTTCTGAAGAATTCAATAACGATTTGGCATAAGGTTTTAGCATATACTGATGTAACACAACAACTATCACGATTTTCTCCTATTTTTGGCAATGACAACTTCCAACCAGGCAGGGCAGACTCAGGCTTTAAACTTTGGTCCACTAAAGGTATATCTAAGGTGGCTGATCTTTACATTGGCAGTAAATTTATGTCATTTGAAGAACTCAAAGCCACATACGATATTCCCACTAAACACTTTTTCAAATATCTCAAATTACGAAGTTTTATAATGTCTAGACAGGGTAGTAGTTTGGAGCTTCCCCCTTTCTCTTCATTGGAAGAAATAATTTTAAAACACTGTCAAGGTAGGGGACAAGTGACCATATTATATGACCTATTCATCAGCAAGTGCAAAGAATCTTCTAACAATATCTTCCAAGCATGGAGGATGGACTTACAGAGAATATAACACAGGAGGAATGGACACAGGCTTGCTCATTCGTTCAAACTCAAACTGCAAACACACACTCCAAATTACTACAATATAAGTGGTTAAGTAGGCAGTATATTACTCCAGCTAGGCTACGCCACTTTAACCCTAATATTCCTGACACGTGTATTAAATGCAATCACCAGAAAGGGTCATTGATTCATTGTATGTGGGAATGCCCCCAAATTTCTTGTTTTTGGGGAAAGGTTGTGGATCTAGTCAGTCGCATTATTGGTAAAGAGGTTCCATGTAACCCTAAAACATGCATTCTAAATATTTACCCGGATGATTTTGTCGCTTCAAAAAGCCTAAGATCCCTCCTGAATATTTGTTTTCTTGAAGCTAAAAGGTGTATTGCCCGTTCTTGGAAGGATCAATCTATCAGTGGAATTTCTCAGTGGTTGAAAGGAATGTCCTTTAATTTTGCCCTTGAAAAGATAAGTTATTTCACTAAAAATAAATTGGAAAAATTCTGGAAGATTTGGCATATTTTTTACAACTATCTGGAACAGAATGACATACAAACTGAGGCTTAGATTGGAAAACTGAATTGATTGTAAACGGCTTTTTTTTTCTCCTGTGTCCCTTTCTACCTTTGTATCCTAATTTATACATTTGTTTATTGTTATTTGCCCATTCTGTTTGTCATGTCCTTGTATTTGTTTATCCCAAAATATAATAAAGAGATGTTTGAAAAAAAAAAAGAACTGCACAAACCAGGTTCAAGCTGGACTTTGGACCCTGGTATCTGCAACGACTCCATCAACTCCTAATCTAGCAGCTCTGCTGGGTCCAACTATTTTACAGAACATTTGACAGACCTGTGGAGCAGTGAGGACACACATGAGTTGATCACATGATCCACTGAAGCACCATTTTACCTGCCACTGAGGTCACCAACATGAGCTGGAGTTGGGAATCTTGAACTGAACCTGGTATCACAGCGACACCTACTGCTGCAAAATGGAACAGCAACACTGAACCAAGTACAGGATTGGAGGGAGACTGATGGTCGCTGTTTGGGTTTTGAAGAACAAGGAGGGCGTGGCTTCAAGCTGGATTCTCAGAGACTATTTCTCCAACCTCTACATTGGAATCTGCACTGCCATCCAGTCATGTGACTGAAGTCATCCAGTCATGTCAGTGATGTCATCCAGTCATGTCAGTGATGTCACTCTGCAGGACTGTCACTGCCATCACATTCTAGAAATGAACCCAGACTCCACATTTCTGGGGCAGTTTTGGTCTTTAAACACTTGACAGTTCCAGGAGATTTAGTCTGGCTCAAGATCTTCAGATCAACCCAGGACAGAAGGCTATGACTCCATTGGATTGTATCGTTGGAGCATTCAGAGATCTGGTGGATCTCAGTAGGAGCTGTATTTATCCACTGAATGATCCTGGTCAATGTGATCCTGCTCCTCCATCTCTCAGGCTGACAGAGCAGGAGGACCTGACTGAGAAGAAAGCTGCCCTTGAGCAGCTTCAGTCTCTGTGTGACAACACACAGGCAGAAAACCAGAATTTGAGGGAACAAGTTTCTACTCTTGAACGTGAGAATAAAAGAGCAATCCAGGAGCTACAGAACCTCACTGCTGTGGTGGCCAACCTCAAAATGGTCCAGGACAAGAACCAGACTCAGATAGAAGATCTGAACGCAACAGTCCACAGTCTTCAGTGTGAGGGGAGGAAGGTTGATGGAGAGAACAATGAGCTCAGAAAAGAGCTGACCCAGGTTCAGTCTCTGAGGGAGAGTGAACAGGTGGAGATGAAATGTCTTGAGGAAGACCTGACTGAGAAGAAAAGTGCACTTGATCAGCTTCAGTCTCTGTGTGACAAGAGATGGACAGAAAACCAGAATTTGTGGGGACAGGTTTCTAGTCTTGGACAAGAGAAGATCATTGCATATCAGCTGGTAGAGAACATGTCTGCCATGGTGGGCAACCTTGAATCTGTGAGGGAGGAGAACCAGACTCAGATCAGAGACCTGAACACACAAGTCCACAATCTTCAGCTTGAGGTGAAGATGGTTTACAAGGAGAAGTGTGACCTCAAGTGTGAGCTCAACTCCATCCAGGCAGAGAAGAACAAAATGAGAGAAGAACTCACTGAGAAGAAGACGACTCTTGAACAGCTGAGGTCCCAGAGTGAGGAGAGAGAGGCAGAAAATGGATGTTTGAGGAGACGAGTTTCTACTGCATCTCAGGGGACAGGGACCTTCACTGCTGAGTTGGCCCACCTTGAATCAAGGAAGGACCAGGACCCCACAAAGACTGGCAGTCTGAACGGTGAAGTTCAGAGTCTTCTATGTGCAGTGACAGCACAAAAGAAGAAAAGGAGCAGTGCTCAGGGGGAAATCCTGGGAAATCTTCATGATTTAAAAAACTGTTTGAAAGAGGAAAATCATGACCTTCAAGCAAAGGTCCAGCAAACTTCTGAAGAGCAAACAGACTCTCCCCTACGTCCAGCCAGAGAAGAGCAAGCAGACTCTCCCCTACGTCCAGCCAGAGAAGAGCAAGCAGACTCTCCCCTACGTCCAGCCAGAGAAGAGCAAACAGACTCTCCCCTACGTCCAGCCAGAGAAGAGCAAGCAGACTCTCCCCTACGTCCAGCCAGAGAAGAGCAAACAGACTCTCCCCTACGTCCAGCCAGAGAAGAGCAAACAGACTCTCCCCTACGTCCAGCCAGAGAAGAGCAAGCAGACTCTCCCCTACGTCCAGCCAGAGAAGAGCAAGCAGACTCTCCCCTACGTCCAGCCAGAGAAGAGCAAGCAGACTCTCCCCTACGTCCAGCCAGAGAAGAGCAAGCAGACTCTCCCCTACGTCCAGCCAGAGAGGAGCAAACAGACTCTCCCCTACGTCCAGCCAGAGAAGAGCAAACAGACTCTCCCCTACGTTCAGCCAGAGAAGAGCAAACAGACTCTCCCCTACGTCCAGCCAGAGAAGAGCAAGCAGACGCTCTCACATGTTCTTCTGCAGAGGAGCGACGGGATTCTGCTGCATGTCCTGCAACTGAAAAGCAGAATGATGGGGGCACCCTGGAGACTGGACCTGCTGCGGGTCAAACCAGAGGTCTACTGAGCCGTGTGACATCTGGTGTAGAACATGCTCTGTTCATGTTCATAGTTTCTTCTTTGTGTGCTTTTCCTCAACTTTGTTTTCTTTGTTTGTTATATATGATGATACCTTGATCACCACAGCAGTTGATCCCAGCTTGATTAGCTGAGTGCTTTGCAGTCTAAAGCACTTTAGTGACACCTGTGGGGTCCCTTATCCTCCCTGACCACAGGGATTCAGCCTCACTGAAGGAGAGTGAACCTTCCAGGTTGCAGCTCCTAGACTCTGGAACGCTCTCCCACTGGACATGAGGACGCTGAGGACGCCTTCAGAAAGAAGCTAAAGACCCATTTGTTTAGTAATATTATTGTTCATGATGGAATCGTCCCTCTGTACCTGCTCACACAGGTCAAGAGGTCAAATGATTCCCTGTTTAAAACAGCTCTTCAATCACATGGATGTGCATCCCAACAGTCAGAGCTCACCGATACTCCTATTCCCTCCAGTGGGAGGCACTACGAGTGACTGATGAGGGTCAGGGGGGTCAGGCTAGTCCAGATAGTGGGTCTGTATGAGGTTGTTAGGGAGGGATAAGGTAGTGGCAGAGTTCAGGCTGTAGTTGTGCTCCAACAGTTGAGACAGGGCAGGACAAAAAATGACATCCTGATGGCGTTAGGAGTGATTCTTACAAGAACCAATCAATAAAAGTGGGTGGTGACCTGCTCATGTGACGCTTGTGTTGATGATTACTGGGTCTCCTCCATGCTCATTTATCATGAATGAATCCCTCTGAGTAAAACACCTGATGACTCCTGAGTTGTTTCACAAAATGTGTGTGTGTGTGTGTGTGCGCGTGTGTGTGTGTGTGTGTGTGTGTGTGTGCAATAACTACAAGTTATCTATGTATAGATCAAACAATTATTCATCAATTGGATACATTGACAGTGGAAGTTCAGGTTTCCTGTAATTCAGTTTGCAGACAACACAGAAAACTGCCCCTGACCCCTCCCCTCATTCTTGAGGCTTTAACATGAAAATGAAAATGCTGACAGACACAAATGCAAATCAGGGTATTTGACAAGAGGTGACATATTTTTTAATGCTTTTCTTGTTATATTTGTTCTATCTGTTCTGTGTGGTTATATTTGTTATGGTTGTTATGGAGTTTATGGTTATTATCTCTGTTTCTTGTGTCTTTGTCTTTGTTGTCCTCCCCTTCGTCCGTCCTGGATTTTTGACCTTGGTTGCAGGAAGCCTGTGACCTCAACTCCTTTTTCTGTGTTGCTGAACGTAGAGCCTTGCTTCATTGTGCTCGCTAAAGTGTGATCCTCCCTGCTGATTCCTTATTTCGTTGACTAATTTCCCACCAAAAATTAATACCTAAATGCTTTATTTGGCTGAAGTTTAAAAGACCATCATTCTTGTAGCAACAGTCTTTCTGCCTTGTAAACATGCTAAGCTAACGATGGCTTCTCCCTCTTGTCCTCCTCTCTCCTGCTCAGAGTGCCACATGTTTTGTTCCTCCTCTGCCTCCTTTAGTGATACTGATAAGTGTGTTAAATGTAGTTTTTTGTTGTGTTGGAGGTGAGGCTTAGCGAGGTTGAATTGGACCTGCAGCGGCTCTGCACCAAAAGCTGTGAGAGCTAGCCAGCCCTCATTAGCTGGTGCAGACCACCTTAGCTTAGCTCCTAGCTTAGGCCCAACTAGCGCTCCCCCAGCAGCTCCCAAGCATCTGGGAGAGCGCCAAGAAAAGTTGGGCCTAAGCTAGGATGTGCTTGCTCATGAAGAATTGTTGGGTGTAAATTCATTTAAGGAGTGTGGAACTGGACCTGTTCTACTTGTAAAGTGTTACTTTTGTTATTTGGTGCTTTACAGGGTGATGACTTGACTTCATTGCAGCTTTGACCTGAGCAGGTGTTCATTCACATCTCAGTAACAGGGGACACTTTATCACACCAGTGGACAAACATCAGCATTCATCACCCAGCAGCTCCTCTGATCAACAGAACAAGCTGAAGTATTCTGGAGAAGGAGGGCATGGATCCCTCTACCTCTCACATGCTAAGCGAGCGCTCTACCATTTGAGCTAATTCCCCTGTTAAGGAGCATAGCAGATAATGGAGGTTGACCTCCATGCATGGTTGAATGAGCGTCACCAGTTGAAGCTTCTCTGGTTGACCAATGTAATGGAGACCAAGGGTTCCATGACATGAATGATGAACTGAAGGTAGCATTTGTCTTGGTATTAACAGTTTATGTAAATTAGAGGCACACACACATGTTAATGGTCAGGTTTATTGAATCAGCAAACATGTGAAACATTTTCTATGCCATGTGTTCCAGGGAGGGACCTGGGAAGCACAGGGGGACCGGCCATCCTGCCTGTGGAAAATGAAGACCCCAGTGTCAGTCAGTGGGAGTCACTGTGCAAGGCCTGGTATTTAGTGTTGATCAAGTTTGTCTCATGTAAATGTGGCAGTTTCAGTCGTCACGGTCAGTCCTCACCTCTTCCTGGTGGTTTCCTTAAAGGGGGTGGAGCCAAAAGGGGAGAGTGGCCCAAGGAAGCTCCTTAAGAGCTGTAGGTGCAAACCTTTGCTCCCAGATTGGGGAGGGGGTACAATCACAGGCGAGGTTCATTGATTGATTATGCATGTGGATGTATGATTGAGTTGGTGTAGTAGTCTGGAATCATGTATATATTTAGTCAAGTTAAGTTGTTGAGATGGTGCTGGTTTGATGTAAATATTGATTGTAGAGCATGGTTGTGGTCTCACCTCCACTCGATGGGCTGGTCTGTCTAATTTCCTGCAGCCAGGAGGGAATTAAAAGCAGTCAGGGGTTTTTAATGTAAGTTGATGGTGTCTCATGCAATCTCTTTCAATACTCCAGTGGTGGTTTAAGTGAAGAAAAACATGGGTTAGTCAGTAGGACTCTGTGTGTGTGTGTGTGTGTGTGTGTGTGTGTGTGTGTGTGTGTGTGTGTGTGTGGGTGTGTGTGTGTGTGTGTGTGTTTCCATGCAGACTTTCCCTTGTGACAACCGATTTGATTTGGAAACCATTTCATCTAAATCTCCTCTCCAAAAACCCTCTTCTGCAAGTTTGTACCCAAGTTGTCTCCTCATCAGGCACCACAGTATCCAGTAGGTTCAGTTAAAATAGTCATCAGTGATTAATGTTCATGTTCAATGATGAGGTTTTGATTTATTCTTCCAGAATCATCTGAACAAACCCTCCTCAACACAGTGAAGCCTTCATCTGACAGGAGGAGTTTCTTTTCCCAGTGATTCCACTGACAGTGAAAAGCTTCGTTCATCAGACTGGTCTGATAGGATCAACTACTGGTTGCTCTGGAGTGGAAACAGCAACCTGTCAGGAAACATTAGTCAGATCAAAGCCAAGATCAAAGCAAGAGCCTCCAGATCAAAGTCAGAATTGATGATGATGTCATCAGGGGGCTTTGATAGTGTATTTATTTGTACCTAGAATTCTGTCTTTGATCTCAGGAGGACATGAAAGAAACACAATTGAGGAAAGTAGAGGAGAACATTCAGCTTCATTAGAAACTCTTGACTGTTGAACAGTAGAATTTGTTTGAAACAGTTTACAACACTGAGATTTTTGTATTTTCAGTTTAATTCTAACTTAAAACTGGGCATGAATATTTTTAGTCGTTCACATTCTAACATACAGAGGAAGTCATGACATTCCCTTTTTTTTAACCTGTCCTGTTCAGGAAATGGAAATGGAAATTTAGCTGCTATGTTGAATCAGAAAAACCTTTTGAAGTCTACTTTTGCTTCAGTCAGAAAGTGGACTGTTGTTAACTCTCACAATGGTTGGTGATTGTGGAGGAAGACAAAATCCTTATGAACGTCTTTTTAACAGACACACATTTCTAAAGACACTGGTTCATTTTATTTTTCTTCTTCTAGCAGAGGATGGTTTCGATCCATCGATCTCTGGGTTATGGGCCCAGCACGCTTCCTCTGCGCCACTCTGCTCTACCATTGACTGAACAGTCGTTGTTTTAGGAGAGCATTCTCTGTCTTTGTCTCTGCCCTGCTCTCCTGCTCTCTTTCCCCCCAATCGGTCAAAGCAGAAGGCCGTCCCCACTGATCCTGGATCTGCTCGACGTTCCTGCCTTTTAAAAGGAAGGTTTTCATCACCACTGTTGCAGGATGTGCTTGCTGGTGGAGAATTGTTGGTGTAGATTCATTGAAGGAGTTTGGTGCTGGACCTGCTCTACTAGTAAAGAGTCATGAGAGAACTTTGTTGTGACTTGACTTGACTTGACACACACACACACACACACACATACACACACACAATCCTAAACAGGATAAGAGGAAGAAAATGGATGGATGGATGTTTCCCAGTTTGGCTCTGCAGCAGGAGGTCTTGTAGAAACAGGGACTGACCTGACACCAGCTCCCTCTGGAACAATGGTTCATTCATTCATCGGTGCCAGGAGGCCTAAAAACACAGGACACCAATTCAATCCAGGACCTTGGAGCCTAAACTGAAGCTCCATCACACGGTGGCTCTGCTGGGGCTCCCACAGGTGAGTGAGGCTGAGCTCCAGTCTGCTCTGAGGAGTCAGCAGAAATCTGCACCACTCAGAGGTTTGGTTGGTGGCTTTGACAAAATCCCAACAAACTAAAATCCTGTTGAAGCAGGAAGTTCTAGTTGAACTCTCATCCACGTCACATGACCAAGAAAACCTCCTCTTTCATTCAGACCAGAACAGACAAACATAGAAACATTGACACCACAGGTGGGCACCGTCAACTTAAAGCACATTAAAATGGCAAAAATATTAGGCCATGCATGCATTTATTATGCAAAATATTTAATACTTTATTGATAATAAGGATACCAAGAAACTTTCTAAAACCAGGCCGACCTGTGCCGTGTGCTAGCTTATGGAAACAAACAGACCCAGAATCAGATATAGAGGTTCAGGTTCTGGATGGTTCTGGTTGGTTCCTGCAGTAAAAGGCATATATATCCAAGTGTGTGTGTGTGTGTGTGTGTGCATGCATGTGCACCGTAAATGAGCAATTCGTAGCAAAGTCGATGTGGACCCCGGGCGTTTAAAAGAGACCAGGTGTCGATTGGTAACAGGCTTTTATTTTGGCACTGGCCAGCACTGGGCCACTATTATTTTTTTTTTAGCAATAGGTATACAAGGTATAACAATATACTGAAGTACTTTAAAGAACAGTAGTGCAAATATCAAGATTGTCCAGAGAACACTTTACACAAGAACACTTTATTAGGAAGAAAAGGGGCGTGACAACTTGAGGCCCGTATCCTTCCACTTCCACGACAGTCTCATGCGGCCAAAATAGCAGATCTTCACATTCACAATGACGCGTTACCACCTTGTAGATCTTTTTTTTTGCATGGAACTGAGAGCTTGAAGATTTGCTGTCTGCGGTGCACTGACATCATGAGACATAAATTACTGGGAAGTTAAAATAAATTGCAAAATCTTACATGAAACCAAGTTAAGATCAAATTAATCTCAAATAATGGCCCCCAGGCATTTAAACGAACCTGGCGTTTATTTCAGACAGGCGTCTATTTTACAAAATGAGGTCGGACCCTCGACCATCACATGAGACCCGGCGGCACTTTGACACCAGGCTGTTAATTGGTCAGTTAGGGTAGATTAAGGTTGATAACATCCACTCCAAATAGTCAAACACAGGGGTGGGGATACAAGCAGAGCCTCTACATGGAAACAAAAGCACTGACAACTTTAAAACTGTACAGTGAGTTAAGAAAAATACTCTCTTTAAACTTTTTTATTAACTGTCCTCATAAACTTGTCTTTTAATAAACTTTAAATTCTTCTGTTAACTTTAAGTTCACTGTTCAGTAACTGGATGGATGACAACAACAGAGATGCCTGTTCTGAGTTTAGTCATTTGGAGGTTAATCTCATGGTAGATAAAACTGCAGGCTCACTGCTGCAGAAGTTTGCTTTTTCCTTTGTTTGGTGACGCATTTCCTTTGTTTGTCAGGAGGCAGGGTGAAGGGAAGTAGACCCAAATGAAGAGGAGGGTAAGGAGGGTGCACAAAAGAGGTTTGTTAAAGAGACTGGAGACTGGAGACTTGGCTTAAGATGAGAGACTGGAGGCGAGAGACCAGGGAAACCTGGAGGCTTGAGACGAGCAGCTCGTGACTGGAGACTTGTGGCTTGTGATTGGCGGCTGTCACAATGCTTGACGTAGACTTCGACATCACAACACAGCAGTACAATAAACACCACCACACTAACGACTCCATCGGTCCTTTAAAAAGAAGAACATTAACAACAGAGAACAGCTCTGTGGTAGAATTCAACACTTGGCAACTAAACAAGAGGCAGAATTGTCTAAAAATACATAAGAAGGTCCTCCGTAGAGCCAGAGCCGCCTCAGTAAACACAGAAACTGCTGCTAAACCAGATATTTCTTTAGACCACTTTTATCAAATTAACAGTCCAGAACTTCATTCAATGATGACCTCATCATCAAAACCTTCGTCCTGTCTCTTAGATTGTTTCCTACTAGGCTGCTTCAGGAAGTCTTCCCTCAGTGAGCACCTCTTTATTCAATCTGATTCCTCTGTCTGTAGTAACAGGACATGAACCACAGTCCTTGAAGGTAGCTGTCATTAAACCACTGCTTCAGAAGCCTCCTCTAGACCCTGAGGTTCTAGCCAACTATGGACTGATAGCTAACCTCCCCTCCTCTCTAAAATCCTGGAGAAAGCAGTTGTGTTGCAGCAGGTATCTGGAGGGTGGGGGGCTGTTCGTTCCTCCTAGTTGAAGCTCCTGGGCCCGGTGCTCTCTACATACAGAACCCGCCTTGCTGGCCAGGAGCCTCTCTTCCTCCTCATCCATTGTCTCTTTGAAGTTCAGCAGCCAACATCTCTTCCTCCCACCTCCCTTACACACATGCACACATGAACCCACACCACCAACTGTACTGACGATCACATCACATTGTTGTCTGAGTTCAATTTTGGTTTATCGTTGCATTTTTTTCTTCATGAAATAATTTCATTATTTGGCCTGCAACTTGAGCTGCCCGGTGGTGCAGTGGTCAGCACTGTTGCCTCACAGAAAGAAGGTTCCGGATTCGAGTCCCAGCTCAAGTGCCGGATCTTTCTGTGTGAGTCTCCATGTTCTCCCTGTTCCTGTGTGGGTTCTCTCTGGTACTCCAGCTTCCTCCCACAGTCCAAAGACATCAAGAGAGGACGAGGCTGATTGATACTCTAAATTGACCGTAGGTGTGAATGTGAGTGTGAATGGTTGTTCGTCTCTATGTGTTGGCCCTGTGATGAACTGGCGACCTGTCCAGGGTGAACCCACCTCTTGCTCATAGACGCTGGGATAAGCTCCACCCCCCCCCCTTCCCTTAACAGGAAGCAGAAGACAATGGCTGGATGGCTGGATGGGCCTTCAACCTGCGTCTCGCTCTCTTGTCACGCTTCAAAGCCACAGCATGGCAAGGTGGTTTCTCCCCAGTATGGGTTCTCATGTGTGTTTTAAGATGTCCCTTCAATGAGAATCTTTTTCCACACACTGAGCAGGGAAATGGTTTCTCCCCAGTGTGTCTTCTCATGTGTGATTCTAAATTTGCCTTCACTGGGAATCTTCTGCCACAAACTGAGCAAAGGAATGGTTTCTCCCCAGTGTGTGTTCTCATGTGTATTTTCAGATATCCCTTTTCTGCAAATCTTCCGCCACAAACTGAGCAGGGAAACAGTTTTTCTCCAGTGTGCATTCTCATGTGCTTTTTCGGACATCCCTTTTCTGAAAACCTTCTGCCACAAACTGAGCAGAGAAACGGTTTGTCCCCAGTGTGTGATCTCATGTGTCTTTTTAGATGTCCCTTCAATGAGAATCTTTTTCCACACACTGAGCAGGGAAATGGTTTCTCCCCAGTGTGTGTTCTCATGTGTCTTTTCAGATCTCCCTTAACTGAGAATCTTTTGCCACAAACTGAGCAGGGGAACGGTTTCTCCCCAGTGTGAGTTCTCATGTGTGTATCTAAACCACCTCTGTAATCAAAATCTTTACTGCATGTTGAGCACCTAAAGGGACGCTCATCCTCACTGACTTCTGTCTCAGATTCAGAAGGACCAAAGTTCACGTTCCTGATGATTTCTGATTCTCTTTCAGTCTTTACTTTTTGCTCTTTTGAACTGCAATGAGTAACTTCCTGTCCTGGGCTCAGTTTCTGAGGCAAATTCCTCCTTGAGCCAAAGGGTTCCTTGTGCTCAGAGGTGGCCGTGTTATCAGGTCTGACCCAATCATCCTCACTGACTTCAGTCTCAGCTTCAGAAGAGTCTGACATCTGGTCTTCAGTCTGGGGTTGTACAAGTGGATCTGGATCTACCTAGCTGGCTGGTTCTGGTTCTGGTCCTCCACACTCTTCTCCATCAGCTTCTGTTTTCAGAGGATGAACTGGGCTGCTGCTCAGAGACTCTTCTTTCAAGTTCTCCTCAGTTAGTCTCTGGTGAAGCTTTGGGAACTGAGGTTTCTCTTCGTCCCCTTCACTCTTCACAGGGACCAGAGTGAAGGGGAACGTGGTGATATCAGCCTCCTGCTGCCCTTGAAGCTGCCCTCCCTCCTCACTGGTCCAGAGCTCCTCCCACTCCTCTTTAATGTGGGGGGGCTCTGGGTCCTGCAGCTCAGGGGGAACCTCTTCTTTAATCACCAGCAGCTGCTCCACATCTGCAGGACACAAACAGCAACATCAGAAATCTCTTCATTTGACTCTGAAACAGCGGAGCAACAGACAGAAACAGAAATCAACTCAATGAAAAGAGACGTCCTGCTACTGAGGACCAGTCAGCAAACTGGGAACAGAAACGCTGGCTTCAGATGCTTGGATCAACGTTGGGTCACCCAGGTCAAAGGTCACTGGTCCCCTCTGCTGAATGGTTTTGTCCATTCATTCCTCCGTGTCATTGATGCGTCTCAGCATCTTGGGAGAGTTCCTTCTCTGCTTTGTCACAGATCTGAACCCCCTACCATCAAACCACGATCCATCAAAGAAAGAGGACTTTGGTCAACTTGGGCCATGAGAAGTCCAGAACAAATGACTTGGATATGGAGGTTTGTTAGAGTTTGCAAAGGGAAACAGGAGGCTGTTGTTGAGGAGTGGATTGGTGAGAAAGGAGAGTGGAGCTGTTCAGGTGCTCCAAACAAGAAGCTGAGAACAGGACAAGAAGAAACAAGAGGTTTAACACAACGCCAACCCTTCAGTTTGGTAAATATCGGCTACATTGAGAGCTCTTATTGAGTCTGACTTTATTTTGTAAGTTGATCTCAGAATTGGAACCAGAAATGTTTTTTTAGTTTTCTTTTTTAATTTGGCCCCGAGGGACTGCCACCTGCTCCTGGTCAGGGGTTTGGGGCCTCAGGGACCCTCAGAGTTCCACCTGCAGAAGCTCAAGCCCTGTTCAAACTACGCTACTTTTGTTAGCGACAGGCCCTGCTGTTCACACCGTCGACGCTCAATCAGGCTGCTGTTCACACTACAAGATTTGTCGGCGCACAGGAGCGTTCATTAATGCCTCAGCCTGATTGGGGGAGGGAAGTCACTGACGCCTAAAATCTTGCAGTGTGAACTGGGCTTTAGCCTTCATGTGGGACCAGGTTGGACCGGTCTGAGGGTGAAGGTCTGACAAAGTGCAATCCAATTACATGACAAAAACAGTGATCCAGAGAACCACCTTACCCCCCCCCCCAAAACCACCACACCCTTTCCGGCCTCAAGCCTGATTTATGCTTCTGCGTCGTGGCGACGCCGTACCTATGCCGGCAACGCAGACCCCTACGCCGTAGCCCAACGTGCACCTCCAAAAAATCCTGACTGTGACGTGAACGTCAACGGACTGTGATTGGTCCGCTCACACGACGTTTCCGGTTCAGCACAACAACACCGCTATTTTTTAAGTTTCTGTGGTGAGAGCAACACGCAAAATTAAAAATGGACCAAGCCGAAGAAAGAGTTATCGAGGAGGTTCGCAGGTATGACCACCTGTACAACTTCCATTGTTGTCTCTGTCTCTGACCCATGTGCTTTGACCGGAAGAAAACTAAGGAATTCGACAAGAGTCCCCCAAAACCATACGAAGATAAAGCCACACCCCTCTAGTGGCTTGGCGGTGAATTACAGAGCAACGCGTTCCCTCGACGCAGAACTATAAATGCACAATGACGACGTAGGGGCTACGGCGTCGCCACGACGCAGAAGCATAAATCAGGCTTCAGTCGCCACCATGTGCCCCCTTCACATTCCTGTCTGCCCCCTTACAAATGCCTGTCTAGAACCGGCCCTGCTGCAGCTCCACTTCCTGGACTGAATTCGGGGCCCAGCAGGTCCCTGCGGGGACTCACCTGCTCTGTCCAGCCTGACTCGGGGCTTCAGCACGGCATCGAGCAGCAACCTCTGCCGGCGGTTCTCCCGCTCGTACTCCGCCACGGTTTCCTCCAGCAGAGCCACGATCTGCTCCGCGGCCGCCGCCAGCCGCTCGGTGAGCAGCGCTCTCAGCACCGGGACTCCAGCCGCTGAGTCTCCTTCTCCCAGCTGCAGCAGGAAGTCTTCAGCGGCGGCGAGGATCCGCTCCTGGACCGACACCCGCAGCAGCTGCGCGGCGCACATGTTGAGGTTCTACCGGCGCCACTCAGCCTTCAGGAGACAAAGACCGAGGCCGGGGGTTCACGGACTTCTCCTTCTTTCCTTGTTGTTTGAAAACGTCCCGCGTCTTCGTCTCGTTCTGTGAAGCGCGTATTGATGACGTATGTGGTGACGTCCAAAGCCTCTCCAGCCGGCAGTGACCACGTGACTGATTCAGGACCTGCTTCTCCGGCTTGGCGTGAGATTCTAAATGTAAAGCAGTGAAACGCCGTGGTTTCCTCCCTCCTCGTCCAAAAGCGTTCGCTATTTGATCAAAGGAAGGAGAAACAAGTGACTCCATGTTGTGGAGGCTGAACTCAGAGTTGAGAGAACTTTCATTCTGATCTGAGAGCAGCAACAAAGCCACTGAGAAAAACTGAACCACTGTCAGAGTCGGCACAGCATCAGCAGTCAGGCTGTGTTCACACTGGGAGAAACCATCGGACAGAAACCTCCCTCAGTCACACTGAAGGAACCTGAACTGACTGCTGCAGCTGGGACACACACACACACACACACACACACACACACACACACACTCAGCAGGAAACATGAACAGAGAGATAAAAGCACAGGATGCCTCCTCCTCCTCCTTCCAGAGATCAACTGATCTCCAGATTGACTTCAGTTCTTTGATCAGAATTCTTCTTCCTCCTTGATAGATTTATTGATACTTTGTCATAGACGGTCCATTCCTATTGGAGGATGTTAAAGAGCAGAAGAACCAGGTTCCCATGTATGGAACTAGAATATTTATATGCTGTATTGCAGTCGTTTCCAATATCCATCCATCCATTGTCTTCCTCTTATTCCTGTTAAGGGTCATGGGGGGTGGAGCCTATCCCAGCGTCTACAGGCGAGAGGCGGGGTTCACCCTGGACAGGTCACCAGTCCATCACAGGACCAACACATAGAGACAGACAACCATTCACACTCACAGTCACACCTACGGTCAATTTAGAGTATCAATCAGCCTCGTCCCCTCTTGATGTCTTTGGACTGTGGAGGAAGCTGGAGAACCAGAGAGAACCCACACAGGAACAGAGAGAACATGCAGACTCACACAGAAAGATCCTGTGCTCCAGCCGGGACTGGAACCCTGAACCTTCTTGCTGTGAGGTATTTTTATCTCACAAGTGGAAAAATGTAGACTCTTCATGTCATTACATGTCGTTCTCCATTGGGTCACTAGGGGGCAGCACCTACCTGCATCACCAATATGAGCCTTCCGTCTGTCAGGGGGTAGAATTCAGTCACCACCAATGACATCAGAGTCAGAGTTTAGACATCAAAGACAGACATTAAAGCCTCTCTGATAAAACAAAAATATCCTGCAATATTTTTTCCAAAGTGAGACCCTCTTTATTCTCTAGTTTAATCTGCTGCAATAATAATGAGCATCTTTGTCAGTCTACTGATGAATGTCAGATATCTTTGATGACCAAACCTGGACGTTTGTCTCAGTTTGACTGGAAGTCTCATTCATTCATTTCTCCTCCATGATTTCCTGCAATGATTTCCTGCAATGATTTCCTGGTTCTGCTCCATTCAGGTTCAGAGAGCTGAGATTAAAATCACTCAGGAATAAAAGAGGAGACACCAACAAGTCAGCATGGAAGAGGAACAGCTTTTCAAACTGGTCAACCTGGCTGCTGGTCTGGGCCTCCCTTTGCCTCGGTGCTCCTTGAACCAGTGAAGGTCCTGGTCCAGTCTTCTCCACTGAGTCCTTGTCAACAGGGAGCACCTCCCCACCAGAGAGGTGCAGGGCAAAGGAAAGGAAAACTCCAACCAGAATGAACGCTGCACTAAAAACTGCCCTCCATTTCTTGAGGGGAACGTTGGGTCTTCCTCAGGCAAATGGCAGTCAGCAGTGGCTCAACATCTGAACTGAGCCCAGACCTGGTCAGCTGATCATTCACCAGCTCAGCCCCTCCCACTCATGACGAAGACCTTGAAAACCCCAACATCACCTGCTCCACCTCAGTCTGGCGTGTGTGGATGGAGGGCTGTGATGTCAGCGGCGATGACATCACTGACACAAACACACTGATCTCTGACTGGTTGGGTCTGAGTGGGATTCAGTGACATCACACGACCTGCACCAGATGAAGGGGCGGGGCATCCAGGAGCTGTGACATCACTGGTGACTCTTGTTGGGCCGCCTTCTTGGCCAAAGTGGAGGAGAACAGGACCCAAATACAGACGGGGGAGAGGAGCGTTCAACAAAAGGAGGCTTGAATGATGAAAAGACAAAGAACAACAAAGGAACTCAAAGCACCAACAGAGGAGAAAAGACAAAGTAGCAAACAAAAGCCAAACTTCCACTGGAAACTTGGAGGAGCTGGAACAGGAGGGAGAGAACATGAGGCTGAGAACCCTGGAGAATGAGAGGTGGACAAATCCACCAGCGCAGCATCAGGAGAGCAAAGAAACCAGAAGGAGCTTTGAGGAGCTGCTGACATGCAGCCAGGGAGCGTCTGCCTGAGATGGGAGGAGCTGCTCATCCACCCAGATGGAGAAGCAGCCATCTTGCTCTTCTGACGCCGACCGGCAGAAGGAACAGAGGTGAGGGGCCTCACGTTGTCATGGCAACATGGAAACATTCCACTCTGTCAGCGGTGCCTCCATCAGACGCACTTTGTCTTTGTGAAGATCAAAGTGAAAGGAAATAATAAAATAAAACAATGAAGGCTGCATGAACTGAGTGACACACTTGAGGATGACATCAGCGAAATGTGTGATGTCACACTGCTGAGTCGTGAGGTCACCACCAGAGAACAAATGAGTGATGAGATGCTGATTATTGACTCTCTACTTTAAATGATCTCACTCTCTTCCAGCTCGAAGAAGTTTGAGGATGAATGAAGTCAAGAACTGGAAAAATGGAGAACGTCCATGTCATTACATGTTGTTCTCCATTGGGTCACTAGGGGGCAGCACCTACCTGCAACTCCTGTGAGCCCTCAGTCTCACCTCATTTTCAGGCTCCAACTAAAATGAAGCTTCAACTCTTCTGAATCCTCTCCACCTGTCAGATCTGTTTGAAACTTCCAGGTTTGATCAACATCCCAGTCTGAACACATCTACAGGTCAGTAGCGACCACAGCGCCACCTACTGGCAGCAGGAAATGACAGATTTGACACTGAGATGTCCTCGTCACGGCGTGATGGAGAGTTCTGGTGATTCATCAGCACAATCAAACTCTGAGAACTCCTCCCTGCATGGTTGATGAGGGTCAAAGTTCCCATGTGTCTCACTTCAGGTGGAGGACCAGAGATTTTAGGCTCATGTGAGTGGTTGATTCTAATGCAAGAATAACAGACCACAGACTAGTCAGTGAATAAAACTGCCGACTTCTTTATAGACAGAAAATGTCAGAAAAACAAAAACAATGGTACCAAACCCTTTACATCCACACACATTCAATAAAGGAGTCTCCCTCCAACCAACAGACAGAAACCAAACCTCAGGAGAATCAGGTTATTGACCTCTTTTGAGTCTTATTTGAAGTTAACCCGACTTATTTGAGTTGAGGTTTAATTTGGTGGCTGGATTTCTATGATTGTTTGTTTACTTCACGGTGTCTATTTGAGTTTCCTCAGTCTAGGTTCTCATTTGATCTTGGTTCAGCCTATTGATGAGTTTTAGTTCTACGTTCCCTCTTCCTGTTGGGTTGTTTCACCGGCTCTATCCAAGCTTGAACTCCCTTTCAACAACCCACTCATGTAACACCGATTTGGCACACAATCAGGAAACGTGAACAAAACAAAGTTATAAAAATAAAACTCAGGGCCAAAGTATTTCAATTTACAACTCAATCTCACAAATCAATAATCAGAGTCTCTCCCGTTCATCAGCAGTCTTTTCGTTCAGTCCGTTATCAGTCCAAAAGAAATTCAAGGTGTCTCTGTGAAACCTGTCAGTTCTGTCCTACCACAATCCCACCGTCAGGGTCAGTGTCACCTGGGTGGGTGAGGTTTGCAGCGCCATTTTCCACTCCGACTCTCTCTCTCCTGTGGGTGGCTCGCCATCTTTTCTCCACAGCGTCAGGTGTGTTCGCACACCAGTGATCCCGCCTACAAAACCTGGCCAAATCCTCGTTCACAACGCAATCAACACAATCCAGAATCATGGACAGCAGTTGAGTCCAGTGTCTTCTCAAAAAATGAAGGGACCAAGGAGAAGACCTCAAAAGAGTCTGCTTCGTTTACTCTTTCCTCTCTCATTCTCGAGTCGTCCGTCTGCTTTAGTTTAGTTTATTTATATTTGTACAGCACTTTTCATTCAGAGACTGCAACACAAAGTGCTTCACAGAACTGAGAGAAAACAGGCAACATTCAATAAAATATAAAACAATACAATAAATACATGTTAAGAACCCGGCCTTCCCAACCCACATGACCTCATACATGCACACACCACCCCCCCCACACACACAAATACACACACGCATACACACATACACACACTGACTGTCAGTAGGAACATGGCAGGGCACTGAAAATCCTAGTGAGGAAAGACCACCTATGGGGGCCATCCTCACCAGGAGGTGCCACAGCCCACAACCACAGGGAGCGCCGCCACCCAGACCCCCCTACCCGGACAGACCGGGTACACTCCACATATAATGCAGAGCCCCCCAGCTCTCCGGGCCTGGACGATCCCAAGGACGACGCCCCTGTGGGCGGACCAGACACACCTCCCAGTGTGGAGGGCCCCCACCAGGAAACACTGGAGCTAAAAACTAAAAGACTCAAAGAAGGTAGAGTAGGAAAGAACAGAAATTACAATGATATTAAAGTATCAGAATGACATAAAATATATATAAAATCTAAAAGTTTAAGAGCTAATAAAAAAGTAGAATAAAATAATTGAAAGACAAAAGTAACAATAAGAAATCGTGATAAAATGAAAGGATAAGAGAGACTAAGTCAGTTAAAAGCTAAGCTAAAAAGGGGAGTCTTGAGCCTCCTTTTAAAAACATCAACAGTCTCGCGGTCCTTCAACACCTCACTGGCGCTGTCACCTGTCCCCACCTGCCTAAAGACTGCCACTATTGTCCCTGTCCCCAAGTGCTCCACAGTGACAGGCCTAAATGACTACCGACCCATTGCACTCACCCCAGTAGTCATGAAGTACTTTGAGAGGCTGGTCAAGGCCCACATAGAGGCCTCCATCGACGTCTCTGTGGACCCCCACCAGTACGCCTACAGGCAACACTGCTCCACTGATGACGCCATTTCACCAGTGGTCCACACAGCCCTCACCCATCTGGAGAGCAGGAACTCCTATGTCCACCTTCTCTTCCTGGACTTCTCCTCTGCCTTCAACACCATCATCTCACATGGGGGACCTGTTCAGTGGACCTGAGGACTGGTGACCTGTTCAGGGTGAACCCTGCTCTCACCAAATGTCACCCCCCCATAACCTTTAACAAATCAGTGGTACAGAAAATGGATGGAGTGACTGATTCACTGCAGAGGCACAGTGATGTTATTAATGGAGGAGTCTTTTCATTAAAGACTGAAGCTCCATACAAGACAGAGTCTGTAGACCAGAACATCACAACCTGGGAAGCTCTCACTTCTTTGGACAGACAGCTTTGATTTCAGGTTCTACCTCTGTAAAATTGAAAGTAAAGTAAATGGAGAACCTGTGAAGGTAAAACTGATGATGTCATGACTTGTTCAGTCCTGCAACGTTAAAGTCCAACACGCTTTTGATTGTCTCTGATTCTCTGTGGCAAAATCCAACAAGAGGAAACAGAAAATCTTGAGGTTGTCTCACTTTTTTTTAAAGAAACTCAGCATAGGACAGTGATAGGACGCTTGTTTCCTTGATGAAAGAGACTGGTGCTCTCATCTTCTTCAACACTGACTTGTTCTACCAGGACAAGAGAATCTGAGCTTGGATGTCATTTAGCAGTCAAAGGCTTGTTAAACTGGTCAACATCAGCTGGTGTTCACTCTGATGATGTAGCGATGGTCTGGATTCTTCCTTCTGCAGCACCAAGCTGCTGGGAAGAAGCCTGATGATGTCAGAGTTGTGTTCAGTGGCTCCTGCTGGGTCCATTTCTGACAAATGGGCTCCAAAGAGTTCAGCTGTTTGCAAGGCTCAGAGAAAGCAGCACATCATGGTGGTCAGGAGACGAGGTGGCCGAGTGGTTAAGGTGATGGACTGCTGATCCATTGAGCTCTGCAGGCGTGGGTTCCAATCCCATCCTCGTCGTAGGAGACTTTGGTTTCTACTCCTAGATTATGGAATTACTGTGAGGCTTTTAACTGACACAGACACCAGTTGAGTCAACTTCCCTTTCACAACCTGACCAAAACAACTCTGACACCCAGAGCTCACATGTGTCAATCACCTCTGGAGAAGGTCCCGCCCCCTTAGAGCCATAAATCCTCCCATCAGTGAAGAAAACTGAAGACGCCTCTTGGATGAGAGCTGAAGCGTCTTCTAGAAACCTGAAACAGTCCACTTGGAACGTTTAAATCATTCTACAATCCTACAGTTTCACTGAGCTTTTGTCCAAAGCCACGTTCATGTATCACATGTATATAATATATATGTGACACTCTTTCATCTACTCATTGACCAAAAATGCAGTCTAATTCCAGTAAATTTGTGCAGAAGAAAACGTTATTTGTGCTGCTTCTTTATTCATTTATTTAGTTTAGTTAGTATTTTTTAATGTGTTTTCTTTCAAGTCACATTTTGTCCATTAACTTCATAATCAGAGTCTCCATCTCATCACATGACTAAAGTCTGGGTTCTGTAGTGGTGGTAAAATATCCTTCCATGCCCCTCACTAGTTTGCACACAGAAAAGCATATTTTACTGGTTTCAGATCTCTTAGCTTGTTCTCTCTCTTAAACCTGCTGAGGCAGCTTTCATTGTGTGATCGTTGTCGTCGTCTTCCACTTACTCCTTACTAGTAAGGGTCGCGGGGGGGCTGGAGCCTATCCCAGCATCTACGGGCAAGAGGTGGGGTTCACCCTAGACAGGTCACCAGTCCATCGCAGGGCCAACATACAGAGACGAACAACCATTCACACTCACATTCACACCTACGGTCAATTTAGAGAATCAATCAGCCTCGTCCCCTCTTGATGTCTTTCGACTGTGGTAGGAAGCTGGAGTACCCGGAGAGAACCCATGCAGGCACGGGGAGAACATGGAGACTCACACAGAAAGATACTGCGCCCGAGCCGGGACCAGATTGATGGAAGTCAAGTGTCTGAGGCTGTTAGCAGCCATGAAGTTGATCTGGTTGGCACTGGTATTTGTTCTTGCTGCAGCTCAGGAGTGATTCAGGAGAAGAGTTTCAGAACAGCCAAGGTTGGGGACTGGAATTCTAAAATTTCCCCTGGAACCAGACAACCTTGGGAGGTAAAACCTCCAATCATAGCCACTCAGATGCAGCAGCAGAAGAAGCTGTCATCCACCCTGACAGTCAGAGCATCAAGTCAAGAAAACATCACCATCTTGTAGTTCCAAACCTCCACCTGTCAGATTCAGCTACTTCTTATTGTGGGACTTTAAACTTGAACACAATGGAATTTGGACAAGGAGTTTTCCTTCCAGTCCAAACATCATCGTCCAGCCTCCAACCAGAGGTCCATCAGTTATCATGGAGCCACAGGTGGAGTCTGGATTCTTTTCTAGAATGAGACGGCAATGAGAGTCCTGCCAAGTGACATCACTGACATGAATGGATGACTTCAGTCACGTGACTGGATGACTTCAGTCACATGACTGGATGACTTCAGTCACATGACTGGATGACTTCAGTCACATGACTGGATGACCTCAGTCACATGACTGGATGACAGTGTAGATGCCAATGTAGAGGTTGGGGAAATAGTCTCTGAGAATCCAGCTTGAACCCACAGCCTCCTTGTTTTCCAAAAACCCAAACAGCGACCATCAGTCTCCCTCCAATCCTGTACTTGGGAAAACAACAAAAACAGAGTAAAAGTCTCTGGCAACATATTTGTTTCCTTTAGGGTTTCTTCATGTATGAGTGGTGTACCTGCTTTCCCAGAGGACTGCCATCTTTGTTCTGTGGGCTGACATGTTTTAGTGTCAGCACAGGTCATAGCGCTGAGACTGAACTCTCATTCTCCTCCAAGTATTATTTCCACCTCACACTCCTGCAGATATTCAAGTGAACAGGGAACACAAATTTATGCTCAACTTCTCCTGTGTATTCATCCACAGTCACTAAACAACAACCAAACCAAACAAAAGAGGGTTTGCTAGCATGGCGATCAGCTGTAGTTCACCATCTTATCCAGGTCACATGACTCAGGAGTAGCGTGGCCGTCTCGCAACCAAAGGGTGGCTGGTTTGATCCTCACTTTCTCCAGTGACCATGTCAAAGTGTCCTTGAGTGAGATACTGAACCCCTAAATACTTCTGATGAGTAGGTTGGCTCCTTGCATGGCAGCTTTCAGCATCAGTGTGTGAGTGTGTGTGAATGAGAGGACATTGTTCAGCTCCTTGAGTGCTGCTGAGGTAGAAAGGCTCTGTACAAACTGAGTCCTTTTACCATTTCTTTCCTGCTTCTAGCGGCGCTGTTGTCACTTCCTGTGACCGTGGGGGGAAAGGGGTCCCCCTTCAGAATAAGTTTGATATCATTGTTACTTCCTCTTCAACATGCCTTTAGCAGACCAACTCAGAGAACAGCACAGTGAGGTAGTGTGGCCGAGCGGTCTAAGGTGCTGGATTAAGGTTCCAGTCTCTGAGGAGGCGTGGGTTCAAATCCCACCACTGCCATCATGTCCCAGGTCACTGGAGAGGTGTGGCAGGTCTCTTACTGCCTCTCCTCTCTCTTTCACTGATATCTTCAAACCTGTGACCAAAAGAAGAACCCTCCTCTGAGTCCACAGACCTGAGCACCGCTGCTCTGACTACCAGGTTACCTCCTGGTTATCAGGGTGAAGTCAGGGTGAGGTAGTCAGTTGTTCCTTTTTGTTTTATGACAAAGTCCTCATTGTTAATTAAATAATATAAATTCTTTACTTGAAGTTTCACGCTGTTTCGATTGAAAAAGGCCAGTTCCTGGAGAAGATCTTCTAGGGGTCCAGGTTAAAGTGGTGCCCCAGCTGGCACCAGGCGCTGACCCAGGTCCTGCATGGGAGATACTGTCAGTTCTGTTCTGCCCTGCTCACAACCACAGGCTGGTGTTGAGGCCTGCAGCAACCAGGGCCCCAGTCACCAACAGTATAAAGGCTGGACATTGTAGCAGTGGGAGGAGTCAAAATGAAGACAGACCAATGTGAGCAGGACGCTCCTGGAGACGTCAGAAGAACTTGACCATGTTTCCTACAGTACCCAGGAGGCCTGGTAGTTGTTGAAGGAAGCTCCAAAAGCAAAGAGCAGACAGCAGGACATCAAAAGAAAAGATCCAGACACTAAAACTACAAGTAGAAACAAGAAGAAATACTCAAAGCTTTGGAAAGATACTACAAGGTTGGATATACATTATTATATACACTACTATTCTCATTGACTCCTAAAGAGGGACAGGAAACATTAGAATGTGGATCAGATCAGCTGATTTCAGTGTTGAGTCCATCCCTCCATCCACTTTCTGTTCTTATCCTTTAAGGGTCACGGGGGGGGGGGGGCGATCCCAGGTGACATTGGGCAAGAGGCAGGGTTCACCCTGGACAGGTCAGAATTCCTAATGATGTCATCAGGGCTTTGACAGTAGCTAGAATTCTGTCTTTGATGTCAGGAGGACATGAAAGAAACACAACTGAGGAAAGTAGAGGAGAACATTCAGCTTCATTAGAAACACTTGAACTGTTGAACAGTAGAATTTGTTTGAAACAGTTTACAACACTGAGTGACAGGATTGAAGAGGGAAGAGTTTTCTAATTTAAATTTAATTCTAACTTGAAACTGTGCATGAACATTTTTAGTGGTTCATATTCTAACATACAGAGGAAGTCATGTCATTCCCTTTTGGAAAACAAAACAAGAAAACAAACATGTGAAGCTCCTCCCCCCAGCTCCAGATGGACAGACAGACATGAGAGTGGCCAGGAAGCAAAGAAGTGTTGTGCTCCTCTCCAGTGCTCTGGTGTTGTTGTGTTCTTCTCAGCTCCATCATGAAGACCTGCTGGCACTGGGCGCTGGTGGAAGTTTGCAGCTCTCACTGGAAAGTCCTGAGGCTCCTCCCACTCTGAAGCAGGCAGTTGCTCCCAGCCAGCCCACACTTTCACTCTCTGGTGTAGGAGTGAAGAACAAAATCAGAATCAAGAACCATCACTCTTTCATTGGGGCTCCTTTCTCCTTGTTCTGATCCAGAAACTCAACAGCTTCTATCATTGATTGACAGGAAATGTTGATGACACACTGGGATTTTTGTTCTCCTGCTGTCACTGTCAAGTGCAGCTTAACATGAGAGGTAGCAGGATCATTCATGTGTTCATGTTTCCAGCAGACAAGGAGGAAACCTGGGAGGACTTCAGTGACTTTGATCACTGGTTCTCACTTCAGGTGTGAAAGCTTTTGTCTATGAAGTTTGAACTGAGCCAGGAGTTGAATCTAGAATCTTGTGATGCGTAGTCAGACGCGTTGTCCATTGCGCCACCAGCCCTACAGAGGGGAGGGGCTTCTCCAAAAAAAAGTCAACACGTTCATTTGTTTGACAGAAAATTTCAATGATATGGTGGCATTTTCTGTTTTTGTGCTGTCTGCTTTTCTAAATATCAGGTTTAGATCATCAAATTAACACTGGAACATCAAAACAGAATACAGTAATTAATAAAAGATGATCAACTTTTTTAATATAACATTCATTATTTAACATGAAACTACTGACTTTTTTAAGAAGAAAATAAGAAAGAGAACCTGCATCATCCCAGCCATGAAGACCTCAACACAGTTGAAGAGAAAGTCTTGTGGTGGATTCTTGTGTTTTGCAGCATCCTTGATGAGTCTGCATAGAAACATTGGTGTTGTGGACCCACATCCACCAGGAGTGGAGCTCAACCAAGAAGAGCAAGAGGGGAATGTTTCTGGAGGAGCCAGGAAGTTCCCTGGTCAAGCCACACACTGAGGGAAGGGAACGGACGCCCCGAGACCCAGACGCTGCAGCCTTGCTCAGACACCTGCAGAGCTCAGCAGCACTCCATCCATGCCATCAGCAACACAGAGAGCATCCACACCAGCGTCCTCCTCAGCAGCCCTGCCTCAACACCAACCAGAACAGCCACAGCCACAACCCCCTCAGGACCTGGTTCAAGACGAAAGAGGGTCAGGACTGCCCAAGCAGTCGGGACAGCAGGACGGACGGATGGTGCTTCAACTGCAGGAACATCTCTGGAAAGAACACACAGAAGTGACACACAAGCATCTGAACTTTAAACGACTCTTACTCTGTTTTTGTTTTTTACTGGTTTTGAACCAGTAACTGGTTTCTGTTGGTTTGGTTTGCTTGACTGGTTGTTGTTTGTTGACCTTGCAAATCCATATTTTGGGTTCTGGCTTGTTCTGCTTTTCATTTTGTGTTTGTATTAAAGTTCTGTTGCTGAAAAAGAGACTTTTTTGCCTTTTTCTTGAAGTAAATATATGAGGGTCTAAACTGACCCATAACACCATGGATGTTCCAATAGTTAATGATATTAAAATGAATACTAAATCAAACCAGTCCATGTCAGAGATGTGTTCTAACACCCTCAGTAACGGTCAGCAAACACAACAACCTTTGGTTTATTTCTAGGATTTTCTTGAGGTTCATTTTGCCATTTTTTTTAACTGAAATTGAAGATTTAGTGACTAAAAAAAGGTCCAGAGGCCCACAACTAAATATTCAAACCAATATTTCCATGGATAAGGAAGCCTGACAAGGTCACCAAGAGATGGAAACAACTTGGATGATTGAAAATTGTTTTATTTTATTTGACAGCTGATTGAAGACGTGGGTCAAAACTGACCGTTACCATAGAGATGGGAACAGAAAGCTGACACAAGAGGAAGGTTCCAGCTCTGAAAAAGGAGTTTGATCAAAATCTTGAACTGACAGTAGAAATATCCTTTTGTATGTTGACCTTTGTTGACAGAAGTCACTTTAGCTTGGCAGTGAAGAGAATGGCTGCTAGCTTGACAAAGAACTGCACAAACCAGGTTCAAGCTGGACTTTGGACCCTGGTATCTGCAACGACTCCATCAACTCCTAATCTAGCAGCTCTGCTGGGTCCAACTATTTTACAGAACATTTGACAGACCTGTGGAGCAGTGAGGACACACATGAGTTGATCACATGATCCACTGAAGCACCATTTTACCTGCCACTGAGGTCACCAACATGAGCTGGAGTTGGGACTCTTGAACTGAACCTGGTATCACAGCGACCCCTACTGCTGCAAAAAGGAACAGCAACACTGAACCCAAGTACAGGATTTGAGGGAGACTGATGGTCGCTTTTTGGGTTTTTGAAGAACAAGGAGGGCGTGGCTTCAAGTTGGATTCTCAGAGACTATTTCCCCAACCTCTACATTGGCATCTACACTGTCATCCAGTCATGACTGAAGTCATCCAGTCATGTCAGTGATGTCACTCTGCAGGACTGTCATTGCCATCTCATTCTAGAAAAGAATCCAGACTCCACATTTATGGGGCAGTTTTGCTCTTTAAACACTTGACAGTTCCAGGAGATTTAGTCTGGCTCAAGATCTTCAGATCAACCCAGGACAGAAGGCTATGACTCCATTGGATTGTATCGTTGGAGCATTCAGAGATCTGGTGGATCTCAGTAGGAGCTGTATTTATCCACTGAATGATCCTGGTCAATGTGATCCTGCTCCTCCATCTCTAAGGCTGACAGAGCAGGAGGACCTGACTGAGAAGAAAGCTGCACTTGAGCAGCTTCAGTCTCTGAGTGACAACACACAGGCAGAAAACCAGAATTTGAGGGAACAAGTTTCTACTCTTGAACGTGAGAATAAAAGAGCAATCCAGGAGCTCCAGAACCTCACTGCTGTGGTGGCCAACCTCCAAACGGTCCAGGACAAGAACCAGACTCAGATAGAAGACCTGAACGCAACAGTCCACAGTCTTCAGCGTGAGGGGAGGAAGGTTGATGGAGAGAACAATGAGCTCAGAAAAGAGCTGACCCAGATTCAGTCTCTGAGGGAGAGTGAACAGGTGGAGATGAAATGTCTTGAGGAAGACCTGACTGAGAAGAAAAGTGCACTTGATCAGCTTCAGTCTTTGTGTGACAAGAGATGGACAGAAAACCAGAATTTGTGGGGACAGGTTTCTAGTCTTGTACAAGAGAAGATCATTGCATATCAGCTGGTAGAGAACATGTCTGCCATGGTGGGCAACCTTGAATCTGTGAGGGAGGAGAACCAGACTCAGATCAGAGACCTGAACACACAAGTCCACAATCTTCAGCTTGGGGTGAAGATGGTTTACAAGGAGAAGTGTGACCTCAAGTGTGAGCTCAACTCCATCCAGGCAGAGAAGAACAAAATGAGAGAAGAACTCAATGAGAAGAAGACGACTCTTGAACAGCTGAGATCCCAGAGTGAGGAGAGACAGGCAGAAAATGGATGTTTGAGGAGACGAGTTTCTACTGCATCTCAGGGGACAGAGACCTTCACTGCTGAGTTGGCCCACCTTGAATCAAGGAAGGACCAGGACCCCACAAAGACTGGCAGTCTGAACGGTGAAGTTCAGAGTCTTCTATGTGCAGTGACAGCACAAAAGAAGAAAAGGAGCAGTGCTCAGAGGGAAATCCTGCGAAATCTTCATGATTTAAAAAGCTGTTTGAAAGAGGAAAATCATGGCCTTCAAGCGAAGGTCCAGCAAACTTCTGAAGAGCAAACAGACACTCCCCTACGTCCAGCCAGAGAAGAGCAAACAGACTCTCCCCTACGTCCAGCCAGAGAAGAGCAAACAGACTCTCCCCTACGTCCAGCCAGAGAAGAGCAAGCAGACTCTCCCCTACGTCCAGCCAGAGAAGAGCAAACAGACTCTCCCCTACGTCCAGCCAGAGAAGAGCAAGCAGACTCTCCCCTACGTCCAGCCAGAGAGGAGCAAACAGACTCTCCCCTACGTCCAGCCAGAGAAGAGCAAGCAGACTCTCCACTACGTCCAGCCAGAGAAGAGCAAGCAGACTCTCCCCTACGTCCAGCCAGAGAAGAGCAAGCAGACTCTCCCCTACGTCCAGCCAGAGAAGAGCAAGCAGACTCTCCCCTACGTCCAGCCAGAGAAGAGCAAGCAGATGCTCTCATATGTTCTTCTGCAGAGGAGCGACGGGATTCTGCTGCATGTCCTGCGACTGAAAAGCAGAATGATGGGGGCACCCTGGAGACTGGACCTGCTGCGGGTCAAACCAGAGGTCTACTGAGCCGTGTGACATCTGGTGTAGAAGATGCTCTGTTCATGTTCATAGTTTTTTCTTTGTGTGCTTTTCCTCAACTTTGTTTTCTTTGTTTGTCATATATGATGATACCTTGATCACCACAGCAGTTGATCCCAGCTTGATTAGCTGAGTGCTTTGCAGTCTAAAGCATTTTAGTGACACCCGTGGGGTCCCTTATCCTCCCTGACCACAGGGATTCAGCCTCACTGAAGGAGAGTGAACCTTCCAGGTTGCGACTCTGGAACGCTCTCCCACTGGACATGAGGACGCTGTGGACACCTTTAGAAAGAAGCTTAAGTCCCATTTGTTTAGTAATATTATTGTTCATGATGGAATCGTCCCTCTTTACCTGCCCACACAGGTCAAGAGGTCAAATGATTCCTTGTTTAAAACAGCTCTTCCATCACATGGATGTGCATCCCAACAGTCAGAACTCACAGATGCTCCTATTCCCTCCAGTGTGAGGCACTAGGAATGACTGATGAGGGTCAGGGGGGTCAGGCTAGTCCAGATAGTGGGTCTGTATGAGGTTGTTAAGGAGGGATAAGGTAGTGGCAGAGTTCAGGCTGTAGTTGTGCTCCAACAGTTGAGACAGGGCAGGACAAAAAATGACCTCCTGATGGCGTTAGGAGTGATTCTTACAAGAACCAATCAATAAAAGTGGGTGGTGACCTGCTCATGTGACGCTTGTGTTGATGATTACTGGGTCTCCTCCATGCTCATTTATCATGAATGAATCCCTCTGAGTAAAACACCTGATGACTCCTGAGTTGTTTCACAAAATGTGTGTGTTTGTGTATGTGTGTGTGTGTGTGTGTGTGTGTATGGGCAATATGTGTTATGGTTGTTTTGGAGTTTATGGTGATTATCTCTGTTTCTTGTGTCTTTGTCTTTGTTGTCCTCCCCTTCGTCCGTCCTGGATTTTTGACCTTGGTTGCAGGAAGCCTGTGACCTCAACTCCTTTTTCTGTGTTGCTGAACGTAGAGCCTTGCTTCATTGTGCTCGCTAAAGTGTGATCCTCCCTGCTAATTCCTTATTTCCTTGACTAATTACCCACCAAAAATTAATACCTAAATGTTTTATTTGGCTGAAGTTTAAAAGACCATCATTCTTGTAGCAACAGTCTTTCTGCCTTGTAAACACGCTAAGCTAACGATGGCTTCTCCCTCTTGTTCTCCTCTCTCCTGCTCAGAGTGCCACATGTTTTGTTCCTCCTCTGCCTCCTTTAGTGATACTGATAAGTGTGTTAAATGTAGTTTTTTGTTGTGTTGGAGGTGAGGCTTAGCGAGGTTGCATTGGACCTGCAGCGGCTCTGCACCAAAAGCTGCAAGAGCTAGCCAGCCCTCATTAGCTGGTGCAGACCAACTTAGCTTAGCTCCTGGCTTAGGCCCAACTCGCGCTCCCCCAGCAGCTCCCAAGCATCTGGGAGAGCGCCAAGAAAAGTTGGGCCTAAACTAGGATGTGCTTGCTCATGAAGAATAGTTGGGTGTAAATTCATTTAAGGAGTGTGGAACTGGACCTGTTCTACTTGTAAAGTGTAACTTTTGTTATTTGCTGCTTTACAGGGTGATGACTTGACTTCATTGCAGCTTTGACCTGAGCAGGTGTTCATTCACATCTCAGTAACAGGGGACACTTTAGCACACCAGTGGACAAACATCAGCATTCATCACCCAGCAGCTCCTCTGATCAACAGAACAAGTTAAAGTATTCTGGAGAATGAGGGCATCGATCCCTCTACCTCTCACATGCTAAGCTAGCGCTCTACCATTTGAGCTAATTCCCCTGTTAAGGAGCACAGCAGATAATGGAGGTTGACCTTCATCATGGTTGACTGAGCGTCACCAGTTGAAGCTTCTCTGGTTGACCAATGTAATGGAGACCAAGGGTTCCATGACATGAATGATTAATTGAAGGTAGCATTTGTCTTGGTATTAACAGTTTATGTAAATTAGAGGCACACACACATGTTAATGGTGAGGTTTATTGAATCAGCAAACATGTGAAACATTTTCTCTGCCATGTGTTCCAGGGAGGGACCTGGGAAGCACAGGGGGACCGGCCATCCTACCTGTGGAAAATGAAGACACCAGTGTCAGTCAGTGGGAATCACTGTGCAAGGCCTGGTATTTTGTGTTGATCAAGTTTGTCTCATGTAAATGTGGCAGTTTCAGTCGTCACGGTCAGTCCTCACCTCTTCCTGGTGGTTTCCTTCAAGGGGGTGGAGCCAAAAGGGGAGAGAAGCCCAAGGAATCTCCTTAAAAGCTGTAGTTGCAAACCTTTGCTCCCAGATGGGGGAGGGGGTACAATCACAGGCGAGGTTCATTGAATGATAATGCATGTGGATGTATGATTGAGTTGGTGTAGTAGTCTGGAATCATGTATATATTTAGTCAGGTTAAGTTATCGAGATGGTGCTGGTTTGATGTAAATATTGATTGTGGAGCATGGTTGTGGTCTCACCTCCACTCTATGGGCCATCCATCGTCATCTTCTGCTAATTCCTTACTAGTAAGGGTCACGTGGGGGCTGGAGCCTATCCCAGCATCTACAGGCGAGAGGCGGTGTTCACCCTGGACAGGTCACCACTCCATCGCAGGGCCAACACACAGAGACGAACAACCATTCACACTCACACCTACGGTCAATTTAGAGTATCAATCAGCCTCGTCCCCAAATTGCATGTCTTTGGACTGTGGGAGGAAGCTGGAGTATCAGAGAGGACGCACGCAGGCACGGGGAGAACATGGAGACTCCACACAGAAAGATCCCGCACCCGAGCCAGGACTCGAACCCGGAACCTTCTTGCTGTGAGGGCACAGTGCTGACCACTGCACCACCGTGCAGCCCCGCTATGGGCTGGTCTGTCTAATTTCCTGCAGCCAGGAGGGAATTAAAGGCAGTCAGGGGTTTTTAATTTAAGTTGATGGTGTCTCATGCAAGCTCTTTCAATACTCCAGTGGTGGTTTAAGTGAAGAAAAACATGGGTTAGTCAGTCGGACTGTGTGTGTGTGTGTGTGTGTGTGTGTGTGTGTGTGTGTGTGTGTGTGTGTGTGTGTGTGTGTGTGTGTGTGTGTGTGTGTGTGTGTGTGTGTGTGTGTGTTTCCATGCAGACTTTCCCTTGTGACACCAGATTTGATTTGGAAACCATCTCATCTAAATCTCCTCTCCAAAAACCCTCTTCTGCAACTTTGTACCCAAGTTGTCTCCTCATCAGGCACCACAGTATCCAGTAGGTTCAGTTAAAACAGTCATCAGTGATTAAGGTTCATGTTCAATGATGAGGTTTTGATTTATTCTTCTAGAATAATCTGAACAAACCCTCCTCAACACTGTGAAGCCTTCATCTGACAGGAGGAGTTTCTTTTCCCAGTGATTCCACTGACAGTTAAAAGCTACGTTCATCAGACTGGTCTGATAGGATCAACTACTGGTTGCTCTGGAGTGGAAACAGAAACCTGTCAGGAAACATTAGTCAGATCAAAGCCAAGATTAAAGCAAGAGCCTCCAGATCAAAGACAGAATTGATGATGATGTCATCAGGGGGCTTTGATAGTATATTTATTTGTACCTAGAATTCTGTCTTTGATCTCAGGAGGACATGAAAGAAAAACAATGGAGGAAAGTAGAGGAGAACATTCAGCTTCATTAGAAACACTTGAACTGTTGAACAGTAGAATTTGTTTGAAACAGTTTACAACAATGAGTGACAGGATTGAAGAGGGGAGATTTTTGTATTTTCAGTTTAATTCTAACTTTAAACTGGGCATGAACATTTTTAGTCGTTCATATTCTAACATACAGAGGAAGTCATGACATTCCCTTTTTTTTTAACCTGTCCTGTTCAGGAAATGGAAATTTAGCTGCTATGGTGAATCAGAAAAACCTTTTGAAGTCTACTTTTGCTTCAGTCAGAAAGTGGACTGTTGTTAACTCTCACAATGGTTGGTGATTGTGGAGGAAGAACGAATCCTTATGAACCTCTTTTTAACAGACACACATTTCTAAGGTTAATTTTATTTTGTTCTTTTAGCAGAGGATGGTTTCAATCCATCAACCTCTGGGTTATGGGCCCAGCACGCTTCCTCTGCGCCACTCTGCTCTACCATTGACTGAACAGTCCTTGTTTTAGGAGAGCATTATCTGTCTTTGTCTCTGCCCTGCTCTCCTGCTCTCTTTCCCCTCATTTAGTCCTTGACATGATCCATGCTCTACAGCTCTGTGGGTGGAATGAAGACCTGCGTCTGCTCTGCCCGTGCCGTCCTTCGTCTCAACCTAAATTGTTTGACCCACCTTTATAATGATCGGACTCGCTCCCGCTGAGCGCTCCAGGAGCTGCAGACAACACAACCAAACTGGCCCCAATCAGGATTTGACAGGCCGAAACATGCCCTAAAAACACCAAGAATAATATCCACCACCTTCTGAACGGGGCCTGGCTCGTCTCCTGCATCAGGGGCCGCCGCAGTCGCGCCTCAGCTGTTCAACAGCTGTTCGCCCTAACACTCAATGAGACAAAGACATAGAAGCTCAAGCTGCTGTTGAGGAGTCCCTGATCCTATAGTGGTTAGTACTCTGTGTTGTGGCCGCAGCAACCCCGGTTCGAATCCGGGTCACGGCAGCATGAGACAAATTTCTTTGTGTGTATTGATGGACACAAGCCAAGCAGAAACTTCCCACGATGCAATAGGGCGGTGTTTGGTCAGTGTTGAGCAGGTGTCAGTCTGACAATGATGTCATATTATTGTGTCATCACTTGACCAGACCCAAAAGTAGGCTCAGGTATCAGTTTCTTCTCAATGCTAATGTCTGCTAGCTTAGTCTGCTACTTTGATGGCTCTGCCTGCTCAAAGGTCCAGACCCCTGGATGTGGTGGTTCCTACCTGAACGTAGATTCTGTCAGCTCATGTTGTTAAATCAACTCACCAGGAACACCAGTAGATTTCAATGGACTGACAATGAGTCTCATTTAATGGTAAACATGTCAAATATGAAGTCATCACCTGAGGAGGTCTGCTGCTGGAATGAAGCTCCAGATATTCACAAGATATTCTAGACCTTAAAATAAAGCATTTTTATATTTGATTTCTTATTCATTCAAGTCATCCAGTCATGTGACTGAAGTCATCCAGTCACGTGACTGAAGTCATCCATTCATGTCAGTTATGTCACTTGGCAGGACTGTCATTGCCGTCTCATTCTAGAAAAGAATCCAGACTCCACATACAAGATGGTGCTGTTTTCTTGACTTGATGCTCTGACTGTCAGGGTAGATGACAGCTTCCTCTGCTGCTGCATCTGAGTGGCTAGGATTGGAGGTTTTACCCCCCAAGGTTGTCTGGTTCCAGGTGAAACTTCAAAATTCCAGTCCCCAACCTTGGCTGTTCTGAAACTCTTCTCCTGAATCACTCCTGAGTTCTTGTTAAGAGCTGGAAATGAGCTGCAGCAAGAACAAATACCAGTGCCCAACCAGATCAATTTAATGGCTGTTTTTGTCGTGATTTGATGCCTCATGAGGAGAAAATTTGGGCACAAATGTTGGACAAGAGTGTTTGTGGAGGGTGATTTTTTGTTGTTGTTGCAGTGTTGTAAGTCACTGTACCTGCAGCTGAATGATTGAACTTTCTCCAAATCTCCTCAAGATGGTTTCCAATGACATCAGTTGTCACAAGAGGAAGTCTGCATGTAAACACACTCAGGTGTGCCCAGCTATTCTTATGAGAACATTCGATCAACTTCATTCTATGTGCAGCCTAACCTTAATCTTAATCTTAATATTAACCAACTGAATCTTAATCTTTATTTGAAACTAAACTCAATCCAGACCTTCACCCTGAAAGAACTCACAAACTTGTTTTAGATTTATTGCCCTTGCAGTAATGTCTTATTTCCAGCTTTGCTCTCCCTCAACCACTGTTTAGTGTCGTACCGTAAATGACCAGTTAGTAGTTAGTAGGCATTTATTTTTATTTTTATTTTTTATTTATTTTATTTTTCCAAAGTCGATGTGGACCCCATGTGTTGAAAAGAGACCAGGTGTCGATTGGTAACAGGCTTTTATTTTGGCACTGGCCAGCACTGGGCCATTTTTATTATTATACAAGGTATAACAATATACTGTAGTACTTTAAAGAACAGTAGTGCAAATATCAAGATTGTCCAGAGAACACTTTACACAAGAACACTTTATTAGTAAGGAAAGGGGCGTGACAACTTGAGGCCCGTATCCTTCCACTTCCACGACAGTCTCATGTGGCCAAAATAGCAGATCTACAAGGTGATAACACGTCAGCCGTCTGAACCAACGCAGGTACAGGGAGAACATGCAAACTCCACACAGAAAGATCCCGCGCCTGAGCCAGGACTCGAAACCTGAACCTTTTTGCTGTGAGGCCACAGTGCTGACCACTGCACCACCGTGGAGCCCACGCATGGATTGATAGTAAGTTAAAAAAAATTGCAAAATCTTACATGAAACCAAGTTAATATAACATTGATCTCAAATAATGGCCCCCAGGTGTTTAAACAAGCCTGGCGTTTATTTCAGACAGGCGTCTATTTTACAAAATGAGGTCGGACCCTCGGCCATCAAATGAGACCTGGCGGCACTTTGACACCAGGCTATTAACTGGTGATTTACGGTATTTATTTTACTGACTACTTCATTGACAGGTGGTAAAAATGTCTGGTGTTTCCTGAACTTAACTGAGTGCTGCTCAGTAAAGTTGCCATGACTTGAGATTCTCTTCCTGCTGGGTCCATTTCAACATTCTGATCCTTCCTAGCATTGGAGATAAAGTAGCAGTCAGGGCTGTACTTGATTAGTACTGCATATAGTACACATCAGTCACTGCCATTACACAGTGGAATGGTAGTTGAAGTACTGTTTAGCAGCAAGCTGAAAACTGTTGTGGTCTTTGACAGTTCTCTTGTTTCTGAATTAAACCAGATGGTCCAAACCTGTTTCCTGTCTCCTGCCATTGTGGAGAGCCTCTGTCCTGTCCTGCTGCTGTCCAGTTGTCTCTACTGAGCTCCTCTGCTGGTTCCACCTTGAAGAGGGTCTGAGCTAAAACTGAACCTTGGGGAACTTCAACCTTTGATCTCAGAGTTTTGTGTTTGATCTTAGAAGTCTTTGTTCTCTCAATGTCAAGTGTTTTATTCCTTTTGCTGTTTTCCCCACACTTGAAGGAGAGTTGTACCAATCAAGAACATCAGGCAGGAATGCACTCCAAACCAAACTGCTTTTTCTCGTTTTTATTTTTTCTTCATTTTTTCATCCACACCTACTGATCTTGGATCTGCTGCCCGTTCCTGCCTGGTAAAAGAAGGAGCCAGCACCTGGTTCTCCAGGCTGAATGAACTCCAGGACGTTGGCCAGCTGGCACCAGGCGCTGACCCAGGTCCTGCATGGGAGATACTGTCAGTTCTGTTCTGCCCTGCTCACAACCACAGGCTGGTGTTGAGGCCTGCAGCAACCAGGGCCCCAGTCACCAAGAGTATACAGGCTGGTCATTGTGGCAGTGGGAGGAGTCAAAATGAAGACAGACCAATGTGAGCAGGACGTTCCTGGAGAAGTCAGAAGAACTTGACCATGTTTCCTACAGTACCCAGGAGGCCTGGTAGTTGTTGAAGGAAGCTCCAAAAGCAAAGAGCAGACAGCAGGACATCAAAAGAAAAGATCCAGACATAATCCTCCTCTGAGTCCACAGACCTGAGCACCGCTGCTCTGACTACCAGGTTACCTCCTGGTTATCAGGGTGAAGTCAATAAAATAATTAATAATAATAATAAAAGAAATAAATAATACTAAATCAAGGCCAGTTTAATAAATGGTAGAGCAGAGAGGAGCAGAGGAAGAGAGCTGGGCCCAGAACCCAGAGGTTGATGGATCAAAACCATCCTCTGCTAAAAGAAAGGAGCCAAATAAACCTGGTTGTTTTGAAATGTGGATCTGATAAAAAGAGGTGGAAATCAGAATTCAAACCATTGGGAGAGTTAATAAAATTCCACTTTACCACTGAAGCAA